>NC_141154.1:69358031-70006962 GCF_053477565.2 Lygodium microphyllum | reverse complement strand
CTGGCGCCTACTTTGATGGACCCTCTTCTAGTGATGAAGAGTCATACCCTTCTCGTGGAAGACCTCATCATCGTCAAAGGCGTCGACATTCTTCACCCTCGTCTCCATCTTCATCCCCATTAAGCACTTCACCATCTTCAACCTCAAGATCTGGGCATGGACGAAGGCATAAGAAGAAGAAGAAGATTAAGTCACTATCTCAACTTGAAAAGAAGATCAAGTTTAGTATGTATGATGGTTCCCGAAATTCTGATCTTCTTCTGAAGTTTATTCGTCAATTTCAAAATTTTTATGGTCGTGACAAGTATAAAGAAAAAGAAAAGATTAAGTTTGCAGCTTTACATTTGACCGAATTAGCCCATACTTGGTGGACGGGGTTGGAATACGATCGTGCTGCCCCAAAATCATGGCGGTCCTTTGTTCGCATGATACAAAGTCAATTTCTTCCTGTTCATTTCAAAAGAGATGTAAAAATGGAATTTGATCGGCTTTGGCAAAGGAAAAATGAGTCACTTGGTGACTATACCAAGAGATTTTGGGAGCTACTTTTGAAGGTCCAACATTTCAAGAAGATCAGTAGTTTGGAAAAGCTTAGGAAGTTTCAAGGAGGTTTGCATTTTAAACTTCGTACTGCTCTTAATCATTATCATTGTTCTAGTCTCAGGGAACTCATTGACCATGCTGAGACATGGGAAATGGAGCACAATAGCAACAAATCATTCCAAAAGAATGATAAGAAGAGAGTAGTTGATGATGAGGAGTATTCAGCCCCAAATGAAGGACAAAAACAGGGGCAAAAGCAACTATAAAATCAAAAGAAGATGAAGCCCTATGCACCTCCTAATGCTCCTCAATTTCTCTCCATCTATACCCACAAGCAAAGCAACTTTCCGAAGAAGAAAAGCAGCGCTTCATGAAAGAAGGAAGTGCTTTAAATGTGGACAAACAGGCCACATAGCGAAGCAATGTCCAAACAAAGGACAAAGAAAGGTTTCTGACAACAAGCCTAAGTCGCCAGTGAAAATCAATGCTATCAGTGATGTAGTTGCAAACACAACTTTCACTCCAGAGACACGCAAATTATTAAAAGCTTGGGGACAGTTGCAAGGTAAGCAAGCACTATTCTTGATAGATCTTGGGGCGAATGAAAATGTCATTTCCTTGCAATTAGCTAAAGAGCTTGGATTAAAGAATGAAGAGATGGACACTCTGGCAGAAGTTCGCCAAGCTTTAAATGTCGATGAAGGTGATACAGTGAAGACTGTGACACCCTACATTGGCAAGCTCAAGTTTCAAATTCAAGGCTACAGTGACGAAGATACCTTCTGTATCGGAGATCTTGATGATTGCGATGTGATTCTTGGCATGCCTTGGAATCATAGAGTAGATTCAACCATCTTCTCTCATAAAAAGAAGGTAGAACTCACCAACAAAGGCAAGAAGTACGAGATCCAAGCTGGAGTTTCTGGAGACACCATACCTATGGTAAGCCATATGCAAGTCTCTAGAGCAATTAAGGATTGTGTTCAATGTTGTTTGCTTTATGTCATTGATGTAAAAGATAATACGAATGCTGAAAACCAAGAGCGACTTCAGCTCTTGGAAAAGTATAAAGATTGTTTTTTTGAAGATCTTCCTTATCAGCTTCCCCCAGAAAGGCCAGAAGACCATCATATTAATATTATTCCGGGTAGTTTTCCTCCTAACATAGCACCATAACGTGTGAGCCGTCCTCAACAAGAAAAAATCAGAAAGCAAGTCGAAGACCTACTCAACCGTGGGCTAATTAGGCCAAGTAGCTCACCATTTTGTTCACCGGTTCTTCTTGTTCAAAAGAAAGATGGCACATTCAAGATGTGCATTAATTATCGAGCCCGCAACAAAATCACTGTGAAGAATCGGTTTCCTATTCCCAGAATTGACGACATTTTGGATCGTCTAGGAGGCTCAAAGGTTTTCAGCCGCATTGATCTAAAGAGTGGTTATCATCAAATTAGGGTAATACCACAAGATGTACACAAAACTGCTTTCCGCACTTCATACGGTCTTTATGAATTCTTGGTGGTTCCTTTCGGATTAACCAATGCACCAACCACCTTTAATCGAATGATGGAGCGCATCTTTAGAGAGCATCGACAATATGTCGGTACTTTCTTTGATGCTATTCTTGTCTTTAGCAAGAATGAAGAGGAGCATCATCAGCACTTGGAGATTGTTCTACAATTACTTCAACAAAATCAACTCTTGGTAAATGGTAAAAAGAGTGAATTTTTCATGCATAAAATAAATTACCTTGGGCATGTCATCTCTTCTGAAGGGATTCAGATGGATCCTGAAAAGATCAGGATAATCCAAGAATGGCCTCATCTTCATGATGTACATGAGATGCGATCGTTTCTTGGCTTATGCTCTTATTACCGTTGCTTCATCAAGCATTTTGCACATATGGCTTCTCCACTTCATGACCTTACAAAGAAGACGACCTCTTTCCAATGGAAGGAAAAAGAGAAGGTAGCCTTCACAAGGTTGAAAGCAACTCTTACTTCTAGACCTGTTCTTATCATTCCAGATTTGGTAAAACCATTTGTGGTGGAAGCAGATGCTTGCGGTGATTGTATTGGTGCAATGCTAAATCAAGAAGGCCATGCTGTAGCCTTTGAAAGCCGCTGTCTAAATGATGTGGAGAAAAGGTATGACATTTATGAAAAGGAGCTCTTAGCAGTGGTTCATGCTTTGAAGATATGGAAACATTATCTTTTAGGCAATGAATTCCTTATTAAAATTGATCATTAGAGCTTGAAGTATTTCAAGACTCAAAAGCATTTGCAGGAGAAACATGCAAGATGGGAAAATTTCCTGTCTATGTTTCATTATCAAATTATGTACACTCCAGGGAAACAAAATGTAGTTACGGATGCACTTTTTAGAGTGCCTTGCATTGCAACTATTACAGTGGATCATCATGAAGATTTTCAAATGATGAAGAATACTTATGATGAAGATATTGATTTTGCAGTAATTTGGTCAAATTTACAGAAAGGAGGTTCTCATCCAGATTATTTCATCAAAGACGGTTACCTTCTCATGAACAATCGCCTTTGTGCCACTCTTCCTGTTCGACAAAAGGTGCTTAAAGAAAGTCACGAACCCCCTTATGCAGGGCATAGAGGGAGGGCAGCCACTCTAAGTGCAATTGAGCGCTACTTTTATTCGCCAACATTATGAAGAGATACACATAACTTCATTGAGGCTTGTCTAGTATGCCAAAAATCCAAGTATGATAGGCAGAAGACTCCAGGATTGTTGCAACCTCTTCCAGTGCCCAAAGATCCATGGGAATCTATCACAATGGATTTCATCTCAGGTATTCCAAGAACACCTCAAGGTCATGATATGATTTGGGTCATAATTGATCGATTCAGCAAGTAATCACATTTTATTCCATGTCATAAAACATTGAAATCCGCAGAAGCTGCAAGACTTTTCATTCAACATATCTTCAGATTACATGGTATGTCTTCTGAGATCATTTCAGATAGAGACTCCCAATTCACAAGTAACTTTTGGTGTGCTTTATTTGAGAATTTGGGAACCACTTTAAAGTTCTCCTCAGCTTTTCATCCTCAAACTGATGGCCAAACAGAGATGATGAATCTCACTCTTTTGGATATGTTGAAAGCTTATGTTAGTGAACATAAGTCACAATGGGAGAAATATCTTCCATTATTGGAGTTTGCTTACAACAATACAGTGCACTCATCCACAGGGAAAGCTCCAAATGAAATAGTATAGGGTAAAGTGATTCCTCCTCCAATTATTCGCATTAAAGATAAGATTTTTGCTGCTGATGAGTTTGCTTCAGATTTAAAAACAACAATGGATCAAGTTCGAGCCACTATCAAAGTTGCCCAAGAGCGACAAAAGAAGCAAGCAGATAAACGAAAAAGACCTTTGGCTTTTGAAAAAGGTCATTATGTCTTGCTAAAGTTTGATATAAGCAGACTCAAACAAGGTTTCGGTCAAAATTCATCTTTTCCAAAGCTTTCCAGTAGATACTTTGGACCCTTCAAAGTGATTGAGAAAATAAATGAAGTTTCTTATCGACTTGAGCTTCCTGCTCATTGGAAAATACACAATGCTTTTCATGTAAGTTTGCTAAAACCTTACATAGGACCAGAACCAAAGGAACCCATTACTGAAGATCCCCCAGAAGTTGAAGAAACAGAGCAACTCTTGGAACCTGAACAGATTTTGTTTCACAAGGATCGAACCACGAGAAGTGGCTTTGTGACACGAAAATTCTTACTAAAATTCAAGAATCTACCCACAACAGATGCACAGTGGGTAGATGAAAAATTCATGAAGAATTACCCAGACATTCTTCAGCCATATCAAGAAGCTTTTCAGCTGAGGACAGCTGAATAAAAGCCAGAGGGCTGTCACAACTCTATAAAAATAGAATTTGTATTCTTTTTCATTAATTTATCTATATAATGATTTATTAAATTTGTTTCCTTTGCACTAATTAGATATAAAGAAAAGTGCATTGGAGCTGGCCACTAATGAGTGGTTATAGGTTATGGTGGACCCACGTGGTGGGTTAGAGAAAAGATAGTTCACACTTCCATCTATATGGCCCGATTGGGCGCCTGTGACCAGAACTCACGTATATTAGGGTTAGACTCGCACACAGAAAGGATTGACGCCTTGAAGTGTGGGCTAGATCTGCCAGAACAGACAGTTACAATCAACAAGATGGCATGATCATGAAATGCTTGTACAATGTGCATGTGTGGGCTGAAAGCTTGAAATGCACATTTCTTTGTATAGGAAAGTGACATGAAGATTCTGATACCATTTTTGCAATGTACACAGAAAAAGCTTTCATATGACACCCATATTGGGGGTTCCCTAAATTTTAAGAGCCTCGAATTAGCCTAAAAATGCTAGTCCTAAAAAATAGTGATATCATTCTAAAAATAGTAAATTCTGTACTCTGATTGTGCTTACTAAATTTGGTTGTTTCTATTCTTGATAGTATTCAGCCCAAAAAGGAAGGCCATAGAGAAGAGAGAAGTGTCAAGATACTCGTCACACAAGTTTCCAAGTGTCCCACCACTTGTCACATCTCATGACATGTGGCTGGACACTTGTCTTGTGCTACTCTACTTTTCCCTCTTGTACTAGCTCTTCCCTCTCCTATAAATAAGAGCTCGTTTTTCTTCACTCAACATCATTTTTCTTTGCTGTAAACTCATGTACAGCACCCACAAATAGCCAGAAACTGGCCCCATCCATCCCCATCATCATCCCCCACTTTTCCATTATCAAATTCCTCCATATTCCCTCTTCTATCATTGCTGTTTTATAGGACAGCAAGCCTGTAAATTCATTACAACACCTCCTTCTCAGCTCTTTCTTCCATTTTAGCAACAAGAAGCAAGCCCTATCCATGTACTGTTGATCAACGATGGAGAAAGGCTGATTTCCCCTCTTTCTTCTCTCATACTGTAAAGAAATCAGTTCTTATCATTGCATAATAGATAATGCATGTGTGTTTGTACATCTTTGCATGATCTTGTGAGAGTGGGAATTACTTCTCCTCACTGTCAGGTTGATTGTAACTGAGCTCTTCCCTAAGGGACTTGGGTTGAGCAGAAATACATTTCTTCAGGGGGGGTTGCCCATCTTCAACTCTCAATCTTGTCTCCATTACTTTTACATTTTCATGGCTGTAATTTTGTGAGTAATTTTCATTTTCAGCTTTAAGTGTTCATTCTCTTTTATATTAAATCTCGAAAACAAGCGAATATCGTAATTATTAAGCATACTACGTTGTTCGGGGCGATTATAGGACGGTCATCTCTCGTGATGTTTCCCCATTAGTTACATTCATTAATGTAACACATTGGCTATTGCTAAAAGGGTGCATTTGCTGAATTCACATCAAAACCAACACCAAACGGAGCATTTGCATGACCAACACTCATTCTTTGTGCCCCATAAGCATTCGGAGGTGTAGATGCATTGCTAAACATGCTACTTTGTGCCTCAAGCATCAAGCCAATGCTGCCATACATAGGGTTTTACACATTTTCAGCCATACCTGAATACATTGGGCCTTGCACACCATGCATTGGCTACTGCATAGCTTGTTGGCCCCAAAATTAGTGCCTCTTTCAGTATTTCTTTAACTTCAATTGCCAATGGATTTATTACAAGCTGAGATTCCACAATTTCCTTGGCTGATCGAAAAAGCCGCTTGGTGCTCCAACAATCAGCAAACAAATTGGGCAATTTGCCCTTTGAATTCTTAGTTTGAATGGGTATTTTTGCCAAGTGGTATTATTCTAAATCCAAATTTTAGCATTATCCAACCATTTCATTAAATTTCATAATTAAATAATTCTAAAAATAAATTTAATATCTTTTGATGTTGCCTAAAATTAAATGTGCTTGTTCATAATTAAATTAGGTAGAGCCTAGGCCATTTGTAATTTGGAGTGGTTCCTAACCTTTGTTGATCCTTAGATTGACATTAATGAATTAATTAATACTAGTCCTAAGTGTCACCATTGACACTTATTAGCCAAATAGTTGTCCTAGAATCAAAACTAATACCAATTGACCACCAAAACCTAGTTGGCATAACTTATCACAACTTTTGCGTTTGGCACTCACTGCATCCTCGGATTCCTTGGCTTGTTATCATGGAATAATTGCCATGTATATCACATGTGCTAAACAACCTTGCACATTTGATTAGTAACTTAATCAAATATTATCAGCGAGATTAAAGCATCTCAAAATTCCATGTTCTCTTGACAGAGACCTACATGTTAGCTCTATACTAAAATAGAAAACCCTACAAAAGAGATTAGAATCTGCAAAACAGAGGTTAATAGTGAGATTCTCTAAAGCAAAAAAAAAGAGAAAAGTAAAGCTAAATGAAATAAACAATGCAATGAGTGTGTGTATGAGTGAATGTAGCGGAAGATTGAAGAAGGATAAACTATGGATGTGGCCACCATTGAGTATGTCCATCAACAGGTTGTTGCAATGAAATGTTTGACAAGACGGAGAAGTGTTCCTAGATGGAGATGCAGAGGATGACTTGGATGGATGCAAAGAGTGCAATGGGTGAGGAGCTAGCAGGCTAATCCGTTAAGCCTTCAGGAGTACTGAAAGATATGAGTTGTGGTTGTCTATGTGCCACATGTCCTGTGCAGTTGAGGGAAACATCAGAAGGGGAAGGGGAATGGGAATGTCAATTTTCAAAAGGAACGAAATAAGAATGGGAATGGGAATGCCAGGTCATCAAGGGGATACAAGGATGCATGTTGCATAAAATCCTTCCTAAGAATATTTTAAGATGTGTACATTAGAGAGCTTTATTTATCAATATTGTAAGTTGAAACTTGGAAGATAGAGAATGAAAACACCATTTTGCATTAATAATGGAGGCAAGACCAAATGGTGAACTTACAAAAGATCAAAGATCTAAAGACTACATTCAAATTTGAAGGACAAAATGAAAAATACAAATTCCATAACAAGTAGAAGTAAAAAATATTAAATATCGATCTCATCTAGAATGTCTTCATGTTTATCACCCTCATTAATATCATTGTCTTGATTCTCTTCATTAGCCTCTTCCTCTTCTTCATTTGCAACTTCTTGTACAGAACTTGGATTTTTTTCATCTTTATGAAAGCCAATGTACAAGTCACGAGTGTACTTAGAATTCATCTTTGTTAGTAAACTTAGATTTGCATTAACAAAGACTAGATTATTGGCCTTCGGTGTGCCTAACTTGTTTCCCTTCTTTGTGTGTATATGGCTGAATGTGCTCCAAAGTCTTTCTAGTGTAGAAGATGCACAAACTTTGCTTAGGATTCTCATAGCCAAGTTTTTCAACTCGGGAGAATCGGCCCCATAGTCCTTCTCTCACGATGTAACTCCTGTGAAGAAATCCTCTAAACACAGAAAACACAAAACCAATTGTATGACAAAGCATTGAATGATAACACAGAATACTGTTAGGGTTAGGGTAACTCAGAGACAATGAATACAATGAATAATGACGTAAATGACTACTGAATATATGATGCCCATGTAGCGAACACATAGTATGCAATGAATACTGAACCTCGAACTCTCGTATCTCTAGGATCAAGGTAGAGGTTATGAGGCGGAGAGTGTGTCATACTTTGAAATGGATCCTAAAATGTAGCAAGGTAGCCTTCGTGTGTCGAACACCAAGAAACTCGGCAAGAGAGGTTAGATCTGACGCAGGCAATTAGTGAGGAGAGAGAAAGACTAAAAATGCAGGTATACAAGATAAAAATTGGGAAACAGTAGATGAGTGCAAATGCAACCATCGAGAGCTAGGTGATAGGTAGAAGATAGAGAAAACACCAAACACAAACGCTAGATAACTAGGTGAGAGTTGGAGAGTGATGGTGACAACTCCAATAGGTGGCGATTGCTCCAGAGTGATGGCGATAGCTCCAGGGTACTGTGCGATAGCTCTAAGATGTAGGCGACAGCCAACAAGTGGAGATGGAGACTGGAATCAAGCGCTAGATAGTAGCATACAGCTAGAGGAAGGTCTATCCACGATTTCCTCCATGAACAGGGTGTGGGCAGTAGAGATATAACTCTTGAAACATGCAAAAACGAGATTGAGGGAGAGTTGTGTGCTGTATGTCTATTTATGGAAAGTTTGGGATGCCCAAATTAGGGTTTGGCATGTGGGACATAGTTACTCTCTAGGATCATGTTTCTTTTTAAAATAATAAGGTTTATATGGTATCAGAGTGTAGAAGCTCAAAGAGCTAAAGACCCTATTCATTAGAGATTGAGACTAGAAGGTAGAATTTGACCTTCTTAAGCAGCACATTCCAGAGGAACAACAGATTAGAGTAACCCAGGATATGAAGAAGACCAATATTTCCTGTTTGGGCAAGGATTCAACAGATCCATGCCCTATATCAAAGTGCCACTGAAGTGCCCAAAGTCATAGTCAAGAAGAAGCCATGCCTAGATTTGGGAGAAGAATCCCCAAATCCTAATGATCCAAGCAATGATCGAGGAGGCAAAGATTCTAATCTTGATGATCCACTTTGTGAAGACCCCTCCGCTCCCACCATAGACATCGTAAAGTTAGCCAATATTAACCAACGCAACAAGTTGCGGATTCGGCATCATCTAGTGATTTCCCCCCTTTTCGTTGCATCACGGAAGACAGAGATCCCCTTTTCTTCCTCTCCCTCCCACCCTCCCTGTTACAGGTTGATACTACTTCGGTGCTATGACTTCTCCACAGGTAGATGGAAAGACCATTGGGTGCTCCACAAGCAATACAATGTCTGAGCAAGCAAGACAATAAAAGCTAGCATGCAAGCATAGGGAAAAATTGCATTTGGAGACTGCCATGTACAATGCCGCGAGTATGGTAGATCTAGAGTTTACCACTCCAAGGGGGACCGAAAAGGGATAAATGCGCATAGATGCATGTTTACATGAATAGAATGCCAATACATGGGGTAATGCAAAGGAAGATACAAGTTTTCATACTCATGTAGAATGTGATGTAATGGTGTCACTTGGATAGTGTTCTCGCGAGGGAATTGTTCACTTGCCCAAGGATGCTTTTACAATCGTGTCATCCTGTTGGGATATAAAGGCTCGGTAACCTCCGTGTATAGTATATGCACATTGTACATGTGAACGCACCATATACGTACCCTAAGTATATATACATTTTATTCTTTGTGTACCAACACAATTGTTGGTATACTCTTATCGTTTCGTACTTTCACTTTGCTCATATTCTCTCAAGCTATCACACTCACTTGTTCACTCCTGCTCGAGCTGCGTCCCTATTGCTTTCAACAACTGTATCAGAGCCTAAGGTTTTGTGCACGCTTTCCAACGTCTTACCAGTTGAAAACGACCAGTAGGAGGGCAACTGAGCATTCGTCTTGTGAACCAGCACGCGGGCGATTGAGCTTTCGTGTCGTGGACCAGCAGGCGACTTTCTGCAAGCAGTCGACAGGCAGCAACCTCTGCGGGTAGTGGGCGACTGGTAGCATAGAGACCTGGTAGGAGTTGCGACGACTTGTAGGGGGCATGTGGACAAGATGGAAGAAACAGCGCGGGTTGAAGTGTGTTGGGCGACGAGCGGCGACTGGCGAACACGTGGGCGACAGGCGGATGACGGTGTCACGCAACAGGCAGGCGCCGCCACGCAACCGGCCTGAAGGTCAACGGAACCCTCGCGCCCCCGCCCGTCAGTTCCTTCGTAAAAAAGAAAAAAAATCAAAATTTCTCTAATCTTCTCATTACCACTTACCACTGATAGGAGTTCACACGCCAAAAGCACAGATTATAGATCTGAGGATTCGAGCCACAGAATTTGGGGCTTTTCCTAGATTTGGCATCATTCATGCCTGTCAGTGACTTTTGAGTCAGAAATTGCAGACATCGCGAGCGGTGGCCTCAATTAAATTGGGGATGTTGCCAATTTTGTCGAAATTTTGCATTTTTGGGTAAAATTTCATGACATTGGATCCTAGAAATTTGGGGCTCTTCATCTATTGGCAAAGCTTTACTCAGTTGGGTCAGATTGATTTGACATTCATGCAATTTTGGACTTGAAATTTCGGGGATTTGCACAGAATTTTGGTAAATTTCTGCATCCCGCAGATTAGTGCATTTACTCTTGTGTTCGTGATAAAATGGCTGCAACTTCTTCCAGTTCAGACATCAAGAGTTTGATGGTCATGGATTTGACCTTTGGAAAGACCGTATGCAGGGCATTTTGTTCTTGAAGGATTATGAGGATGCTTTGCAGGAAGATAAACCCGCACTAATGTCTGATGGAGATTGGGCTAGAGTGAATAAAAAGACTATGGCTTACATAAAGATGGGTGTCACTGATGACAAACTGACAGACATTAAGGGTTTAGACACAGGTTATGCAATATCGGAGAAGCTGAAACTACTTATGAGATCACCACACCTATTAATCAGGTGCATTTAATGCGCAAGTTGGTGAATATGCGATTGGATGAGTCAAAGCTTGCAGCTAAGCACTTAAGAGCATTTACAGGGATTCTAAATCAGCTCAAAGATGCAAACTTGGACTTTGATGATAAGTTGAGGGCGATCTTTTTGATCATGACACTGCTGGACTCTTGGGAAACCTTGGTGGTTTCACTCAGCAATAACCCCAATCTCTCATACGATGGGGTGAGGGGTTCTATCTTGAATGAAGAAATTAAATGTACGTCTAGTGGAGAAGGCAGTAACTCAGCTTATAATGTAAGAGGCAGGGTTGGAAAGAAAAATGCATATGCAGGGCAGAGAAACCGGAGCAAGAGTAAAGGAAAGGATAAGAGTGACATTACTTGCTATCACTGTGGTTGGAAGGGCCACAAGAAACCTGATTGCAGGTACTACAAGAACAAACAAGAGAGAAAGAAGAATGTAGGAGATAAAAAGAAGAAGGGAGAAAAGACAGATGCATTGGAGACATCCAGAGGCAAAGAAAAGCCCAATGTGGCCTCTAGTGTGGTCATAGAGGAGCTTTCAAATTCAGAGGCTGATGTATTATGTGCAGTTGATAAGCCTTGAATGGTAAGCTTCTTGCAGTTGCTGAAATTTGCAGCCACTTGGAGTTATGGCATAAGAGATTAGGCCATATGAGCCAAAAAGGACTTGATGTTCTTACCTCTTTGAAGAGGGTTGATGGAAAAAGCTCCAAACTTGATTTTTGTGATGAGTGTCAGTTTGGAAAGCAAATAAAAAATTTCTTTTACTCTGGTGTCTCTCGTAAGTCCAATGTCTTGGACTTAGTGCATTTTGATGTATGTAGTATGTCCGTGAAATCATTGGGTGGTGCTGCATATTTTGTCTCCTTTATTGATGATTGTTCCAAGAAGATTTGGGTGTACTTGCTGAAAAAGAAAAGTGAAGTGTTTGCTGTTTTTAAAACTTTTCATGCATTTGTGACCATCAGATAGATAGAAAGCTGAAATGCTTGAGAACTGATAATGGGGGCGAGTTTACATCAACTGAATTCAAGTCATTTTGTGACTTACATGGTATTAAGAGGGAGCTTACAGCCCCTTACAGCCCTTCTTCAAATGGGGTGGCTGAAAGATATAACAGGACTTTATGTGAAAGAGTGTGGTGCATGTTGTCCACTGCTAATCTCCCTCATGCATTTTGGGGAGAGGCACTCAAAACCGCAGTTCACATTTGCAACCGCTCTTCAAATTGGTCCTTAAATAATGGCATCCCTGAGGAGGTTTGGTTTGGCAAATCGGCCTCATATGACCATTAACGTATGTTTGGTTGTGATGCTTTTGTACATGTTAGGGATGAGCTGAGGAACAAACTTGACCCAAAATCCACCAAAGGCATTGTTATGGGCTATGGTGATGAGGGTGAATTTGGCTACAGAGTGTGGTTACCTCAGTCCAAGAAAATTATTCGCAGCCGTAATGTTGTGTTCAATGAGGCAAAATTGCTGAAAGCCACTTTAGCCTCTAATGAAGATCTGAAAAAGGTGAAATTTCAGAGTTTGCAGCCACCCATAACTTCAAAAAATGAGCCTCAAGGTGCTGTACCACAGGCTGAAATTGATGATCGGCTGGTTACTTTTGAGCCAGATGATTATGGACAGCAAATAGAAGCACAAGGAGGTTATGGACAGCAAGATAGGCTTGCTGATTATGAAAATGAAGGTGCTGTACAGCATGAACAGCGTGCTGAAAATGGCTCACAGTAGCCAATAAATGCTGAAAATAATATACCTTCAGATGTAGACCCAATTCTTGAAAATGTTGATCATTGGGTATCCAAGTCTACACGCGTAAGAAGGCAACCATATAGGTTTGACCCCTCCTTGCATTATGTGATGCTTATAGATGACGGTGAGCCTCTTACATACAAAGAGGCCAAGTCATGTGAGTTCAGTAGTAAGTGGTGTCAGAGTGCAGCGGTGCAGAAGCGTAGGACTGAGAGAGAGAGAACGCAGAGAGAAAAGGGAGAGAAAGAGACAGTGTACAATGAAGATCTGCTGTATAAAGAATGCTGAATACAAAGATATACACGGGCGCAGTGCGCTGGACTGCGTGTCTCCACCTCGACGATGCGACCTGCTGTCCACCTCGAAGTCTGCTGCAGTCTGCACTGTCTGCTGTCTGAAATCTGTGAACAGAGACAGAAATCTGCACGGCACCGGTCTGTAATCTGCGACAGAGAAGAATGGGCAGACTGCTGGAAACGTCGGCAATATATAGCCGAAAAACTGCCTGAAATGGGGCGCCAGAAATAGGGCGCAGCCTGGAGTAAGTCGGCTGCAGGCAGTCGGACTGCCACGTGGCAGTCCGACTGCACAGTCCGACTGCACAGTCCGACTGTGCAGCAGCCTGCTGGTCCGACTGTGCAGGCCTGCCTACCCGCCCACCAAACAGGCTATGATCTCTAACACCCCCTCTCAGAGCCTGGGCAGGGCAGAAGCTTGAGGGATCTGGAATGTTGCCGAAGGAGAGCCTGAGGAAGCGCCTTCGTAAACAAATCCGCAAGATTATCCTCCGTCTTGCAATACTCCACAGTGATGGTCTCATCCAAAAGCTTTTCTCGGATGAAATGGTACTGAATCTCAATGTGCTTCGTCCGGGCATGAAAAACAGGGTTCCTCGCCAAGGCAATGCAACTCTCATTGTCACATCGCAGCAATGTAGGACGAGTCTGGGGGCACCCAAGCTCCTCCAACAATCTTCGAAGCCACACAACCTCGCATGTGGTGGAAGACGCGGCGCGATACTCCGCCTCAGTAGACGAAAGGGCTACCGTGGGCTGCTTCTTGCTACTCCATGAAATAACACCTGCACCCAAAGTAAAGCAGTAACCTGTTGTAGACCGCCTGTGGTCCACGTCACCAGCCCAATCCGAGTCGCTCCAACCTGCAAGTACAAGATCTGACCCATCTATCCCTGCGGGGTAATGAATCCCCAAATCAGACGTCCCCCTCAGATACCGAAGTATCCTCTGAGCAGCCTGCCAATGCACCGTCTTAGGTTCACTCATGAACCCTGCCAAGAGCCCAACAGCAAAACATAGATCAACCCTGGTGTTGAGAAGCCAAATCAAAGACCCTATCAACTGTCGATAGCGGGAAGCATCCGCCAAAGGAGAAGCTGAGTGGGAAGTGGCCTTCCAGTTCGGATCCATAGGAGTAGAGAGGGCCCGACAATCTTCCATCTCAAAAGACACCAAGAGCTCCTGTACATATCTCTGTTGGGAGAGAAAAATCCCCCTCTGAGACTGATAAATCTCATGTCCTAAAAAGAAATGGAGTAGCCCCAAATCCGTCATCTCGAATGTCCGATGTAAAGCTGACTTTGTCTCCTGGACCTGCTGTGCATCATTACCTGTGACAATCAAATCATCAACGTATAATACAAACATCACACAACCATCCTCGGAAGTGTGAACATACAGCTGCGGATCGGCCTTGGACCGCCGATATCCCAACTGAGTCTGGAGGAACGAATCAATCTTCTCGTTCCAAGCTCGTGGGGCCTGCTTGAGACCATACAGGGCCTTCTTCAATCTATAGACTTTCCCATCTGAAGAACCAAAGCCAGGAGGCTGCTCAACGTAGATCTCCTCCTTCAGATCACCATTCAGGAAGGCCGACTTTACATCCAGCTGATAAACAGGCCATCTCCTATGGCCAGCCAAAGCAAGAACAGCTCTAATGGTTGCCATACGAGCTGTAGGGGCAAAGGTGTCATGACAGTCAATCCCTGGGCGCTGAGCAAAACCCTTAGCAACAAGGCGAGCCTTGTGCTTATCCAAAGTACCATCACTGAGATATTTGGTCTTGAAGACCCACTTGACTCCAATCACCTTCTTCTTCGGGGGGCGTGGCACAAGTGACCAAGTGCCATTCCTCTCAATAGCCTCCAACTCAGCTTGCATAGCTTTCTTCCATGGGGCGGACTGTAAAGCCTCCTTCACGGAGGTGGGCTCTCGATCTTGCATAACACGGGACATCAAACAATAATTGGAGCAAACAAGCTCCGAAGAATGCGCCTGGTGCCTCCGTGACCGCCGCGGACCATCCTGTGGTCCCCACTCCTCAGGAACCCCCTCGATCCCTGAATCACAGAGTGTGTCACGGGCCCAGCGAGGAGGAGGCCGAACCTCCCCTCGTCGTTCTCCATCAGTAGAAGACTCTGGAATGTCCACCGGTGGTAACTCCGCAGAAGGATCCGGTGGAACAGTAGACTCTGTGTCAGAAACAGAATCATAATCAAACGGCATAGGCTCCAGTGGAACTGTAGAAGGAGCCAAACTCTCCCTTGGATCTCCAAGAACGGGGTGCTCCTCACCTGTTGAAGAAGCCGGAACCTCCACAAACCGCACATCACGGCTCGTATATACATCCCGCTTGACGGGATCATACAGTCGGTAGCCTTGGGACTGGGAGCTGTAGCCAACAAATACCTGTTTTCGGGAAGCCGCTTCAAATTTGTCACGGTGAGCCTTGGGAATGTGAACATAGGCATCACACCCAAAGACCCGAAAGTAAGAAACATCTGACTTCGTCCCAAAATAAGCCTCAAATGGAGTCATCCCTTCCACGGCCGAAGTAGGGGATCGATTAAGGATGTGGACTGCAGTAGCCACAGCCTCGGCCCACAGAACCTGAGGGGTCTGTCGGTGCTCCATCATGGTGCGCGCCATCTCGATCACACTGCGGTTCTTCCGTTCTAGAATACCATTTTCTTGAGGAGTATTGGTATTGGCAAACTCCTGGTGAATTTCTCTATCTGCACAAAATCGAGCAAATTCATTAGACACAAATTCACCTCCCTTGTCGGATCGCAAGGTCTTCAACTTCCGGCCTGATCGGTTCTCCTCAAAGAGAAGCCAATCCTTGAAGTGCGAGAAAGCTTCTGACTTTAGTGCCAAAAAATAGGCCCATGTCATCCTGCTGTAGTCATCCACGATTAGCATGAAGTACGAGCTCCCACGCAGGGACTCATTCCTCATAGGGCCACATAGATCCGTAGATACTAGCTCCATCGGTGAAGTAGACCGCCGCGAAGCTGTGTGGGGAATGGCATCTCGATGCTGCTTCCCCCGTATGCAGGAGACACATGGCTGCTGGCTCACCACTATATCCGGCAACCCTCGAACAAGCTGTCCACGTGACGCCCTCCGAAGATAGTCATAGTTCAGGTGACCAAACCGAGCATGCCATAATTCAGACTGTGACTGTGAGGTAAGAAGAAGAGTAGAGAGGGCAGTGGAAGACTTCAGTTTGTAAATGCCGTTCTCCTCATATCCAGATGATAGAACCTTCCTCGATTCACGATCAAGGACTCGCACAGTAGAACTGTCAAACTCCACCAAAAGACCAAGGGAGCAAATCTTATGAACTGAAAGGAGATGGTACCCTAATCCTGGTACATGCAAAACCTCTGAGGTATGGGTGCCACCTCGTCCATCCGGAATAAGCTGCATCTTACCCCGACCTGCAATAGAAACTGAAGAGCTGTCTCCAATGAGAACCTGCCCACGCGAAGGTCGCAGCTGGGCAACACCATCTGATAAAGGAGTCATGTGCCGTGAGGCACCACTGTCAACAATCCACTCTCGAGCTTGGGGAGCCGTCATCGCAGCATCAGAAGCATTCGGTGAAGCGTCCTCAATGACAACTAGATGTAGAAATGCAGCTGATGAGGGTGCAGCCACCGCTCCAGAATCCTTGGTTTCCTTCTTCTTGGTGTCCTTCGAGTCTTTGTCAGGGCAATCCTTCTTCCAATGGCCAGTCTTTCCACAAATATGACATGTGGAGTCTTTGTCCTTGTCCTTCTCCTTGTCCTTCTTGGACTTGTTATCCCCCTTCTTCTTCTTTTGGTCCTTCCCCTTCTTCTGAGAGGCTTGACCTGTCAACGCCTCCGTCTTGGAAGCATTCTGTCCCTTTAACTGTTCCTCTTGGTCCAAGACCATAGGAATCAACTCTTCCCACCGAAGAGTAGACTCTCGCCCCGAAGCAATAAGGGCAGAGTAAAATGTACCGAATCATGGTGGCAACTGGGACAATAGTGTGATCGCCATGTCTTCGGAGGAAATCGGCTTCCCCGCATTCTGAACCTGCATCTGTAGCTGCCTTAGCTTGTTAATGTGTTCCCTTAGCGAAGAAGACTTATTGACGGACAAAGTCCGTAGCTGGACCTCCAAAGAAACCCTCTTCATCAGGGTCATCCGATTGTACATTTGATCAAGCTCCAGCCATATCTCACGAGCCACCGTCAAGTGCTCGATGTGAGCGATCACGGCTGTAGTGCATGATAGAAAGAGAAAGGATCGAATCCTGGCATTCAGTTTGTCCCAATGAGACTGGGCCCTGGCCAACTTCTCACGAGCATCGGAAGAGAGTTTGGACTCATCTCTTACCGAAGGCCGGTCAATATCTTCCTGTACCAACTCCGCCAAATCATAGGACTCAAGAATGGCCAACATCATAACGCGCCAAATGCGGTAGTTGTCGCCGTCGAGCTTCTGATTTGTAGGAAGAGCCGGTAAGACAAGCACCTTCCGGTCCATAATCGCCTGGAACTCCAAGTCCATCTCTATAGACATCTTCACCTGCAATGCCTTCTCAAACGCAAAAGCAGCCCCCTCTGACTGAGTAAACTCAGCCTGCTAAGGCTCTTCCACGTCCCGAAGCTTCTTCACCCGCCGGAGGCGATGAAAAAGCAAAACCTGTACTTTTAGGTTGAAAACTCAAACTTTCTCCGCGTCAAACAGCAGTAAACAGCAGCAAATCCACCACCTGTACTCCTTTCCTGTGCGCCCACACTCGTTTCAGCCTTGTTCCAAGGCGCAGCCCTCCTGTCTGCCCTTAAACGCAAAAAACACAAATTTGTGTCGTGATGGAAACTCCTCTTCAGGTTGATTCTGCGCTCAGTCAGCCCTCAAACACTGCTCTGATACCATGTCAGAGTGCAGCGGTGCGGAAGCGTAGGACTGAGAGAGAGAGAACGCAGAGAGAAAAGGGAGAGAAAGAGACAGTGTACAATGAAGATCTGCTGTATAAAGAATGCTGAATACAAAGATATACACGGGCGCAGTGCGCTGGACTGTGTGTCTCCACCTCGACGATGCGACCTGCTGTCCACCTCGAAGTCTGCTGCAGTCTGCACTGTCTGCTGTCTGAAATCTGTGAACAGAGACAGAAATCTGCACGGCACCGGTCTGTAATCTGCGACAGAGAAGAA
Source organism: Lygodium microphyllum (assembly GCF_053477565.2). Classification (NCBI taxonomy): domain Eukaryota; kingdom Viridiplantae; phylum Streptophyta; class Polypodiopsida; order Schizaeales; family Lygodiaceae; genus Lygodium; species Lygodium microphyllum. The sequence goes on along the minus strand of NC_141154.1, from coordinate 69,988,651 downwards.
TGGGCAGACTGCTGGAAACGTCGGCAATGTATAGCCGAAAAACTGCCTGAAATGGGGCGCAGCCTGGAGTAAGTCGGCTGCAGGCAGTCGGACTGCCACGTGGCAGTCCGACTGCACAGTCCGACTGTGCAGCAGCCTGCTGGTCCGACTGTGCAGGCCTGCCTGCCCACCAAACAGGCTATGATCTCTAACAAGTGGGAGCTAGCTATGCAAAAAGAGATTAAATCTCTATATGCAAATGATACTTGAGATCTTGTGTTACTACCCAAGGGAAGGAAGCCACTTCCAAACAAATGGGTGTACAAAGTAAAGAAAGTTGATGGAAAACCCAAGTACAAGGCAAGGCTAGTTGCCAAAGGTTATGCACAGAAGGAAGGGATTGACTTCCAAGAGGTCTTCTCACCTGTTGTGAAGATGACCACTTTATGTGTGCTTTTGGCTTTTACTGCTGTTTTGGATTTGGAGCTGTATCAAATGGATGTAAAAACAACTTTCTTGCATGGTGGCATTGATGAGGAAATCTACATGAAACAGCCCGAGGGCTTTGTAGTTCCTGGAAAAGAGCAGATGGTGTGTAAGCTAAAACACAGCTTGTATGGGCTGAAGCAAGCACCACGGCAGTGGTACAAAAAGTTTGACACTTTTATGCTATCTCATGAGTTTACACGCAGACATGGAGATTATTGCTTGTACATGAAAAAGGATATAGATGGCAGCCCCATCATACTTGTTTTGTATGTGGATGATATGTTACTAGCTGGGAAAAGAAAGATTAGCTTGGATGCTCTAAAAAATCAGCTGAAATCAGCTTTCTCCATGAAAGATTTGGGGAATGCAATGCATATTTTGGGCATGAGGATTCATAGAGATAGAATGTAGAAATTGTTGTTTTTATCTCAAGAAAGTACATTGAAAAGGTATTGGACAGATTTAACATGGCCGAAGCTAAGCCTTTTGGGGTACCCTTACCTCGTTATCTCAAGCTTAGCAAAGCCAACAGCCCGAAAGATGACGTGTAAGCAAATGCTATGAAGGGAGTTCCTTATGCATCAGCTTGTGGCTCTCTTATGCATGCTATGGTTGCTACTCGTCCAAACATTGCTCATGCAGTGGGAGTTGTTAGCAGATTTATGCCAAATCCTGCAAAGCACATTGGGAGGCTGTCAAGTGTATTCTTCGATACCTTAAGTTGGTGGGGCTATTTCTTGGTGTTCCAAGTTGCAAAATATTGTTGCACTGAGTACCACTGAAGCTGAATATATATCAGCTACTGAAGCTTCTAAGGAAGCTATATGGTTGAGCAGACTTGCAGATGATCTCGGCATGTCTACGGGTATTGCAGTTTTGGGATGTGATAGCTGGAATGCTGTGTATCTGGCTAAGAATGCCATGTATCATTCACGCACAAAGCATATAGATGTGCGATATCACTTCATCAGACAGATTCTGGAAGATGGTCAAATTACATCGACCAAAATTAAAACACAAGATAACCCTACAGATGTTCTCACTAAAAGTCTAAGCAAAGCTCAGCACGAGCATTGCATTCGACTAGTGGGAGTTGGTTAGCTAGAGGTTCATATCGAATCTTTAAGTGGGAGTTGTTGGGATATAAAGGCCCGGTAACCTCCGTGTATAGTACACGCACATTGTACATTTGAACGCACCCTTTACGTGCCCTAAGTATAAATACATTTTATTCTTTGTGTACCAACACAATTGTTGGTACACTCTTATCGTCTCATACTTTCACTTTGCTCACACTCTCTCAAGCTATCACACTAACTCGTTCACTCCTGCTCGAGGTGCGTTCCTATCGCTTCCAACACATCCTAACAGTGCAGATAAAGTAACAAATGCGCATAATGTACAATACAAAGTAAATGAATGTCTGAGAGTGAAAAACTGTAAGCATAATTATTGTCACTATCAAGAGAAGGAATCAACCCTTTCTCCAATTGGAAGGAGAAGTAAGAGGAAAGCATCCTTTTCCGCTTAATCTGAAAAAGTAGGGGAGGGTATACCCAAGCCGATGCGTGGTAGAAGGTACTGTAGAACTGGTATATTGACCACCTTGGTCAAAATATCTGCAAAATTATCATTGGAAGGCATAAACTCTAGGCGAATAGTGTATAACTCAACCTACTATTTGGTAAAGTTGAAGTAAACCACTACGTGGCGTGTCTGAGGAGTGATGATTGAATTGCCCACAAGAACAATGGCACTTGGGTTGCCATAGTAGACAAATGTAGATGCCTCACAAAGAAATTGAAGCACAGCCAACAAGTTCCTCAAATAGATGGTCTTAGTGATACCAAAAGGTTGACCTGAGATATCGTTATGTAGATGGACAGTGGGATCAAGAGGCGTGACCATTGGCCGTGTCTAATCGGTGCAATATTATTCCACTGGTTGTAGGGCGTACTTCTATTGTAATAGAAATATACTTTCCTTGGATCGAACAATTTCCATCCCTAAGAAATAAGACAACAAATCTAAGTCGAGGTAGCGTAAAGCATTGCCTTAATTTTTGCTATTGCCATAGAATCTAAACTAGTGAGAAGTACGTCATCAATGTATATTAGGATATAGCTGATCCCCGCACTTGTGGTGTGCACATATAGATTTGGATCATGGGAGTAGAATGGTATCTATGAGTCCGTAAGAACTCATCCATCTTGTGGTACTGAGACCTCTACGCTTGCTTCAGCCCATAAAGAGCTTCATTTTGTCTGGTTTCTATGCTCGACTCCTCCATTTTGTGCAGGGGAGTTGGTAGAGGTAAGATGGCGTGCAATGCCCTGCCCCTGTAGAAACTCAAGGAGATTGTGGGAGGTAAAGTTGCTACCAAAATCAGTCCTAATAGTACCCACATGATGACCAGTCAGATTATGAATGAGGGGCACCCAAGTACCGAAATAAGTGAAGGCATTAGACTTATGCTTGAGGAAGTACACCCACATGTACCTAGAAAAATCATCCACTATAAAAAAGAAGTACAGTGCTTCATTTAAGGCGGCAGTGGATGTGGGACCACAAAGATATATATGAATGAGCCTAAGGGGTTCCTTAGTGCATGTGGTAGGCTGTAGAGGGAAGGGTGTACGATACTGCTTACCTAGTTGACATACTTTATAGAGCTCTCAAGATAGTTTTAGGTGTGGAAGACCCTTAACCATCCCTTGATGTGACAACTCATCAAGAGAGACGTATCCAAGATGTCCTAAGAGAAAATGACAAAGACGCTTAGAGTCTGTGTCGACACTTGTGTGGTGGCCAATGCTTGGAATTGATGAAACTCTAAAATCAAAGGCAATTGGCTGGATAAGAACATGGGTCATGTGGTAAAGGCCATTAGGCTGTGCCTTGCCTTGAGCAATCACTAAACTAGTCTGAGAATCTAGGATGTCGACTATGGTCACTGTGAAGAAAACTACTTGCTCCAACTGGCAAAGCTACTGAATAGACAAGTTTACCCCAAGTTGGGAGATATGATAGACATCATTCAACAAAGCCGGATCTAGACGTTTAGTAGCAAAACTGACGCGACCCTAGGCTTGAGTCTTGACCGAGGAGTTATTTCCTATGCGGACTTTTTGGGCTATAGAGGCTCAAGAAATGAAAATGTCCTCTATAGGAGTCATATGATGAGTGGCTCCACTATCCACAAGCCAAATAGGTTCTGATGTGCTTGGTTGTGATGAGTGGGCTTTTGCAGTCATCACGTCAGGAGGCAACTCACAGATATGAACGAGACTCACATTCAATGTCTCCAATGAGACAATGTAGGCCTTTGCAAACGAATCAAACAAACCCTCTAGAGTTGAGTATTCAGCGACTGTGATGGCTGACTGGTGGCAGTGTGGGTTTGGCCTTGCCACTGCCTTTGCTAGGGATTGCCACCACCCTACTTCCCTTGTTGGGGCTTACTTGATTGGTGTGTAGGGGTCTAAAGGAGGAATAAAATTTCAGCATGGTACCCATATTTTCAAATAGCCCCTTTTAGAACAAACTGTTCATCCGTTGGTCTTGATTGCTTAGGATCAACTCAAGTATGCTATGATACTTAAATATGTGCTGCATAAACAACTGTCCTATATGATCGGCCTTAGTCTTCTTCTGCATAGGAATGAAGTGGGCTTGCTAACTAAGCCTACATATAATAGTCGAAATCTTATTGATTTGTGTAGGAGTTCTTGGAATATTAAAGATAAAATCCATAGCAGTGCTTTGCCAAGCACTATTAGGTATAGGCAAAGGCTACAAGAAGCCTAGCACCTTCTACCTATCGTATTGGACCTTCTGACACACAATGCATGTATGGACAAATTGCTCTACATTGTGTCTCAAAGCTAGCCAATAGAAAAAATGCTCCATTGCCTTAACTATAACATCGATATGTGTATGCCTTGCATAAGGAGGAGGAGCATTTTATGGTGGTCATCTTAGTGATTATTTAGGCATTTAGTAGTCTTTTGCAGTGTTTTCTTTCTCTTCTGTCTTGTGTTTAGTAGTCTATTTCAGCACTTTTCTATGCTTCTATTATTGCACCACTTTTGGCATGGTAACAGATTGCAAGATCGAGGTTCCTATTGTGATTTTTCTACTAATTACAGGCCTTTATTCCCCTTGCTGATTAGGCCTGCGTTTTTCAGACTAGCAATCTGCGTTTTCAGCGTGCACTTGGATTGCAATTGTCCATTTGTTGTATTAAATGCTCAACTAGCATGCGTTTTTTATTTTCTATCCCTAACCATAGCTGAATGACTATTTGTACATGCCATTTTTGCTATTGCTGGCAGTTTTTGAGTGGTTTTTCTTCATTTACAGTAGTTGGCCTTCGTTTTTGATCAGTTTTTTTGGTTACACTGCATGTGAACTCTCATTTTGTAAAGTCTTTGTTGTTGATTTGGCTGTATTCCCTCTCTGCATACCTTCTATTCTCTATCTTCTCTTCTTATTCTCTCCCAATGGCTTCTCCGCGCACTTCTATAGATGATAAGTTGTGTGGACCTAACTATCCTATATGAAGTGTTGTGATGAAAGTGTGGTTTGTGTAGAAGCATTTGGTACATTGTATGTGGAGCTATTTCTCGGCCTCAGCGTCCTTTCTCTCTTCCTGATGATTTTGATGAGGGTAACCATGAGGGAGGTGTACTTACATAGGATTCAAATGATGCATGTGTGTATTTCGCACTACTTCGGTGTATTTCTAAAGTTGTTCTACTGGCAATTACCTCTTGTAGGACCCCACTAGAAACATGGTTGAAGCTTTGGATATTGTATGAGGCACCTCTCAGAGTGAAGCGATGCCAAAGCGTGTGACTAAGACAAAGAGTGAATAGAGAGAGAGAAAGAGACAGTGAAACACATAAATTTTGTAATGAAGAATGTTGTATAAGGAAGCAGATATGTACATGGGCATAGAGTATATGTTTGTGTATGTCTCCACCTTGAAGATCTCACAATCTGTGAATCTCGAAGGAGTCTCCATGATCATCAATTTGGAAACCTATGATCAAAATAACTCAAAGTGTGTGGAGGCTGGGTAGAAAAAATAGCCCAGAAGAAACACAAAAAATAATGCAGGTTAGCTGCATTATATGCAGCCGATTGCCTAGAAACTGGCCAATTGCACTTGCTTGCCACGTGGCACCTGCGATCACTGCCGCCTGTGTTGACATTGTCGCAGCGCGCAGGGTTGAAGGTCACCACAGGGATTTGGCAAGAGAAGAATGTATGGGGGTTCAAGAGCTTTGACTTCGAAGATGGTAGAGATAAGGATTGAAGGTTTCAAGCCAAGTTCTTGAAGATAAGAGACAACAGGGTGTAGGTAGATTCAAGGAGAGGTGTAGTTGGAAGAGAAGGGGTTCGAAGAGATTGAAGATATAGAAGAATACTTCAAAAAAGAATTAGAAAATATAGAAGAATATTAACAGAGATGAAGCCTGTCAGTTTCTTTCAGCATTATGAGAAAATATAACTCTAATAGACAAAAACGTGTACAAAATAATACCTTCCTCTATGTTGCTCAGATCTCCAATCTGATGCTTCCAATGGCTCCAAAAGGGGGTTAAATACGAGGACAATGAGAAAATATAACTCTAATAGACAAAAACGTGTATAAAATAATACCTTCCTCTATGCTGCTCAGATCGCCAATCTAATGCTTCCAATGGCTCCGAAAGGGGGGTTAAATACCAAGACACCCGGCTAGAATCCTTCCAGATCACTCCTTCATCTCCCACTTTCGGAGTGCTGTTCATTGTCTGAAAACAGCGATCGTGCGTCGCGCGATTTTGCTAATCTCTTTTTTTACACAAAATCCTCTCAAATTGGCTGAAAGCTACATGCTTTCTTTTACATGTCCTCCTAATCTAAATGTTATCTATAGCTTTATGGATTTTTTACAAGAGATAATATCTAGAATATCAAAAATTGACTAAAAACTTGTCCAAAAAAATCTAATATTTTGAACTATGGACACTAATACTAATGCCTAAAGTGGCATTGGCTTTCTAAATCTAAAAGGAAGCCACACTCTAGATTTTTTACACGGTGTGCACGTAGCGGCACGACAACGTCACCTGTGGCCAAATTACCACGTGAACTACCTGTTGCGATTGCACAAAACTGCTCGTGAATGCATATAACTGTTTGTCTAGGGGATGCCAATCTCTAACACCCCCTCTCAGATCTTGGATAGGGCATAAGGCTAAGGGATCTAGAGTGCTATCGAAGTAAATCTTGAGGAAGCGCCTTCATAGACAAGTCTGCAAGATTGTCCTTTGTGTTGCAGTAAACCATGTCAATAGTCTCATCTAGAAGCTTCTCCTGAATGAAATGGTACTGGATCTCAATGTGTTGCATTCTAGCATAAAACATAGGATTCTAGGCCAAGTCAAGACAATTCTCATTATAGCATTGAAGAATAGGAGGACTTGTTTGCGGGCAGCCAAGCTCCTCCAATAGCTTGCAAAGCCACATAGTCTCACATGTGGTAGAAGACGTTGCTCAATACTCCATCTCAGTCGAAGATAGGGCAACCATGGGCTGCTTCTTGTTGCTTCATGAAATAGCACCGGCATCCAAGGTAAAGCAATAACTTTTCGTGGACCTCCGATGATCCACATTGCCAACCCAATCTGAATCACTCCATCCTATAACAACACCGACATCCAAGGTAAAGCAATAACTTGTTGTGGACCTCTGATGATCCACATTGCTAGCCCAATCTAAATCATTTCATCCTATAAGTATCGAGCTTGCATCACCTATACCTGCTGGATAATAGATCTCGAGATAAGGGGTCCCTTGAAGGAACTGCAAAAATCTTTGAGCAGCTTGTCAATGTAGCATCTTGGGTTCACTCATAAACCCGGCAAGGACATTGATAAGGTAACATAAGTTAACACGAGTATTGAGAAGCCAGATCAAGGAGCCAACCAACTGCCTATTAACGGGTAGCATCCACCAAAGGAGTATTGGAATTGAAAGAAGGGTTATTGCGATGTCTTCAAAAGTGATCACCTTCCTTGCATTCTATACCTACGTCTGAAGCTGCCTTTGCTTGTTGATATACTTCTACATAGAAGATGATTTGTTGACACTTATGGTTCTCGTCTGCACTTCCAAAGAAACTCGTTTCATGATGGTCATGCGATTATACATCTGATCAAGCTCCAACCGTATCTCTCGGGCCACCGTCAAATGCTCTATATGGGAGATGATCACAACTGTAGTGCATGAGAGATAAAAATGAGTAGATGTGAGCATTTAGTTTGTCCCAGTATGCTTGAGCCTTTGCCAACTCCAACTAATCACTTGTAGAGAGTTTGGACTCGTCTCTCGAAGAAGGATGATGGATAGCCTAGTCCGTAACAAGCTTTCCCAAATCATAGGACGCCAAGATGGCAAGTATCATAACCTGTTAGATGCGGTAGTTCTTGACATCGAGCTTTTGATATGATGGAAGAGTTAGTAACATGGGTACCTTCCAATCCATGATTGCATGAAACTTTGTCTCAGTCTCAGAAGACATCTTTACCTAAAATGCTTGCACAAAACACAAAATGCAGTCCCCTTTGACTGTTGTAATGCAGCTTGCTAGGGTTGTTCTCCACTCATCTTGCTCCTTCATTGTTGGAGGCGATGAAAAGGTAAAATTTGCACTTGAAGGCCCAAAACGTAGCCTTCTTTCTTCTTAAATAGCAAAACTCAGAAGTAGCTTCAGTAACTCTACTCCTTTCTCAAATGCCCACACTCGCCTCAACCTTGTTCTGATGTGTAACCCTCCTACTTGCCCTTGAACACTAAAAACGCAACCTTGTGTCGCGTTGAAATCTCATCTTCAGGTAGGTCCACCCTGAGTGAGTCCTTCAATGCTCTAATATCATGTTAGAGTGAAGTAGTGCGGAAGCGTATGATCAAGACAGTGTGACAGAGAAAGAAGAGAGAGAGAAAGAGACAGTGGAACATAGAAAATCTGTAATGAAGAATGTTGTATAAGGAAGCAGGTATATACATGGATGTAGAGTGTACGTTTGTGTGTGTCTCCATCTCAAAGATCTCACAATCTGTGAACCTCGAAGCAGTTTCCACAAACAACAATCTGGAAACCTGTGATCAGAATAACTGAAAGTATGCGAAGGTTGGATAGAATAAATAGCCCAAAAGAAATGCAAAAAATAATGCAAGTCGGCTACATTAAATGTAGTTGATTACCTAGAAACTGGCCGATTGCACTTGCCATGCCACATGGCACCTGCGATAATTTCTGCTTGCCAATGTCACTTGCTGTATAGCCAGACTGCCATATGTCCTACTCATTGCTGCGTGCACAAAACTGCTCGCAAATGCATATGATTGCTTGTCCAGGGGATGCCAATCTCTAACAACACCTTCCCCTATGTGTGCTGTGATTCTTTATGGACAACTTCAATAGATGAAGTTTGAGCCAAAGGACACTATTTAGTCATTTTTGCTTTGTGTTACATAGGTATAGAACCAGCTTTGACATATGCAGTGTGCCCTTCTAGAGACACATCTAGTGGGAACGATACTCTATAAGCTCCCCCCGGAGTTTGATGAAGTGGCGAATGCTTTATAGGTGTAGACATCCTCTACACTTGTGAGCTTTACACGTCCTCGATGTTGCTTGTGTTAGAGATCATAGCCTGTCCGGACTGCACAGTCCAGTCGGACTGTACAGTCGGACTGCCACGTGGCAGTCCGACTGATTGCAGTCTAGTCGGCTGCATTTAATGCAGCCGACCTGCCTGATTTTTTTGCCCAGATTCTGGCTATTTATAGCCGAGGTTTTCAACAGTCTCCCGCACTTCTCTGCTCGCAGATTACAGACTGGTGGCATGCGCAGATTCCGTCTCTGTTCGCAGATTTCAGACAGGAGATAGTGCAGACTGCAGCGGACTTCGAGGTGAACGGCAGGTTGCATCGTCGAGGTGGAGACACGCAGTCTAGTACACTGCGCCCGTGTACATATCTGCATATCTTTGTATACAACACACTTTATACAGCAGATCTTCATCTTCCACTGTCTCTTTCTCACTCTTCTCTCTCTGCGTTCTCTCTCTCTCAGTCCTACGCTTCCGCACCGCTGCACTCTGACATGGTATCAGAGCAGTGTTAGAGGGCTGACTGAGTGCAGAACCAACTTGAAGAGGAGTTTCTATCGCGACACAAGGTTGCGTTTTCAGCGTTTGAGGGCAGGCAGGAGGGTTGCTCCTCGGAACAAGGCTGAAGCGAGCATGGGCGTGCAGGAAAGGAGTCCAGGTGGTGGATTTGCTGCTGTTTACTACTGGTTGATGAGGAGGAAGTTTGAGTTTTCAGCTTTCAAGTGCAGGTTTTGCTTTTTCATTGCCTCTGGCGGGTGAAGAAGTTTCAGGACGCGGAAGAGCCATAGCAGGCTGAGTTTTCACAGTCAGAGGGGGCTGCTTTTGTGTTTGTGAAGGCATTACAGGTGAAGATGTCTACAAAGATTGACTTGGAGTTCCAGACAATTATGGACCGGAAGGTGCCTGTCTTACCGGCTCTTTCCGCAGATCAGAAGCTCGATGGCGACAACTACCGCATCTGGCGCGTCATGATGTTGGCCATCCTTGAGTCCTATGATTTGGCGGAGCTTGTACAGGAGGAGATCGACCGGCCCTCGGTAAGAGATGAGTCCAAACTCTCTTCCGATGCTCGTGCGGAGTTGGCCAAGGCTCAGTCTCACTGGGACAAACTGAATGCCAGGATTCGTTCCTTTCTTTTTTTGTCTTGTACTACAGCTATGATAGCTCACATCGAGCACTTGACGGTGGCTCGGGAGATATGGCTGGAGCTTGATCAGATGTATAACCGGATGACCCTTATGAAGCGGGTTTCTTTGGAGGTTCAGATGCGGACCTTGTCCGTAAACAAGTCTTCTTCGTTGCGGGAACATATCAACAAGCTTAGACAGCTTCAGATGCAGGTTCAGAATGCGGGGAAGCCGATTTCCTTCGAAGACATGGCGATCACACTATTGTCCCAGTTGCCGCCACGATTCGGTACTTTCTACTCCGCCCTTATTGCTTCGGGGCGAGAGTCTACTCTTCGTTGGGAAGAGTTGGTTCCTATGGTCTTGGACCAAGAGGAACAGCTAAAGGGACAGAATGCTTCCAAGTCGGAGGCAATGACAGGTCAAGCCTCTCAGAAGAAGGGGAAGGACCAAAAGAAGAAGAAGGGGGATAACAAGTCAAAGAAGGACAAGGACAAGGACAAAGAATCCACATGCCATATTTGTGGAAAGACTGGCCATTGGAAGAAGGATTGCCCTAACAAAGACAAGAAGGACACCAACAAGAAGGACACGAAGGATTCTGGAGCGGTGGCTGCACCCTCATTAGCTGCATTTCTTCATCTAGCTGTCATTGAGGACTCTTCACTGAATGCTTCTGATGCTGCGATGACGGCTCCCCAGGCTCGAGAGTGGATCGTTGATAGTGGTGCCTCCCGGCACATGACTCCTTCATCAGATGGTGTTGCTCAGTTGCGACCCTCGCGTGGGAAGATTCTCATTGGAGATAGCTCTTCACTGTCTATTGCAGGACGGGGTAAGATGCAGCTTATTCCAAATGGACGTGCTGGTACCCATACCTCAGAGGTCTTGCATGTACCAGGTTTAGGGTATCATCTCCTGTCAGTTCATAAGATTTGTTCCCTTGGACTTTTTGTGGAGTTTGACAGTACCTCGGTGCGAGTCCTTGATCGTGGGTCAAGGAAGGTTTTATCATCCGGATATGAGGAGAACGGCATCTATAAATTGAAGTCTTCCACCGCCCTCTCTACTCTTCTTCTTACCTCTCAGACACAGTCAGAGTTATGGCATGCTCGGTTTGGTCACCTCAACTATGATTATCTTCGGAGGGCATCACGTGGACAACTTGTTCGAGGGTTGTCGGATATAGTGGTGAGCCAGCAGCCATGTGTCTCCTGCATTCGCGGGAAGCAGCATAGGGATGCCATTCCCCACACAGCTTTGCGGTGGTCTACTTCACCAATGGAGCTTGTATCTACGGATCTATGTGGCCCTATGAGGAACGAGTCCTTGCGTGGGAGCTCGTACTTCATGCTGATCGTAGATGATTACAGCAGGATGGCATGGGTCTATTTCTTGGCATTGAAGTCAGAAGCTTTCTCCCACTTCAAGGATTGGCTTCTTTTTGAGGAGGACCGATCAGGCCGGAGATTGAAGACCTTGCGATCTGACAAGGGTGGTGAATTTGTTTCTAATGAGTTTGCTCGTTTTTGTGCAGATAAAGGTATTCACCAGGAGTTTGCTAATACCAACACTCCTCAAGAAAATGGCATTCTTGAACGGAAAAACTGCAGTGTGATCGAGATGGCGCGCATCATGATGGAGCACCGACAGACCCCTCAGGTTCTGTGGGCCGAGGCTGTGGCTACTGCAGTCCACATTCTTAATCGATCCCCCACTTCGGCCGTTGATGGGATGACACCTTTTAAGGCTTACTTTGGGACTAAGCCCGATGTTTCTTACTTTAGGGTCTTTGGGTGTGATGCCTATGTTCACATTCCCAAGGCTCACTGTGATAAATTTGAAGCAGCTTCCCGAAGACAGGTATTTGTTGGCTACAGCTCCCAGTCCCAAGGCTATCGATTGTATGATCCCGTCAAGCGGGATGTGTACACTAGTCATGATGTGCGGTTTGTGGAGGTTCCGGCCATGTCAATGGGTGAGGAGCATCCTGTTCTTGGAGATCTAGGGGAGAGTTGGGCTCCTGCTACAATTCCTTTGGAGCCCGTGCCTTTTGATTATGATTCTGTTTCTGACACAGAGTCTACTGTTCCACTGGTCACCCCTGAGGAGTTACCACTGGTGGATATTCCAGAGTCTTCAGCTGATGGCGAGAGACGAGGGGAGGTTCGGCCTCCTCCTCGATGGGCCCGTAACACACTCTGTGATTCAGGGATCGAGGGGGTTCTTGAGGAGTGGGGACCGCAGGATGGTCCGCGGCGGTCACGGAGGCACCAGGCACATTCTACGGAGCTTGTTTGCTCTAACTATTGTTTGATGACCCGTGTTATGCAGGATCGAGAGCCCACCTCCGTGAAGCAAGCTTTATAGTCCGCACCATGGAAGAAAGCTATGGAAGCCGAGTTGGAGGCTATTGAGAGGAATGGCACTTGGTTACTCGTGCCACGCCCCCCGAATAAGAAGGTGATTGGCGTCAAATGGGTCTTCAAGACCAAGTACCTTAGCGATGGTTCTTTGGACAAGCACAAGGCTCGCCTTGTTGCTAAAGGTTTTGCACAGCGCCCAGGGATTGATTGTCATGATACTTTTGCCTCCACTGCTCGTATGGCGACTATTCGAGCTGTTCTTGCGTTGGCTGGCCTGTCTACCAGTTGGATGTGAAGTTGGCCTTCCTCAATGGTGATTTGAAGGAGGAGATCTATGTCGAGAAGCCTCCTGGCTTTGGATCTTCAGATGGGAAAGTCTACAGGTTGAAGAAGGCCTTGTATGGCCTCAAGCAGGCTCCGCGTGCATGGAACGAGAAGATTGATTCGTTCCTTCAGTCACAGTTGGGATATTGGCGTTCTAAGGCCGATCCGCAGCTTTATGTTCACACTTCCGAGGATGGTTGTGTGCTTTTTGTGTTGTATGTTGATGATTTGATTGTCACAGGTGATCATGCACAGAAGGTCCAAGAGACGAAGGTAGCTTTACATCGGACGTTCGAGATGACAGATTTGAGTCTACTCCATTTCTTTTTGGGCCATGAGATTTATCAGTCTCCGAGGGGGATTTTCATCTCTCAGTAGAGATATGTACAGGAGCTCTTGGTGTCTTTTGCGATGGAGGATTGTCAGACCCTTTCTACTCCTATGGATCTAAACTGGAAGGCCGCTTCCCATTCAGCTTCTCCCATGGCCGATGCTTCCCGCTATCGTCAGTTGATTGGATCCTTGATTTGGCTTCTCAACACTCGTGTTGATCTTTGTTTTGCTGTTGGGCTCTTGGCAGGGTTCATGAGTGAACCTCAGACGGTGCATTGGCAGGCTGCTCAGAGGATACTTCGATATTTGAGGGGGACGTTTGATTTAGGGATTCATTAGTCCGCACGGACAGATGGTTTAGATCTTGTTCTTGGAGGTTGGAGTGACTCGGATTGGGCCGGTGATATGGACCACAGGTGGTCTACTACAGGTTACTGTTTTACCTTGGGTGCGGGTGTTATCTCATGGAGTAGCAAGAAGCAGCCCACGGTAGCCCTTTCGTCTACTGAGGCGGAGTATCGGGCCGCGTCTTCCACCACATGTGAGGCTGTGTGGCTTCAAAGATTGTTGGAGGAGCTTGGCTGCCCCGAGACTTGTCCTACTTTGCTGCAATGTGACAATGAGAGTTGCATTGCCTTGGTACGGAATCCTGTTTTTCATGCCCGGACGAAGCACATCGAGATCCAGTACCACTTCGTCAGAGAGAAGCTTCTGGATGAGACCATCACTGTGGAGTACTGCAAGACGGAGGACAATCTTGCAGATTTGTTTACGAAGGCCCTTCCCCAGGCTCTACTTCGGAGACATTCTAGATCCCTCAGGCTTCTGCTCCGCCCAGGCTCTGAGAGGGGGTGTTAGAGATCATAGCCTGTCTGGACTGCACAGTCCAGTCAGACTGGACAGTCGGACTACCACGTGGCAGTCCGGCTGACTGCAGTCCAGTTGGCTGCAGCCGACCTGCCTGATTTTTTCGCCCAGATTCTGGCTATTTATAGCCGAGGTTTTCAGCAGTCTCCTGCACTTCTCTGCTCGCAGATTACAGATTTGTGGCACGCGCAGATTCCGTCTCTGTTCGCAGATTTCAGATAGGAGATAGTGCAGACTGCAGCGGACTTCGAGATGAACAGCAGGTTGCATCGTCGAGGTGGAGACACGTAGTCCAGCGCACTGCGCCCGTGTACATATCTGCATATCTTTGTATACAGCAGATCTTCATCTTCCACTGTCTCTTTCTCTCTCTTCTCTCTCTGCGTTCTCTCTCTCTCAGTCCTACACTTCCGCACCGCTGCACTCTGACAGCTTGAGCATGAGGCATCTTTGTTTTTACAAGGGAGGCTTTCATCTCATTATGGAGCTTCTAATGAGGCCTTTATAGCTTTAAAGAGCGGTGATGGGAAGAAGAAGTTGAAGGCCCAACGTTATCATTGTGATAAGAAGGGACACTTGTGAAAGGATTGCAAGGAGTTAGTAGCCTCATGAATGAAGAAGGAGAAGATGGAGAGGCGGGATGAAGACTCCTCCGCCGAGTCATCCTCTTCCTTAGACTCAGACTCTGATCTTTCAACCAAGGGGAAGTCCAAGGCACAGAAGGGATCCACTTCTTCAGACCGCGTGAAGGGCTTGAATGCCCCTTCTTGTGCTGTTTTCTACTCTAAGTGATGTTGTCATCCCTCACTCTATAGTGCGAGAGAGGGAGCGTGAGAGGGTGGTGAGATGGGGTAGCGGAGCCTCATCTATATAGGTATATAGGTGCATAGGTTTCAGAGAGGGACATTCTTGATGCATTGACCGAAGTTTGGTAGGTTCAAATCTTGGAGTTGGGACTAACATCCAAGTTCATGATGAGCTGGTTATTTGATGGAGAGCGGAATTGGCTCCTAGTCCGAGCTAACATGAGAGGACACTTTGGCAGTCTTGGCCAAAGGTGGGGAATCCATGGTCACATATATTCAGAGGCATTTTTGGCAGGATGATCTTGTATGCTACTTTGAGACATTGTTGATGAACAGAGAGATCTTTGATGACTCTTCTCTATAGGAGCTAGTATGATTAACATCGACATCAAGTTCTCTCCAAGGCACCTTGGTGATGGCTTGATCACCCACTACTTGGGTATCCATGGCTCTATTTTGGTGGTCTTTGTTGTATATGGTTATCATTGTACTATATTAGATCACCCATGATAAGAGAGAGCGTGTTAGCAGTCTAGTCAGCTCATGTGTGAGTTTGGGCTGTGGTTGACATGACTTGGTATTTTAGGCATTTTATGGTGGTCGTCCTAGTGATTATTTAGGCATTTGTTGCTGGGCGACTAGCTGCCATATTTGGCATATTTTGGGCTTATTTATTTAGTGGCTCCTCCTCCTCTCATTAGGTCATCATCATTCTTTAGGTGGTCTTCCTGTTGGAGAGAGGAGCTAGTGTCAATGCCCAGGCAGCCAATGACTCACTATTGTACATGTCATTCTTGTGTTTGGTATATGGGTTCCATTTTCTGAGCACATCTTTGAGTTCTCTTCTTTTATAGTGTTCTTCTGTTTTCTTTCTCTTCTATCTTGTGTTCTTAGCAATTTATTTCAGCACTTTTTTATGCTTCCATTGCTGCATCACCTTGATAGTTTCTGCAAGCATCACACAAATGACTTGCTGAGAGGAGATTTGGCAGCACAAGCTTTGGATCTGAAGCCATCTTTTCCTTTCACTTCTCAAAGGTTGAAATTTCCACTGCTGTCCACTTAAATGGCATACTCTTGCTTCCTGTTTACTAGGACAGTCCCTTGCCATATGCTCCTCTTGCTCTCATAAGCACTTATTTTTAGCCATCAATTCTTTATGCTAGGCAGCATTCTTTCATGTCCTTCCTTGTTGTTTTTTCCTTTTTTTAGGCCTATTTATAGGTCTTCCTCTTTCTTGGCCTTGGAACTCTTCTTTTGTGACTTATCCTTATCACCTTTGAAGGCCGAAGACTTTCCATGTAGCAAAGCATCAGGAGTGCATGCTTTGTTTGAGTTGTGACATGCTGGTCATAGTGGTTTTAATGCAAAAATCAGGAATCTCTTTGGGCAGCCCCAACAATACTTTTCAATCTACTCATAAATGGGGATAGCATGATAAGAAGCGATGGTCAACAACACCTCCCAAAACTTCTTATTATACTGCTTCAAGTTCTTGAATTGTGATGCATTGAATTATGCCATGTGGTCATTACATTAATTTTGAAGGTACTTGTCAACCATGAGCAAGCAAACAATTGCTTAAATTGGACCCAAGTTGATGGTGTTCTACCTTGCATCAAAAGCGACAACCACCATTGCAATGCATTGCCTTTCATAAAAGTGGTTGCCTTTCGTATTTTTGACGACTCAGTAAGTTTCCTTATGAATAGGCTATATCAAACTCTTAAATAAAAGTCAAAACTTCCAATCTATCTTATGCACCATTGAAAACCTTAAATGTCACTCCTTTACCACCCTCATCATAGTCTTTTGCTTTGCCTTTTGGTGCCAAGTTATCAAAGATAGGTGGCTGCAAAAAGGATGCACTTGCTGTAGCAACATTTTGACCAGCATTAAATGGTGCATTTGGACGACCAGCAACTGTCCCATGAGTCCCAATCATACCAGGCTGCATAGTGCAATCCCAAATATATTGGGCTGCATAGATGCGTTAAATGGTGCGTTTGCATTACCAGCTGTCCCATGAGTCCCAAACATATCAGGATGCATGGATGCAATACCAAATATACTACCCTAAGCATCATGCCAACATTGCTACACATTGGGTTTTGCATTTCGCTTGCCATACCTGGATACATTTGGCCTTGCATACGTTGCACAGGTGGTTGCATACCATGTACATTTGATCTTCACTACAATGATTTTCTCAAGGCCTCTCTGCTTCCATTGGCCTCTAGTGGCCTCTTGTTGGATCATGCTCTCATTTGGAGAGGGGTCTTATGTCTTGGTTGGGATTCTCCATTGACAAGCTTCATTAACAGTGGTACTACTCAAGACACCCTCGGATCAATTCCATCTTCTTTGGCCTTTTGCCACATCTAGGATCTGAGAGGGGTTGCTAGCAGTTGTGTGCCATGTACAATCATCTCGTGCTTGTGAGCTAGAGGAGGACATTTGGAGCTTTGAAAGAGTGTTTGTTTATTAGTTTGTCTCCTAGACACTTCCAGTGGAGGTGATACTAGTGCATTTTTGTTTTGGCATGGTGGCCACATTATTTGTTGGGCACGCTGATTAGGTTGACCATAATCAGGGCCTTTATATTAGGCCGGCCAGCCCCACACTCCATCGTATTCATTTCACGAGTTCATCTTCTTAGCTAGTGTCCGTCATCTTCATCTCTTGCCTCCATTTGGTGCTCACATTGACACCTAGAGTTGTGTGTTGGGGCTGACCAAGATTATTCTTCTATCATTCAATCTTAGTTAGATTGTTCCTTTATTTAGTGTGTTTCTTCTCTCTCTTTCTCTCTCTCTCTCTCTCTCTCTCTCTCAGTGAGTGGGCTGAAATGCAAGGCAAGAGAGCACAAGGACAAGCAGGTTTCAGACGAGGATATACCATGTTGGACCATATTCTCACACTTAGAGCCATTATTGAGGAGGGTCGAGCCCGAGAGAAGAGGATCTATTGTTGCTTTGTAGACTTTCGCAAAGCTTTTGATACAGTGCCTCGTACACGCATCATGTAGAGATTGCAGGACATTGGAGTACCAGAGGGTATACGATGGGGTGTCTATGCATTATATGAGGCAGTGACTCATACACGCATCATGTAGAGATTGTAGGACATTGGAGTACCAGAGGGTATACGATGGGGTGTCTATGCATTATATGAGGTAGTGACAGGTCATGTACGAGCACCTGGGGGGCTATGAGAGAGGATTAACAGTACTATAGGAGTGAAACAAGGATGTCCACTTTCACCCACATTGTTTGGTCTATATATAGATGAAGTGTCTGATTATATAGACCGAGGAGGTGGAGTTGGAGCCAACCTGGCAGGGGTGCTGATACTGATATTACTGTATGGAGATGATATTGTTCTCATTTCAGATTCACCGGAGGGTTTGCAGTGCAATCTAGATGCTTTACACATCTTTTGTAGAGATAAAAACCTCACAGTGAACCTTGGGAAGACCAAAACCATGGTTTTCAATACTTCAGCAGCATGGGTGACTAGATCTATGTACCAATTCACATTTGGGGGAGACATTCTGGAGCATGTGAGGGAATATGTCTATTTGGGAGTCACTTTCTTTGGCCCACGTTTTTCGTTGAGAGGGGCGTCAGAGGCACGTCTGGCACGTGGATACGCAGCACTAGGGGCACTTGAGAGTCAATGTGCTCACATATAGTTCTAGGAGCTCCGCACCAAACTTTGGTTGTTTGACACCCTAGTCACACCTACATTACTATATGGAGCAGAGGTATGGGGTTGCAGCTTGTACCATAGGTGCCTTAGAGGGATTATTATGATGGATGGGATAGCATGGAAAGGCCATTGATCATGATGATAGCACGCATGATTAGGAGTAAGCCCTCCACTCCACACCCCATTGTCAGAGCAAAGCTAGGGGCAACACCCATAGTCATGGAGGCACTCTTCAGGACAGTGATCTTTTGGCACAGACTATGGGAACTTCCATGCCATAGATACTCTAGATAGGCACTAACCTCATCTAGACAACTAGCAACAGGAGGCGAGAAGAACTGTTGGTTTTCACAGATGGCTATTTGGATGAGCCTACATGGTTTGGATATTGACCGTCTTCCATCTTTGGATTATAGCCTTGAGTGCCCTACACTTTCTCTCAGCCGATCAGAGTTGAACCAGGTGATTAGAGCTGATATCTTGAGGATTGAGACGGCAAGGACATGGATTCACCCACCACTCCCTCGAGGATCGAGGATGGAGTTCTACAGGAGTCATTTCTTGTGCCTCTTTGATGATGGTTTCACTATTCGGCCAGCATATATGGACACCCATCTCTCCCATAGCATACGGGTTGCTATTGGACAGATTTGCACCTCCTCACATAGGCTCCAGATGGAGACAAGCAGATGGACAAATACCCTAGCAGAGGATAGGACTTGCCAGCTTTGTGGTCGAGAGCCTGAGACGGAGGAGCACTACATATGCAGATGCACAATATACTATGACATACGAGGACGGTACCACTGCCTCTTCTGGGATGGATTTGGACCCCTTCGTCGCGTCATGGAGTACGAGGACCAGAGATGCCTAGGTCTCTTCCTCCTGGAGCTCGAGAGGCGCTAAACTGCACTACTGCGAAACAGGAGGCTAGCTCACCCAGAGGGACACACACAGAGAGCAGTGACAAACTTCTTCTACAGAGCCGACCCTACTGACACTACTAGCCTAGTAGAGACAGAGCCACCCCGCAAGACACCTTACAGGCCACACCATGGAGTCACATTGGATAGAGCCATTTCCCTTCGTTGAGCACGACGATCCCGTCTACCAGGACCACTTCCGAGGAGGCCACACCACAGATTCACCACCAGGCATATCAGTGAAGCAGCTAGGGACCGCATCATAGCTGAGATCATGTGCAGATCTTGAGACCAGCTACAGCCCATAGTCTCCACCACACTTTTGTACATGGCTAAATCAGATCTGGTTCTCCTTTCCTTTCCTTTTCTTTTCTATCGATGGAACAACACTACACATGGTTCAACCCTAGTATAGCCCCATCGTATAGTTATTTTCAGTATTGTTTCATAGGCCACCCACTTGTAATGTTATCTTTACCCTATTGATGAGATGACATTAGACATGGATGTAATCTGGATTTTGTCTCATAGGCTACATTGGCCTTATGTAGACGTTAATATCTCTCTCTCTCTCTCTCTCTCTCTCTCTCGGAGTCCTTGTTTGCTTCCTTTTTTCTGCACACTTTAAGAGATTTAACCTTGGTTGGGCAGAGATAGGTCCATATGAGCATAGGTTTGGAGCATTGCTTGATGCTTAAGGGAGGGTAGCACCTCCACTCCCTCATCATCAGATATGCTCTGACATCTAGAAGCTGCTTGGTGATCCTATATGTTTGTTCAAGGTATTGTTTGCTAGCATTATGTCTATTTTAGGATTTTGTGGTCATGACACTCCATGTAACATGTTTAAGTGTAGCATTGATTACCATGGTGGGAACAGTTCAGAAAGTTTTTGGAATACATGGGTGTGGCTTCTAGTGGCTGTACCAGCTGTAAATGTTGTGTGGATCACTAGGTCACATGTATTATCAACATTTGGCTGCCATGTTTGAGTCACATTTGGATGCAAGCAAGGATGCTTGCCATTTTTCAAGAGGGGGGTATACCATGGGGATGTGATTTACCTTTGGCTCTTTGGGAGGTCCAAGAGATTGCATGTGCTGTGTTGGACATGGGCAGATCCATAAATGGTTAAGATTCTAGTGGTGAACAATGAATTATATAATGTGTAAGTTCGTGTACACAATCAGTTAATTAATGCTAAACGAACCTTAATTTGAAAGTCTCATTGGAGTCTTGTTTAATTTATTGAATTTGGGAATGGGCCAGAGTTTTGGCCCAGTAGAATATAATTACAGTTGGAAAGCAGGTAAAACACAAGAAAAGCAGGAGAAACACAAAAGATGTAAGAATGCAGCTGTCTAAGCACATATTGGCTATATTTGACAGATTGTGGCTGCCAATAGACTTTTGCAGAGTTCTGTGTTCTTTCTGCTGTATTCCTTGGCATTTGGGAAAGCATTGTCGCAACAGGTCTTATAGGAGTGCTTTCTTTGGCATTGAGCATGAAGGATTTGGGCAACATTGTGATCTTCCACCTGAAGGCTAGAGTGCTAGGTGTGTTTGTAAGTAAAGATCTTGTCTAGTTGAGGCCTTTGTGGAAATGTGGAGGGAGAATCTGGCAAGATCTACGTTTGGGCATATTGGTCTTCTTGTGCTTGTATGGATTCATAGCAGCTATTTCTCATATCTAGTGTTCCTAGGATTGGCTGGTGAGAGCAGTTGTAAGATAGGCTCTTGAACACTATAGATGCATTGAGATGTACTACATTGGCCTGTTGAAGGTTGAGACTGGAGACCAAAGAGCACAACTTTCTTCTCACTAGGATTAGTGCCTCAACGTAAGTCCATGCAACATCATGACATAAAGGCTCCGGAAATTTGTAACTAACTGGCCAATAGCAGTCCATGTCATAATGCCATTGCTCTTATCTTGTGGCCATCTGAAATCCATATTTTGGACAAACATACATTTACCAATAACACAATTGGAAGCAATATTCTTAATTGCATTCCCAAAGACATAGCAATAGATTCACAAGCAAAGATATCTTATAGATAGAAATGTCGCATGACACTGTCTCACGCCTCTTCTTCGTTCTTCAAGAAACAAAGAGAAAACCATGTATGAATCCACACACTACATTATAATGCTATTACAAACAGTATGCTCTACTAGATGCCTCAGTCACCCATAATGAATACTTCACGAGACTTATGCCTATAGCCATTTCAAGTGATCCATGCTGCTTTACAAAACTTAATGCTTATGGCCATCCCAAGAGATCCACACTAGTGAGTTGTGACGCATCTTAAGCACGAGAAAACATCCTTCGTAAACAAAAATGCATTTAGTACCCTGCGTTCGTCATATCAAATAAAATACAAATACATTAAACACAAATGACCTAAAGCAATGCGCACACTGCTGCTGCCATAAACATGTTCTTACAGGTATCCCAATCCACACGTAACCAAAAAGTACGATACTCAGTGCTTAAGTAAGCATCCATATCCAATTGTACAAAAGTATAATGACCTGATCATACTAGGTCCCAAAGCAAAATTGACAACTATATTTGCGGCTATTTGTTCTGATGGAGCAGAAATGCAACCCCCCTCTTGGGCATTAGGCAATGCTCTAGATATGTGCTCTAATGAACTTGGCTCAGCCACAAGCTGCAACAACTTTTCAATAGCATTCAGTGTAGGCCTTGCACTATGCAATGTGTGCCTCTTTGCTGAGGATAATGATTCCTCATTACTTGCATCCTGTTTTCTTAGTGACATCTTGTTGAAATGTTTGAAAACTCACCTGTTCACTGATTACAGCACTTCAGAAAATGTGTGCTAGACCTTGGGCCTAACCCAAGAAATTGTGGACTCTACTTGAGAAAGTTGATGATGTCGTGGCGAGGAACCATGAAACTGACTGTAGGAAATAATCTAAAGTCACTGAATGTAAACTACTTACGCACATGAAATAAATAAGCAAATAAACAAAAGGATCGACTATGGTGAGGTGTCACAAAGAGTGGCTGCAAGTGGATGCATATACTCTGGTGGGCTAGCAAGCAATTGTTGGCAATGACAAGCTTTCGTGGACTGTTCTGTCTTGCAGTAGTAGGTGCACCCAATGGTCCGTGCTTCATCTTGAAGGGAAGAAGCCATAGCATTGTTGTGTCAAACCTATCATAGGACGGTGGAGGAAGCTAAGGGCAGTTGTCCTCAATGTTGTAGCTGAATGGAATGAGGGAATTTGAGTTGTCAATGGTCTTCTTGCTCCATGTACTTGTGTCCTTCATGGAGAAGGATGTTTAGCTTTGAGAGAAACTAGGCATAAATGCATGACAATTAGTTGTTGTAATATTAGCCTTGATTTTGGTGGCTCAACAGCTGATAACATCAATAAGTTACAAAAGCTGGTACAAGGCCTCTTAGGGTGGTTTGGAGGGGTGGTGAAACTAGTCTTTCTCCTCGGGCAGGGTGATAATAATCTGATTTAGCAATAATTATAACAAGTAAATAATTCACATAAACTGAAATGCACACTTTACCACTTTAATCTTGGACAATAATAGACAACCTATTGGCCCCAAAACTTGGCACCCCTTGTGATATTTCTAAAACTATTTTGCAAATGGATGGAGTACAAGTGTGATTCACCAAATCTCCTCTGCTAATCCAATTGCTACTTGTTGTCATTATTGAATAGCAAGCCTTCAAACCAGTTTTCCCCTTGGTTTGCTTGGGGGATTGGTCTTTACCTTGCTTCTTGACAAACAAATTCAACCCCAAATTTGATATTGGCTTGCTGGCCTCTTGAATGTCCTTGAAATTCCTCAACTTGAGCTACACTTGGAAGAGGAGAAATAGGGTGCATGATAGCATGGAAGCACGGGCCATCGGACCATGAATTGCAATGTTCTCCTCATGGGATGTGAGCAACAATGGAGAGGTTGGAGAGAATGAGTGAGTGTTAGGATGAATGAGTGTGTGGAGGGTCAAATGGGTGGAGTCAATGCCATATTTATAGGCATAGATTGTGTGGAGTGGCGCCCCAACTCTCTCGGGTGG
Organism: Lygodium microphyllum; assembly: GCF_053477565.2. NCBI lineage: Eukaryota > Viridiplantae > Streptophyta > Polypodiopsida > Schizaeales > Lygodiaceae > Lygodium > Lygodium microphyllum. The sequence goes on along the minus strand of NC_141154.1, from coordinate 69,964,983 downwards.
CACCCATTGAAGTCTCTTGGGTGGTGCCCTAGCTCTCTCGGGTGGTGCCCAGACACTAACTAATGATACAAATAAAGCTTTTTTGGGGCAGTAAATGGAAACCAAAATAGGAATTAAGGTAATGAAATGAATTGAATGACTTGGTTCTCAATATTAAAGTCCAAGTCTATTTACATAGGCATATGGCTATTAAATCCAAGCCTCTAGGCTAGTTGCCTAACCCTCCTTGCTGCCACTAATATCCCAAAATGGTTGTCACATACGTGATCGTATTTTTCTTGCTAGACATGAGTGTTCTATCTAACACACCTGACATGTATTAATCCATTTGTTGTTGGTGATTGTATTGATAGTTGGGCTTGTTGAGCCACTAATATTAGGTTTTGCACTAATCATAAATTAGAGGGCATTAATCCCTAGTCTGTTCTCCTTAAACCAGCTTCAAAAAGAAATTATTGCTAAACTACCAAAAATAAATGGTTTATTTTGGAAGTAAGGCAACCTAATCCTTTAGAAATATGAGTCGGTGTTAGTGCATCTCTAATCCCTCATTACACCAGCCAGCCTTCAGCTCTCTCGCCCTCATACTACTGCCATTCCCCTTCTAGAGGTCATCGCCAGCTCATGGAGTTTCATCAGAGTGCTGCCCATCCACCCATGAGGTCTTCTACAGCAGATGACTTGATTTGGAGCTCTCCTACTATTGCATCATTTAAGACTGCTGACATCATCATCTTGACAGCAAGGTCTGCTAGGTACACTGCTGCCACCTACATCCAACATCATCAGACATCATTGGACTGCTGCTGCTATGTTTCAGGATCCGTTTCGAGTACAATACACATGCACCACTCTTAGACACCTTTGCCCTGGTCCTAGAGACATGCAGGTTTGAGGCCCCCTAATTGTATCATCTACATTCTTATTTAGCATTCTAATAATGGTGTTCTCTATGCTGTTTTATGTTTGCCATACCCTTTCCTCACATGGCCTTCACCACCATCAGCCTTTGTTGGACAATGATGACATGTGAAATCATAACACATGGTTCATGTTTCCCTTGTTTATGATCAAAACTTAGCTTTTTGGAAGGGCTAAAACTACAGCTCTACTTTATGTTTTCGTGTACTCATGTGTCATAAAGAAATAAGGTGTGCTGTATGATCTGTCTTTATCTCAGATTAGTTTGTATTCATTAGAAAGCATTTGGGTCCATTTTTGTCTATGCTGGTCCTTAAAATGTGAAAGTTGTTTGTGAAGGTGCATTTTCAGAAGTTGGTTTCATGTGAGGATAAAATTAAAGCGATGACAGAGGAGTCAGAGTTTTCAAAGCTGAATGGGGGTCCAGAAAGGCAAGTGGCAGGAAAAAGGACACAGTACATCAAGGAAGCAAAATGAGGATTGCGGGCTTTGTTACTTGATGTGCCATGCACCAATTCTCAGATGGCTGCATGTTTTACCAGAAGATCAGGTCAATTTCCCCACATTCTTTTCTGATGCATATTTTGGCTCATCTATGTTGATAGTTTCTTATTCCTAAGGTAGTTACGTACATCAGGTTTCAAAGTCTTGTTCAAAAAATCATCTTGTATCAGGTTCTAACTGGCTAGAAGTTTGTCAAGCTGTAGTTGTAATGTATAACGACTGAAGTTTCATGGTATCTTTTTAGATAACTGTATAATATTCTTAAGCACGTGAATTCATTCTAAGGATGGAGCTCATGTTTTTTCCTACATCAATTACACATAAGTAAAAGAACCTTGTTTTCTCCATTACAAGGGCATAATTATCAGATAATACCAGGACAGGGACAGTAGCTAGTGTGTGTGGGTAAATACATTGTTTCAATATGTTTTATGGCAAATGGTCACAAACCAGCTGTCATAAAAATTGAGTGTCACACCATTGAACATAATTGCATATTAAGTATGAGAATCATCATAGAAGTGAAGGTGGTTTTCATGTTTACTCCATACTGTCGTAATGCATGAGCCCACTGGTGGTTGTATTTCATCCAGTTTTTGTGTACATCTTAATATTCATGCTCACCTGGTTAAATCATTCTAATGCCTGAAAGCCTTGTATTAAGTTAATTGGCCAGGAAAATATGATCCTTTCTTAAATAGTTTGGCAAGTCACATTCCATTAAAGCAATTTCTGGTGGAAATTTAGTTCAGAGTATCGGATTGTTGCAAAGAAAGGGGAGGGTACATTCTCAGAAGTCCTAAAAGCACAATGTCTCAAAACCAGCAAATTTGTTGCCATAAAATGCATGAAGAACACCTTTGACAGCTTGGAACAGGTTTACTGTGGAATCTCAGCATCAGAATTTAGCACGCTTCTCTTTAAGTTACAGTACATTTAAAACCATGAAATATGTGGAGCACTCAACTGTGTCCTTAAATGCAGGTAACAAATCTTCGTGAGATCCAAGCTTTACAGAGGCTTTCTCCACATCCTAATATCATAAAGCTATTGGAAGTCCTGTAGTAAGTATAGATCTCAGCTATTGGAATTGTTTTTTCCTTCTCGGAATGGGGCTGAGGTCTTACAGGAGCATGTGGTCTACTGTGTTATGCCTTAAGTTTATGGTTGAAGTTCTTTGTCGGCTATGCTTTTATTAAATTCATATACCCTTCTACCCTGATGTTCAGGTCTCTCTAAACAATTCTAATATTATTGTTTGACTTCCTGTTTTTCCCCAAGAAGGGAAATACTGTTATTGCCTAATGATTTCTCCTCCTAAGGAAGAATCTCTCTAAGAATAAAGCATGCCAAAGAGATGAGACCAAATTTCTAGTTAAAAAAGGGGGGTAAACATGTAGCTGGCCTGGCTACTTGCCCAATGGGTTTGTTGGTTATAAAATAGGTGGAGTACAAAGGTAAGGTGACTGTCCACAGTGGAATATGATGGACTTATGCTCTGTTCAAAACAGGGTCCTGTTGGCTGTCTAGAGCCCCTAGCTGGCATTTTCTCATGCATCATAAGTGACCTACATAGGATCCCATTATTTACAAAGTAGCTGGATGCCAAGTTAAATGCACTAGGTATCCCCATCTGCTAGGAATGTGTTCTATTTTACCTTTATGGTCACAAATGTTCAAGGAAAACATTAAAAATATTCCATTAAGTGCCATTCTCAGGCAGACTCAAATGGTGAGGACTCTCAGTGAGCAACCCATATGAGATAGCTGGGAACCAACAACAGATCTTGACGTGTCACCATCTGAAAAAAGAATAACCCTAGAAGGTAGGATTTGGTGCCAGAAATCTGTGAGAAAGGCCTCTGTAGTTGAGTTTTGCATCCAGTCCAATGGTACAGTAATGTGATGAGTATGTTCATTCAAGTCGAATGTTTACTTGAAGCGAGCAATGTCAAGCTGTTTGTCTGGCATCCCATGCATTCTCCTATACCGTTTGCTAGTGTCACCCTAAAGACCTATAAAGATCATGCTTTATCACTCGAATATACTGAGATGGACCAACGTGTCACTCCTTTTCAAAAAATAAGTAAAATGTGGCTAATTATATTACTCAGAAGGCTGATTACAACGAAGTGCACATGCTCAACAGACTAGCTGGAGCTGATGCAAATCAAAAATCCATCATGTATACAAGCCTCTCAAGGCAGTCTGGGGGGGATGGGGGCGAGAAACCATGGAGGGGGGGTGTATTGCCATCTGGGGCTGCCTGCCAGCAGCGTGAAGAACAAGTCATGGCGGCCCCAAGTGAGCAGAAAGTGAAGACGGAGCTCCTAACGAGCTCGAGACTCGCCTTACACTTGGTCCCAATGGCCGCGGAGGGAGTGGATGATGGAGGTCCAAAGCTTTGCCAAAGTCAGGGTGAAATGCACTCCCCGCCAAAAACCACCTAACAGCGTGCCTTCCAAATGTGCCATCTTGTAAGACTTCCTATGATCTCCCATACCTCTGAGCGTTCTACTGTGGGATCCAATACTTGGTGACTGGGTAAAGCCTCCAAGTCAATCACTACACAAGATCTAGCTTCGATGAGAAAAATTGTGTCTTGCATCCTGGCCTCATACAAAAGGTGACGGCCCTGGTTGACTGCCTGCCAGCAAAAAGCCCCTCATGAGATACATCCAAAGCTGGGTGCCACATGGCAGAGAATATAGTAGGCTCCTCTCCATACAAGCTGTGCCGCCTCGCAAGACCAAAGGCAGTGCTTTGGAGTTTCCAAGTTCTGCTATGGGCAGTGCTTGCAACCTCCATCCTACTGCATCTGAGCTAACCAACTCCCAACAGCTAGACCCCCATGTGCCAAAAGCCAAAGGAAACACGACACCCTCCTCGGCCTCTAGCTGTCCCACAGATGATGCCAGAAAGTTTGATGGAAGGCATCCGCAATGCAGTGCTCCACCCAGTATGTGTTATGTGAAGGCACCCAATCCATGTCCTCTTGCATCAGTACATGCCTACCAATCCTGGTTGTGTACTCCAAGAACTTCAGTGGCTTCTTGGCGATCGCAGTGGCTGGCCATATCCATTCTCCAGGGTCCTATTCCAGCTCATCAAGTGGCCTGCTCTCCCATATCCAAAGGCGCCACTCTCGAAACTCCTCCCAGGGCACATAAGGGTCTAGTTGCCAGGTCTTCCCCTCTGGAGTCAAACCACATGAATCCTCCTCCAAGGACGGACAATATTATCCTCATCCTATTGCCCTCTGTCAAGAACCAACCGCCCCCCATCTTGCACGGTGAAGAAAGTCTCGTAGGGGGCACCGCCCACTCTACCTGCCACTTGTAAGGGGATACTTGCCGGTGAGAATCTAGCAGTCCATACCTCTCCAGGCTTCAACAACTCTCGGATCGGGGGGTTTAGCCACTCTTGAGGGATCGCTGAGTCAATCTCCCTTCTTCTCACCTTTGCTCCTCTCGTTGATAACCTGATGCCTACTGCAAGACCTCCTAATCTGCCATCCTATACACCTCCTGCCACATCCTAATAGTATGAGCAAGGTTAGCCTCCCAACCAGCCCATTGGATGTGGGGGCGCTCACCAATTTGTATCCCGTCCCGATCTCTGACCTAGGGGTTCCAAACCACCAATTGGTGGTCTATCTTCTCCTAACATCCTGGGGACCTTTGAAGTAGGGCCTTGCGAAGGCCTTGCCACACTCGAAGTAAGCTGTGGAGGAAGTAAGATTTGGGTGGCGTGATTTGGGCAGTTGTGAAGATCCATCTCAAGAATGTGCACTCCTGGAGACCCTTCTGCAAAAGGACTTTCGAGGTTTGCCCACCTGGTGTGAGACCACAAACCACTAGCTTGCCCAAAAGGGCGAGGCTTTGGAACTCTGGGTCGATGATCCCAAGCCCTCCTTCAGACCGATACCGGATGATGGTCGCCCACGCCACCTTGGCTTGGGAATCCCTGGAATCATTTGAGCTAGCCCAGAGAAAATTCCGCACCAAGCGGCAAAGCTGAACGACATAAGACGAGAAGAAGCACCAACAAGAGGCGGTGTATCAAGCTGTTGCTAGGAGGACTTGGTTGACCACTAGGGCTTGGCTTGCTAAGGAAAGGCGGACTGTGCTCTAGTAGGTCAGCTTTCGCCTAATAGAGTTGAGAACTGGAAGAAACTGTTGGGCAGGAGTGATGTGAGTTCCACCTGGAACTCTAGATATCGAATGGTCTATCCCCTGCTCACCCATTTGAACCCCAAGTGGACACCCCACTCCGTGCTAGAATCCAGATCTGTAAGAAAACCAACCAACTTTTGCCAGTTGATTTTTGCTCCAAATGCAATGCAAAATATCTCTAGAGCTAGTCTGACTCTCTCCAACATTAGCTCATCATCCTCTACAATGGTATCATCTGCATACTCTTGAGTCCAATAGCTTAGTCTCCTCCCTCATCGAAAGTCGAAGGCCACATAGCCCGCTCACACGTGAGCGAAGGAAGTAGGACATCGCCTCCGTAGATAGTAAGAAAAGAGATGGGGCAAGAGGGTAGCCTTGCCGGGTAGATCTCTCTAGCCGAAACTCCTTCCCCCTTTAGCCACCAATGAGAACCCTGCTAGTGGCTGATCTGTAAAGTGCAGAAATCCCATTGATCCATGCCCGGGAGAAGCCCAACCTCGCCATGGTGCCGTCTAAGATGTCCTAGTCAACCCTGTCATAGGCCTTCTCAAAATCTAGGAGGAGTATTGCCAATCCTTGACCACTGTGCTGAGCCTACTCAGTCGCCTCGAAGAAAGTGAAGACATTGTCTAGGATGTTTCTATCATGGACAAAACTTGTATGGGTGTCATAAATGATGTCTAGAAGCAGGGGGCGGAGTCGACTACCGATCATGTTGGCTAGTGCCTTATAGGCCACTGACAACAAGGTGATCGGTCTCCATTGGGACAGCTCCAACCGGTCTCTCCCTTTGGGGAGGAGGCCGACAAGACCTACCGATAAACTCCTTGGCATCCGTCCTGAGCTGAAAATCCCCTGAAAGGCCAATAGTAGAGGATCCTTTACCATCTCCTAGTAGGTAGTGAAGAAGGCTTTAGAAAGATCATCCTCTCTTGGGCATTTCTGCCCATTTTGTGTATGGAAGGCCTCAGCTAGCTCCTTCTCTTTGAAGGGGTCTAGGAGGAAGCATCCCATCTCCTCTGTGACAAGGGAGGGAATACAATCCAAGACTTGCTGTCTACAACGCTGTACTCTGGTTGAGATTGCCTCCTGTTGAAAAAGCTGTCTATAGAAGTCAATGGCAATCTCTATCACCTCATCTAGGCTAGAGCAAATCCTCCCGTACTGATTGTGGAGGCTGCGAATCTGATCTCCTGAGGTGCGAGGCTGATGCACATGAAAAAACTCCCTACACATGGTGTCCCTCTTCCGCGCTCAAAAGGCTGTTGAGGTGTGGAAAGAGAACTCAGAGCGCTTGTCCTCAAGACCAATGATGGCTGCCCGTGTGCACACCTTCTACGTGGGGAGAGTGGGATCCCTTGGTGTCTCCTAGAGTAGTCTTTGAGTGGTTGCTAGGTCTCGCCGGAGTGCTATCTCCTCCTCTCAACACTTGCTTGGCTTGTAGGGCTGTCTCTTGGCAGATCCTGCTCGACTCGGCTAAGACCTTTGCAACCTCCTTTGTGATCCGGTCCACCCTGGTCCACTCCCTAGTCTAGAGCTGCTCAATCTGCCTCCTCATCTCCTCCCTCTTGTAGATTGAGTCAAGGATCCGATAGGACCGCGTGTCAAGGGCTGAAGCAGGAGCATCAAGTGTGAGGAGAACCATGCAGTGATCAGACAAAGTGGTGCCAGCCAACTACCCTACCTGGCCTCCTCGAGAGCACCCCAACTCTCCCACATAGAATCGGTCTGGCTGCTCCAAAAGAGCTCCGCCTAGCTGCCTGTATCCCAAGAGAAGTCCAACGACCTCTCCCTCCTATGAAAAGTTGGGTCCTGCCAAGCATCACGTGCTCCTAGTGCAAGGAGGAACACCTCCCATGCCTCCTCCTACTCCCCTGCCATACCCTGGTAATCTCCGCCTCTGCCCTGCTGGTCCTCTTAAGGCCTCCAGGTTGTTGAAGTCTCCTCCAACAATCCAAGAGTCCACCTTTGGAAGTCCTGTTGCAATCTCCATCCAGAACTTGTTGTGTGCCCTGACCTCAGTAGGAGCATAAACATTGAGGACTCCAAGGCATGAGTCCCCTAAATCTAGTCTGATCCATAGGACCCTCCTTGCCACAATCATCTCGTGGACTCACACACATGCAATGAGGCTCAGGTCAATAGAGGTGCATATGTCTCAGCTTATACTCCTGAAGAAGTAAGATGTCGATCCGTCCGGCAAGGGCAGGTTGCAGCTCGTGCCAAACAATCAATTTCCTGGAACCATGTGCCCCACTATAGTGTAGGCTGTTCATGTTCTAGGATGCTAGGTGTAGACTCATGGGGAAACCTGTGACTAATCGAATAGGCATTTGTTCGGTGTGGAGGCTACTGATGAAGAAGAAGAGCTATGGGGCATACGAATGCACTTGGCCATAGGCCTTGAGGGTGAACTCCATTCCCCCATGGTGGCTCTTAGGCGGACCATGGGGGTGATAGATGCTCGAGGTGGTACAACCAGGGCGTTTATCAACCAAGCTGAGAGGCGTGACTCTGTGCACTGGTAGAAGCGGGCAGCTTGTGCAAGGGGCCACTTGATCATATCCATTGGTGAGCTCCATTAGGTAGGGGCTCGAAAAATAATGCTCAGATGTGGGACCTCAGCTCCAGCCCACCAGCTAATGTCCATCATGCACCCTAGCCATTGTTGAGAAAAGAGTGCTAGCCCTCCTTCACCCATCCACTGGGTGATGTGGTCTGCAACGTGGCTCCTCACTTCCTCCTCTATCTGTGTCATTGTCTAGTCTCTTGAATGAGAGGTCTGAAAGAAGAAAGCATAGTTTGGTCCATTCGTTGGTGCTAGTAAATGGACCTTGCCGCTCCTTAACTTAGGGACCACGAAGATCCCCACCTCCAGAGGGAGTGGAAACTCACCGTGCTCCGCAATAGGGTCAGGGGAAATCCATGAGGTGGGGGTGGATAGGGGGGCTGGGGGATCTCAAGTGGGGTGGGCTGTGATGCCTCAGTGGGGGTGGTAGGGGTGGAGGCCTGTGATCTTGTTGGGTGGGATGGGAAGGGGGTTGTTGCGGGGTGCTCTGACGACGGGGGCTGGTCGCCTGCCCTTTTGCTCTCTACGGCCGTGGTTGTGTCTGAGGGGCTGGCTGAGGCCTCCCCTACCGTCTCCCTCTCTGTTGTCGCTGGACCCGTGTAAATCCGTTAGCATCCACCTGCAGGTTTGCTAGTTGAGCCGCCTTGGCTTCGAAACACATGCAATTTGCTGCAAGATGCCCAAAGTCATGGCATTGTAGGCACTGACCAGGCTGCCCTGTCACAATAACTTGCTGCCTGAAAGAGTGTTTGCCTGCCTTAATCTCAAGAAACTTAGATATGTTCTTTGTGTATTTCACTTCCACCCGTACCTTCGAGACTCCTACGGCTGGCTTTGCATCCGCGAAGGAGGGAGGAAGAATTGTGCTGAAAAGCCATCCGAAGTTCTCTACTAACTGACGATACTCTATTGCTAGTCCATATAGATGACCCCCTTTGTGGAGGCATAAGGTGAGCTATCCACTAGCTCACGGGCTGCATCTGCGGAGGTGAGTCGGACCATGAAGATCCCTTGACCCATGAGAACTGCCTCCGCAATCTGTGCTGTGACAATGCGTAAGGTGGAGTGAAGCCAATCCCGAAGTTGGAGAGTGTCCTACGACTTATCCAAAGATTGATATTCTACAGGCTTCAGCACTTTGTCTTCGACATTAGCTTCTTCTCCCTGTTGTACCTTACCCTTTGCATTGCATGATTTCATCATCTTTATACTAGGGCGCTTGGGCAAGTGAACAATTTCCCCACGAGGGACACTATCCAAGTGGCACCTGCTGCATGAGTATTCTTCAATATGTAGCATACTTTGCATCTCATTGTGCAAAGCATCACTTGAGCGGATCCTAAGCTGTTTCCACCGGCAGCTGTTGTTACCACATCACCATCCTTCTTCATCACATGGATACCTCATCACCTACTTTTCCTCGTCATCGACACCCTGAGTGGCTGGGTTAGCTTGTACTGTTTTGTGATGTGTTGGGTGTACCCTCCCTACTCTTGTCTTCTGGGTCACTATTCCTTAATCGGCTGCATCCCATAAAATTTACTACACTTATTCATTTAAAAAAAAAAGAAAAACAACACACAAAAGTTTCATGTAGTTCCATTTGCCTTTATAGGGCTTGGTAGGCCACTGGGCAGCTGACGTGCGCCCTTTGTCCGATGCCTTGTCCTCTCTGGGGTGACTACTTGGATTCCCTTGGTAAGATAATCATCGCCTTTGTAATCTTGGTAGGCCACTGGGCAGCCGACGTGCACCCTTTGTTCGATGCCTTGGCTGCTTTGGGGTGGGACGCCTTGGGGTACATTAAATTAAAAAAAAAAAAAAACGCAAAAGTTCCATGTAGTTCCATCCACCTTTGTAGGGCTTGGTAGGCCACTGGGCAGTTGACGTGCACCCTTTGTCTGATGCCCTGTCCTCTCTGGGGTGACTACTTGGATTCCTTTGGTAAGATAACCATCGCCTTTGTAGTCTTGGTAGGCCATTGGGCAGCCGACGTGCACCCTTTGTTCAATGCCTTGGCTGCTTTGGGGTGGGACGCCTTGGGGTACATCAACATCACAATGGCTAGCCTAACCTTTCGGCTCAGTTTTGGGCCTGAGAGGGGGTGTTGAGCTAAAATATGCATTACTTGTTGAATAGCCTCTTAAACAGCCCCAAAACACACTAAAAATGCTCTTTTAGAGTAAAATCCTAAAACAGGGAGCGGTTCGAGAGAGTTCAGTGGAAACCCTAGAATGGGGAGCGGTTCGAGAAAGTTTAGTGGAACACACCCTCTGCTGCTGTTGGCGCCCAATTTCCAGCTTGCAGCCCGCCTCCATCTGCTGTCCAGCCATCATCGACTGCAGCCACATCATCTTCAGCTTGTCCATTGCTATAGGCAACAGCTCTCAGCTGCTGGCGACTGCTCCAAGCTGTCCCAGACTGCTGTACAGCCTGCTGTCCATCATCTCCAGGGTGAGCCAGCCTGCGTTTTCAGCATTGCAAGCCCCGACACTCTTAGACACTGTTTCAGCCTGCTGTTTACAACAGACTGTGCACAGTTTCCACTCCCCGATCGGTGGTACACTGCTACGTTTACTAGTTTCCACCCTCCAGACTGTTGCGTTTTGGTGACCAGCCTGCTGCCATTCACTATTCTGCACTCCTACACTCTGACTGGTGGTCCCAGACTTGAGATTCATCTTTGGTGGATGTCACACTCTGACATTGCTCTGCCCTTGAGCACATTGTACACTCTTACATTCATTTACAGCATTCATTCACTTTAGAGTTGTGTTCTCTCTCTTCCTTCTTCTGTTTGTGTTTGAGTTTTGAGTTTTGCATTTAGGGTTTGAGTCTTAAGTTTTGCGTTTTGTGTTTGAGTTTTGAGTTTTGCGTTTAGGGTTTGAGTTTTGCCCTCTGTGTCCGTGTCTGTGTCTTTGTGTTTTTGTCGTAGTCGTACACTCCGTGTGTCCTCAGTGCAAACCCTAGCAGTCTTCTTAACAGGGGAAGAAGACATGTCTTCTTTACTGAATAATTTTTTGAAGCAGCAATGCATTGCCCATTAGTATACTACTGTATATACTCCATAACAAAATGGGGTTGCAGGAAGAAAGAATCGATCACTCATGGAGATGGCTAGATGTATGTTGAAAGCTAAGAATTTGCCAAATGGCTTTTGGATAGAAGTAGTTAATTGTGCTTGTCATGTTTTGAATAGGTGTCCTACCAAGGCATTGAAAAATGTCATGCCTTTTGAGGCTTGGAATAGCTGGAAACCTTCAGTCGGCCACTTTTGTACTTTTAGGTGTCTTGCATATGCTCGTATTCCCCAAGTATTAAGAAAGAAGTTGGACAACAAGGTTGTTGAATGCATTTTTGTAGGGTACAGTAGTGAGAGCAAAGGATACAGACTGTATGACCCTATTTTCAAGAAATTCTTTGTCAATAGAGATGTGATTTTTAAAGAAAAATCAGAATTATCCTTTGCTGGTTTTGACACATATCAAGCTGCAAACGATGTGTTTGAAGGGCTGCTGCCCATTTCTTTTGGTGATACAGCTAGAGTTTGAGTAAATGAACAAAATGTTCAACTAGCTGCTCCATTAAACAATGCAGAAATTCAGCCTATGGCTGATCTGAATATTTAGCAAGATGCTGAATTTGAGGTTCAGCAGGAGCTTGTATATAATTAGGAAGCTAGGCAAATGCCTAGATGGTACTTGCAGACTATGAAAGATAGTCTTTTGGATGCTCCTATTGCTGGTCATACTAGAAGACAAGCACGTCTGCATGATCATGCTAACACAATGGAGTTTGTTATGGCAACACACACACTTGATGAGATGAGGAGCTTGATTGTTTTGAGGATACACAACAAAGTATGCATTGGATGGCAGCAATGCAAGCTGAGTTTGATTCTATCATAAAGAATCAAACATGGGATTTAGTAACATTGCATGTTGGAAAGAAAGCCATTGGCACAAAATGGGTCTATGACATGAAAAGAAAAGCAGATGGATCCATCGATAAGTATAAAGCTAGACTTGTGGTAAAAGGCTATGTGCAAAAGAAGGGTATTGATTATGAGGAGACATTTGCTCCTACATCCCGTATGACTACCATTTGGTATATGGTTGCTTTGGCCGCCCATTATGGTTGGATTGTGCACCAATGTGATATTAAAACTACATTTTTACATAGGGAACTTCAGGAAGAAGTGATGTATAGCAGTCCATTGGTTTTGCAGTTGAGGGATCTGAACTCTTGATATGCAAGGTGAAAAAGGCTTTGTATGGTTTGAAGCAAGCTCCACAAGGTTGGCATGCAAAAATTGATGCCTTTTTACTTAGCCAAGGGTTCATTAACAGCCCATCAGAGTCTACTCTTTACATATGCAAAGAGGGGGGATCCTTGTCGGTCAGTTGTCTTTATGTAGATGATCTTTTTCTCACAAGGACACATGCTGATCAGATTTCAGCATTTAAGAAAAATTTGCAGCAAACTTTTGAGACGTCAGATTTGGGGCCTTTGCATTATTATTTGGGCATTCAGTTCATTCATGAAGTTAGAGGCATTGGATTGTTATAGTCCAGATATATTTGTAACTCCTTGAGAGATTTGCCTTCCAAGATTGCAAGCCAGTCACCGATGGAGACTGGACTCAAGTTGTCTTTGCATGATGACAGTGATCTGTTTGACATTCATACATATGCTCCGGCAGTTGGATGTCTCATTTATTTATGCAACACAAGGCTAGATATTCAGTTTGCAGCTTTAGCCCTGAGCAGATATATGTACAGCTCACGTATGTCACATTGGCAAGTTGTGAAGCGTGTTTTTCATTACTTGCAAGGTCCTAGCTCTTGGATTGCTTTATGCCAAGGGAGGACAATTGCAATTATATGCTTATAGTGATTCAAATTGGGCTCGTGATTTTGATTCACATCACTCTACAATTGAAAACTGTTTCTTTCCTCGCTCATCTTGCATTTCTTGGCTTAGCAAGAAACAATCCACTGTTGCTATATCATCTTGTGAAGTTGAATACAAGGCAGGTTTCACTACCACAGTTGAATGTGTATGGCTAAGATGCTTATTGGTTGATCTTGATGTATTTGTCACGGAGCCTACTCCTTTGTTTACTGAGAGTCAAAGAGTGCCATTGCAGTGGCACGGAACCCAATGTTTCATGTGTGCACGAAGCACATAGAGATCCACTATCACTTGGTCAGAGAGAGGCTATATGCAAGAGATATCAGCCTTGTCTATTGTCCTACCACCAACAATGTGGCAGATATCTTTACCAAAGCTCTTCCTCGCGACAAATTTGAAGCATTTCTCAATGCTTTAAATTTGATTTGGTGGATGATTCCTGTATGTTGATTACTTTTCATTCCAAGGGGGTTTGTTGGGTTTAACTCATGCCTACGCTCACAGAGGAGTATCGTGATCCGCAATAGGACATTGAGACACTTTTAACTCTCCTTATGAGAGGTTTTTTTCCTAGTTACATTATTTTCTATTTTGCGTGTTAATGTTACATAGTTCGGTCACTTACTGTACTTTACATCTTTTGGGTGTAAATGCACCTTAACAACCCTAAGGTCTAAGGGTTGTACTTTGTACTCTAATTTATACACTTGGGTATTGCATCGAGTATCGTGTTGTGTCTTCAGGCCCACTCTCTCTACTATCTATTGTCAATTGAGACATTTCATCTCCGATCTCATAAACATGCCTCCCTAGAGCCCAATCTTGAGGGGGGACTAGAGGGTTTGGAGGAGTGGCTGTATTGTATAGGGACGAACTATAACATATGGTGCAAGTCATGCGAAGGGATGAGGAGGCTCACTTCATGTGGATTTGGATACATACAGATCCAGATACAACATATAATACATACAGCATGGTGGACTGTCTCTTAGGGCCCTTATCCATCATCCCTGATATACAGTCTTTGAGAGTGTTCCCTTGTCTACTAGCAGTGGCAGCCAACTAGGCCTACCTATAGCTTACCATCATTTGCAGACATGGTATGATCCCTCTAGTGAGCAGCCACCCAAGATTCCCCAGATACGACTTCACTAGATTGACAGCGAGTGCCTACTCAGATCATCTCTATTGCGACTTGCAAGAGGTGGATCCCTACAAACCCTTGGGCCTTGGAGGAGTTATAGCGCAATTTGTCAAGGCACTCCACACCTCAGTCACGCATGGCCCCACTTCGCCTCTCCAAGCGAGAATGTCCCATAGAATAGCTTGTATGATAAGGAGTGCAAGGAAACCCGTCTTCGTCTCCAATAAGGTGAAGCACAACCGGTCTACACACACAGCTAGATAGGCTTGATCTTTGGTCTCCTAGTGCGATGAAAGAAGAGGGCATACCTATCCAGATTGAAGTGTGAGTTCTACTAGCTACTCTTGGGACATGATAGTAAGGAGGTATGGAAGGCATTCCACGAGCTGTGAGCCCATACACCCATTCCCTCCTCAGATATGTGACATGCATATCCAACCTCACTATACCAGGTACCCGAGCAGGCCCCACTACCTCAACCACGAGGACATACCCACATCATCTACCTTCTTTGGCACAATAGGGGTTCACGATGCCATTGATAGACTCCAAAATGGCTGGTCCATCATGGACTAGTAGTAGAGCACTTATCACATGCCAGAGATATCCTCACACCCCTTTTAGCCCACTTGTTCAACAGGACTCAATGTGAAGGCTTCCTTGCCAGTTGATCAACTAATATTGTAGTACCAATATGGCTGGTCCATCATAGACTAGTAGCAGAGCACCTATCACATGCAAGATATATCCTCACACCCCCCTTTTAGCCCACTTGTTCAACAGGACTCAATGTGAAGGCTTCCTTGCCAGCTGATTAGCTAATATTGTAGTACCAATATTCAAAGTTGGAGACCCCATGGTTCCTATGAACTATAGGATAATCATGGTTGGCCATGTGCTAGCCAAGCTTTATGGATCGGTACTAGAGCATGAGCTAAGTAAATGGGCAAAGAAGCACCAACGTTGAGCATGTGGATAAGTAGGGTTTAGGAGGGGATACTCCACTCTTGATCATATCCTCACACTCTGAGTCGTCATCAAGGAGAGCAAGGCATATAGGAGTTGGAGGTCCCAATGGAGTTGAGATGGGGGATACTAGCTCTATATGAGTCTATTATAGGACAATGCAAGCACCAGGAGAGGTGTCAGAGGAGATCACTAGCACCATTAGAGTGAAATAGGGATGCTTTCTCTCACCTACCCTATTTGGCCTTTATATTCATGGGATATCACATTACATTGATAGACTTGGAGGGGAGGGAGCTAGCTTGGGAGGGATATTGATACCCATATTATTGTATGCAAATAACATAGTCCTTCTCTTCAGCACACTAGAGGGATTGCAACGCCACTTAGGTGTACTATAGGTCTTTTGTCAGGATAGAGATCTCACAGTGAACCTTGGGAAAACCAAGGTTATGGTGTTTAATACTTCCCCCCAATGGATTTGGCGATCAGTATCCCATTTCACATATGGAGAGGAGAAAGTGGAGGTGGTCCCGAGATATGCTTACTTGGGAATTACATTTTCAAGGCCGAGATTCACTTTGAGGAGGGCAACAAAGGATAGAATGACACAAGGCTATGCAGCTTTAGGATCGATGGAGAGCCAATGTGCATGCATACAATTTTAGGAGCCTTGGATGAAGCTTTGGCTCTTTGACACTTTGTTCATACCGACACTTTTGTATGGGGCCCCCGTATGGGGATTGAGCCTCTACCACACGAGGAGAGCCACATAGGATCAGCCATTACCTAGGGGGGAGGAGATATATGAGGGGTGGGAGCAAATGGAGAGACCCTAGTATTGATGATTTCATGGACGTTTTGGAGTAAGCCCTCTGTAACACATGAGATTATCAGAGCAGAGATAGGAGCACCACCCATAGTGGCAGAGGCCCTCTCCGAGAGAGTGACTTTCCTGTATAGGCTTTGGACCTTGTTGAGACAGAGATACTCATGGCTTGGACTAGGATGAAGATGGCTTTCTTCGAAAGCATCTTTTGCACATATTTCCTAATGGCTTTGTTTTTTGCTTGAGATACATGGATGCACACCTATCTCAAGGGGTACGATGTGCCATTGGACAGCTCTGTACACCCTCACACCAGTTACGGATAAGATAGGTAGATACGGTGTAGATTCCCCTTGAAGGACAAGATTTACTAGCTATATCAGATTGACGAGCCAAAGGCAAAGAAGCACTACTTATGTAGATGTCTAGTGTATTATGAGATCAGAGAGTGCTTGCATTGCATGTTTAGAGAGGGATTTGTGCCACTATCCAAGGTGATGGATTTCCCAGATTGGAGATGACTTGGCCTCTTTTTACTGGAGCTACGCCATCATAGAGAGCACCTCTTATGGAACGAGGAGCAAAGATAGGGAGCTCCACAATAGCATACACTCATAGAGTTCTACAGAGCATCGGCTACTCCCTCCACTACAGAGCCCTCATTAGACCGATTGGTGGCCCCTCCACAGGGGACCATCCTAGACATCCGCAAATATGTAGAGCTCGTTGTCCACACCCAACTGATCTATGCCCTTGCAAGAGGTATGATCTGTAGATACAGAGGATACTACACCGTCATTGGGGGACCATACCTTGCCGATTCAACTTCTCTATGTTAGATAGACCCATGAGAGATATCTTGGGATAAGACTGTCACCTGAGTAGTTCCACATTGTATCTGGCCTAGACATCATTTTGTACTCATTAGCTATGTATTGTTTGTTGTTTATTTTCCATTTAGCTAGGCATACCATTAGATGACAGCTATTTTGGGACTTGGAAAATTCCCTAACTTTTCAGATGTAACATTTTGGTCTCATAGGCCGATTTGGCCTTTTGTAGACATTAATATAACTTTCTTTCTTTCTTTCTTTCTTTCTTACTCATGGGATGCTGATGTGATGCTCTTTGATGTCATCGACAAGATTTTGGTGTGAATTCTCTCTAATGTCTACGCTGATGTGACTGCTCTCTGAGGTGCCTGATGGTGCCATCTGACATGATTGATGGGATGTTGGCATGAATGGAACTGGTCTGGGTCACGTGAATGAAGCTACTGGCATGAAAGATGAGGGAAATGGTCCTGGTCACCTGAGGGAGCAGTAGTAAACAATGAATATCCTGGGACTGCATGACATGCAAGTGACTGAACGCTCAGAATGCAGTTAATGAGTCTCTGACAGGCAAGCATGGTTCAGATTTCTGGCATTTGAGTGAATTAGTACATGATGGGTATTGTAAACTGATAGCACTGTAGTGGCGTATTGACACATGCAGCCTTGAAACTGATTCTATACATAAACTGCAATTTGTGAAGGCATTTCAGATACTGGATCAGTGAACACATCCTGCTGTAAAGTGAATGTAGTCTTGAATATAGTGTATAGAGCTGAATGCAGTAGTAAACAATGAATGCAAATGTAAAATCTGCTATAAACAATGAATGCTGTATCTGGAGATGACTCAGACTCATATGAGGGAAGAAATCAAAAACTGAAATTGTGGAAGAAATTATGGAGAACTTAAGTGAAAAACAAGGTGATATGTGCATGATGATGAGAAATGAGATGAAGTCATAGTTAATATGTGAGATTGCCAAACCCTTGGGCAAAATGTGGTGCTTTTGTCTGAGTTACACAACAAAACCAAGGATTTTAGGCATAGGTGGAGCAAGAAATCAAGGCCATCGCAGAGGTGGTAAAGTAGACCAAAATAGAGCCTGAGAAAAATGTTAAATGGATAGACATTTTCAAAAAGCACAAAGGGGTACCTGCTAGGAATGTGTAAGTGATGAATGGAACCCTTGAACAAGAGGCCAAAAGAAGAGCAAGAGCGCTGTATGTTTGTGCTATAGGTTGGGATGAAAAGGGCACTCCCTAGGAGGACACAAACACAATGGGCACTGCTGAAGTCTTGATTGCAGATGTATGGAGAGGGAGCAACGATAGTGCCAAAACACCCTGTGATCTTGGTTTCTTCGACATGGAACACAAGAAGGCTTTCCTCTCCGATAGGACTGCCCTGAAGGTGGAGAAAGACCCCTGAAATGTTGCATTTCACCTTGGAATGTTTCCCCCCTAGGCAGGTCCCAAGCTAAACATCAGGTGAAATGACTAATGAAACATATCAGACAGTTTTTATAAAGTATGAGTTACAGCTTACATGTATTGCACCATACAAATGCTTTCATGTCAACAAATGATGTCCTCTTTTAAGTGCATACATATCTGCTACATGTGTGCACATTGAAATAGAGTAGAGACCAAGTATAGGTAGTAAGCATTATTGTGTACCAATTTTCAAGCATTGATATGTAAGGGTCTTGAAGTTGACTAGTGGCTACAAATCACATCAGTAGCCTCTCCTTGCTCTCTAACAACCTCCTCCTCTCGCACAATGGCTGGAATAGACTTTCACCAGCTCCTAAAAATGTTTTTTCCACTTGCATGGGTGGCAGCCTTCTAATATCATTTCCAGTATTATCCAACTTATTAAATTAATTTTTAAAATATGAAATTTAAAAAGTAATTTAATAATTATTCTAGTGCTCTAAAAATTAATTTCACCAACCAATAATTAAATTGGCTAGGTCAATTTGTCTTCCAAGTACCCCTAAGCAATTATTGACCCCTAGACTGATATTAATTAACTAGTTAATACCTGAGAGATTCTAATGGTTTCATCATTTTCTTGGAAAATATATATTCTAGGGTTAGGTTGGTCTTTTATGTCTAACTTATCTCAAAGGTTCCAGTTTAACTTGATAGAATATCATCACTAATGAGGGCTTAAAAGGTTTCATTACAAGGCAAGAGTATACCCTCATAAATTACACAAGATGAATAAGCATGGCATCCTGTGTACCATATGTGTGGCGGAACCCTCGAAAAAGTTTTAAAATTTGAATATTTTCATTTCAAAATCATGTTTTAGCTAGCTACCTCACTTCAATGAAATCCAACCATTTTAGCAAAACATTTCAGCCAGCCATTTCACTTGAAACATGAAACATTTCAGACATTTCACATTTCAAGGCTAGTGAAGCATGTTTCATAGTTACCTTGTATGGTGACACAAAACCTTAGCCAAAAGAGCCTCCCATGCCACTCAATTTCACAAAACAGTTGGTATAATGATGAATATTGCAACATGCAAAACAATCTACAACAGAAAATTACAATGGGCCACATAGCACCAAGCAAACAAAGAGACTCGTGCAATGGCTAGTATGGAAGAAGCAACTTAACTATCTAGCAAAGCTTGATAAAGAATTCTATGAGCTCTATTTGGACAAGACAATAGAAGAGGATGAAAGATGCTTCAAGAGAAAGGGCCTTGCATCCCTATGACTACACCAAAGATACAACTTACCTATGCTTGGGATTGTTATGATGCTCTAGGACAGCCATTGACACTGCATCTCATTGCAGTTAGGGCAACTTTGGGTATTTTTTTTACATGGAGCATAGTTCAAGAGGCCATTAGTAGATTGTACAAGGGTAGTGCTCGAGACTAGAATATTGTAGTGGCACTTTTTATATGCCAAGGGTGGCTTCACTCAAGGTATACATGTTTTATAGATCCACTGTGGGGGTTTTCCAAGCATCTAGACTAAGAATATGAATGTGCCACTTTTGAAGAAAGAGTAGACCCTATCATACCTAATTATTAATGTAGAATATACTACATGGCCAAGATTTACAGAACTCTTTGGACAGAGAGGCACATACAAAGAGCAAGAGCCTTAGGCAAGTTGTCTTACCTTGGATCATTGGTTAATACTTAGAGCCATCATAAAGGAGGGTCAGACACATGAGAGTAGAATTTGCTGTTGTTTTCTCTAAGAAAGCATTCAATACTATACCCTTGGCCAAGCTGAGATTGCAAGACTCAAGAGCTAGGAGTACCAAAAGAGATGTAGTGGGGGATGTATGCACTATATGAGCTTGTAATAGGCCGACTATGGGCACTAAAAGCATTTCGGATAGAGTAATTGGTAACATTGAAGTAGTGCAAGATTGCCTCTTATCATGTGTACTGTTTAGACTCTTAGATGAGATAGTAGAATACATGGACCAAATGGGAGGCCTTGCGGTAGGGCTGGCCGATGTCTTGGTTTTTATTATTTTATATGCAAATGACATAATGCTCATTTCAAACTCACTATAAGGCTCACAACATCTAGCTATTGATCCACTAATATTAGGGTTTGCATTTAATCATAGCCATGATGTGTTAACATCTAATTTGCAAGAAGAAGAAGAATGAGAAGACCAAGTGAGACAAAGCCAAGGAATGTACTTGTCACAATTGTGGCAAGATAGATCATTGGATGAAGGATTGCCCTAATAAGAACAAGAAAGACACCAAGAAGGAGCTGATGAGGATGGTGTCCCTTAAGGGGGAGTTTGTGTTTTGTGATCATTGTCAATGATTTTGGTAGGATGACATGGGCGTATTTCTTGGAGTAGAAGTTTGAAGCATTCTCTCATTTCAAGGATTGATTGATATTCAAGGAGAACATGTCTGCTAGGATACTCAAGTCCTTGTGATTTGACAAAGGAGAGGAGTTTGTCTCCAATGAGCTATCCAAGTTTTTTGCAGGTCGTGGCATTCACTAGGAGTTTGCTAACATGAGTACACCTGAGGAGAATGGCATATTGGAGCGGAAGAATCGGAGTGTGATCGAGATGGTGTGGACTAAGATAGAGTATTGGTAGAAACCATAGTGTCTATGAGCCGAGGCAGTGGCCATTGCTGTCTACATTCCTAATTAGTCACCTACATCAGCTGTGGTTTGGTACGACATCTTTTGAGGCTTACTTTGGTCCAAAGCCAGATGTGTCTCATTTTAGGGTATTGGGTGTGGTACCTATGTTTACATCCGGAAGAAATAGAGAGAAGTTTGAGCTTACTTCCAAAAGATAGGTGTCCATGGGATATAGGTTGTAATCACAGGGATACAATGTTTATGATCTCGTGCCATGAGAGGTCTACATGAGTCTAGATGTTCAGCTTGTAGAGTTTCTAGTTGCAAAGAGGGGTGTTGAGTATCTCAAACTTGAAGATCGAGTTGATAGTTGGGCACCTGAGTAAGTGTCCTTGGAGCCTATGCCTCTTAAGGCTCCACCATCAATGGAGGAGGACATTGCTTCATCACTAGATTCACCCATTGAGTTAGTGCTGGTGGATGTTCCTGAGACTTCATCAAAGGGAGAGTGACGAGGCGAGTATGACTCTGGTCCTCCTTAGGCACATGATACACTGTGTGATGTAGGGATTGAGGGAGTTCCTGAGGAGTGTTAGCCATAGGATGGCCCATGCTGATCTTAGGGAACTGCACACATTCAACTGAGGTTGTTTGTACTAGCTACTACTTGATAACTTGTGCCATACAGAATAGGGAGCCCACCTTCGTGAAGGAGACTTTAGAGTCACAATATTGGTGGAAGGCCATGGAGCAAGAGTTGGAGGCTATTGAGCAAAATGACACTTGGGATCTTGTGCTATGGCTCGTTCATCGGAAGTGATTGGAATCAAGTGGATCTTCAAGATTACCATCATTATTTTTGTTGCAGTCAGACTGTTTAGTGCTGTCTGCCAGCTTTTTACTGGCCAACCTGCATTCTTTTATTGTTTTCTTTTGGCCTGCCTGGGGTCACACATCATTCATTCTTGGTTTGTGTAGGTGAGAGAGCTCCGGTGGATACATTCAACAGCCTGTTGTACAGATCTGCTCCTTCATTCAGCATTCATTCACTGCTAATTTCTGCGTTCTTCTGTCTCTCTCTTCTCTCTATGTTCATTCTCTTTTCAGCTTGGTCATACGCTTCCACCCTCATTGCACTCTAACAAGTGCCTCAATGTCTTGGATGCCACCCATACATTCATAAATGATACAAATAAAGCCTTTTTGGGGCTGCAAATGGAAATGCAAATAGGTGTCAATGTAATACAATACACTTAATGACTTCGGTTGCTCAACAATGGACAGTTCCTTGTTACACAAGCTCAAATATGCCATAGTCCAGATCGTAAATCTTCATACTAGTAGAGTATAGAGACATGGAAATTTGAGGACATACCCCAAGACAGCCTACATGTGATAGCTTTGTGGAGTGGAGGCTTAGTCCGGATGTGCACAACATTTGCTGATGCATACGTTATCATGAGATTAGGAGGAGATGCCTCTTCCTCTTTAGGGAGGATTTTGGACCTCTACACAATATCATGGAGTTTGAGGATTAGAGATGTTTGGAACTATTCCAATTAGAGCTTTGATGACATAGGGAGAGGTTAAGAAGAGACAAAGGGCAGTGCCATTGGACTGACCCAAACAGAGAGCCTTGATGGACTTCTTTTCTAGGGCAAGCACTGGTACCACCATCTTCCTCATTCCCTCACAGGAGACTGCTTCTTTAAGCTAGGGTAGACCATCATCATGAGGAGTCACCTTGGAGTGAGCCATGGACCTAGGTAGAGAGAGACCCCAAATCTCTTGGGAGACAGCCCCGCCACCCTTATCATCAATAGGTCTTGACCATCATCTTGACATGATAGAGCAGATCTTGCTGCAGCCCAAGAGATGGATACTAGCGACCAGACTGACTTTGTGATGTGATTGCTCTGGTCTTTTCTTAGCATTACAATAATTTTCATCACTTTTCACTTTTCACTTTTCATAGACATAGGAGCTTTCATGTTTACAGCAGCTTTATAGCTATACCTAGATTTCCATAGCCCATCTGGATATCATAGTCTCCACAGTCACACAATACCTTTTAGAATCTAGATTTCAGATATTTTGAAAATTTTCTACTCTGTGACGAGATTATTCCTCACTTGTACTATCTGTTTAGGGCTCATAGGCCACTTTGGCCTTTTTGCAAACACTCGGATCTTTCTCTCCGAGCCCACATGTGGACCTATCTGTGGGCCAAGCAATGAAGGGAAACTATTAGGCCTTTGGCCCACCAATGTGCCAAGAGAAATTACCTTTCAATGCTGCAGGAAGATTAACGGCAATAGACTATCATTTTGTGGGCATTTAATTTGAGAGGCACTTGGTGAGCCAGGTCCAGCAGTTTGGAGTTGCTGATAACTGTCTGAAACTGCCAGCTGTACCTGCATTGTCTAAGTAAGGTGTAGTATTGACGTAATATGGTGGGGATCCATCACTTGAAAATAATAGACTATCATTTTGTGGGCATTTAATTTGAGAGGCACTTGGTGAGCCAGGTTCAGCTGTTTGGAGTTGCTCATAACCGTCTGAAACTGCCAGCTGTACCTGCATTGTCCAAGTAAGGTGTAGTATTGACGTAATATGGTGGGGATCCATCACTTCAAAACAAAACTGCAAGTTTAATGTTTAGCTTGCCTAGTTTAGAAAGAGGCTTTGGCATGCGAGCAGAACTCATTGTGCTCTGCTGCTGTACTTGCTGAACCTTATAGTAGATGGTCACCTAGGCCAGATGCGGAAGTTTGTATAGCATTGCCTGGCTGAAAATACAGTGTGTACCAAAAATCCAGTATCCTGTTGCTGGATCTGGATGAGACTGCTAAGATAAAACTGCTGAAACTATTGATGGGGCCCTTTCCCTCAAATAGGTGAAAGATGACTGATGAGATCCACTGTGGTCCTTGATCCATGGTTTCAATGAGATATGTTCTTTTACTTTCATTGGGCCTGAAGTACCTGAGCTAAGTTCGTTTACTCTGATTGAGGCTGAAACCTTACATCAGTTACTGGTTTGCTCTCTGACATTGTAACCTTCCTGTGATGCTTTTGCCTTTAACATTGCTGTTAGGTGTTTTTGCATTTGATAAAAAGGAGGTGGCACTAGCATGATCAAACAACCTGCATAATTTTTTATACTAATATAGGTAGCCTTCAACTGCAGTGACCAACCCACAGGGAGGCTGGCTTTGGTGTTTGAGTTGATGGATATGAACATTTATGAGCTTATTCGAGGGCGGAGGACATACGTTTCAGAGGAGCGGGTGAAATGCTACATGTATCAGCTCATAAAAGGTCTCCCTTGTTGATTTTTTAAAAACTCAACAATGAGGCTAATTCATCCTGCATATGACTAAACAATTGTATTACTAGTCAGAAAAATTCAATGTACAGGCAAAGTTGTATGCATTGAAGATCTTTTCTATAGACAGTGATCTTTGAAAGTTTACATTCGCTGTAGCGATGGATCACATGCACCGTAATGGGATTTTCCATCGAGACATAAAACCAGAAAATATTCTCATCATGGATGAAGTATTGAAGGTGAGAAATTCCTATCTCATTTTTGTCTGAAGGGACCAAGCTCAGCTTCCTTTCTTTGGTTGTAACTATAGTGATTCTTTCTTGTTGTAATATCAGCTGGCAGACTTCGGGAGTTGCCGAGGCGTATATTCTAAACAGCCATATACTGAATATATCTCAACAAGATGGTACTAACATCGAAAAATGGATTCTCTGTACATCAGTATTTTGATAGTTGTGATGAAAATATGTGACATGTACTCTTTGAATGGAGGAGTCTCCAGCTTGTCATGTCATTTTGAGCTCCTTTCTACATCTGTGTCTGCAAATCATGAGAAGATGAAATTAATGATGGGTTGAAAGAAGTTGAGGTGTATTGGCAGGCCTTCGTTTCCTTTTCCACTCTTTTGGTGAAATGAGCAACAAATGTGTTGGGTCAAAAAGTTGGTGTATTTTGTTATTGGGTCAAACAATTGGTACATCTTATCACTCAGTTTTCTAAAAAATGCAAAGAGAATAGAATGGCATTTGCAAACGAGCAGTCCTGATCTGGTGTACCCATTTTCTTCCACATAAAACAATCTGTATAAAGATTACCGTGGCATAATTTTGTTCTTATATTCTGGCTAATATTAAACTCTCCCATGAAAACAATCTTTTAGGTATCGTGCTCCAGAGTGTCTGCTGACTGATGGCTACTATAACTATAAGATGGATATGTGGGGTGTGGGTTGCGTCTTTTTCGAAATAGTTAGCTTGTTCCCTCTTTTCCCAGGTTTGAGACAGTAACTTGCTTGCACTTGAATTCTCTGCACATGAACCAAGACGAGTAACAAGAATATTCTCAAACAAGTCTGTCCAATATTGACTTAGTAGCTAATACTTTCAGGAAGCAATGAACTTGACCAAATTCATAAGATTCATAAGGTCCTTGGAACACCACCACAACAAGTACTAGAAAAGATGAGGAGGTTTATTTCTACTAAAGCTTCTTTTTTTAATTTTGAAAGCCTGTTTCAGCAGAACAACTTAGGATTGCACCCTCACAGTTCTGTTAAGAAAAGGTTTTGATAAATATAGAATTAGACCTTTGATGCCCTCTTTTCGTAAATGTAATCAGAAGGTCGCAACATTCGGATTTCACTTTCCCACAACAAGATGGCACTGGCATTGCCCGCTTGATTCCACATGCATCACCAGCTTGTGTAGAGCTCCTCAACAAGCTGCTGGCTTATAACCCTGATGACAGGTCTGGACTCTTGTGTGTTGATTAATTTGTTCAACAGATGATTGGAATATCTGACAGTCTGAGACTTGCAAACTCACCTTTATTCTGTTTATTGTATTTGTGTATTTTTTCAACTTACAGTGATGATTTACCACTTGGTATCTGTAGCTATGAATAAATATCCATTTAATATTTGCATTTTTAAACTCAGTTCTTCTTTAAATATGATGATACAATTTTTTTTAAAAGAGCCAAATAGGGACATGCTTTTAGGACATTTTATACTGCTAGACACCAATTTTGGAAGATTTGTAAAAGATTAAAAAAAACATTAAGGGCATGCAGAATTATTTACTTGTACAGATGGTCAGCCCGTCAGGCTCTTAGGCATATTTATTTCAAAGAGCTTCGTGAAAAGGACAAGCTTCAGCAAGCATTTCTGAATGCTGCAACTAGAAGTCTACGCCCTTCTCCAAGGTAGACCTATCAAAATCAATCATGCCTTATCCTATAGATTTGCCAAGAGTGATTACATAAAAGGAAAAAATTATTAAAGTCCATGCCACAATGTTGTCAGCGAGAAACAGTGATAAGCTCTGGTCCTAACGTGGGTCTATAGTTGATTTTCTGATGTGTCCCCATCACATGCAAACGCATTGCCGGGTGCTTTGATGAACATAAACATTTTCTGATATTTCTAAATGTTTGTCAAGTAATTTTCTAGATAGTTAATAGGTTTAGCACTCACAATTAAGTTGTTCAGCTACATATGCACATCGAAGTCGAGTTACAGAGAACAGGGTATTGCTACAGATTGGGAATGCAAGATATGGCTGCTTGCAAATCCCGAGCAAGTGATACTGTGAAGATGTCCAGCACTGATAGGACAAGTGGCTATGGAGATCCTCACACAGCATACTCCCCTCAATCACTGGCTAGTGGTGTATCTCAATTTTCTCTTCTGAGTAGCTGTATTAAATTCAAAGAGGTGAACTTCATAGTATACGTTAATGCAATGCTTTATCATAGCAATCATTAGAATGGTGGATGGTAAGGTGATAGTAATGGTAAATGATGCAGGGGTATTGCTACTTTTTTGAACAAGTTCAGCACAATTGTAATATTAAAATCCTGGCTAAATATGCAGGCTGAAAAGGGTACATCTGGTTCTACACCTGTCTCACACTTTGGTGACATTCTAAGTCCTGCAACATTGCCATCAGTTGGATCTACTGCGTCAATGTATGCTGGACCAGTAGAAAGTGGAAACACATACAGAGACTTGGATGATGGAAATACTGATTCATCATACGGGCTTCCCCCAATCAAGGGAAGCTACAACCACTCCATGATTTCCCCAAAAATAACACTAAGCCATGTTCCCAGCTTCCAAAGGCCACAGCGTGTTTGCACTCCAAAGGTGACATGCTTTCGTACTGATTTATATTTTCAGAGTCGTAATCAAATGTTAAATGCAAGGGACTTAAAATGCACACATTGCAAACACTAGATAAGTGATTAGTTGAAATTTCCTGGCTCAAAGAGTTTGTGACTATGCAAGGTTATCCTATAAAGACAATATTGGGTAGAATTTCAAAAGGATTGCTTTTATATAAGAGAATAGGGTAAAATCATTTTGAATAGAAATGGGTATATTTTTGAAAATTGCTGCTCATTCTGCTACAGATTCCTGTTGCGAAAAGCTTAAAACCAGTGAAGGGCACGAAGAACCATAGGGCTGCATTCCCAGATCTCTCTCCAAAGAGCTGTTTGGGAGTTTATAAACCAGGAGAGCCACCTCCTTACAAAAAAAGAGCTAATAATAAGTAAGAATCTCTTGATACTCTGAACAGATTATGGGCTGAACATCTGATGTGTTAAACTAGGCCTGATGTCTCTACCAACCTATTTATATTACCGCGTTCCCTTTGTTGTTTGCAGGTATGTGAGTCCTTACTCACAAAGATATCTTGGTCAGTCACCTTCAATATGTTGAAAGAGGCAATGTTCACTTCTTCTCCACTTGGTCCACAGGAGCATGCCATGGCAATTCGAATTTTGATTTGGAGCTATACTTTTAGGTTTGGTTATTTGAAAAGCAAGTTAATTATCTTATCCTGGTGTTGTAAAGGCTGCCAGGTGGATGCAAACACAACTAGACATGAAGGTGATGTTTTTGTAATCGTATAGAGGGACTCTTGATAAAGTTTTAAGTAGAAATAACTCGATCAGAACCCCCCCAGGGAAAAGCTCAAATGACTAAGCAAATGTTTAGGCTTACAAGTTTTGATCAATAAGAGTCTGATGATTGCATGTTGTATAGTTGTGAAGCATGAGAACCTATGTATAAATCTTGTACAAATAATTTCTCTGCTGTTTTATTGCTGGTGTACATGGAATCTCCTTTCTACGAATAACATAAACATATGGTCAAGTCATCCATGGTATTCATGATTAAATTTCTTCTAAAACTGGCAATTCAGGTAATGAACCTTCCACCTTTTCCCAGGTCTTGGCGCAAATGTGAATGAATCCAGGAGCTTGCATTAGCTGAGAAATTTGCTCAAGGGCAAGGTCATCATAACCATAATTTAATTATAAAGGCACCTTTTTGACAGTTTTCTTATCAGTACTCAAGGTTGTCTTTCAAGACAACATAGGTATATTTAGGGATTATGTTGTTTATGTGGCTTTGTGCGAAACCCATTAGTTATATGATTTTGTGGCAACAATCTTCCTGTCCAGGATACTATGAATATATATACTCGCTTTTGTGGTACTTGTATGCTTGTACGCACAATTATTGGAGATAGCCCCTCATTCATCCAGAGATCATGTGCTATACCTGGGGTTGCAGCATCTATTAAGTAGCAGTATTTTGCACACATTACACTCACACATGTAGAGCACATGTGCTATCCTGACTGTGTGCACTTATGTTAAAATCATATCCTGAATGCATGGACAGAATACATGCATAGATGTGTAAAATCATATACTCACCCTGTACACTCTTATGGGTGTGCCTATTTATAAGTTATCAGAGTTGCATACGTATTCATATACAAAACTATCTCGTGTTATTCACATTATATGCGTGCCCATACTTATATCGTGTTATGATTGGAGAGGTTCATTGCTTCTAGGGCTTTGATGGATGACATGATGATGTATGCATGAAAAAGGTAATAAAGCCATCTAGGGCTTTGATAGATGACATGATGATGAGGTATGCATGAAAATGGTAATAAACCCAACATTAGATCAAAATGCTAGAATTTGCCAATAAATCTTTTATCATCATTGATATGGCAGTGGTATGCAAACAAAAATTGTCCCATGTGACTAACTCATAAGAGAACAAGCACAAGTTAACAACTAAAGATGCTCCATAAGAGAGATCTACTTTTTTCACTTGCCAAAGGCAAAGGCCACAGTGATGGTTTGTTGAGGAGTTTACTTTTTCTTAAGAGGAAATTTTGATTGTAGTTTCTTTAGAAATAAATAGGAATTAGGCATTAAAGAATGAGATGGGATGCATTGATTGTTGTCATTGTTAGCATGGCTTGGTCCCATTAAAGGAGCAATAGAAGTGATCATTTTATGTTAGTATTAGGTACCTTTACTTATGTGAACCAAACACTTTTGCTATAATCCTCAAATATTTTTATCAAGAATATTGGTTCTTTGTGCAAAGTGACATACATTGAGCTATATTGCTAGCTCTTTCTAATTGTGATGTTCATTGATGTAAGGTGTTTTTATAGAAGTTTCTCGTCTTTGTCTATGGGCAGGTTGCCTTGTCTCTTACTCTCACATAGGTTTCTTTAACTTGCAAGGTCATATTAAGGTTGAGCAATACTGTATGTCTAAGATATTCCCTTGATCTAAATCCAACAACACAAGATAGTGGTATATGAGCTATAGTTGTAGGACAAGTGTGGATCAATCTATTATATAGATATCTACAGTATTGATTGGCCATCTTGAAGTGATCATGCTTTTATCAAATTTTTGATGCACATGAACCTTAATTTGGCTATTGGTTTCTTATTTTTCACATAGAAGTTTCTCACCTGTTTGTGTATGCACCTCAGCTCCTTGCATTTAGAAAGCATTTGTTGGAGCAAAGCCTTTGCCAAATTGTTGATTGTGCAAGAGCCAAAGAGACTACATTTTATTGAAGAAAAAGAAATCTGCCATACAAGGTGTGGTTAAGGATCACAATTATGCACTTTTCTTTGTCTCTACTTTTGCTAATTATGGTTTAGGCATGCATTGTTAGTTGACATGGTGTATGATAAGGAGCACTTGATGATGTTTCAACCATTTCACTTGCTTTGGAGTTTAGTCTGGCTAATTGAAATGGTGGATTTCCATGTTATTCTTTAATCATGAAAATCTCATGCTAGTGCTTTTTGGCAATTGTCAAAATCTCCATATTGATGGAGGAGACTTTTGAGACATTTATAGAAAATATGTGAATATTCCTTTGGAGATGTTTGGTGGGTGTTGCTTGGTGGGGTACCTTTGTATGGGGAGGCATTGCTAGGTTAGTTTGTTGATGTTGTGATGTGCATATGCAAAAATTTGCTGACATTGTATGCTTTTGTCCTTTAGCCAATGGCTTTCTAGATGGACTATCGGCATATTTGAGGAATCTTTTACCTTCCCGAAAAGGCATCTTTTTCTTAATGGACCATCTGGAGATCTTTGGTGATTACACCATTGATCTTTCTATATTGTTTAGGATATCTTTAGAGTAGTATTTGTATGATTTCCTTAGACTCCATAATATCAATAAATATTAGTGCTCTAGTTTTTCAATGTTTTTAATATAGGTTATGTTCAGATTGAATGTGGCCTTCTTGTACATTGATATACTATAATTCACTCGAAGGAAATAATTGCATGAATGTGTGTTTAGGGTGTAGATTGTCAAAGTATACTACAATTCACTCATTAGAAATATAATTGTAAGAAAATGTTGTTAGGATGTAGCTTGTTATGCTTTGATGTAGGGCTACAATAGCTATAACTTTGCTTTATAATGAGTATTTGAAGTCTTTGATATTTTTCTCACATTTCTGAAAAATTATAGCTTTGTTTCTATTTAATCCTAGCATGCAATTTTTTCATCATGGTTTTCAATTTCGTTTTGTGAAACCACATTTTTTGCCTCTTATCAATTGGATAGTCTTATTAATCTAGCAAGTCTTACATAAGATTGAGTCACATAATTAAAATTGTTTCTTGACAAAGAGGCCTTCATTATCTTCGAATAGGAAAGCTAGGCAAAGTGAATGTTTAAGAACAATGGCTACTTTTAGGTCTAACATACCCATAGTAATGACATTTTCACAAATGTGGACGAGTTAAAGAATATTACATTTTATAAAATTGGCATCAAGAGAGAGAGAGAGAGAGAGAGAGAGAGAGAGAGAGAGAGAGAGAGAGAGAGAGAGAGAGAGAGAGAGAGAGAGAGAGAGAGAGAGAGAGAGAGAGAGAGAGAGAATTAACATCTCTAAAAGGCCACATTTGCCTATGAGACACTACCAAAACATACAAAGAATTCTCTCTCATATTATAAGATTAAAAATAAACATTTGTCTATAAGACCAGTTGTTAGGTCTTTGTAAGAATATATTTGTGGTGTAAATGTAAGTGATACTATTAAGAAAGAGGAGAAAAAAAAATAGAGGTGCTCTTTCTTAGTTAAGCATTTCCCTTAGGTGAATGTGTATCTATGTGTGATTGAGGTGCCTTGACATCTATCTTTTATGGCACTAATGATAGCTCCAATTTGTTTATGATAAGGGTGTTTGGCCCTCACCATGGGTGGATGTGAGCATCTTGCTTGATTGAGTGTTAGTGATGTATCCAATGATATATCCCTTGAAGAAGAAGCTCTTCTATGGTGTATCCCTATTGGTTGTTTATTAGTAGTGGTGGCCTTGGCTATGTACTAGTGAAAATGTCAATCCTTTTTTCTAATCGTGTTGTT
Organism: Lygodium microphyllum; assembly: GCF_053477565.2. Classification (NCBI taxonomy): domain Eukaryota; kingdom Viridiplantae; phylum Streptophyta; class Polypodiopsida; order Schizaeales; family Lygodiaceae; genus Lygodium; species Lygodium microphyllum. The sequence goes on along the minus strand of NC_141154.1, from coordinate 69,933,250 downwards.
GTGGGGAGCTTCTATTTTGTAGAATAGCAGCTCCTTGACTTTGAAGCTCCAAAAGAAAACATCCCAAACATATTTGATTCTCAAACTATATCACATGTCGTCATAGAGAACCAAAACATTCTTGAAGTAGATAATGGTATTTGCCTTGAATATTATAATATATTGTACATTAATGAATATAATACTTAGTCTCTAGCTCTTTGTCACACGAAGTTGCCACATGTAATCCTCAGTCTCCATACCCTTCCATTTGCTTATCTCAATCCTTAAAATGATGCTTTGAAGTGTTGATTTGCTCAATATTTGTGTGTAACCCATGTGGTAGAGTTGAGTACCATATAGCTCGATCAGGTGATGAAACCATTCTTAGGGAGGCAAAGGAAATTACTCTAATAGTATGCCATCCTTATGTTGTGTGGAGAAAAGGGTTCTAATTCAAGTCCTCACTATATTTAGTTTCAGTATATCTGCTCTGATTGCATAGAGCAACGAGCTAAGCTTGAATGTAGGGAAAGATCCATGCTATAATCATAGGGGGGGTAGTTTGTTAGTTTACCGACCATGCAAATTCATCCGTGCATCCTCCATTGCTAATTGTCTAGATGAAGCCAATGCTAATTATGGGTATATATAACATGGTAGCTTCCATAATCTATGCAAAAAAGTCATTGCCTAGAGAAAGGCCTCAATCACAACATGTGCTATCTCTATCTCTAATGTTCTAATGATCTTATGTGGCATTGAGCTCTTTGCTTGTATCATACGTAATATTATTATGAGCAGTAATCACTCCATATGATCCCATCCATCATAGAACTCTCTTTCCAATCCATTATAGTCCAAAGTGTGTTAGTGGTTTTCTTCTTGTGTGATAGAGGCTTGGGCCCCAATTGTATAGTAGTGTGGATGTAACTAATGTCTTGAAGAGCCACAGTTTGGTGCATAGTTCATCGAATTGCATTTGTATAGATTGTCTCCCCAATGCAGCCAATGTTGCATATACTTGTGTTAGTCGAGCCTTCAATGTCTCTCTCCAAGAAAATTGTGGCCCTTTGAAAGTGATTCCCAAGTATACATAGTCTTATAGATTCTATTAGCTCTCCATCAAAAGTAAATTGATGCTTAGATCTCTCACCCAAGTGGTTGAGGTGTTCACTATCATAAACTTGATTTTCTCAAGGTTCACCTGATGGTCTCTTTTTGTGCAAGTGGCTGATATAGCATCTAAATGTCTCTGTAGTGTCTCAAGCGCATTGGATATAAGCACAATGTCATTTGCATAAAGCAATATTGGCACCAACACTACAACTAAACTAGTTGCAATCCCTCCTCTATCAATATAGTTTAAGACCTTATCTATATAGAGCCAAAACAAAGTGAGTGGGAGTGGGCATCCTTGTTTCACTTTGATAGTGGTGCTCACTGAATTAGAGATATCCCCTAGTGCCCACACTCTGCTTATCACTATCTCATATAGAGTATAGATACTCCACTATATATTCTCAAGGATACCAATATCCTGTAGTCTCCTCAGGAGTCTAACATGCATCACTGTATCAAATGCCTTATGAAAATCCAAAAAATAGCAATATATCTTGTTCTTGCATAATTGGCCTTCCTCTTAGAGTGAAAATGTGGTATATCCATGTTTGAAACCAACTTGACCTATTGATCTCATGTCATGCATCTTAGCCTAGTCACTCGAGGCTTGCTCCATAGTAGATCAATATATCTTAGCTAGCATGTGGTCAATCATAAATGTCTTGTAATTACTAGGTATCATAGGGTCTCCACTCTTAAAGAGCAGTACAATAGGATGGTTTGACCAACTAGTTGGAGATCACTAATTGCTCTATTGAAAATATGAGCCATTATTGGTGCCAAGATATTGCACACAAGTGTTTAGTTACTAGTAGGCCATCATGATCATGAGCTATCTCATTCTTTAACTTCCATATGGTATCTTTCACTCTCTTTTCTATGAAAAAACTACAATATATCAGTCTAGGGACCGGAGGGGAGAGGCACAAGGTCCTAGCTTGGAACATCATAAAGCTTGCAAGTATAACCATGCTAATCCTTAGGTCTAGTAATTTGTACTAGCTAGTTGACTTTCATGAAGCCTTCTCCATGCTCTTTTGGTCTCTCTTCCCAAAAAGGTAAAGAGTACATCTCTATGTTCAATCTAGCCAATTGTTTCTTTTTCTACACTAGGCATTTGAAAAGTATATCAACATGTCAATGTGTACATGCACCAAGTTCCACTTCTCACTAGAGACATGTGCATCTCTCTATAATTATAATTCATACTAATAATTTTGTGGGGTTGAGCATCTTGGTGGCATAGTGGATGGCACCATGTGTGGGAAGGCATGGGCTACTAAAACATGTAATAATTCAGCCACATGTCTTGTGAAGTCATCTAATAGAGTTTGCAAATCTAACATCATCAATGAGTTTCTAATTGCGGTATTGTAAAGGTGTGATGTTGCCTCCTTAAATTCATAATGTGGGAATCTAAATACATATGACTATGCCTCATGTATACGTCTACATGTCACTATGAAGGCCAAGATAGCATGGTCTATTGCTAATCCAATTGGATTGCTTGAGATTTCAAAACTCTTGATATCTGGTAAGCTCGTAATATTCTAGCATGTGATATTGAGAATAGCTAGGTTATGTGCACCCCCATGCTAGTAGGTGCGTTCCAAATTCCATTAAGTCTCTATATTGGGCTAATCTAAGTAACCCCTCTTGATCAAATGCAAGCTCTTAGAACATCTCATTAGTTCTATCATAGACAATAGATTGACTATTCTCTATGTGGGCATTGAAGTCTTCTACTAACAAGACATCCCCAATACTCGTAAATCTCATGATGTCCTCATAAGATGATGCATATCAAGATCCTTCTTTAGTGTGGAAAATCTAGAGTATGATACGTGGAGGTAATATATTGCAATATAATATAGTTAGGTCTATTTGTGTGCACTCTAATCCACATGTATCTTGCTTCCACATCTCTATGCACCACATGGACTACATCTTGTAGCCCTTCTGTCAAGAGAACAACTATACCATATGATCCCCTCATCCCTCGAGGCCCTGTACTTTCCCATTTGTATCCACGTACATGAAGTTGTAGCCCACACATTGATGTATCTTTGTGTACATAGCAATGGCTAAGTTTTTGAAAGTAACTTCGAAGTACCCTATGTCAAGCCTCAAAGCTCCATTATAGTTCCAAACTATCATCAACAAAGCGTCATAGGCTATGCACCATCATGCGGACTAGTGCTCCATAATGATCACTCTTTTATTATGATATACAACATACTTTTCTTGTTTTCTTATTATGATATACAACATACTTTTCTTGTTTTCTTATTTGAAGGATGCATGGTATGTGTTCTTTCCTGTGTGCCACTCTCAAGTGGGTGCAAGATCCTCATCCAAGAATATTTTTTGTTTTTTGACTGCTTTGTCATGTGTTCAGAAAGCTTTCCTCTTATCTATATATGCAAATTTTAAGACTAGAATCTTCCCTTAACTATTCTCATCTTTACCAATGGGCACCTGTATTGCCCTGAATTTACTACTTAGTGACTTTACATCATCATGCAGAGTGCCTTTCTCAACCCATTCTACAACGTGTACTTGAAGTGTGTATATATTTCTTTTTGCCTCTTCCTTGTGTCGCTTATCATTTTCACTTTATTCCTTAGCACTCCTTTGTGCTTCTTGACCACTTCTATCTAGCAAGCATTTTCTTTCATTACATTTTCTACATTTTCCATAATTTTCTTTGCTCCTTCTACCACATCTAGCCATATATGCGCCCCTCCATCACTACATCTGGCATGGTTGACAACTCCCATTGTACTTTCATTTCTTGTTTCTTATGTGCATTTAGCTCCTCTTTTAATTGCAAGATTTCTATCATGTATGCATCTATGCTCTTTTGCATTATCGTTCTTATCGTGTCCAATTCTGATGCTACTTGCATTTGTATTCTCTTTTCCATATTTGTGTTTATTTCTTCATGCATTATTTTCTTCTCTTCTTGCAATTCACTGTGGACATTTTTTCGAATTTCTTTCTCCATTTCTTGTTTCATGATTTGCAACTCTGCATGAATTATGATCTATATCTCTATGAATATGGATTTGTTAAAAGTTCTTAGGATCTTCCCAAGCCTATTTGACCTAGGGCAGCTTGTGCACTCTTGGGCTTTGCAGATATAGGTTTTGTACCTTGTGTTTTTGGGTGGAGTATATAATATAACTTCCATAGTTGGATGTTCTATCTCAACCTTAGAGGTATCCTCATGAGTACATTGACATAATTGGAATTGTCACTTTCTCTAGGTTGCTTGGTATGTTTAGAGTATTAAGAGGAGCATTTGCTACATTACTGTCATTTAGCTTGCACTTTGTACACATCAAATCATATCAATGTTTGTGTTTTTTGCAAATTTCAAGGTTTCCTCCCCCCAAACTAGTGCATCCACGATTGCTTTATTGTTGCATTTGTTGCATTCAACATTGCATTTAATGTTGCAAAAATGTTTATTGATTTTTACTCCATCATTTATTATTTGAATTCGTAGTCAATGTTCACTATATTGTGCCAATGTTTTCAAGATACAAAGAGAACTTAGAGCATTAGTAGTCACCATTTACTGTCAATTGCACTTATTGTAGTAATTTTCAAGTGCATGGAATGATAAGAGCATTGCCATGTTTGCATTCAGAGTGTTAGCATGCTAACGTTCAAAGTTACATTCATTGCATGTTGTGCTCACTATTCAATGGTTCAATGTCTAAAATGCCTTCACATTCTAAGCATTCACATTATATGGTCACGTGCAAATCATGCAATCCTTCCCAGGATATTCACTGTTTACTCCCCATTGAAGGCAATCAAGACCACTCAACCATGTCAAAGATGTCACCACCACTACATCATTTCATTGGTCCAAGATTCCAGGTCAAGTCACCATCATATCATTCATAACATAATCTTCTATACTCAGAATGGAAAGTTTAAGACCATTGCATAAGATCAAGTTAATTGAATATGAGCTCTCTAGAAGTATGGTACATGTTACCAACTTTTCAAGTGTGGGTCACATTGTAGGGGCTTGCTCAGTTTGCCATTTGCAAAAGGGATAACGTTTCATTAGAATTATCCATCAAAGAAGAATAAAATACAATCCACTTATCTTCTCTTTTACCTATTTAACATCCACAAAACAATTTGCTTCTTTATAGTCACATTTTCTTGTATAGAGAAGTTGGTAGGTTTAGAGAATAGCTTTAAGCTCTCCTTACAAAAAAAAGGTAAGCTTCCAAGCTTGGGAACTCAAATATAGTGTGTATAGGATTTTTAAAGAGCTTTGAGTTACATAAGATAAAATTCTTATTGATATGTGGAACAAAAGTGGTTTGATTTATGTACAATGGGTAAGTTAAGGATCCACTAGTTGTACAAATCTGGATTATAATTGAGCTTGGTGAGGTCACCTAGGTCTATAGGTTGCACCATAAGTATGCACAAGTAAGACATAATGTTTCTAAGCATTAAAGGTGCACTAAAGCAACTAGCAATATGGAGCTTCTCTTCAATAAGGGTCTTGTCTAGTAACAAGTAATGTAGCAACTCTTTTGATGTGTCTAATTTGTGGGACTCAATGATAGATCTTAAGGATGTAGATAAATCTCTTCTTAGCATAGTGATTGCACAACATTATTGTGCTAAGGTGAAAAGGCGAATGCCTTTCATAGGCATGTCATGGCACAATTGATACCAACCTTGTGCAAAGCGATTAGAAGAGATGTATTGTTATTTGAGTGTTTCAACCTTGTATGGTTTTTTATGCCTAGTAGGTGTGTAATAGAAAGAATGTGACATTTTTGTTATTATTGTTCTAAGATTTTGCATGAGAGTTTCTCTTGGAAAGAATGCTTTTATGATATAAGTACTCTTCTTCTTCCCAAGTGGGGTGCCACTAGGCTACCACTGTAACAATATCGACATCAAGTAGATCTAAATCAATTGCAGTGAGAAGTTTTGCAAAGGTGCCAAAAGTTAAGTTTAGTTGTAAAAAGCATTTTGTGGAAGATCACTTGGTTTGTAGTGTCAATTCTTCTTTAAATGGCCAAGGGGGATTCACTTGTGGGTGTTGATCTTAAAGGGAGACACATTAAGATCTTGCTCATTAGGTAGAGTAGTTGATGCTAGAGGTGTATCATGAGGTTTCTCTTGAGGCATTAATTGGCCAGGTAGCCACACAAATTCAAGTGGTGTAGGCACCTCAAGAAGGATCGAATAGTTTTCAATGGGGTGCTACTACGATGGGCCCAGAGTTCTTATCAGGGTCAATAGTGGTGGATGTCTTCTATGGCATATGGTGTGATGTTCTCTATATCTTGGGAGAAAAAATTAGCTTGGTTCTGTCTCCCTATGATTTCTTTTAGATAAAGCGGTAGCACTTGGCTATTGTTGTTGTGTTTCTTGGTTTTGAGTGTTTGTGCTAAACTATGGAAGAAGGCAACAATTCTTGATGGTATGATTTCCAAGGTGTGGTTTGCTTAGAGAGCCAAAGGTATTTACAGCCTTGATAGTATCCTTGGGCATTTAGAAGAGCATTGGGTATCCATAGAGGTATTGTATGTAGGCTAGGTATTAAGGTAGGGTTTATGGCCTATCCTTAAAGAATGGGAAATGGTCCAAGTAGATTTAGATCCTATTTGGAATTAGAAATTGGGCATCCATCAGATTTGAGGGGTGAGATGTTGATACTCACAGTTTATTGATTCAAAGCCTAAGTAGTTAGAAGCTACAATAGGAGAGCTGCATCAACTTTGAGAATGTTTTGCTAGGGTGGTGAGGTGGAAGTAATGATTAGCATGGGCTTGAGAGTTAGATCCCCCAAGACTAAATGCCAAGAAAACCCATGCACTAGTGAATTTCTAGTGGATGTAGTTGATATTGTAGTTTTTGAGGAGTTTTAATGGGTATCCCGAAATGATTTCAATTCCAACCCCTTCTTTATCGGTAGAATGCAGAAGAAGATTGAATCCCACTATCAATTTTAATTTATATTTTTGTAGTTATGAATATGTTGGAATATGTAGACTGCAATAACACTTGAACCAATTAAGGAAGGGCATTCAAGTTACCATCTTTGTTAATAAGTACAATAGTGATCACATCCTTGGTTGCAATCAACCAAGTGTGGAGGTAAGTAGACAGAATTATGAGGTCATCCTCTATTCGAGGTAGTCACATCCTTGGTTGCACTCAACTGAGTGTGGAGATAAGCGGGTGAAATTATGAGGTCATCATTTGATTCAAGGCTACTAGCACTCATTGATCTAATGTCAAGATTTTTGTAAAAGAGGTTAATTGAAGGTTGATTATCATGTTGCATACATTGCTCCATTTGTTCATACCAGGTTTGTTCAGTTACCTTGATGATTCGGAGAGGAACATTAGGTTCTTTGATGTGGGTGTTTGGTGTAATAATGCCTTGGAGGGGGTAGTAGTGTTTGATGTGAGTATCATTAAAGTGACCAATACTTTTCCCATCCAAGGTTTCTAACTCTATGTTGCATATCTTGCTAATATCATGAATGCATTAGGGCCGAAGGTCTTGAAATTTTAGTTCTTGTTTATGGCTTTTGATTTCGTACACTAGCACTAGGTCATCTTTCGTGAAGGATCACTACCTTATGTATTTATCAAACTAGGCCTTGTGTCGAGCTTTCTCAGTAATAACTAGGGTGCAAATTACCAGTAATTGCATTTTAGTAAGGCATTCGAGTTCAATATGACATTTGGTCTAAGCTTGAGTGCCTTCCTAGCGTTCTTGTAACGTGGAGACTAGGGACAAGAAAGTTGACTAGTATAGTCACGTCGATGCCATAAGTTAGGTTGGCCCCCCATGGCTATTTTGTAAGCTATATGATAAGCCATAGTGCAGCCACAAGGTTATGATCTTAGTTTAATCGAGAAGTTGAGATGGTCTTCATCAGGACACTACTAAGGATCTTATTAATTGCTTCTACTTGGCTATTGTCTTGAGGGTGGTAAGGTCTAGATTTGTGATGTAAGACTAGGAACATGGAAAAGAGATGTTCAATGACCTCATTTAAGAAGTTAGTTACTTAGTTGCTGACAATTTCAATGGGATAGCCAAATCCTGATACGACTTCCTCCCATGATTATTTTGTCATGGTTTTGGCATCATTCTTTCTTGTGTCCTTAGCCTCTATCCACTTAGTCATGTAGTCTGTAGCCATGATAATGTAGCATACTTGGGAGTACTAGGTAGCAAGGTTGATAGGTCCCATGCAATCTATTTCCTAGTTCTTGAAGGGTTGGTGTGATTGATTAAGATGAGAGATCCATTTTATCCTTTCTGATTGGAAGTTTGGTTCGTTGATACTCATCACAGTGTTTGACAAAATGAATCGTGTCTTTGAAAAGATTTGACTACCATAACAAGGATTGTAGAATCTTTCTTGCTTTGGCATTTTCACCAAAGTGTCCTCCTACAATCCCTCCATGTGCTTCTTATAGCACACCCTTAGTTTTGTGCTCACATATGTATCTTCAAAGAAGACCGTCCTACCCTAGTTGATATTCTTGATTCGATGATCAAAATGAATTTCTAAATTTTCCTCTATCTCACATACTTTCCACTCCCTCTTTCTTTCTCTTGATATCTTATCCCCCCTCCCTTTGACACATACAAGATAGTAAGTAGAAAATAACAAAATCATATTCAAGCCATGGTTTTGTGCTTTCTATTGTGTAAATAGGGTGTCTTTGAAAGAGAAGCACAAATAGACAACAAAAAGCCACCAAAAATCTAGAATGAAGACCTCAGAAGGCTAAAGGAGGATAGAGAATAGATCACTACCCAAGAAACTGACACCTGACAAGAACTCCAACCCACTGAAAAAACCTAGGCACCTCAAAGCAAGAGAAAGATGGAATAAGGGTTAGTGTTCACACAACAAAAACTCATATATATAATCATAGCCGCTTGTAGCTCAAAAGCATGGTATAGTATAACAAACTTTATGACTAGGGTTAGGGTACCTAGTGTGTAAGTTATATTCATTTTATTACTCTTCAATGAAATTCTTGTCTACCACTCAAGGAGGAAAACTCTTTAGCAAAGTCTTCTCTTTGAGAACAATGAAAATAAAGCAATTTTTCATATATGACATGATTGGATCTTCATATTTGAAAGCCTTATTTCAAACCGCAAAGCTCTCTACCAAGGCTTGCATACCAAGAGAGAGCTGGTCTTGAATTGAGAATGATTGATAGTTTGCTTAAGCAAGGTGAAGGGCAATTAACTTTTGGAGCGAGCTTTCTTGGACAACTCTTTGTTTGTTATATTCCATTTGTTCCGCACTTTTCTACCATTTCCTTCACTATCACGACCACTTCTCTCACATACATACATACATACATGTGTGTGTGTGTGTGTGTGTGTGTGTGAAGATTGACCACATGCAACCATATATATTAGATTAACATATGCAACTATCATATAACAAAACAATACAATATTTTCATTGAACATGGTTAATCTAAAATATTTGAATATTTATTCTTAGAGAGCAAGAGAGTTTGTTATTTGAATTATGTGTGTCATCCATGTGTGTGTGTGTGTGTGTGTGTGTGTTACACATGCACACATATACATACATACATATATTAGAATGACAACATGCAACAACCATATATTCCTTAGCTTGTTATATGATAGATACATTAATCTAACAATGAGCTCTCTTCATCTCTCTCTCAAGATAAAATATTCATATGTTTAGGTTGAACAATCTCTCTCTCTCTCTCTCTCTCTCTCTCTCTCTCTCTTTCTATACATACATACATACATACATACATACATACATACATACATACATACATACATACATACATACATACATACATACATAACACAGTTTCATTAATAAGTACAATACAATGAAAAATTTTCAATCCACCAAACGGGCCCGACACTGGCTCTAGGGCTCTAGCTGGGCATCCTATGCTCACCAAACCATCCTAGCGGTGGTGGCCGGGAGCATTTGGAGGTCAACATACATACATACATACATAACACAGTTTCATTAATAAGTACAATACAATGAAAAATTTTCAATCCACCAAACGGGCCCGACACTAGCTCTAGGGCTCTAGCTGGGCATCCTATGCTCACCAAACCATCCTAGCGGTGGTGGCCGGGAGCATTTGGAGGCCAACATACATACATACATACATAACACAGTTCCATTAATAAGTACAATACAATGAAAAATTTTCAATCCACCAAACGGGCCCGACACTGGCTCTAGGGCTCTAGCTGGGCATCCTATGCTCACCAAACCATCCTAGCGGTGGTGGCCGGGAGCATTTGGAGGTCATACACTACTCTAAGAAATATTACATTTGTATTGATTACACTCAAATGGTTTTTCCCTTTCTCATCTCAATACAGGGAATACCCAAACATAGAGGTGGCTAACACCTTGATTCACACACATAAAGAGCTCCCCCCACAGTAGAATGTTGTGGTTTCTACGCTCTCCTAAACACTAGGGATTGGCCCTAGGATGTGCCATCCCACATATAGAAGACGAACGTAACAGAGTCCTCTCATAATATAACCATAACAATTCAAGAGACTATATATATTCCTCACTTAATCTATTTTCCCCAAGATATCACATTAACCTACATCAAAGGAAAATCTTATACTCTCAACGTTAGTCATCACCTAGATATACAATTGCAATGCATCCATGAATTTATCTTTTGATACCATATTTAAATTACACATGTAAAGTGTATGGCATTTCATACTCAAAAAACTTAACTAAAACCACCCAACGTGAAGTGCACAAACAATCTTTTCATGTTTTCTTTCTAATTGCATTATGTTGCGTTGCTGCTAAGGAACAACACCAAGCCAACCCTTGCTATTGAACCTCTTAAAACTTATACGAACCATAGCCTTTATGCTAGAACATGTAAATAAATTAGCAACTTAATCAAATACATTTCTATTTCAGTCCCATACCCCTACTATTTATATTAGATTGATTGTACAAATGTAGGGAGATTTGGTGATAAATTTTCATAGAAATGAGCCTTAAATACGCACTATAACACATAAATAAAGACAAATTGAGGCAAATCTATGTGCTTCACCTTCATTATACATTCACAAACATTCTCCTAAGTTTTTATATTTTTTACATACAAAAACTATTTTTTCCTAATTTCTTATCTTCTTTTGACTATTTTTCATAAAAAAAATTATTTCAACATAAATCATTGATTTTTTTCGAGTTTTTCAATTTGTATGTCTTAAATGAAGTGTAATCCATTAGTATATCCAATTTCATGTCATATGAACATCATTTGAATCCCAAAATCAAAAAAAAAATCTAATTCCAATATTAAATCCAACAAGCATGACCATATTGGCCTAATGAGATAAACCATTTCACTGCAAAATAAAAGGCTTTCTTGGCCTAGCGAGATTCCACATTAAATCGAACAAAAATGGCCCTCTGGCCTAATGACATTAGCCAATAACGCACATCATTCAACATCCTACTACTGAAAGCAAACACCCTTTGTTCCCATAGAAACTTTAATAAAATACAAAACTAGACCAAGGGGATGGCATGCAGGCCCTAAACTACTAAATGTATCAAATTATTAGCTAAGCCCCCTACATAAATAGGTGTCCTACGAATATGTTGTTGAATAATCTGATGTATCTATGATAGAATAGGAAGATCACCATTCGCTACCAAGCTCATAACCCACATTAACCATCGATGGCCAAAATAGGACATGTCAACAAGCAATCCCCATAGTAGCCCTAAACTAACATTAGGAGGCAATTGTAAAAATCCCTCATGACCATAGTTAAGAAAGACATATTCAACAAAGGTATAATTAGCCATGGAATCTACAAAGTGATTCCACTAATGGAAAATCAGCTAGCAAGTCACTGCCTCAAAGATCTCAAGTGTATCCCACGGTTGCATGATGGTACATCTTTAGAATGCATTCCCTCACACTATAAGTCCCATTCAATTGCTTGATCACTAATTGCGAATTTCCTTTCACCAATAATCGGCAAATGCCACCACGTTTGGCTAGATTCAACCCCATAATTAAGGCCTTATATTTTGCCATGTTATTTGTAAAAGCAATGTCTAAATATACTCTCATTTTTAAAACTACTAAGAATTTTTAATGACAACCCCTATACTTGCGTGCTTAGTAGGTTCTCCAGAAGCTCCATTGAAATATAATACGTAAACCCATGCTTCATTAATATGACTCCCCATGGCAATCAACCTACATGTACTTATGATAATCAAAGTCTAATCAAGAGAGAAGATGTAAAATGGGTATAATCTCTCCTTCCTCACTAAACTCAATAGGGATACTAGTAAGAACTCAATGACAGTGATGGTAGTAGACCTTAATATCCCACATAAAATATTCATATTGTCACTTAGTAATGTGATAATCCTTACTCCACCAGATCACTCTACCTTGGTGGTAACTCTACTCTAAATATGGATGCTCAAGATAAGGAATGATTATTTCCTTTCAATAGTCTTGGTATACCCTCTGTAAGTTTAAGCTAAATCCGAAAGGATCTGCAAAGGCACCTAGTCCAATTTCAGCTCCTATACATAATAGAGCTTCATTTATTGAAATTTACTTTAGTTTTGAACTCTATCCTTTGCAAATTGACTAAAAGGACAGTAGAGCCATTCTTTCCTATACGAATGATTTTATAAGAACCATTCCATTTAGGTTCCAACTTGCCTGGAAAGAGCTCACAACGGGTATCATAATATAAACCAATTGACCCTTATCAAATTTAAATTTCTTAGCCCACAAGTCATGAAGTATTTTCATCTGCTTCTTCCCTACTTCTTGATGTAACAAGGCTTGTAATCGAATCTCATCAAGATATGCAAGGGAAATGAACCTCTCTTGCAATGCTTCCTCTTCTCCCAAAGAATGATTTTTTGCGAACCTTATTGTAGGCATGTCAATCATCAAAGGTAAAACACACTCTTCCCCATACACTAATTTAAAAGTGGTGTGGATTTTTAGCTCTTTTAAACGCCATATTATAAGCTCAAATAGTCACATACAACTTCTTATCCCAATCCTTCAGATATACTCTTAGATAAAATCCCCATAAGTTGCTTGTTGGTACTCTCTACTTGCCAATTAGCCTAGGGGTTGTAAAGTGTAGTCTTATTATGTTTAATCTTCATCACTTCTATCAAAGAATCAATCATTTTATTAAAAAAACGTGTCCCACGGTCAGACACAAGCTCCTTAGGTAAACCAAACCAGCAAATAATTTGTTCCAAAATAAAACTAGGTGTTTCTTTGGCATTATCCTTGGTTAAAGTGTGGGTTTCAGACCACTTCATGAGATAGTCTATTGCCACAATGATATAACACTTTTGTGTAGTTAACGAAGGATGTATATGTCCAACAAAATTGATGCCCCACTTCTCAAATGGTAGTATAGCCATAATAGGCATGAGTGGAACTTCCTATTCTCCCTATGATCATGTCTCTAACATGTATCACATCTCTTGACACACACAAATGCATATTGGAAAATGACAGCCGCTAATATCCGAATCTCAAAGCTTTTTGTGTAGTCAACTGTTTGGCAAAGTGCCCTCCACAAGTAGAATCATGACACTCTTCCAAAATAGATGGAACCTCATCAAGCATAACACATCAGTGATAAACATGATCAACCCTTTACCGATATAGTGTTCATGCAATCAATGAAAATTTCAAGACTTATTGCCTAATTTTCCTCTTTTTAGCCTTCAAAAAAGTGGCTCCAATCTCTCTTGTGGATAGATAGTGCGTTATAGTAGCATACTAGGATATGGAATGGAGACCATATCAATTTTGAATAAACCCTCGAGGTCACTTCCTTTAGCCAAGACTTCCTTTGGCTCTTTACAGTCCACAAGACATTCAACAATGCCCTGCAACTTTGGCAGCTTACTCTTTCATTGCAAAGACCATCCCAATGCATAGTTTCTCCATATAAGTATAATTAATCTCGGATACCCCCGATTTGTGACTGGAAAATGCCATTGGATGGTACCACTTATCCTCCCAAATTTGGGCCAATGATTCTATACATTGAAGCAGTTGAAAACATATAAAATATCTCATCCCTTTTAGGTGCTTTCAAGAATGGTGCTTTTGCTAATTATTGCTTCACATCCTCGAAGGATTCTTGAATTACTCCAAACAAACAAACAGTTAAAGGACAATAGATTTGTCAATGGCAATGTCCTCTCAATCAATGCATTAAAAATTGTCAATAATATCTGACTGAAGATAAAAATCTATATACTTCTTTAGAAGTTTGTGGTGGACTCATAGCAACGATAATCTTTATCTTTTTAGGATCGGTTGCAATGCCAGTCGAGCTAGCCACATCGCCCAATAGTAATCTATAGGCCACTCCAAAGACACATTTCTTGAGGTTAAGAGCAATGCAAAACTACCTACACTGCTCAAAAAATTTTCTTAGAATGATCAACTGTCTCTCCCTTGTAATGGCTAACCCTAGGTCATCAATAAAGATGTTCAGCTCCTCTGGGGAAATATCACCAAAAGTTTTATCACTCATACATTGCCAAGACCCTAGGACATTGCATAGGCCAAAAGCCATAACATGATATGTAAAGGTACCAAATACAATGATAAAATATTTTTTTAAAATTTTCATTCTCTACGATAGGCATTTGATTATAATTGGCAAAGCAATCTATAAACAATTAGATATCCCTACTTGCTAACTGATCTAGAATCTGATCAATAAATGGCAGATAGCAATCTTTGAGCATCTATTTATTAAGCTCTCTAAAATCCATGCAAAGTCGTATTTGGTTATTGTTTTTTTTCCTAATAACTACCAGTGAACACCACTCTATGTGTTGTATAGGGAATATTAAGGTAGCCTTACATAAATTTTGTAGCTCCTCAAATAGTCTATCCCTCAGTTCAAAAGGAATATGGCTCACTTTTTGTCAAATAGGATAGTATGCACAGCCAGACTAGGAGGAATACCTCTCAACTCATCATAGCTCCAATAAAAAATATCACGGAATTCTTGGATCAAGGACACATAGTCCTCCTCTCTTCCAGACCAAGCATAGATCCCAATTTAATTAGTTGTGGCTCATCCAACATACCGAGATCTAGCTCAATCATATCCACATCTTTAATTCTGTCTTGACCTTCTATTGGCTCATTCAAAAGTCACCCAGTAGACATTTTCTATAGTGGACCCCTCTCTGGATTCATTGCTGTACAAAGTCTCACTACCAAAAAGATCCTCTAGCACATCTAATTATGTCAAAGGTAGAGATATTCTCTCACTTTAAGGATATTTAGGATATGCATCCACTATTACATATCTAGCATGTTTGCTAAAAATTAGATGACCAATCAGTATATTAACTTGACAAATCGGATTGCAAGATCCATGGCCTTTCTCATAATACTTGATAGCTTGGCCACCTTGCAAACTTGATAACCCTAAAGTCTAAAATGCATTCCACGTTGGTAATAGTCACATGGACTTTGGTAATGCAACCTGCTGATTATCTTAAACTCTCATCAACCAATCAAATAATTGTGGAGGTATCCTTTTGGATTTCTAGTCCTAGCCTTTCCATCAATTCTAAACTCATAATGTTGACGAAGGATTCCATATCCACAATGGCATGATCCACTAATATGGAATAAACATATATTGCTACCCTTGGGTAATGCTTTTCAACATATTCAAACTAGTCATCTCCCATATAGGCTATTCCCAAGGGTTCGATGATATACCCGGTGTGAAGAATTCTCTTAAACTCTTCATGCAATCTTGGAGATAACTTAATCAGATGTAGGAGGTTCACATAAGCCTTTACCTCCAAAAGAGAAGTAGCTAAGTCAAATTCATGATAATCAGCAATGGTTCTCTTCTCTTGCCATATCATTCTTTCTCTTAGTCACTCTAAATAGGTTTAGATGCGAGTTTCTTGGCTTTTACCTTCTTCTTCGACAACTCCTTATATTGGAGTCAGCTTTGCCACCAACAATAGCTTTTAGAGGACCAACTTCCACATCAAGTTTAAGGACTTGTATCCCCTTATCATCCTGTTTAGGGTTTACCTCAATAGGATTTACGTTATTGCTAATGCCTTCTTTAACCTTCGGTCCTCTTGTAATAGCTTGTGAATTGGAAGCCTCAATGATATTGATATGCATAGCTTTGATAACACTGATGACCACTACCATTGGGAAACTCTTCTACCATAGCCTTTTCTCTCTAAAATATTTGTCTCTCATCCTACTAAAAGTTATTCCCTTTTGCTCAATGGTTAATTGGACATGGTTGCTTGCTCCCTTGTTAAAGAGAAGTGATCTTACTCTAACAAGTACTAGCTAGATAACTAGACTGCCCACATATGTCGCATTTGACCTTAGGGTAGTTTCTTGGAAAGTGCTAACCACCAAACCACTTAGATATAAATCTTGATGGACCA
Source organism: Lygodium microphyllum (assembly GCF_053477565.2). Lineage (NCBI taxonomy): Eukaryota > Viridiplantae > Streptophyta > Polypodiopsida > Schizaeales > Lygodiaceae > Lygodium > Lygodium microphyllum. The sequence goes on along the minus strand of NC_141154.1, from coordinate 69,916,592 downwards.
CCCTCTTCAAGACATTTACTTCCTATCAAGTTTTGCTTCTTCTTTAGGAAATTAATATCTATGGCTATTTGTCTATTTTGTTTCGTTATCATCGTATAATACTTCATCATGCCCTTAACTTTGCCAAGAACATTTGATGCACTAGACTCATAATCATGATCATTTTCACCATTCAATTGGCCTAACCACCTAATTAGGAATTGATTGCTGATTAATTGGTATGATATTAGGTTTAGTCATTTGGCTTCCAATATTTAGTGGAACCATTTGGCTAGCTATTGACATAACAACATTTAGAGGAGTCGGAAACATAGGCACATTCTACATTATGCTTCCTCTTCCATTCAGATTGGTCATAGGTATACTAGTCACATCTTGACTTTCACTAGTCAATGCCAAATTATTTCCAGGACCTAAACTTGAATTTAGGTTAGCCCTAGATGTGTAGACCACTTGTAAGTGCGAGACTCTACCTCCTCTGCTCATGTAATAGCAACGTCTATTTCAACAAGAGAAACACTACTCACATGTACTTGGATATTGAAGTCTAATCCATGTAAAAGTTACTGCAATTGGACAAAAATTGGAATAGGAATAGAGGTTTGTAATTTGTAAAATACATCTTTTAGTTTCTTGGCATAAGTTCAAGCATTATTATTATGAGGCACTTCCACAAGTTTTACAACACTACACAATGTGTGAACTTCCTTTTTGATTATCCAACCACTTGTGAGTGATTTTGTAGGCTAATTAAGATGAGATCCTAGTCTTCTTAGGGTTGTCATCTCTTAGATATAGTCACTTTTGATAATCTAGCTACATGAGGTCCAAGGGCTTGACTATCACTATTAGTGCTACCTCCACTCAATTTGTTCTCACCAAATGGTTCCAGGTGTGAGCTTAATAATAATTTTAGGTTGACTACTCAATTTCACTTCTCGAGGTATGAAGTGAGCCTCTAGCACTTATTTTTTAAGTGAGCATATAAGAAGTGTTGGCATAATCTCTTTTGCCTCTATCTAATACTCTGAAAACACTCCTAAAGGTGTCCAAACAAGTGAGTTGAGTTGAGCTTCCCGTTAATGAAGACTTGGTTACTCCTCCTCAAGTGCAATGGTACTTGTGACATGTCAAGGTGTAGGGAGTCTCTTTCACGCCAAGCTTTTAACCATGAAATGTCCTCTTGCATGACTATGGTCTCTCTTTGTTTTTCTCTACCCCCTCATGTTTTCTCATTCATTCTCCTCTCTCCCTCCCTCTCTCTCTTTCTCTCTTTCTTTATTATGTTTCATATTTATTCCCTCTCTCTCTCTCCTTCTTTCTTCCTTTTCCTTTTTTCTTTTCTCTCTCTCTCTCTCTCTCTCTCTCTCTCATTTCCTCTCTTTCTCCCTAAATGCACCTCATTCTCAACAAAAACAAACAAAAGAAAAGGAGAAAGAACAAGAACAGAGCAAGAGGGAGCAATGTACTCACCATAAAGGCTTGAAGATGGATTCTTCGTCTCCTCTTCGCGACGGCTCCTCTTCGCCCTTCTTCCACTTCCTCCTCTTCTTTGAGAATGGCGGCGTGGTGGTGGTGGGGATAAGCTCTCCCTCTCCAACCCTCTTTCACTCTCTCTTTCACAAACTCTTTCGCAAAATGTTGCGTTCGGGTTTTGACTGCGTTTTTTTTGTCTGAGTACCATTACTATTTGTGTCGCATTTGCGACATTAATAGAGACACCACTAATTTTTGTTGAAACTCGGTGTAGTATTCCACCCTTCCCTTGTAGTGTAATAGAGTTCTCTTATAATATAAGCATAACAATCCAGGAGACTATATATAATCCTCATTTGATTTCTCCCAAGATATGGCACTAACCTATAACAAAGAAAAATCTTACACTCTCAACATTGGACGTCACCTAGATATACAATTGCAATGCATCCATGAATTTATATTCTAATACCATATTTAAATTGCACATACAAAGTGGTATGGCATTTTGTCCTCAAGCAACTTAACTAAAAACCAGCCAATGTGAAGTGCATATGTAACGTGCCCACCTATTGGCTGTCCAAGCACGTTTTGGCAATCCATCGAGAAATGAATCTAAGTGTCACCGCCCAGCACTCCCATGGAAATGTCACGGGGTTTGTTGCCTAGGGTTTCTCGAGTCTGCCTCGCAATGGAACGTTCGTGACCAAACCCACTAGGATCGACTTGAAACTTGAGTTCCTAATGGTCATGGTCTCCTGATAGCATTCTAGTGTCGGGTCTTGGACATTTTGCTTTGGGCGAAATTACCCAATCTGAAGTAGATACATATCCCACTTGGTTCAAGGAGAATGAGAAAGGAGAGGGATGTGTCGCTCCACCTCTCTTCCCATAGGACATAATCTCATCCTGGTTCCCTAAAACGGCATGAATTGGGTTCTAACCTTGCATTGCCTAGAGGTCGAACGATGGTAAAACCTTGTGAGAAGCCTCCCATTTCTTTGGGACCACCCTTCCATAGGATAGACCTGTCAGGGGGTTTTTTCCACCCGCTTCCCTCAATCGGCGTACTTTAGTTATCTAATTAGCCCTATCACATTTATCACTACAAGATATAGGCCTTATACCGACGTTTAAAGCGACGAAAATGCAAATAATAAAATTTCCCCCCATCGTCGCAAAAAGCGTCATTATTGGTGACACAATAGAACAGTCGGTATTACCGTCGCTATCAGCCTCGGTATTGACGTCCGTATCAAGGTCACATTTGCGACGCTGATACCGATGCCAATACTGACACTGATAGTGACGATTTGCAGCGTATATAATGACACTAATAATGACGCGAGCAATAAAATTTGTGACGCTAATAGCGACGGTAATAGGGAAAAAAAAATTTGTGATAGGGCAGCAAGCTGCCCTACCACATATAGCACTGTGTGCTTTATGAGAGCCATACAAAATAGTTTGTGCACTACTGTGTACAATCCGCTTGCAAATAAAAACAATGTATAATGAAATCATAAAACTGATATATGAAATAAATACATGATCGCATAATAAGTGATTGGTACAATCATGATAAGATATCACTAATACATAGAAAATGTATACATAGATCAAGCGACTCAAAAATAAAAGTGTGTGAGCTCCAAGGATCCAAGGGCGAGCTACAAATCCTCTTTCCCCGGAAGCTTGTCCCGTCGCAAAGGAGCATCGAACGGACTCTGCAAAAAAAGAAACAACACATCAGTCCACCATACAATAATGCATTCAAATATCTCATGGTAGCTATGGACAAGAAAGATGAGTGACTTACAGGGCCGTCGTGTCTATACAATCGGTCGATCAATGCAATGAGACCGTGCCTCTCTGCATATCGAGTCTCAAGGCCACTTGGATCACGATTTGTAATGGAGTGCTGCAAAGAAAACAAAATGCTAAATGTTAGAAACATGATTGTCAGTACAAAGAATATTTCAAAAAAATAAACAAGCAAAAGAAAAGAAAAACTTACAAAGTCCTCCAAATATATCCTGTGGCCGCCACTCTCAAGATGATGGACCACTTCGGCCTCGAGTCGTGCCCTCGCCGCCTCGCGTTGCTGACTCCAATGTCGTGGAGAATCTGTAGCCTCCTCCTTCAGTCGGCGCCAGTCGTCTGCATCTAACTACTTGGGCTTTGAAGCCCCACTCTTGATTGCCTTGCCTGCGTTGGATCATCTATATGACATGTATGCATGCATGTAATCCATCATCCAGCCCGTAGAGAATCTATCTACTGAGGCTGGCACCGGAAACTCCTCGTGCAAGGATGCTACTATGTAGTCCTTGCTCCCCTCCGGTATGTTCTTCCAATGATCCAAGACGTTGTGCCGAAAAACTTGTTGGCACAACTCTCTCATGCAAGCCATCACCCTCCTCCCCTCATCATTCATGATAATGGCTCCTGACCTACTATCGACTAGATATCCATAACCCCCTGGAGTCTGCCTAAGATGGATCCTCTCCCATCTGCGTCCACGCTCCTGGGTATATCTAGGAGACCCTTGTGCATCCGGTGTACCGATGGGAGTAATATCTCTCAAAGTGGCACCCACAGGGATGCCATCGCTGATGGCTGAGCAAAAGTCGAAGTAACTGGAGTAGACGTCCCCACAGGTGTGACAAATCCTGGAGGTGACGCAGCACCAGCTGAACGGTGAGATGGAGACAGCGCATCTCTCCACAACATCCACCTGAGCCTGAGGCACGCTCCCTAGAAGGGCCACGAGAGCGAGGAGTCGCATCTATATCCTGTGTCGACCACAGGCTCACTGCCTCTGTATCTCTACAACATCCTCCTGATCCTGATGCACTCCCTCCCTCCGGCCCAAGCCGTGAGCATCGAGCTCATCTGCTCGAAGCCGAAGCATCCGATCGCGCTGAAGCAGATCTAGCAGAGTGCCCTGACGAAGATCGAGACAGCTCCTGGTCTGCCATCTCTCTGAATCTTGCAAACTGGTCTGGAGACATGCGTGTGAAGATATCCTGTAACTCCTCATCGCTCATTCCTCGACTCATTTTAAAAAAAATCTCACTTAAAATGCATATCTTATGTACCCTTATAAGCGATAGGTTAACGAATTGGGTAAGTGGATGCTCCAAGTATGAAGTATTCTATGGTCCCATGTTAATCTCCTTACACAACTCCGCATACACTAGAAGGTCGATAGACATGTCACCACAAAATAATGAGTCCGCCTCATTCTCAAAGAATTCTTGGACTCCTGTATTTCCATCATTGTTAGCCGATGCTGGCTCCCCAAGCTTTCGACAGCCTCCACCCCTTGCAATATCGACCCCTCTATTTGCATATTATCTTCATCTATGCTCGAAACATCACTTTGATTATATACTCTTGCACTTCGGGGAGTTGAAGATATAACATACCACCATTGAGGTTGTCGGGGGTTTGGATAGAAGATTACCTGTTCACAAACACGTACAAGAGAGCTCAAACCATTGTGACATAAACCATATCGTAATACAATTAGCAAGCAAATAAGTCCATGTACTTGTTCACAATGGGCTGGCAACACAAAGGTGTCGCGCAAATCTGTCCATTTTTTTTCAGAATCTATTTCGAGAAATCCAGATGGACCTCGTCGAACTGTTGCTCTAGCTCCTCCAAGTACCACTTTGAACCACTGCACATCGAATAGTATCATGGAGAAGCTACGGTAATCCACCGTAACAATACTTTGCAAGTTTCCAAAATACTTCATCTCATCCACAACCATGTTTGGATTTGTTGCTCGTTGTCGGCTCTCTTGCTCGAACCTTGCCATGATACCACAGTCCATTGTGGAGCGCATTTTGTCAATACGCTCCACACGAAAATGCCGTTCACGCGACCACGCTGTACTATATATTTTGTACTGTACATTGAAATGCTCAAATTAGATGTCGCATATAAAATTTAGATACAACAGATTCTAAACCCCTCATCACCTTTGGACTACATCCCCTCGAGAATTCCCACTCCTCCATTGAGACCTCTGTCCCTTCGTGAGATGTTGCGGTCAAAGCTCCATGCAACCATCGCATTGACATAAATCGTGGCATCTCCTCCATGCCTTCGAGATATCGAATCGGTCGATGACGCATACTACGTCAGAATTTAGCTCGCACTTCCTCTCAATATTGCCTAGCGATCTGGTACTTGGCGAGCCACGTCTCCATAGAGGCATGGTGCAACATACAAAAGCGATTCACCTTCTCTTCCATTGAGGCATCCATTCTTTTTTCTACCCCATTTCCAACCACCACATCTCCAGTCAGTCTATCATCGTCCTTCAACAACCATAGCATTTCATTATCTGGTTCCACCATTAGTAGCCATTGTGAAATATGCACTAGCGCCTCAAACACCAACCAACCTTCGGCTATGCTACCTTCTGGCCGAGCTCGTTGTCGTACAAAGCCTTTCAGGGTTTCCATGAAGCGCTCTAAGAAGAACATCCATCGCGTATGGATAGGTCCAACAATCTCCACTTCATCCACAAGATGCATAGAAGGTGGATTTGTATCGTGAGAATGCTGGTGGGCAGGTATTTCTCAAAGAGACAAACCGTCTCCACTCCTTCCCGCCTCGCGGATTCAATAGAGGACGTCTTAATCTCCTTCTGTGAGATCCATTGCACCAAAGTCAACAACCTGTAAATGGCCCCGCGTATTTCTGGAGTAAGACATCTTGTGATCGAGATCGGTAGTACAAACTGCCACAAATGAGAAAGCATTATGAATAATGGCTACATTCCAAATAGCAAAATGCCCACGCTAATTACAATCCATTCGTAGTACAAACCTGACATATCTTATGCCAGTCATGGGATTTTAGCCCTGATAATTGGTCGTCTTTAGAAAATGCGGACCTGAGAGAATGCATCATACCCATAGGAGTGCAGATAGACTTGATTACTTGCTTCACAATGCGCTCTTCTTTAGTGGACAAAACCCAAGGAGCGCGAGGAAGCTGCACGCGACCATCAGCACACTCGACTGCGGCGGCCAAAGCGCCTCTATCTTACCTACCTCCTTTAAATCCATTCATGCCCCTATAGTGTTCCTCTTTCTTGTGATGTGATCCCATAACAAGCTGCCCACATTCTTGAAAATATGCATGGGATCCAACAACAAGTGGTTGACCTGTAAGTGGATCCAATATGGCAACTCGTAGAAAACTGAGAATCGTCGCATTCCATTTGGATGTGATACCGCATGGACCATTTTCAGCTCATACCAGCTTGCGGCGTTCATATGTGTTGGAGATCGTCCAAGGAAACCTTCCTTGAGTTCATGATCCTCCTGCAAGAAAGTAGCGTGTCCTTGATATACCATCTTCTTCATGGTTCGTGACCTTCGGGAGTCTAACTGTGGCCCGCACAATGGATATGCATGATAACTTAAAGTAACCAGACCTGTTCCAACACCATGACCTAGTGGATACTTGCTTGAACGAGATAAAATATAGATATTACCAGCGAGAACGGAGGCTTGCTCACCCGAGCACTCTCCCAATCCCGAAAAGTCATACATCGTCCACATGAGAATGGCTCGAATATTGGTTGACCGTCAACCATCGCGCCTGCTCATATCTTGCATGGTGACCCCATCCTCCCACAAAATCTTAAGCTCATCGACTAATGGACGAAGATACACGTCCATATTTTTTACTTTGTAGCGGTCGGGGACGAGCAAGCTAAGGATGAGATGTCCTTTCTTCGTAGAAAGCCATGGAGCGATATTGTAGTTGACAAGGACTATAGGCCACACATTGTAAGAAGTTGAGCGCAGACTGAATGGGTTCATGCCATCCATTGCAAGACTGAGTCGAAGATTCCTTGGCTCTCGGGCAAAGCCTGGGACGGTAGAGTCAATGCGGCTCCATGCACGCGAATCTGCTGATATTCGTTGAACTCCATCCGTGGACCTATTCTGTGCATGCCACGTTGTCAAGCTCGCCATGCTGGATGTAAGAAACATGTGGTTTATGCAGGGGATAAGCAAAAAGTATCTGAGAACTTTTTGAGGGATGGTTTGCCCTTGCAAGTCCTGTTGATATCTGTGAGCACCACACTTTGGAATGTCTCCATAGTCTCGTATTCTCCTCGAAACAGTATGCAATCGTTGATACATGCATGGATATTATTGTAGTCCATGCCAAGCTTCCGTAAAACATGTCGTGCATCATCATAAGACTCATGCATGGTATTTGCAGGTGGTAATATATGATATTTCAATAACCTGAAAAAAAATCATAAAACACCTTGAAAAAGCACAAATGTTTGTAATAATAGTGCCGAGAAAATAAATCAATGAAGCGTATATACAAGGTACCTGAACAACTCGGTCACACTCGTATTGCTCCACCTGTATTTTGCTTGCACACTTGAGAGTGCAAGCAGTGTCTTCAGGCGAGATACTCGGCACCCATCATATAATGGTATGGATGCTTCCTCTCTAAGCAGATCAGAAGTCTCGGTGCCTGTCTCCTCTAGCATTGACGGTATAGATTGGCCTTGCGAGTGGTGGATTGGCTCCTGCACTCTATCCATTGCACACCCACGTACTCTTCTAATTGGCCGCAAAGGGTGCACTCCCCCTTGGGACGAGACATCACCTTCCTGGATAGAAAATTTTCCAGCAAGACCCAATCTTATTGTATATGGTATTCAATTAGCTTGTGAGTACAATGCATGATTGATATTAACTTCAAATTACCGTTTGCTGAAAATCCACAATCGCTTGATCAATGATCTCAGATTGAAACTTGCCAAATCGTCATACATGTTCTATAGACAATCAACATTTTCGTCTAATTGCCAACTTGCATTGAGAGCAAGGACATGGGACACACTGTTTAAGATACGTCTCGCGATCTTGAACAACAGGACCTTCTTCGTTTTCCATTTTGTCTACGTTACAACAAATAATTTGTTTTTGTTATCATTCTTTTCTTTTCTTAGATTGTTATCCTCTCATTCCATCTCTCTCTTTTTCTATGACCTAGTATATAGTATCATAGAACACTAGTATTTAGTACCTAGTACTCAGTACCTAGCACATAACATTTCGTTTTCTCTCTTCCTCTCCCTCCCTCATTTCCTCTCCCTCCCTCGCCCTCACTCTCTCTTTCTCTCTTTCCCTATTAGGTTTAATGGTTTTTCTCTGTTTCTCTCTCCTCTCTCTCTCTCATTTTTTTCTCTCTCCTCTCCCTCTCTCATTTCGTTTTCTCTCTACCTCTCCCTCTCTCATTTCCTCTCCATCCCTTGCCCTCACCCTCTCTTTCTCTCTTTCCCTATTAGGTTTAATGATATTTCTCTTTTTCTCTCCTCTCTCTCTCTCTCTCATTTCCTTTTCTCTCTCCTCTCCCTCTCATTCCTCTCTCTCCCTCTCTCTTTTTCTCTCTCCTCTCTCTTTCATTCCTCTCCCTCCCTTGCCCTCTCTAATTCATTTTTCTCTCTCCTCTCCCTCTCTCATTTCGTTTTCTCTCTTCCTCTCCCTCTCTCATTTCCTCTCTCTCTCTCTCTCTCATTTTTTTCTCTCCCTCTCTCATTTTCTCTCTCCTCTCTCTTTCATTTTTTTCTCTCTCCTCTCCCTCTCTCATTTCATTTTCTCTCTTCCTCTCCATCTCTCATTTACTTTTCTCTCTTTCTCTCCCTCTCTCATTTCCTGTCCCTCACCTTGACCCTCTCTTTTTCTCTTTCTCTATTATTTTTAATAAATTTTTCTCTTTTTCTCTTGCCTCTCCCTCTCTCAATCTTTTCTCTCTTCCTCTCCCTCTCTCATTTCCTCTCCCTCTCCCTCCCTCGCCCTCACCCTCACCCACACCCTCTCTTGCTCTATTTGCCTATTATGTTTAACATCTTATCTCTTTTTCTCTCCTCTCATTCTCTCTTTTTTTCTCTCTCCTCTCCCTCTCTCATTTCCTTTTGCTCTCTTCCTCTCCTTCTCTCATTTCTTCTCCCTCCCTCTCCCTCTCTCATTTCCCTATTATGTTTTCGTCCCTCTCCCTCTCCCTCTCCCTCTCTCATTTTCTCTCTCTTCCTCCCCTTCCCTCTCTCATTTCCTCTCCCCCTCCCTCTCCCTCTCTTTAATTCCCCTCTCTTTCTCCCTCTCCCTCTCCCTCATTTCTTCTCCCTCTCTCATTACATACAAATTATACAAAAAATAAATAAAAAAGAGAGAGAATACACTCTCCCTCTCTCATTCCCTCTCTCTCTTCCTCTCTTCCTCTCTCTCATTTCCTCCCCCTCCCTCTCCCATTTCCTCCCTCTCACTCTCCCTCTCTTTAATTTCACTCTCTTTCTCCCTCTCCCTCTCCCTCATTTCTTCTCCCTCTCTCATTATATACAAATTATACACAAATTAAATAAATAAGAGAGAGAATACACTCTCCCTCTCTCTCATTCCTCCCCCATTTCCTCCCTCTCCCTCTCTTTCTCTCTCATTTCCTCTCCCTCTCTCAATATATATACACAAATTATAAAAGCAAAAGGGAGAGTGAGAGAGAGAATGCACTCTCCCTCCCTCTCCCTCTCTCATTTCCTCCCCATCCCTCACCCTCTCCCTCTCTTTCTCTTTCTCTCCCTCTCTCATTTCCTCCCCCCTCCCTCTCCCTCTCTTTCTCTTTCTCTTTCTCTTTCTCTCCCTCTCTCTTTCTCTCTCCCTCCCTCTCCCTATCTCTAGTTCTCTCATTTCATCCCCCTCCCCCTCCCTCTTCCATTTCCTCCCTCTCCCTCCCTCTCCCTCTCCCTCCCTCCCCATCGCTCTCCCTCTCCCTCTCTTTCTCTCTCATTTCCTCTCCCTCTCTCAATATATATACACAAATTATAAAAGCAAAAGGGAGAGGGAGAGAGAGAATGCACTCTCCCTCCCTCTCCCTCTCTCATTTCCTCCCTCTCCCTCTCCCTTTCTTTCTCTCCCTCTCTCATTTCCTCCCCCTCCCTCTCTCTCTCTTTCTCTTTCTCTCCCTCCCTCTCCCTCTCCCTCTCTTTCTCTTTCTCTTTCATTTCCTCTCCTAAACAAGCAAAAGAAGGAGAGAATTAAACCCTAAACAAGCAAAAGAAGGAGAGAATGGACTCACCGATGAGCTATGGCGAGGGTTTGGCAGCTCCTCTTTGCGATGAAGGCTCCTCCTCTCCTTCACGAACGGCAGCGGCAGCAGAAGCGGCAATCCTTCTTCCTCTCCCTCTCTCACGACGGTTGCTCTCTCTCTCGCTCTCCCTCTCAAAACGATCGACAAAAATACGCGAAATGAACCCGCGCTCGGGTTTCGCCTGCTTTTTTTCCCTATGGGGCGTCGCTAGTGACGCAAATAGAGACGCCATTACTTGCGTCGCTACCCGCCATCGCTATACGTTTAAATCCTTGTAGTGTATGTGCAATATTTAAAAAGGAGCTTCCTAAATTTTGCCTTTTAGGGAACATGGGTCATTCACGTAATCTTGTTGCACTAACACGAAGACAATTTCAGACAGATTCCTTGGAAACAAACTTAGTATTAGCATTTTAACTGAGATACAAGTCTTGTTCAAAAAGGGACAATATCTACAATCTGTGAGGATGCACCTTATTTCCTCCAAGATTTCGCCCTTGTACTAATAAAAGGGGCCCTCGAGAATCTATCTTGAGTTGCACAGATCGTTTGAGTAGGACCGAGAGGCATGGAATTTATAGCCAGAGCCCCCTGGCATCCAAGCATCCTCCTACATTCAATCCAACCCACTAAGAGACCTCTCGTGGTGGGCTTGGTCCACATTCCCATCACGGCTATTTAAAATCCCCTTGGCTAGGGTTGGTGGCCAGCTAGGGGTGGTTTGGTGCGCCTTCCAAAATTTCAACCTGATTCATTATTACCATTTCTTTTATGAGTTTGGGGTTATACAATCTATTTACAAGTGGTGTTCCTCAATTTATAAGCACAAATAATGGTGCATGCGAGTGCTCGGGACATCTACTAAGGTGGAGTTCCTATCTTTGATGCTTAGCATTTGTTCTTCTTGCATTGGCAGCAATTTTCCCATATCCTTCGAGGGATAGGGAGTACCTTTTTTTCGAATCCACTCCTATGTGATAGGAGCGAGCAACTATGCAATTGGATCTATATCCGATAGTTCTCGGATGGTAGCTATCCTAGCTTGCTAGCCTTTAGTCTAGGGTCCTTGTCTTGGAAAAACGGCACTCGAGCTCTCTTGTATTAACACCGAGTTGTGTCATGGTTAAAGGGGATATATTCAAGGTTGTTTCACCTTTATTGAGGCCAAATGTGGAATAGAGACCAATGAGTGGTTTACTTGTCTCAAGGTCCTCCTATGAATGTAGCAATAGTTTGGCTCATTTACCTTTAACCCATTGAGTTAAGCCCTATCCTTGTGTATATAGGATTTATCTCATTGAATTGCCCTGAGAAATTAAGTTTAACACTTCATATGCATGTCTTATAACTATCTTTACGATGGATCACTAGTAGTGCAGCTAAAACCGTCCATGATACCACGCAATCTAGATGCAAGTCCTTCTTAGGACGATGATGCAATGAAGAGTTCTTCTCTTTAGAAGTCATTTCAAGGAACTTATGTTAATCATAAATAGAGACTTGGATTTTTTCTTTTGTGGGAGGAACATGAAATCATCAGCCCTAATGCAAGTGTGGGCTACTCCCCTCTAAAGGTTTATAAGAGCCTAATACACGGCTTAGTATTGCAATGATCTAAACATACTTAACCATTATCGTAGCAACTCATGATCCTCATGGACTTGATTCAAGCCTTTACTCCTATCTTTCCAATTTCACAAATTTCACATTGCAAAAAGTACGATTTTCACTTAATGACAACTATGCTTTATCATCCCGATAACCCATTTTTCAGTTTCTTTTACCTTTCAAGCATGCCAATGCTAGTGTATAAATCTAATGCACCTCGAACACGATCAATAAAGTCCTTGATTTTCAATGTGCACGAATGTGAAATCTTTTGTGCAAGTTGTTCATTCAAAACATGCTAAAGTGCAATAAAACACAATTTCCAACATGATTGAATAATACAACTTAATTTGTGGTTAGTTATCATAGATTTTTGCTCGAATACTTCTTCCTTCCCAATGAAGTCAATCTATGTTTTTAAGAGTTCCCATCAAAGTAGGATTTATGGGACACACTTGGTGACCAAGCCTCATGGTTCCTTGACCCGTAGCTCCATCAGTTGAGGCGAGATTTGTGTTTGATTGGACCTTACTTCTCTTGGGAGGCATCGTATAATTCGGCTTTTTCTTCGTGGCTACGCACCCAGGCTAGAAGAGAGTTGACTCCTTGTGGGAGGAAGTCGACTATGAGAACCCTCTCAAGGAGGGGAAAAAAGAAAGGGGAAGCTTGGAAGCCTCCAAGGGGAATCTCTCTCTCTCTCTCTCTCTCTCTCTCTCTCTCTCTCTCTCTCTCTCTCTCTCTCTCCCGTCTGACAGCAAGGAAGAGTAACGATTGTAATCCTCTCTTTCTCTATGCCTAAGTTTATAGTGTGGGGGGTGGGGGGGGGGGGGGGGGGGGGGGGGGGGGGATAGCATGGTATGGAGGCCTCCCCCCCTTATCCCCATCATGGTGGCGAGGTGGATGGTCGCCATGCTGCGTATGGTGGAGGGGAAGAGGGAGTGACTGTTATCTCCACGACGACCTATCCTCCACACCTCCATCCCCTGCAGCTCCTCCTGCTTTCGCCATGCCATCACTGACATCCACAACAGCCCGTCCTCTTCTAGCTAGAGCCCCTCCATGCCCACGTAAGCATTCTGGAAGGCCTCGATGGGCTCCTCCCACACGCGAATCCTGCCCCCCTCCGATCTCACCAGCCGGAGCTCCCCCACACCTGCACGTCATCACAAGCCAGCCCCCCCTCCATCTGCCAGTTGGTGGTGTGAGTAAAGGGGGTTCTTTTCTTTTTTTAAAAATATTCATTAACTAAGGGGGGTCATACGACAGGAGGGAGGGAAATATTATAGCACAAATAATCTTTTCATGATTTCTTTCTAATTGTGTCGTGTTGCATCACTAAGGAATAGCATCCGACTGACTCTTGCTACTGAACCTCTTAACATTTATATAGAAAATGGCCTATATGCTAAGATATGAAAATAAATGAGTAACCTAATCAAATACATTTATATTTCAGCCCCACATCCCCTACTAGACTGATTGCACAAATATAAGGAGATTTCACAATAAGTTTCCATAGAAACAAGCCCTAAACATGCACTTTAGCACATAAATAAAGGCAAACTAAGGCAAAACCTTGTGCTTTACCTTCATTATACATTCACAAATATTCTCCTAAATTTTCATAATTTTTACACACAAAAACTATTTTGTTTCTAATTTTTCTCCTTCTTTTGGCTATTTTTCATGAACTTTTCCATTTATTTCAACATAATTATTGGTTTTTTTGGGTTTTCTAATTTTCATGTATTAAATGAAGTATAATCCATTATCATATCTAAATTCATGCTATATAAACACCATTTGAACTTCAAAATCCAAAAAATAATCCAATTATTCATTAAATCTCGTGTTTCAAGTTTTATAGTTTTATTGTTTTTCAATATATAGAACAGAAGATGAATGAATTTTGGACATTGCAAACATCAACAAACATGTTTCAATCATTTTCAACCATTTTCTCATCATATGCACAAACAATGCATCATAAAAAATAAATAATGATTACTTACTAAAAATTCACATTCATACATCTCGTAATTCGAGGAAATGGAGCCACTGATGCAATTTTCCAACTACTGACACTTCCAAATCACCCGATCCGATTCCCATTATGCTTTCAAACCATGGCCCATTACCGATTCATCAAATCAACCCTCTCTCTCTCTCTTATAAACAACCATATGAATAATGAACAAGGAGGAGAGAGGGGCAAGAGAGAGAAATACAAAAGTTTTATCTTGTTGAATAGTACAACATTTCTTATGGACATCAGAGTGATGGAGAGTGAAAATTTGAAGCATCCAATTCCCAAGAGCAAGAAGAAGGTCATTGCAACACTAAATTTTTATTTTTTTGGGCAGATGGAGGAGGCGCCAAAAAAAAAGTGCCCCCCTCCCCCCCTCCATGTCGTTTGAATTCTTGACTTTTAGACCTTCTTTAATTAATTTTTAAGCCTAACCCAATAATTAACTAGTTCATTTTGGCATTTTTACACTTGTGTGAATTGGTTCTATCCCAATTGAGGGGGCAAACGATCTCAAAATTGCGATCTGACTAGGTGGGTATCTTTTTGGCATAAAAAATCTATCAACTTGGCCATGGCCTCCGTCACATGCTTTTTGGCTTTAAGATCTAGTAATGGCTTCATAATACCAAACCTTGCAGCCATAAAATGGGAGGTCAAACAAACTCAAATTGACGAATTGACACTTGCGTAAATCCCTACTTTGAAATCCATTCTCAACCTTCATAGGTAGAGCATGGAATTTTAGACATTACTAGGGACACTAGCTAATTCCTAGAGGTAAAGCATAAGGTGTCTATGAGGATGTTACCCTTGGGATTTTCCTCAAAAGTTGGTAGACATATGAATGAATGAGGTGGCTTCAACTGCATCTTCCCTATATTATCATTGACAAATACTTCTCTCCGTTCGATGGATCAATAAATTATGTCTTACATTGGCCTTGTGCATAGAAAACATAGATACCGGTGAACATCTACTTTGTTTTTATGCCTTCTTTGTTTAGAAGCACAAGCAAGTCCTTTGTTAACTATAATAAAAGCAAGACATGGAATGGCAAAAACAAATGGCAAAGGTGCGTAAAGGTAGAAAAAGTAATAGAAGTATAAATCAAGCAAAAGGTGCAAGGAGTGTAATAATATTATGTCAATTTCCATGTTTAATTCTAATATTATTCTAAGCCCATTTGTGGTGCCTATGCAAGTTGTAGCATTTTTTCCTAGCAAGTAAGACCCATAGCTCGGCAAGGGTACATGCACTAGCTTTTATTCACTTTCATGATGGTTGGTGTAATCTAATTTTGCATGTAGCACAAAAGACCAAAAGGACTCACACCCAACTTGAGTGGAAAGCCAAACCTAAAGCCTATGTATAAAAACTAGAAACTGGATGAATAAGCCCATTCTTGTGATATGCAAACTTGAGAATATCCTTCTACTTCTTGCTTTTACTCTATCTTCTTATGCTCTATCTTGAGAGTGAGGGAGAGTGTGAGAGTGAGAGTGAATGACTTTAGAGGTGAAGCTTCTTCCTTGCCATACACTTTCCTCTTCATCTTCTTCTTGGATGAGAGGTGGATTGAAGGAGAGGTTGGATTGCTTCTCTTCTTCTTCATATTTCCTCTTGCGAATTGAGTGCTTGTGGACCAAGTCATGGATCAAACCGAGAACAATAGAGAAGAGGGGAATTGAGAGCCACCATCAAGCTTTTGCTTCATAATGTTAGAGACAAGGTAGGGTAGCGAGTTCACTATATCCTCATCAATTCATTCGTTGTTCACTCTATCTACTTGTCCGAGTTGCAATGTTTGAGTTGCAGACTTGGATGTTTGATTCAACTCGAGTGCCCGTCAAGTGTGATGCCTCAATCGCATCTAAGGCCAACTTATCTGAGTCTAAGTGATGTTCAGGGTTCAAGTCCGAGGAGTCTTGAACTCGGACAATTTTGTGGTGGTCGAAATGGACTGTGACTCAGATTGTCCAAGTCAATCGAGGCCATCCGAGGCCACAGATGGTGTTCAAGTGCAATGGTCTAGGGTCCAGAACGACAAAAAAATACTCCTCATGCCTACTCT
The DNA here is from genome assembly GCF_053477565.2 of Lygodium microphyllum. NCBI lineage: Eukaryota > Viridiplantae > Streptophyta > Polypodiopsida > Schizaeales > Lygodiaceae > Lygodium > Lygodium microphyllum. Next base: position 69,900,267 of record NC_141154.1, on the reverse strand, counting down.
AACATTGCAAAAACCAAGGCCTTGACTATGATCAACTAACATCAAATGACACTTAGAGCATACTTGTAGGGCTTGGGAATGCAGGATTGTGAATCGGTGAGAAAATTTGTGCTTCTACCCTATAGCTCTCTCTCTCTCTCTCTCTCTCTCTCTCTCTCTCTCTCTCTCTCTCTCTCTCTCTCTCTCTCTCTCTCTCTCTCTCATATACACAAATGATCTCTCTCCCCCTCCTCTTAGCCTATTAAACCCCTTCTCTCTTGCTTTGTTACTTTCCCTTCTCTTTTTACTCCCTCAATACATTTAAGCCCTTTTTCTCCCTATTTTACCCTTTTACAACAGTAATCCTATTGTTTATTTTTCTTCTTTTCCTTGTTTCTTCCTACCTTGATGCATCCAAAACACAAAGCAAAAACCTATGCTACTCCAATTTACTCACCCAAATCTTAAAAACTAAAAAACTTACTTGCAAAGGAGATCAAATGCCCTCCGACTCCCTCCCTTTCTACCTATGCTACATTCAGAGCATGCAAGCACACAAATCTTGAATCCATTAGCCTCAGCCAACAGAACTAAAATGTGGGAGCTCACGCTCAAGTGCAAGACCCATGGACTACTTGTTGTTTGAAGCATTTCAAGCCAAGTGCAATGGCTACCTATCACATAGAAGTACACACTCTCCCATCCATGAGTGTAGTGAGCTTACCATCATGCCCAATCAAGTTGCCTCCTCCTACGAGCTCTTCGGTAGCTCCACAATCCAAGGTGCAAGCTCAAGCAAGCTTGATCCTCAAGCTCCAAGGTCTAGAGAGAAGAAGGAGAAGATGGAGAGCTTCTCCATCACGGTCTCTTATCCTCACACTCTCACTTTCTCACACTCCCTCTCTCAAGAACAAGCACAAGCAAGAAGAAGAAAAAGAAGAGAGTTTGTTTTGGCCACACACAAGAATGAAATTTTTCATTCACTTTCTACCTTGTGTACATGCCATATCTCCTCCTTGAGCACCCATCCCTTTTTTACATGACCAGCCATTTTAGCCTAGGTCCTCTTTCCCTATTCCCTTCTTGTTTACATTCTTCCTTCACTCAAGCCCATCTATCTTTACAAATTGCACATTAAGGAGCCTGATGCTCTTTTATAAAAAAGGGTACAGTTTTATATTTAACATGTGTCTCTCTCTTTTTACGCTCACCTTGGACTTTTAAAGTTGCTCTTGCACTTTTTGCCTTTTTCATCATTTTTTTTTATTGGGCCACCTTTTTTCGCTTTGCCCTACGTCTTTTGATTTTCTTTTTCTTTCTTTTTCACTTTCTTTGCACCGGGGTTAATATGTATAGTAATGAAAGCAAAGGTTATAAGTTATACCATCCACAAAGAAAGCGTATTTGGTTAGTCGTGATGTTTTTTATAGAAAATGTTGTTCACAACATTTACTTTCATATATGGAAGAGACACGTATATGCTCACACGACATCTATGACACCTTATTACCTCTTTTTAGTGGTATGCAATCACATGCAATACCCAATGAGATAGTTTTTCAGCCTATGGACGTTTCTCATAATAATACAGATCAACCTATTTTTAATGTTGATGTGAATGATGCACTTATTGCTAAGAGAGTAGAGATTGAGTTGTCAAGGACTGTGCCAAAGTAGCTAGTGCAAACATTGTGTGACAGTAAGTTGGATGCACTTTTGGCTTGTCATACTCCTTCAAGCTCTCATGGTGCCTCTTATGTATCAGATTGTTATGCATTGGTGTTTCTAGTCTGTGTGATGAGGATGAACCTATGTCTTTTGAAAAGACACAAAGTTCAGAAAATTGGATGGTTATTATGTAATCTAAGTATAATGCCATTGTCGAAAATGGTACTTAGTTCTTATGTGATTTGCCCTCTACAAAAAGGCCATTAGCACCAAGTGGATTTACAAGTTAAAGTGCAAACTAGATATTTTCTTCATCCACACCCACTCAATACACTTTGAGTTGTGCTCTCTCAAGCTTCCTCTTATCCTAAGCTATGTACTTACACTATCACTAGGTAGCTAAACTATCATGACATCACATAGTGTTTGTGTGATGATGATTAACCTTGAACCATTTGTCATGGTTGATATCTTCTGATACCTATATGCATTGAGTGCATAGTGGACAATCCTAATCTATCTCAATGCATTTTCTACTTTGAATGAATTGCAAAGAATAGTACACTATTCTACTTTTTTTATTTCTTATTTAATGAGATTCACTAGCTTTGGTGGGTGCATGTAATAGAGTAAAAGTGCTTAAATGCCTTAGCCAATATTTAGCCTACTACGGTTAAGTATAAAAGGCTAAGTTGTAAGTAGCCTAGGATCTTTTTGCCATTTTACAACATTAAATGTTTGAGGTCTCAGCCTCCCACCATTTAAGAGGGTGAATACTCTTGGCCACTATAGCTTTTGGGGTGCATACCATCCTGCCATAGTCTCTCATCATTTCATTCTCAGCCACACCAACATTGGTACTATCATTTCATGCCTAGCCACCTTGGCTATGGTATCTTGGTTAAATAGTCTAATTTTTTGTATTTTTAGTTTAATGGTTTCATGTGGGAATTAGCTTCTTTACATTGGTATTAGAGCACATCTTTGATCCAATGGAAAAGTCATTTTCTTGGTGAATCTGGTTACAATTTAGCCACAAAGTAAATGAAGGACAAGAATTAGTCATAGGATTTGACAGTTAAAACTGTGACTAGTTAAGGTCTCTGTAGTAAGCCGTGACTAAATTTGATAGTTTTGAAAAATGTATAAAGAAATAATGGTGGATTCATGGTCATTTTGGTGGTTCGTGATCAATTTGGGACCATTTTGAAGAATCATGGACTTAATTGAAGCCTAAATAGGGTTTAGAAGGATTAAACCATGGTTACTTTTTGGAGCAAGCTTCTCTTTCCTCTTTCCAAGCTTCTTGCTGAAAAGGGCCATGTAAATCTCTTCTCATTTCTCTCCATCATGATCATTTCTCTTCAAGCCACCTATTGGAGATGATTCTTGATACCCTAGGAAACCTATTGACTACCTATTTGATGGATCTTCATCAAATTTATCATCACGTGGAGCAACAAAAGGGCTTGGACAGTTTGCGCCAGCTTTTTTTGCTCGTCCCTACCTGGTTATTCAACAATCTCCTTCATCACTAAGCTTCTCCTTCATTTGTTGGATCATTGGAACTGACATGAAGTATCTACACTCTATTGCTTGATCTTTCACTCTCCTTCAACCCTGAAGCTTGATCTTTCACTCTCCTTCAACCCTAAAGCTTCCTTCACAACCCTAGCTATGGGCTGAAAATGGACAACATGAAGATTTCAGTAATTTCTTCCAGTTTTGAGTCAATCTTGGTGCCTTTTAGCTTCAAGAAGTAGAAATCAAGCATCTACAATCGACATTGGTCAAATATTGGAGCTTCCAAGCAATATTGAAGCATTTTCCTCATCTTAGATTGGGGCAAAATAGGGCAACCATCAATCTTCATCAAATTTTGCTTCCTTGAGACTTCAATTCATGGGGCTTTTTTGTTTACGACCCCAAGAAGGTTTAATTGAAGATATTTTATAAAGATTGGGCTTACGTTGAAGAATTTCTTCAAGATTAAATGCATTTTTAGCCTCTTGAACATGGCAATGTCTGAAAATTATTGCAATCCTTGATTCTAACAAGAATCTACACTCTTCAAAGCTCAAAGGATCTTCTCCAACATGCCATTGTAGACTTCTATCAAGTCATTGGATTCTCTTAAAGCATTGGAGCAATCTTATTGATCAGGACTAATTGTATTGGACAAAGCTTTCTTAAAGTTGGCCTTATAATCTTCAATTTTGGTCCGTTGATGGTTGTTTATACTGAATATTGATTGGTTGGATTCATCTACTACTCTTCATCAACATTAAAGAGGTAATTCTATTGCTTTCAACTTAATCTCTCTTTTCATCCAAACCAGTCGTATTGTTCTTAAGAGAGATTGAGTGTAATAGAACCTCTTAATTTCCATTGAAGGGCATGTAGAATTCAGCCTGGGATTGATTATAATTGCTTGATGAATTTCTTTCCTACCCATTCAAATGTTGATGCTGAATTGATTGTATAAATGCTACTCACTACCTACTTAACTTAGATTTTTGTTGGCCACTTGCATTTCATTGAAGAATTTAAAGGCTTTTTTGGTTAATGCATACCATCCTTGTTTGATTAGCCATTAGAATGTACTTGCCATGTTGATTCTTTCAAAGAAAAGAGGATTCCATGCGAGTCGGGAAGACAAAAGAGAGGTGACCCTCCCTTCTTGATTATGACCCTAAAGGGGTGCACAACCCGGCTTGAGGAGAAACTTTGCACACCCCTCTTGTCTTGAAGCCCATGCAACTTTCAAATTTAGGTGCAAGTATATTCCCCATCATCAAATTTTGGCAATATTACAATAGTGATCAGCCCTATTCATGGTACCATAGGTGTTTGAAGGTTCCATTGGAACAAGATTGGAAGAGGTGCAAGGCATCTCCTATTTTTAGGATACCTACGGGTGGTGGACAGCATTTTGAAATGTCTTACAATAGGTACCTACCAATCTACAGGTTATCCTTGAGTTCTACAGGTGCCCCATAACCCTCTTTTGGTTGCTATAGTGGTTTACAAGGGATTTCTCCACTCAAGGTACTCCCATAGGGTCAAACAGGGTACTTACAGGTGCTGGACAGGGTGTAGCAAACTTCTATTCAAACCTGAAGATTCAATTACATAAAATATTTTGTCTTAATCCAAATTGATAACTTGATAGCTCCATTTGAAGAAGTACTCTAAGCTTTGATTTGAATTAAAAATTTTGGTAATTTGATATCGGGAGCTCAAGTTATTGCTGATTTTTTAACACTAGGTATAGTAAGACAACGCCAAAATAGCATACAAGGGGACGTTGTTTACCCAAAGTATCCAACCCAAGTCCATATCTTTTGAAATCTTGTATATCCCCATATAGTAAGCTTCCTATAGCTTATCTTGAGGAAGGAAGTTGCTTGTTAGAATTGTTTTGGGACCATTTAGGAGCATTTTCAGCTCTTGAAAAAGTGCCTCTTGTCTCAACCACATTTTTGAAAGTTTTCCCATGTTTATGTGCATAGTTTCCACCCTATTTAGAGGTATAAATAGTGAGAAAATTTGGAACTTTGTTGTTATAACTATTATCTCACCAAACTATCCAAACCCTAGAAGGTCCATGGACTACAAACCCTTATGTAGTAGATCCAAAGGACAAGGGCACACTATAAAAGACTATCCTAGTCCACAAGTCCTGTGAAAGCTACCACTCACTGATACCCAAGAGAAGACCCAAGAACGTGCCTCCAACTTGGTGGAATTGGAGGTTGCTGCAATAACATGTGCCAAGAAAAGAGAACCCACAATTCCAAAAGAGAACATTTCCTCTACCAAAATGGTGAAGTTCAATCTTCCCAAGGAGAGACAGAACAATACATGATAGAATGGTACAATACAGAGATGTCTAGTAGTACAGAAGGATAAAGCGACAATTACAAAGATAGGACAAAAGGTCCAAGAGATAGAGGATGTAGAAGTACCTCTAGTAAAATAGAAAAAGTGCATATGTTGCCACTTTTAGAAGAAAGAGGGAAGATAAAAGTGGGGGTTGCCCCATTTCCTAGCCAATTAGAGAAGCTCGTGGATAAATCCTATCAAAGAATATGACTTGGTCAAATACCTAGACACCTTCAAACCAAACCTAACACACACACACACACACAAAATTTTAAAAAACAAAACAACACGACACAAACAAGAAAAATCCAAACCAAACACATCCAAATAAAATTAAACAAAAATTTGGAAAATAAAAAACCAAAATAATACAAACAAAATACACATGGATTGTGATATTTTTGCCTATGCTAAAGAAATGTAAGCCAACTAAAGTGTATTGTGGATGTAATCATGGCTGTGATCCTTTTTCATCCTATCAGCTGATTTTTTTGTGCTTTAAAATTCATTGGCATTTACACCCTCCTCTAGGTATTATGTTCCTCTCCTTATTTTTCTTTTTTGCACCAAAGATCACAATTAATTATTAAAGAAACCAATTGATCACATTTTCCACGCACTTCTTGTGCCAAACACACATTTTTAATTTATAATTAAATGAACCCATTGTCTCACAAGTGCACATGTTAACCAAAAAAAGTGCTACTACACACACATATTAATTTGGTTAAAAATGAACTTGCATTTAGCGACCGTGAGTCGCAGGACGTAGTCTAGAGATGTTAACAAGCACCATAAAACTTAATAAGTTTTTTTAATGGATAAAATGAATCACCATTTTCTTATTAAGGTTTATCACCTAATAAAAGTTCACTCCTTGTTAACTCATTTGTAAAATGAACATTCAATTAAATTTTCCCTTTTCCCACACATTGCAAATTTTCCTTTTTCAATGAAAGTGCTATGTGGGGTGGGTGATGTGGTTGTCAGTCTTAGTCCCTATTGACTGTCTTAGTCAGTTAAGGTTTGCATACCGATCGATTTTGGTTTGGTTTGGTTCAATTTTTCATTGATCATTTGATTAGAGTCAAAGGTACGATGTGATTTGATTATATTTTTATTTGGATTGCCTGATACAAGGATATTGGGTGCTTGTTTGTATGCATAGCATGAAGCCTTCGGTCGCATAAATGTAGAGGTCATGCTGAAATTTTTCTAGGATGTGGATTGCTTGGGGTGGTCAGTCAGTCAATCAGATCCATGTGAGTTATTATTGATATTTTATTTGTTGTTATTTTGCTACTTTGCAAGCATTCCTTGTGATTATTTGTGTGTGAGTGTGGTGTGTGTAAACCATTGGAATGGTGCCTCTCGTATTCCTACTCGAGTCCAATATGTTCCCTTGGTGTCGCATGATTATTCACTATTGCTGGATTCGGACCTTATTGCTAAGGTTGGGTTATCCAAATTTGTGACACTTCCATTGTCACTTATCCTAGATGATTCTTACATGTGTGATCGGTTATTAACCCCTTACAACAAGAGGACTAGCCATGTTCATGGTACATTTATCCACATGATGCCTGAGAGACTAACCAAAGCTCTTTCTTTACCATACCATGGGAAACCTTTTCCCACTACTCATCAATTATTCTCTAATGAGGATATTCTGAAGTTACATAAGCAGACACAGAATGTCTTGGATCCTAAGCACGTTATCACTACTCCAAAAGTTAGTGTGTCCATGATTTCCAATCCTTTATGGAAGCAATTGTGCCAATTTCTTCAAAACATGTTTATGCTTGCCAAAACCCCTTCTAATTATCTTTCAAAGAGTTATTTATAACTTCTCACATGATGTTAAAAGGTACTATCATTGATTTGTATCTCCTGACTAAAATGGATTAGCATTTTATCAGAGCTACGAGGGGTAATGTGACTAGTGTCACATTTGGTTCTTACCTTTATGTTTTCTTAACATATGCTACCCTTGCAAAGGAAATTCCAAAACTACCAATTGACCCTCTAGAGATTCCTCCTTCTCCCACTAAAGATGATGATGTTATCATTGAGGATGTTGATCCTCCCCCTCCTATGGTCATTCAGATGAAGCATCTTAAGCAAGTGATTGAATCAGTACCAGTTTCCACTCCAATTTCAATTCATGTTCCATCTTAAAGTCACCTACTTGCTTTCCTTACAATGTTAAATCTTTTTAGAGCACATAGAGATGGTACTTTTGATATTTCTATTCCCTCTGTGCAATGTCTGGTGACAGGAGATACAATTCCCTTTTTGTGCAAAGACATCTAGAGCTCTATTGAACTCTCAGTTCTTATATCCAGCAACTTTATTCTTCTTTTTATGAAGAGGTTTAGTAGTCCAAGGAGGAGTTGAATAAAGCTAATATTGAGCTAGCCTCTACCCAAGACAAATTTTCTAACCTCTGTACATAGATGGAGCAACAGACTACATTGATGCTCAGAAAGAGGAGATCTCTACTTTGCAAGATCGGTTAGCAAAGACGAAATCCCAAGTTGTTTTGTGATTGAGGAGAGGGATAGGTTGTTGAAGGAGTCTCAAGAGCTAAAATCTTTGATAGCTATCCAAACGGAAGAGCTTAAATCAACCAACACTAATCTAGACTAGAGCAATACTCATATTCAATTGCTTAAGGAACAATTAGTTCAATCTCATTCTACTTTAGAGAGTCCTTCTATACAACCAGTTCCTTCCTTATCCCCTACAAATTTAGCTACCCATCAAATAAATGCCACATTGTGCTCTTTATTCCAATCCATGGTGGAAATTCTTCAGTCAAGTCTTTAATAGACTTAGTGTGGTCTTCAATTAAGCAATTCTAGAAGTTTGTTCCTCCAAATCACTCCTTTATGCATTATCAGCAATATAAGTTGGCATTTTATATTAAACTTTCCACAGTGGATTTACTCTTTCAAAGGATGGTTGTTTGGTCTTTTGATTTGTTGATTGAAGTGGTCATAATGGTTTTTGAGGATTTTGTGACTACAGAAACCATGCTTATGCCTTACATGTACTTGCGAGGTGACTTGTTGATCCAAGATGATGAAGATTTGGCTTAGTATGTGGGGGATGCAGTATTAAGAGCTACTTTGTATGCCAGACATTTGGAGTTTTAGATAGATCAAATGTTCTAGATATATTTTTCCAAAGTGGCTGATTGTCCTAAGACTTCTTAGCATCGAATGATTGATTCTATGATTTTGAATCAATGCAAAAACAAAGCCTTTGCTCATGTGCAAAATACTAACCAACTGAGGGACTTCTTAGCCCACCTTTCCAAGCAACCTCCTTTTGATTCATCTTTCTTTGATGCCTTTCATTGTAGATTTGTCTTAGGTCCTAGAGTGCCTTGTTTATATTATTATCATTAGATGGCCCATAGATATGAAATCTATCTTTCACTTTATCAATCTAATCCACATGTTATTTTACCTCTTCTATTTCAAGCCCAAGGTATTCCTCAGATCCCTATTTTCACTCCTTATTCTTTTATTGAGGATCGTGTTTTTTTCCCTCCTCATTCTTGTCCTTTCCCATCCACAGCCATTCTTTCCCATTCTTGTCCTTTCCCATCCATAGCCGTTCTTTCCACTTTTCCAACATGTTAACACCCTTTTTAATTGATTCCCCAAAATTCTCAACTAATCCCTCTTTAGCTCATTCTTTGTTTTACAATTTTGCTTACCCATCCCTTCATCCTCTCTTACCTATTTCTCTTCCCTCTCCTACCACTTTTATCACTCATCCCCCTTAGTTGGTTAGTGGTTATATATGCTTTGATCAAAAGATTCCTAGATGACCAGGATGGAGTTTGATAGATTCTCTTACAAGACCTCAAATAAATTGGTCGTTGATTCTAGGAAAATGGATGATTGCTAGCTAAGATTTTTAGAATTACCTATATTTGTCTCAAGAGTATTCTCAGTCTTCATATTCTTCAATGAGATTAACTGCTTTCTTTGCTTGGTATCTTGTGTACATGCACCAACATTCGCATAATGATCAGAAGTCAATCCAGAAGTTGTGTATGAATGTGAATGTGAATACTGATCCCCAAAAAATGGATATATTTTACTTTCATGACTTTTGCTTGCCTAGTTGATATCTTGTATCGGTGGAAAGAATGTGTTGCCCCTGTAGTTTTTCCAAATTTCTCTTTGTAGATGAATCTCTATCTATGGATCGTTTTCCTAATCACCAAGATTTTAAGCGCGATCATCTTCATTGATCCCCATGGATGTATTTTTTATGATTCATAATGATATCTCTCTTTTGGAGGTGCCATTCACATGGTTGTTTTGTGTTTAAGTGTCTGTGTGTGATGGTTATTTTGCTCTGTGATGGGGTCATGGTGGTTGGATATTCAACATGTTCAAAGAAGATTGGTGTTGTTTTTCTTGTTGTGGTTGATTAAATTATGAAGAACATGCTTGTTGATGATACAAGATAAATTTTATTGCAGCAAATTTTCCATTTTCTTGGTGTTCCTCTTGGGGCTCCAGCAACAGCAGTGGACCTATAAGATTCTCATCAGTAGTCGCAAGATCAACAAACTTATTCTCTATCACCTTTCTAATGAAGTAATAATGCACTTCCATATGCTTTATCTTCACATGGAAGATCGGATTCTTGGCCAACTTAATAGTACTCATAAAATTTGAATGCACTAAAGGAGTAATGGTAATACCAAGGTTAGATGGCCTAACCTTAGGGCCTTCTTACAAGCCTTGGTGGTTGCAACATACTCTATCTCAGTAGTAGATAAGGCATGCATTTTTGCATCTTGGACATCCAAGAAATGGTACTCCCACTACAAATCCTATGTCAAGATGAGTGGCTATCTTAACATACATCAAATTACCCACTGTAGATGCATAAGGAATCTTTTCCATCTTCTCCTCTTGTTGATCTGACTAGGGATAATCTACATGACTGATCTTCACATAGGAAGGTAAAGGATACAATAGGCATAATATCTTGCATATAGGCATGCTTAAGGACCTTCTATATGTAGACCTATTATAACAACTAAAAGATTACCTTAGAGTAATCGCATGTGGTGCATGCCAAGAATATGTAAGGCATGTCCCATGTCCTCCATCTCAAAGCTCTTCTTGAGTTGACTTTTCAAGGCATCTAGCTCATCATAAGTTCTCACAACAATCAACATATCATCCACATAAAGTACCAAGTTAATAAGGCTACAATCACAAGCAATCTTCATTTAGAGACATTGATATATATCACTACATGTATATCCTTGTGAATCCATGAAAGCATCAAACTTCGGGTACCATTTCCTTGGTGCCTAGTTCAGGCCATAAAGGATCTTTCTTAACTTGCACACTAGGTGTTCCTTGCCTTTTCTCTTAAAGCCCTTGGGTTATTACATATAAATCTCATCATGAAGATCCCTATATAAGAAAACTATCTTTACATCCATTTGATAAAGTTCCAATGTAAAAATTACATGGCGCAGCAAACAGAATCTAAGGAAGAGATAGAGTTTACAGAACAGATAAGAGGAGAATTTAAAAAAAAAAACTATAGCTCCAAACAATTGATACAAAGATGGCTCTGTCCACCCGTGTGCATCCACTGTGAAGCTTAGATGGTGATCTAGGCAAAAGATAAGTAAAGAGCTTAAGGCTAGCTAGAACAACTCACAACTCTAATAGATGATTAATGGTTGTGAAGGAGTTTAGCTTTTATAGCCCATGAAGGTGGTTGGATCGGCTTGACCAACCTACCATATGAGCCTCCACTAGTTGGCTAGGGAATATTTCCTTTACCGTCGGGCCAGGGACACTACCCCTAGATCCCCACTAGGGGGGCCACTGGCCCGACCCCCTAGCTAGGAGCGGCTTCCACAGCCTCTGAATCCCAAAATAGGGGCCCCCAATAGCTCCCTTACCCCACAACTCGATGCAATGTGCCTCGAGTTGCTACCAACTTAACTACTCTGTCTAACCCAAAGATTAGACCCACAATGGTCACCTTTTTGCCATCCGGTCACATAGACCTCATTTGACATACAAGTCAGGACTCAACCAATATCCGAGCTCACATATGGCTTCCCCTCATAATGGGGGCCTTACAACTTTGAGCACCATGGATCATTGGTGGAACCTTATGAGGATGGGGCATTGAGCATATCTCAGACCCCCCCATGAACTATCTCCTCAGCCCAATGTCGAGTATTTGAAGATGAACTTGAAGCAGATCCTTTGTAAGTGCTTTGGTGAAGATATCTACTCCATTCTCCTTTGTTGGACAGTAGACCAATTCCATTATCCCAATCACGCACATAGTGATACTAGACCTCTATATATTTGGTGCGCGCATGAAACACTGGATTTTTGGCAATGGTGATGTGAATTTGATTGTCACATCTCAACACAATTGGTTCTTCATCCTACACTCCCATACGTCATAGGATCCTTCTCAACCATACTACTTCACATGCAGTAAAACAAGCTGCCTTGTACTCTGCTTCAGTAGAAGACAATGCCACTGTTGGTTGCTTCTTTCTAATCCTAGTGAAAATTCTTGAACCCAAAGAGAAACAATAACCAAAACATGACTTCGTGGAATCACTGTCTCTTGCCCAATCTGAGTCACAGTTCCCCACAAGTTCCCCACAAGAGAAGTTCTGGAATTGTATGTGATACCATTGTCGAGAGTTTTCTACAAGTATCTAAGCACCCGCATCCTGGGTTTCCAATGACTCTCATGACTCTTGTTTGAGAACCTTCTCAAAACACCAACAATAAAAATGATATCTGGTCTAGTGTTACACAAGTAGATCAACCTTCTATACCTCCCAATGTCTGCTAGTGCTGAAGTATCCTCAATTGATAACTTTACATTCACTTCCATAGGTGTAGCTATCTCCTTGCACTTGGGTATGCCAATTGCCTTCAAGATCTCCCATGAATACTTCTTCATAGAGATGAAGATCTTTCCTAGCTCTTGCTAGACTTCAATCCCCAAACAATAGTGTAGCAAGCCCAAGTCTATCATTTCAAACTCAAAACTCAAAGCCTTTCGAGTTTGGTTGATCATATCTTCATAGTCACTTGTAATAAGAAAGTCATCCACATATAGGACAATCACTACAGACTTTTTTCCATCCCTATAAACATACAAGTTAGCATCAAAGGTGCATCTTTTGAAGTTTAAGCTCAAAAAAAGCTTATCTATCCATTGGTACCTTGCTATGGGGGCTTGTTTCAGCTCATACAATACCTTCTTCAGATTACACACTTTGTTCTCAGAATGGGGGGCCTCAAACCATGGTGACTGAGCCATGTACACCTCCTCCTTGAGGTCACCATTTAAGAACGTTGACTTAACATCCATTTGGTAAACTAGCCACTGCTTGTGGGTGGCCACTATAAGTACTATGCGAATAGTGGTCATTCTAGCTATTGGGAAAAATGACTCTTGAAAATCAAACCCTTCAACCTGTGAAAATCCTTGGGCAACCAATCTGGCTTTGTACTTTTCTAAGGTACCATCAGCCTTATACTTTACCGTCGAGATCCACTTGGTTCCTATAACCTTCTGCTTTGTTGGCCAATCCACTAACTCCCAAGTGTCATTCTTCATTATGTTGTCATACTTGGCTTGCATAGCTGCCTTCCATGCTAGATCTGCAAATGCTTCTTCTAAGTCAGCTGGCTCCTTTACTTCTCTCATAATCTCAGCCATCAAGGCTATATTGACTATGTGAGCAAAAGCCCTCCTTTTCTCCTCTATTCTCTGAGACCTCCTTGGTCTGTCTACCTTCTCCTCAATAGATGTAGGCACATGATTATTGTGGTCATAGAGCTGCTTCACCCAATGTGGCAATGACTTTTCCGGTGGGGTGATGTCACATTGGTGAAATTTTTCATCATCATCTAAAGATGATGCTTCCTCCTCCTTAAGGATAGAGACAGCTCTTGGGAGAGGTTCATAGTGGACTACTTCTTTGCCTGATGATAAAGTGGAAGAACTTGCCTTCTCCTCCTCCACTGTATGTGGCTGCTCCTTGAACACCACATCATGGCTTGCGATGATCTTCTTTGCCTCTTGGTCATATAATTTGTAAGCCTTCTACTCATCACTATAACCCAAGAAGATACATTTTTTGCTTTTTGGTTTTAACTTGTTTCTCTTCTCATCTGGAACATGTGCATAACATTCACATCCAAAAATTTTGAAATGTGAGACAGATGGTTTCTTACTAGTCTAAGCCTCATGAGGTGTTTTTCCCTTGAGAGACTTTGTGTAGCTCCGATTTAGAATGTAGACTACAATATTAACAATTGCAACCCAAAAATGGTTAGGCCATCCCTTGCCCTTTAGCATGCATCTTGCCATCTCCTCAATGGTGCGATTCCTGCATTTGACAACACCGTTCTACTGAGGTGTGTGAGGTGGTGTCAATTGACGCTTGATCCCTTTGCTCTTGCAAAAGTCTTCAAACTCCTTTGAGTTGAACTCACCACCACCATCTGTTCTAAATTTCTTCACACTTTTCCATGTTTCATTCTCAATAATTTTTAGCCATTCTTTAAACTTACCAAAATCTTGAGCCTTATACAAAATAAGCACACCCACATCTTCCTACTATCGTTGTTGATAATCATCATAAAATAAGATCCCCCCAAGGCCTATGTAGGCATCTTACCGCACAAGTCAGCATACACCAACTCTAGAGGAGCCTGTGCTCTATTCTTACTTTCCTGTGGAAATTCCTTTCTCTATTGCTGGCCCATCATACAAGCTTCACATGGTTCCTTCAATTCAATCACTATAGGTAGGTGAGCAACGATACCTTACTTGTGCATCTCCTTCAACACTACAAATCTGATGTGTCCAAACCTTTCATGCCAAAGCTTACTTGTGCCCACTCCAACAGTAGCTTTAAGAGAACTTAGCTCATACAAGTTTTTCCTTCTTTCTCCTTTGCCAACAACTTTGCCATCATTGTCAAGAATTTCTACACCTATCTTCTTGAACCTCACTTCATGACCAAGATCAGTTATGGTAGCAATTGATAACAAATTTCTCCTAATTTCGGGAACATACTATACATTTGAGAGCTTTTTACCGTAGTAGGGCATTTTGCATCATTTCCAATCGTCAGTGATGGATTCTTGTAGAGGCTACATAGAACTATATAGGCCTTTCTTGTTGGTCATGTGACGGGAAGCCCCACTATCCAATACACATGAGACAGTGGTAGATTCTTCTTGTGCTGAGTAGCACACTTGCTCAATGATCACCATGAATAACTCCAACTCTACTTTAGTTGTATTGGCTGTCTCTTTCCCTTTACTTTTAGGGGTACCATTCTTTTCATTTGCCTTCTTGACATGAAAATCTGCGATTGTATGTCCTTTCTTCTTGTAGTAGAAGCACTCTCCTTGAAATTTCTTCTTACTACCCACTTTTTGTCACCATCATTTTTGGGGGAAGAACCACATTTGCCTTCTGCATTGGCAGATAACATAGTATCTCCATTGTTGCTTCCTTCTCAAGATTTTAGCCTCAACTCCTCCTCCATCAATAATGCACAAAATCCTCAAAAGTCAAAGCTTGAGATCTCACCTGAGTATTAAGGACAGTTACTAGTCCATCAAACTTTTGTGAAAAAATCCTAAGACACCTCCAAGCTAGCTCCTTGCTAGTCTTTTGTATCCTAGTGCCAACCATCTAGTCGTGCAAATTCTTAATCGGAGTGATGAATGCTTCAAGTGTCTCTCCTTTAGCAAACTTCTCTGCTACTAGTTGATTCTCCAACCAAGCTTTGAATTCTTGTTTGGTTTCACATTTCATAATAACTCCTCAGTACATTCCAAGCCTCTAATCCTTTGGTTGTATGCTGAATTAAAGTCTAAACACTATCAGAACAGCTTGTAACTAAGGCACACAATGCATCTGCATTCCTTCATTTCCAAGCTCATAGAAAATCTGCATTCAAAGGAATCATCACACTAGAATTTGATGGGTCAGGGGTAGGCTGTGGTTCTGCATTAGTCCCTAGCACAGTCTCCAAAAGCTCTTAAGAATCAAGGATAGTTGTAATTTTGAACTTCCACAAGGTGTAGTTTGTACTATCTAATTTGCCTTTGCTAAAGGTTGGTGGACGAATCCTCAATGTTTGAATAGCCGGTACAGCAATACCACCTCCTAGACCGCTTCCTGATGCACCAAAACCGCTTTCGGAAGATGACATTGTTCATCTTTGTTGTTGAAGCCTTTGCCTTTTGTGCACTCTTCGATCCCTAGAGCCCCTTGGGCTCTAATACCATGTAAAAATTACATGGCACATCGAACAGAATCTGAGAAAGAGACAGAGAGTACACAACAAATAAAAGGAGAATTTAAATTTTTTCTTTAGCTCCAAACAACTAATACAAAGTTGGCTTTGTTCACCCGTGCGCTTCCACTGTGAAGCTTAGATGGTGATCTAGATAGAAGATAGGTAAAGAGCTTAAGGCTAGTTGGAACAACTTTGATGTCAGGATGAAAGATAGATGATCAATGGCTATGAAGGGGTTTAACTTTTATAGCCCGCGAAGGCGATTAGGTCAGTCAAACCAACCTATCATATGAGCCTCCACTAGTCGGCCAGGAAATATTCCCTTTACTGTCGAGACGAGCCAAGGGCGTTTCCCTAGACCCCCGTCAGGGGGGCCGTTAGCCCCCCTAGGGCCCCCCCACCAGGGGCAGCTTCCGCGGCCCTCGGACCCCAGCCCATGATAACTCCCTTACCTTGTAACGCAATGCAATGTGCCTCGAGTTGCTACCAACTTAACTACTCCGTCTAACCCAAAGATTAGATCCACAGCAGTCACATTTTTGTCATCCGATCACATAGACCTCATCTGACATACAAGTTAGGACTCAACCAATATCCAATCTCACATATGGATTCTCCTCATAATGGGGGTGTTACAACTTCGAGCACCATGGATCATTGGTGGTACCTTTTGAGGATGGGGCATTGAGCATATCTAACATCCAAACTAGCTACCCAACCAAAGCCAATACCAAACTTAGGGTAGTCATCATGGCTACAAGAGAGAAGACCTCATCAAAATCAACGCCATGCACTTGCTTACTTAGGGTATCAAAGGTTACTCTTTAACTTGTACACCCACTTGCATTGCAAAGTATCTTTCTACTAGGCAAAGAAACCAAACCCTACGTATTATTTCTCTATAATTAGTCATACTCTAACTACATGGGCCTCTCCCAAGAGTGACTGTCACCTCTGTACTACATGGCCCTCCTCACATAAGGAGATCACTAGAATCTATCACCATAATATAGTCCATGGAGCACTCAAATTGATCAAGTTGATGTATATCTATAGTAGACCATCTCAAAATAGGCTATCATGCCTATATATCCTATCAAATATCATAATCATGGGTCAGTAGAACATTGGCTATAGGTTATCTTGCTGGTTGTATAGTAATAGAAGGCTCTTCCTAAAATATTACCTAATGTATCTCAACTACCTACTCAAGTCTTATGGATCTTCTCCTCATGGAAAACAACATTATGGCTACAAATGACCTACTTATATTGTAGATCTCATAGGCCATAGGCCATCTCACCTACATCTCCATAAAGAAAGATGCATTTCACTAATTTAGGATTCATCTTATTATGTTTGTCCTTAGGAACATTGCAAAAATCCTTACATCCAAAGAAATACAACTGAGCATATGATAGAGCTTTTCTAGACCAATAGCAATGCATAAGGATTTGTTTACCAAGTGTATAATAGTAGTAACTAGCTCGGTCCAAAAATGTTGTAGATACATCTATCTCACTAAGCATACTAGAAACTCTCTTGAATTTTCCTATTCATGTGCTCTACAACATCACTCTGGGGTGGGATCGAAGGGGTGGTCAACTCTCCTTCTCATCACAAAACTACTCAAATGCTTTAAAGACATATTCACCCCCATTATCTAACCTTAGGTATTTTAGCCTATACCAAGCCAATGCTAAAAGGTAGCCAATACATCCTATTTCTACTTTATGGGATATCCCTACACCTTATGCAAATAATCATCAATGAAAGTTGTGAAGTACTTCACGCCACCTAGTGATTAAGAGGGCATGGGACCATATACATTAGAATGAACAAGAGCCAAAGGCTCACCCATGTGCATAATGCTATACTTCTTATGAGAACTACGTGTCTACTTACCTACCATAAAGACAATGATCACATGAATCAAAAGATTTGTAGTTAAGGCATAGAGGATACTTGAAAAAGGGTAAGCATTTTCATTGCCTTTAATGATATGTATTGAAGATGCTAATGCCATAATGATACATGTGGTATTTAGCCATAGCCTAAACATGGTCAATAGACTTAGATACAAGCAAAAAAGGATAGAGGCTATCAATCTTGGCACCTCCACACAAAATCACCAAAAGATACAGGATATCCTCCATCATCCTACTATCCAGCAAAGAGTAGACTTTTGGTCAAAGTAAGAGCATAGTATACATCATGCAAAATAAAAGTGTTGCCTAAAGAAAATTGTAATCTAGCATCACTAATACCAATAATATCCAATACCACATCATTTTCTAGCCTCACAAAATAAACCCTATCATGCTATTATAGGAATGAAACTAATCCTTATGCTGGGTAACATGAAAAGAAACCCTCCAATCAAGCATCCAATACTAAGAAAACCTAGACTCAACTAAGTAACATCAAGAGAAGAAGCTACCAAGATGTAATCATTATCAAACTCATACTCCAAGGCATTTATCTCCTCAATTTTCACGCTGAACTTACTAGGAATAATGCTACAATCATCATACATATCCTAAACTTTGTTCTTGCCTTTTTCCTTGCACTTATCATTGTGCATCTTATGGCACTATGCCCTAATATAACCTTGGTTCTCAAAACAATGACATGTATGAGAGGCCTTACGACCATGGAATTTACTATGAGACTATCTGCAAGATTAAGATCTCCATGGTCTCTCTACCATGGTGGTCATTACTACTCTTACTATCACATATACCCCTAACAGTCAATGTATGAGAAGTGTAGGCTACATCCACATTCTTTTTGTTTATCTCCTCTGTGAGTAAGGCAACCTCTATATCTTGGAGTTTCAAATCATCCTTAGGCATATTAGCACACATGGCAATACGAAAAATGTCCCATGACTTGAGAAGTATTACAAGTAAGAACAAGGGAGGAAGATTATCCTTAAACTCAATACTTAACAAAGTCAACTAGCTAAAAATTTAATGAAAGACATTCAAATTTGTGGATACACTAGTCCCTTCCTTCATGCAAAGGTCCATGAGCTATTTCAACCAATATATCTATGAAGCATGATTTTTCTTATTATAAAGATTATATATCTTCTCCCATAACTACCAAGCATTATACTCAACTATCACAATATTAAAATAAACTTGTTTTTATAATGACAGTATAATAGTGGATTTACATAGCTCATCCAACTCATACCAAGTATCCTGATCAATGCCTTTGGGCTTTACACTATTGGTTTTCAAAGCCTAGCTTGCTTCTTTTGAACCAATCCTTTCCATATCTCCATCTTCCAATAGGTGAAGTTTGTGTCATCAAGCTTCTCAATATATTAAAAATAGCACTGTCATTCAAAGAACTAGTCATAATGATAGTACACCAATGTAAAATCCAAGAGAATGGGATGTTGTAAATGACTGCAAATCAGCCCCCAAAACTCAACCAAAACAAAGGTTAAAGAGGAGGGTAATCAAAGTATAGAATTATCCACCAGCTATAGTAATAGATTGCCAAAGTACAATGTGTTCTCTCTAAGACAATGCCAAAAACTGTAATTTCAGCAATGCTAAAATAAAAAAAACTGTATATATCAAGCCAACTATGGGCAACTATCAAAGAAAGCAAGCTCCTAGTGCCAAGGATATCTGAGTAGCAACCAGGATACAAAGAATGCAACTAGCATAGTGACTAAGCATAGAATTACCGATACCAAAGACTATCACAACTCAAATTGTCAGTAAGCCACGCATCCCATAAGCATATACATTACTAACAAACTATTGATAGAGGTGAGTACTGATGTCCAAATCATATGGAATCAAATCAATCCACAAGCTAAGGTAACTACATCCAATCATATAAAAGAGAGTATATACATGAAACAAGAGTCCCACCACCTCAATGAACCAAGCTCTGCTACGTAAATACAGCATCTCCCACTCAAAGTAAATTTGGAATGTAAATTGAGTAAGTGAAGCTCAAGTTATATACATCAAAATATCCGAGAATCCTAAGCACATCACAAATATACATGGGAACATAAGTGTCAAATGAAGCTTCAATACCCATACATAAGCATAAAAGCTCAAAGCGATTGATCAAAGTCCCAAGTATATCAAATGTATCTCAATACAAGTGCCAAAGCATGTCATAAGCATATCCGGGCTCATGCATCAATGTTGGATATCACCATAGATATGTAGCACGCCCAAAATGCTATGTAGGCACAATAGGCATTCAAAGCATGAAGCTCACTATTGTATGCTTGGTATCCATACTATTATGATATCAATAAATCTCTACAAAACTAAGCTAATCAAGATCTAAACAATCCATGTAGCATCCCAAAAGCATAATCGTACCGTTCTAGCACCAAAATAGCATCCCTGAAGCATCAAACATGCATTATGAAATTTACCGGTTATTGTCGAGACTAGAGCTATTTTATTTTGTATGAAAAAAAGAATAAAATTTTATAGAGAATAAACTCTGTGAGAACACTAATCTATATCTTTTATTGCACTCTTCACTTTTAGCTATAGAATGCTTGAATCTGATAGTATTTGCAAAAGTCAGTGCTAAAGTATGAAAGTGATCTCAAATTTCCATAACTATCCATGACTTCTACAACATGCTCTATATCTACTCATAATGGATAGAATGGCTACTCCTCAACTCAATAAGCACTCAACAAGGCTCCATTAAGCTCTGGAAAGCTCCTCGACAAGTCGGGAGCAAGTTGGAACAAGCCAAAAAAAGGAAAGACTCATTTCATACCTCAGGAGGCAGAAACAGTGGATGCCATTAAACCTTAAGCTAAAGCTTTGAATCGAGACTAAAATCAAAAAATGAAGAAGCTCCTTGAATGGTTGGCTCTAATATAATTGAAAGGTAGAGCCCAAGTAAAATCAAACTAATGGAAGCAAGAGCAAAGTAGGAGTTATGCTGAATGGAGCAAGAGAACAAGAGAGAGATAGACATCGTATGTGTGGAAACTCCAACAATCACAATGTATGATTGGCCTTCCCTTATTTAGTCGTCACACTAAAAGAATAAAGAATAAAGTGACAGTGATAGTAGGTGTCCTCCATCCATAATGTACATGTGTGTGGTCACTGCATGTGAAGTAAATACAAGGTGGCACAGGCACAGGTGCATTTACCCCTAACAACACCATCACAAAGTCTGCACCAACCAATGAGTAGCTCCCCTTGAGCCACCTGTAACATAGGGCCTCTCCCACAACACGGGTCTCCTCCTCCATATGGTCAATTTTGAGATTCCCATCTAGCTAGTCCAAATCTATGTCTCACTGGTCTCAAACCATCACACAACTCCTAAAGGTGATCCTAATGGCTATGGATACTTATCAGTTGGGGCCCCATGGGCCTTGATAAGTTCATCAGGTAACCCAATTACCATGGGGCCTACAAATTAAAAGACCCCTAAAAGGGGTAGTAGTCAAATTCAACTAATCTATCCTCCAATTAGAACTCGCACCTCCCTACACACACGCTTACGCTTTATAACATGTGCCCGTGTAAGAGCCTGATGAAAAGTTTTGAATAATGCAAATTGTTGATTAAATTTTTTTGAAGGAGCTTGTGATTGATAAACAAATGGCTATTGATTGACACATCCCTAAATATATGGGACCCATGCTAATATATCTCTCCACCTAATGTGAAATCTACATCCCTAAATATATGAGACCCATGCTAATATATCTCTCCACCTTATGTGAAATCCACAACCTATGCATTGGATGCCTACTGCATGTGGCCAAATCCATCCCCCGGTCATGACTTCTACCTTTCACTCATTCAAATATCCTCCTCCACTTCCCTAGCCACTTCCCCATCCAATAATCATTATGGCCCCTCCACTTTCCCTCCAATTAACACAATCATATGTGATTCTTATTTCACCACACTCCACTTCTTGCTACCATTTGTAGCCCCCCATGCCATCAACAATTCATTCATTTCCACTTTTTGATTGAGAATATATGTGACACCAACAATGTTTCACATTAGGATAAATACCATTAGCAAGTAATTGAGCATCAACACGAGATATCGAGGAAAGAAGGAGATGGAGATGGTTAATAACAAGAGATTAAGGAACATTGATAATTGAGTAGCAACATGTGTTTGGTCAATAAGGATTTGAGTGTAGCAAATAGACATTCACATGACGTATAGGCTATAATAGGTCTTTGGGCTATAGACAAACAAGAATAGGTCTTTGTGCTATACAAGTTATTTGGGCTACAACCAAACTACTAGTAGTAGGGCAACCATTTGAAGAGGTGTTTGAATTGTAGAATGTCTTTGAAATAGGAGTAAGTCTTTGGGCTACATTAGCCTTTGGGCTCCCAACACACACACACACACATAGAGTGTGTGTGTGTGTGTGGGGAGAGGGGAGAGGGGGGGCTATGTGGAGGCGGCTAAGATTCTAGACCATGGCTATAGCACATATACTGAGAAGACTTTTTCTAAATTACAAAAGTTCCTCCCATCACTCGTGGTGTGACCATACAGTTAGTAGGGGCATCCTAAATAGGGATCACACCATTGCTCCCAATGTGAGATGCTCTTATCCACCCATGGTGCCATCTCCAAGGGGTGGATCCCCTGCCAATCCCATTATTTCTTCTTGGTAG
Organism: Lygodium microphyllum; assembly: GCF_053477565.2. NCBI lineage: Eukaryota > Viridiplantae > Streptophyta > Polypodiopsida > Schizaeales > Lygodiaceae > Lygodium > Lygodium microphyllum. The sequence continues at coordinate 69,877,708 of NC_141154.1, read as the reverse complement.
GCCCTCCAATTCAGCCTGCCAACCAAACCCAAAACCTCCCATAGTGTTTGTCTCTATGCCGATCATTGGCACCATACTATCAGTATCAAGCTCACCCTATCGACATTGCCAACCCCTACCATCACGATGTCTGCACCAACCAATGAGTAGCTCCCCTTGAGCTATGTTGTAGCATAGGGTGTTGCTGGTCTCATGTCGACCATCACACAACTCCCAAAGATGATGCCAAATCCATAGCATTAGGGCCAAAAACGCTTCAAAAATGGCACTTGTAAGAAAGTGATTAAGTTGCTAATTAGTTGAGGTTTAGGAAGAATAAAACCTCTAAATTTGGTTGTCCAGATGTGATTAATGAGAGAATATTTGGTTCATTGAAGAGGTCGGCCATTAATTGCCCTCATCTTTTAATCCAGGTCAGGGGTCACCTTTTCGGCCGTTTATTGTCTTGGAACTCGAGAGATTTTGTATTTTCGAGATTTTCGTACGAACTTCGCATTTGTTTGCTCCCGCGTTTTCTTTCTATACACTATTCTCTTTTACCATTCCTTTTGCTGCACTTGCTTTCTATCACTGTGAGATTCTTGCTCGGTTCATTTGCTAGAATGTCTAGCAATACTACTTCAAATAACACAGGCGCAAGCACACGTAAATACAAGCTATCTATTCAGCTAGATCCGACTTACACATCTTGGAGAAGTATACATCATCGAGTATTGATAGATGAGATTGAAGCCAACAGGTTGCGAACACAAGGAATGAAGCATATAGATTTGTGGGTGGATGGAAATATCTATCCCAGGGATCCTTCTACAGGTAAACCACCTCCTTTTTTGAATGTCCATGACTATATAAGATATGCTGGAGAAGGTTATAATGGAATGCTTGGCTACTGTATGAGGTTATACTCTGCATCTTACACATATATAGCCCAAGTGCACGAAATGAAAAAAGCACTAGAAACTACACAAACAAAAATTTTAGAGTTGACAAGTCAGATTGATATTTTGAAAAATGTTAATAATTCATTGCAGAATAAGCTAATACGCTTGAGAGAAACTCCAGTAGGATTTAGAGAGAGGAAGAGACCGTTAAAAAATATAACCAGCTTGTGTGAGAGAGCAAAGAAAAGGAGACTAAATCTTACAAAGAAATATGTCTCTAACATATTAGGCATAAATATCCGAGAGAATGAGGAAAGAATCAAACTTTTGAAGGAAACCATGAATAAGAAAGACATTTTGAGGATTCTTAAGTCACCAGAAAATGTGGATTTGAGAGGTCCAACTCTGAGAGAGTTAGTGAAGGATTTAAAAGGCACAGTGAAAGCAAATGAAATCGTAGAGACATGCGATACTGTGGGTATAAGTCGAAAAGGTTACCGTGCTATCTCTGGATTATGGTTTAAAAATCTTAAACGCAATAGGGTAACTATATTTGGATTGCCCCGAGACCTTGCAGTTTCCACTGCAAGAATTTCCATGAATCGCAAGATTCCACATGTTTTTGGAGATTACTTTCACATCGAAAGGTCTATGTCCTATGAAAAACAAAAAAAACAGGCAATTTTTGATTACAATGAGTTTAACAATATATGGGTTGATCTAAAAAAGGTGCAAATTGCAATGGTTCACATGTATAAAATCACAGTAGAAGAAAGTTATGGTGTTCTAAAGTTTGCCTTGAAGTTGGATGAAGCACAGATTCAAAAGGGACAGAAGATGGAAAGAATTAGCATTTGCCTCATGAACATGGCATTGGACCATGGCAATGGCGAGGGCAAAGCTCCATTGCATAAGATCCAATCCGAGATGGAGATTTGGTGGATTGGTGCAGCCCAGGTACCAATTGAAAATCATCAAACGTTGAAATGGTTGTTCAACCATACAGGTATTCCAAATATCATTAAGTCTCAAAGTGAAGGCGAAATGTTGGTAGTTGATGGGGTTGGTAAATTTAATGTGGAATGGCATATGAGTGCTGATTTGAAAACTATCAAATGTATGCTTGGAATATGTAATGGTGCAAATGCAAAATATCCTTGCATTTATTGCATGGAAAGTATTGGATCCAAAGATTGGAGTAGTTTGCGACCAGTAAGAAGAGCCCCAAATAGAGACTCTATAGATTTGAGTAAATTTAAAAACATAGAAGACATCTGGGATCCCATTCTTTCCATCTCTCTTAAGAATGTTCATATTTGTACTTTGCATGCAGAGATTAGAATAATCGATAAGCTTCTCAGGTTGCATCTCGACTACGTATATTCCATTAAGCCATTATCTTTATCAGATGAGTGTATTGATAAATGCGAGGCATTGCTATCGAAAATGGGATTTCATGGGGGCCAAGTTCACTTAAGAAAGGATCCAATACTTTCAGGAAAAACAAGAGATATCTTGGCCGATGTCTCTATGGGAGGCTCAAAAGCTAGACGATTCTTAGGAAATCATTCAGGAAAGCAGGTGAATGCGGCTTGGGAGTGTTGGAGAGAGCTATGTGAGATCACAACAAATGTTGCAAGCACGCCGAGGCTTGCGTTTCTTAGAATGGAGGTCTGGATACACCTTGATGTTTTTCTGAAACTCCTCAGGCAACATAAGACAACATATACATATGCGGAAGAGTTCAAAAGATCAATCACAAAGCTTGTTCAGGCGATAAAAGAGGCATGGGGAGAAAAAGATATCACTTTTTATCTGGTAAAGTAATAATTATTTAATATCGGCTTATTTTGACAGGTTTTTCAATTGGTATAAAATTTGTGTTACTTTGTATTGCAGCATATTCTTCATATTCATGGACCTTTCTTTGTGGAGGAGCATGGCCCCTTAGCAACTTATAGCAACCAAGGCATGGAAAAATCCCACTATCAAGCACGCACAAGTTATTTTCGAAGCACAAGGCATGGGGGAGGAGTTACAAAAAGCAATGCTTTGGAGGAGCTATTCAACTGGTTTTTTCGACGACAACTTCAAAGAATGCAAATAAAAGACGGCAATGACACATGAGCAATCGCACTTTTATATATAAGAAAGAATATATACAAAGCTAGTTTTCCAAAACCCTCACATTCTCTTCCTCCTCAGGAATCTTTCCTCTATAACGTAGAAATTTTTTTCTCTTGTAGCCAACTATAGATTTTACATCAGTTCTGTCTACAGCTAAGGCGTAGGATGAAAACGCCAAAAAGTATCCTGCTCTAGAAGCAGAGTAACCTGGATCGTAGCCAAAAATCCTAATTGCTGCAGTCTTTTCCAAAAACATTATTTTGTGGGCATTATAGTGTAATCCTGAGAAACCTAGAAGCCTTGTAAGAGCTTTAATACAAAGTATCGGCCATGCTGCGTCCTCTGAGAAACTACTATGAAGTACAAAAAAGGATTCAGGGTCAATCCTAGCCAAGTAGTGGCCGAGTGCAATGTCTTTGGTGGTGTTACTAGCAGCTCTCGATCCTTTGCCACGCCCCAAGAAGTTATCTGTATCGGCAATCTCCAACTGCAAATAAAAGCCATACTGAATGAGCATGAAATGTAAACCTACCAATGTGTAAAAGCAAATTCAAAATTATCTTACCACTTGATTTTCATCGTACTCCAATCTAAACGGATTCCATAAATTAATTGATGATGCTGTCTCATTGGTGTTAGTCAATTCTTTAACATATTCAGACTCCTCTCTTCCAAAATTGGAAATGCCGAGCTCGCTTTGAATGCGATCGAAGTCCTCATCAGTAATACTCAACTCCTTTTCAGCTTCTTTGGCCTTTTCAAAACAAAGAGAGAATGCCTCACCAGCATCAATAAACTTATCATCTAGAGTTTCTTTATCAAGTTTCAGAATCTCTTCCTTTGTTTCATTTTCTGTGTCAATTATCCCATTAGCAGCATCAGATGCCTCTGCAATAATTGCAAGACAATAATCTTCCCTGAGATTAAAAAGTTTTTGAATATCTGATAGTAAAATGTACTCCTTGTCCTTGAAAGGTATACATGGCAGGGAAGGAACAATATGGTGAGAACTCTCATCAGGTTGAGGGTTTGTATCTCCTTGGCTCTCCTCAATGATAGTCTCAGCTTTGAAGTGAGCAACATCCAAATTCTCAGCAATGGAAGCCTCAAAATCTGTATCTACAACCTCCTCTGTTTCCCTTTCATCTGCCAGATCATCCAACATGCAAAAGCTGGCACTCTTTGCTCCTTCCAACTGTTGCTCCTCAGCTTTCATAGGGTATTTAACAAGGGTGAATATAATAAAAGCAGCAGATTTTCTCATCATCTTGCAGTTTTTGGAATGAGTGCAGCAAAATATGTCTGTTGAATGAAACCTCTCCATAGAGTGGGCCCTGGACTTCCTAGTAAATACTGCCTTTTCATTTCCTGTTGACCCAATGGGAATATGGACAAAGTCAATTGTGCCAAATTCAACAGAAGGACCTGCAAGAGTTTCAAACTCCAAAAAGTCCTCCATAATATATTTTTCACAAGATTTCAGAACTTTGTCAAGTTCCCAATCAGGATTAAAAATATTTTTCACAACTCCATAGAATGAGAGATCCATTCCATTCTGAAGCATAAAATCAAGTAGCCTCTCTGATGGAGTGATATCAATGAGCTCTGATACTCCTTGACCTCTCACTACTGGCATTCGCTTCCCTGGAGATGTACTTGGCTTTCTCACACTGGTGGCAGAGGATGGAGAGGAAAAAGAATGCACAGGCTGATCAGCTGTTGATGCACTTGACCCTTTTGAAAGCCTTCTTCTTTTACCAGTTCCTGAAGAAACCTTGGATTGTATGGGTTCAGACATGTTTCCAACTTCTGACGATACGGCGCGATAAGAGAGAAACGATTCAGACGGAAAGGCCCCCTCGCGCCGTATCGGTGATCCCAGTAAGAAGCGGAAGAGCCACAACAAAGGTGGTCACACGAGCTTCAGGAACGCTGAAAAAAGACTAGATCTACAGAACCTCCAAAACGAAGCGAAGAGAGGAAAGCGAAGAAAACCAACAGTCGCCCTCGCGCCGTATCAGCAATAGAAATAAAGGTCAGAAACCGAAAAAAGCCGTACAGATAAGAAACACACCCTTATGTAGGCGCGGATTATGCCACCTGGCAATACCCGTTAGTGTCATACACGTGGCAGTAGCCGTTGGGCAACACGTGGCCGAAAACCACGTGGCGAACAAGTGGACCGGTCATTACTTGACACGTAGCATACGGACCATAAATGCAGATACGTGGCACAATCAGTATCGGACACGTGTCATGATTTACCTGGGTATATAAGTGGTCATTTGTTCGACGTGTACACTTTTCAATTCTCGAGCTCTTCGCTAGCAAAAAGAGGTGTGCCGATACGGAGCGAGGGCGTCCAAACGGTGAGCTCGTTTTCTCCTAATCGCGCCGTATCATCTTCTCATCTCCGATACGGAGCGAGGGCGTGCAAACGGTGAGCTCGGTTTTTCCTAATCGCACCGTATCGTCTTCTAATCTCCGAGGGTGCGCAAACGTGGTGGTCGTTTTGTCCTAATCGCGCCGTATCATCTTCTGATCTCCGATACGGAGCGAGGGCGCGCAAACGTGGTGGTCGTTTTCTCCTACTCGCGCCGTATCATCTTCTCATCTCCGATACGGAGCGAGGGCGCGCAAACGTGGTGGTCGTTTTCTCCTACTCGCGCCGTATCATCTTCTCATCTCCGATACGGAGCGAGGGCACGCAAACGTGGTGGTCGTTTTCTCCTACTCGCGCCGTATCATCTTCTCATCTCTGATACGGAGCGAGGACGTTGTTCCATTCTGCTTGCTTTGTTCATATCGCGCCATATCGGAATTGCTCATTTCGTCACTTTCCTCGCCAGTTTGTCTTTCAGTTTGTCCTTCTGGTTGTTATTTTACCTTTTCTGGATGGCAAGGACAAAGCAAACTGCAAGAAGAGTGTATTTAGATGGGAAGGACAGTGGGGGTAGAAGAAAGTTAAAATTTGATGAATCTAAGGGGGTAGAAGAAGCTGGTCCATCACAGGCTCCAGAGCATTTTACAACAGAAATCCCTCCTACACCAGGTGTTGTCCTTACATCTTCCATAAATGTTTCTTCACCTGAAGTTGAGGAAGCAAAGGATGAGGCTAACCCTGTGAAAGATTCATTCCCTACAATGGTACCTGAGCCCACATCTGCTGAAGCCACTGAACACCCCAAGCCACAGAAGAGGAAGAGGAAGTCCAGGTTCTTCTATATGCAAAGATGTTTCAGTGAGATCAGAAAATCCCAGAGAGCTACACAGCATGTCATTCCAAAAGCTGCTTTTATAAGGGTGGTTAAAGAGATCTCTGATAGATTGTCTCAAGTGGCAACTGTCTCTGGTCTAAATAAGAAGTGGCAACTCTCAGCCATTCTTGCCCTGCAAGAGGCCGCAGAAGATTTTGTTATTGATTTCATGAACGACGCTTACATTGCTGCTGCCCATGCTCATAGGATCACCCTTATGAATAAAGATTTCAGCATCATTAGCAGAGTGAGGTATAGGTTTGACAAAGTCCTGAGGCCCTTGCCTTCCAATGATCAAAAAGCCTTTGAAATCCTTAACGTTCCCCCAAAATTGTCCAGGAAAGAGAAAAAGCTAAATGTTGAAGATGTTACTGACCTTTACCCTACAAGGGGTGCCACCCAGCAAGAGGCTTTCTTGAGTGAAAAAAATCAAGAGGTGTTTGAAACTGAAGACGATGTTTACAAGAGGAAAGCCGCATCACTTGCTCCCGTCAACAGCGAGAGGATGGGCAAAGTGTATGGGCAGATTCTTGTGAATGTTGCTGGGGAATCTGAGGAGGAATATCTTAGTATATCTCCCGAGGACAAGCCCATGTTGGAAAAAAGGGATCTCCAACTATCTGACTCTGTGGTATTTTGTTGCATAAGGTAAGGTTTTTTGTTGCATAAGTTAAGTCTTTTCAATTATATTTTGGATGAAATTGGTATTGAATAGCTTTTGCTATTATCTGCAGGGCATTGGTGTCCTCTCTCACTCTCGATATCCGAAGAACCATATACATTGTTGATCCACTTCTCTCTGTGGGACTTTTTGCAAAATCTGGTTCTAATATTTCACCATTTTTTCGTAGCTTCGATAGTGTGAGAAATTACCACATCTTTTTCCCTTATGTAGAAAGGTATTTTTCTTTTATTGTAGAGGAGAATTTATGTTCATTTGCTTTCACCCTTCTACTCACCTCTTTTATGAATTTGCAGAGGGCATTGGAGTCTCATCTACATTAATTGTCTTTCAAGGGAAATTATATTTATGAATTCTCTCAGCGGTGTTCACGGTCAAGCACGAATGTATGTTGGAAGAAAATTACTTACTTTGATTTCTTTTATAAATAATATTTTGAACTTACAAAGCTTCCTTTTGCAGTGCTGCTAGACTCGTTTCTACATTTTTGGATACAACATACGAGGATCTTGCTGATCCTCAAAGGTCGTATACTTTTCTTCTACAAGAAGTTCCATTGCAAAGCGATGCGCATTCTTGTGGATGGAGAGTTATCTCAAACATTTGCAGAACAGTGGATTCAAAGCTGTTACAAATAGAAGGAGTGAATGTAAGTTTATTTCATTTGATGTTTGTGTAACCCTTATCATGATGTCTTTTCACTAACTTATAACATTTATTCTTACAGTGTAGAGACTATCCTGAATCATATGTTTGGTGGATAAGGGAGAGATGCATCGAGCTGATTCTAGACAAAGCAATCACACCGTATGATCCTGACTCCCCTCTTCCTCCCAAAACTTCAATGGCAAAGGGCACAAGCAAGGGAAAGGTCAAGGGAAAGGGTAAGGACAATGGTAATGGTAAAGACAAGGGCAAGGGAAAAGGCAATGGGACCACTGCTGCAGAGTCTAAGAAAAAAGGAATGCCAGTGCTCTCTCCTCTTAAATTTGATCCATCCCCTCTTAAGCCCCAAGAAATGAGACTACCTGTAAAGGTCAAATTTTTTCAACAATCAAAGAAAGGCCCTGTGAGGAAAAATATCTTTGAAGAAATCGATAAAGAATGAAAATAGCAAACATAAGCATACACGAGCCATTTTATTTTGGCTTTGTACATTTTTATGCAATTTTTGTACCTCATTGTGTAATGAAAATTTTCACTTGTAAATCGAATGTAATGTACATTTTATACACGAGCCTTATTATTTTGGCCTTGTACATTTTCATGCAATTTTTGTACCTCATTGTGTAATGAAAATTTTCACTTGTAAATCGAATGCAATGTACATTTTATTTATACACATTCGAAAGGCGACTTGCTTCACGATAGCTTATGAAGTTCCCATTAAAAAATATCTTGAGGATAGTCTGTTAAGATAAATTCCTGCCAAGTTTTCATTCTTAAGGTCCCAAACTCACAATTGTGGGAGACAAACAACTCGTACAAAAGAAAGAGCGCTCGGCTCTTTTACCAATTGTTACACCATTCACTTTGAACTTATATCTAGGGGATGTATTGTCTAGCAATTCCAAGGTATCCCTCACATCTTTCAGACTCCAATTGGAAGTAACACTCACCTTCTTTACTTCTTCATGCGGAAAAACGTGCACCACAAGTTTATATGTTGTGTTCTCTGTATCAGAATCCAAGGGAACCCAAATACCCAATCTTCGTTTGTATCGCCTGTAATCAAAGGCCAAAGCAAGATTTTGGCGAGGGATATTGTAAGCCAAAGCCAAGGATTGAGGGCATGCACTGCACCTCAAGATATCACCTTTATGATCGCACTCTCTAGATTTCCAATGCGTCCCTATAGTGTTGTCCAAATCCTCTTCCGAAAAGTTTCTACTTAACCAGGATACCTTCGTTCTTTGTAAATTTGCTGTTTTGAAGCAAGCGACGAAGATATGGAGGGGTACAAACCATGATAAACGTATTCTTCGTGAGATCCTTCCAGCTGTCATGGACTTTTTAATATCCTGAGATATTTTGAATTTGAAACTCTGCACTGTTACCTTGTCAGGAATCTCCCAATTTAGAGATGAAAGACTTGGCAATGGCAAATCTTCGATATTCCCATACCTATCCGCTTTAGAGGGAACCACATATTGTGCATAATATATAAAAACCTTGCATTCACTATAAAAAGACACAGTTTGATCGGCATAAATAATGTCTGCCAATACCTTATGAATGGCATGGAAAGTCCCACTTAGGCTTTCCACAGGTTGCCATTCAATACTTGTTGACGGAAAGATATCTACAATGACGAACCGTTTGTTAGAACTTGCATAAATGGAAAAGAATTATATACGTTATTCAACTTATAACTTACAATGTGTTTGTTGGGGAACACGTTCGTTTGGAGGCAAGTGCATATCCTTGACCATGTAAACATGTTGCACCTTGACAAACCAGCCTTCGGGCATAATTTTGAAGGCAATGATACGCCCCTTCCAGTGATGTTTTATATCTTCTCGTTTTCTTCTTTTCACCTTATGGGAGCCCTTGCAAGATGGCAGCATGGTAACCCAATCATTTACAGCAAAGGTTTTGGGCTCAAAATTTCCATCTACTCCCTGGCTATAGACTGTGCAAGAGTGTATTAAACGAGAAGGGCGCCTGGAGGAAGCCATGAAAAGAATGAAAGCGCAGAGAAAGAAGCTCAAAGAGGGGTGAATGAACTAAAAAGTAGCGCCAAGAACCCAAATGAGTATGTATTGGGCGCCAAAAACAATATTGAAAGATCTCCCGACTTTCAAAAAACTCATTATTAATTTCATCACATCTCTGTCATGTATTTTGTCAGATTTGTAAGTAAATAACGTCTTTGGGACTCCAAAACATGTCAGACTTTAGGGGTTTTGGCTAAAAAAGAAGAGAGAATCACGAAATGGACTCCACTATCTCTAAAAAAGAGGAGACAAGAATACCATATTCTTGCACACGTGGCGAACTCTCTTTGGCCCTTTCCTTAATCCCGTGATTAACAAAAGTGCATTTTTTGAAGCGTTTTTGGCCCTAATGGCCTATGCATTGAATGCCCCTTGTGTGTGGTTGAAGCCACCCCTAGGTCATGAGATTAACCTTCCACTCATTCAAATCTCATCCTCCACTTCCCTAGCCACTTTCCCATCCAATAATTTTTGTGGCTCCTCCACTTGCCTTCCAATTAACATAGTTATACATGGTTCTTATCTTGCCACACTCCACTTGGTGCATGCTGTCATTTCTAGCCCCCCACGCTCTCTAGATTTGGATGTTCATATCTTATCTCCTATTCTAACACCCATTATCCCAATCTCTTCTACACTCGAAGTTTTATCCTCTCTCTCTCCTCAAGTAGATATGCCCATATTGACTTTCTCTCAAGTTGATGCTGGGAGAGGATTTCAAAATGGTAAGCTCAGAGATAGTAAATAACCAATTTAAAGGCTTCCTCTAGACCTTCAATGGCACAAGTATGACACTCTACTTCATGAGAAATCATAGCCTTAAACAAACAAGAAATGATGGACTATGCATAGAGAAGTTAATTAGCAAGGCTTAGTAGTCAAAAGCCAAAATAGTTAAAAACAAGTTTACAAGTCGACAAATGGGCATTTCATATGTAGATTCACACATGATGGAAGAGGTCATTTTCTCTCTCTACATACATTAATCACTTGGAAAAGAAGGTGCATGCATGTTTGAAAAGCTACTCACATTAAAAAAAATTCGTAGCACAAATAAAAAAGTTTAATCAAACTTTAGGTGTATATTTCTTAAGTGTTCCATTATGTGTTAATCTTAGTGTTTAGAGAGGAATTTTTAGCATATATTAGGAACCTTAAACATTTTCACATGGATATTGTCAATGCATTTAAACAAGCATAACAAATTTTCATTTTTTCTACATTTACATGTCCATTTAACTATGCATTGCAATACCCATTTATGCTAGTATTAAGACACTCTAGACATTGTTAATATAAGGGTTTCCAATGCAGCTACACATAATTGTAAAAAGTCACTTAAACAATAATTTATAGAGGTATGTATCCTACTGTTCAATCAATAATTTACAACAGCATTTCAACTACCATTTATGAAGTCATTTAAACCAACACTTACCTAGAAAATTTAGAATTCTAAATGGCAAACAACACCATGTCTTATGAGTGTGACAAAAACTTGCCAAGGACAAGGATTGTCATCCCCCAACTTACAAGAGAATAACTTGAAGAAGAGAAAGAACTAACAAAAGGATGAAGTATAGCAATAAATTTCTTTACAAATGTTGATACAAGAAACTCAATCAAATACAAGCAAAAACAAGACAATAACTAGATATACATGCTTGAACTAGAACTAGAACGGACCTACTCAACATGAGCCTCACAACTAATATTGGCAAGATTGAAGGGCTTAATGAGAAGCTTGCCAATATTAGTTGTGAGCCTCAACATGAGCCTCACAACTAATATTGGCAAAACTAGTTTTAAGGAGGTTAATGAGAAGCTTCTAGATGATGATATCATTAATCATATAAGCATCTTTTAACATAAGCAATGATATAAGTAATGTTGAGGCCCTTCACCACAGAACAATCAATTATTATCCAAAATTAAAGTAACACAAAGTGAACAAGAAAGAAAATAATGACATGAGAGGAGATCAATCCACAAATCTTACATGACACAAGTTTGGGTTCAATCTCCCCCATTCATGGGTGAGCAACTCTTCCATATATATTTATAATATTCAATTAAGCTTATATGCTCAAAATACATTGAAATCATTCTTTTTAAATCATTGTGTTTCCTTTCCTTACAGGACTTGTTTTTATGCAAATAAAGTAAACATAGCCTATTCTAAATAGCTTGATAATTAAGAATATTTTATCTTTTCAAATACATCCAAAATAAATCTATTTCATATATGGGCATGCAAAGTGCTTGCGCTTATATGTGCATATATAATATAATATACTCAATAATATTTTTTCACACTATGAAATGCATAAATTCTACACATTAAAATGTGTAGAATAAAATAATAATTTTATCTTTAATCTCTATCTCATAATCTACTCACCACAACACAAAACACATAAGTATCCTTTCATCTATCTACTAGATAAAATGTGATCAATATCGCATGCATTTGTTCATGTAATAAGTCAAATCATATGGTAAATAGACAGAATCCACAATAATAATCATCTAAATTTTATAATATATATAATTTTATAATACAATAGCCAATAATTGATTCAAAAAAATATGAAGATAAATTACACAAGAGAGAAGAATTCTACAAAACTTGTCTGACACAAGATTAGGTGTAATTTACCTCCCCTATGTATGTATTTATAATATTCAATTAAGCTTTTGTGCTTAGAATACATTGAAAGCATCCTTTTAAGTTTCAAAATGAGGCAAATATTATCTATTTATTGGCATTGTCCCACACTTTTTCTTTCTTTGCATGACTTGCATTTATGTAAATAAATCAAATACATTCTATTCTAAATAATTTTATCATTAATATTATTTTATCTCTTTAAAAATATCCAAAATAACTCTATTGTGTATGTGCACACGCAAAGTCCTTACACTTATAGATGCATATAGAGTATGATATTTCTAATAATATTTTTCTACTCTATGAAGTGAATCAATTTCACACATTAAAATGCACACTCTAAAATAATACTTTTTCCTAACTTCTTCTAATTATTTGCTCACCACAATACAAAACACATTAGTATCCTTCCATCTATCTACCAAGCATAATGCAACTACTATTGCATGCATGGGTTCATGTAATAAGTCACATATCATGCGATAAATAGAAAAAATATATAATAATAATAATAATAATAATATAAAATTTATAAATTTTGTAATAAATATAGTTCTATAACAAGTAATGCTAATGTAAGCATTGTTGCAAGTTCTCTTCTAGAACCTTTCAAATATCTTCTAGGGATTTTTAGAATCTTCTAGCACTTTTGTGAATCTTTTAGAGATCTCTAGAAGTATGTGTTTTAAAATCCTCCGCGAGTAAGGCCCATTAAGCCACAGGAAAGGCTTAATGGCCTTTTAAAGACCCACAAAAAAAAAGAAAAAGAAAAGCGATGGTATACCAACATAGTTGAAGGATTTTTGGGTTCAAGTAATTCCATTTCTAGTTGATGAAAGGACCATTTTTTCCTTTTCATGTAGCTTGTTAAGAACTAACCACATGTGATACTCGTACTCTTTTTTATTCTTGGAAAATTTTTGAATTTCATCTTTATCTATTACCACAAATGGTATCTAGATATTCTTGGAAGATGTCATTCATTAGACATTCAAAAACCATTGGAGTATTTGTGATACCAAATAGCATGACAACATATTCAACATTGCCATGCCTTATCTTTTTGTATTCACTAGTTTGTTCTATCCTAGCTTTGGTGCTATTACTTTTAAATTCTTAACTTGTTTGATGATTCAATATAGACCACTAAGTTCTAGTAATGTATGATATACTTACAAATATATATTACTTTACAAATGCATATTTTGTAACTTTGTTTTTGGCATAGGATATTAATATTAAAACTGCTCTAATTTCAACGTTAAAAAGTTAAAAATCACCACTTTTCAATATATTGTAGCTTACATCGCCCAATGTCATAGCAAAGGAAAAGGTGGTGTGAAGAGATGAATGGGAGAGAGAGATAGAATGCAAAGGAGGCACAAGGAGGAAGAAGATTAGTCAATGGCTATGCATACACATGAACAAGATATACAAAAATTTCAAGTCAGTACATTAGATGTGAAATAATGGGTTTAATCAAGGGCGGTTTTGCAGAGTGGGTCACAAGTAATGGATAGCAGGTCATAAGTGGTGCAAAGGGGGAACCAAGATTGAAAGCTTTCTTGAGTGATATGGAGGATGCAATATGTCCATCCTCCGAATCCCAACCACAATCTTGTTTCCCAAATCCCAATCACAACCTCTTATTGGTACACGTGGGGCTCTCTCTTTGGAAAGTACTCTGTCTAGATGAGGATTTGGATCTCTTCATGACTACGTGTGCATCATCCATGGGGTGAGCACAATGTTTTTCTTCTCATCATGTACCTCCATCTTCACTTGTAATATTTTTCTAAATGTGCATGCCACCATGACACAAAGTAAAATAACACCTATAATAAGATAAACAAGAATGTATCCCTCAATCTCCATACACAAACATAATGAGAACAATTAAAATTTTAGCAAACAAGAAAAAAAAGAAAAAAATTTAGGATACAAAATATTAAAATAACTAACTTTAAAATGACCAAATAAAACTCTATGTTCTTTCATTATAGTAAAGTAAGAGAATAAATTAATACAACTTTTGGAAAGGAGTACTTGTCTTGTCCTTTGTCTTCATTTCTTTCTCGTACACATCTTTCTTATTTCATGAAAGCTCTCTCAACCACATCTCATACTAACTGTATCTCTCAAGCATATCTCTCAAGGAAGATATAAGATGGTACGGAAATAATGTGAGTCATGGATTATATGGCTACTTGCATTGGCTTCCCCCTCTCCATTGATACCTATTATGGATGTATATCTACCACAGAATATCACAAATGAATGACTAGCCAAAGAGAGGGGAAGTTTGAATGCGTAGGTATTAAATAATGCCAAATATGTTTGAGTTTGCATTAGAAAAAATTAAACTAAAAATGAACTCTTAAAAGTATTATAATTTAATGGAATGGTCCTTTAGATTATCCAATAGTAAGATTGGATATTGACATCCATGGAGGGTGTCTTATATTAGGGGATTTAAAAAATAGAGAATGAAGAGTATACAAACTTTGAGTTTCTCTGACCTCATACTTTTTTCCTCTTTTTGGTGATTTTTTTATTTTTCTTTTTTTCATCGTAAAATTAGTTTGATCTAAAAATTGAGCAACAAATCACTTTCTCTCTCTTCTTCGCTCTAGTAAATTTGTATCTCCATTGAAGCTTTCTATGCAGAGTAATCAGGGTCTTTTCGCTTACCTCTATAATGTCTTCTCCTTTTGCAACTCTAAATTCAAACAAAAAAAAGGTGCCCATCACTTTTTGTGTTTTCTCGTATGTGTTATTTTAGGGTTAACCATCATGTACAATTGTTGTTTTTGTTTTATTATAGAGATTATTTTGGGCAGAAGACACATGTGCTCTCTCTCTCTCTCTCTCTCTCTCTCTCTCTCTCTCTCTCTCTCTCTCTCTCTCTCTCTCTCTCTCTCTCTCTCTCTCTCTCTCTCTCTCTCTCTCTCTCTCTCTCTCTCTCTCTCTCTCTCTCTCTCTCTCTCTCTCTCTCTCTCTCTCTCGTTTCTCTTTTTGCTATGTTTTCAATAGACCTTGATGCTGGTTCAAATTGTTGTTGCCTTATTTTGGAGTTCATTTAGAGCAAGAAGCATATGTGTTGATCTCTCTCACCCCCTCTAGTTTTTATTTTTTAATATTTTTTCAATACATCAGAATTTTTGTTCTAACACTCATTTTTTTTAATTGCAGAGATTATTTGGGGCTACTTTATAATAGTACTCACGTCTCTCTTTCCTTTCTCTCCCCCTCTATCTCTCTTTGTTTTCTCTTTTCACTATATGTTTATATATACATTCATGTCAAATCTAACTCTTGCTATTGTCTTTTTACAAAGATAAATTTGGATAAGATTGCATAGATGTGTATTGCTTTCTCTCACTCACACACTCTCTCTTTCTTTCTCTCTATATTTTCTCTTTTGTGCTATCTTTACAATAGGATTTGATGATAGTTCTAACTTTAAGATCAGTTATTGTTGCAACACTTAACACAAGATAGAGTAGAGATTTTGTAGCTCAATTTATAGGTAAATTTTCTATATTTTTCATTGTTTCAATTCATATAATTGGCTTGTTATTTTTTATGTTATAGCATTAGAATCAATTGTTATTACAACAATCAACAAAGTAATGTAGATATTCTATTTTATAAGTAGATTTTCTATTTTATGTTGTGAGAATTCATCTTAATGATCAATTGTTTTGATTGTTATTTAACTACTATATTTCTTTAACATAACATACACATATTGTGCAAGGTTTAGGTAAAGCATATAACTCTCAATCTGACATTTTTAATGTGGTGAGTAACTTCTTTGTGTTGAATGATACGGATCTACTAGAAGTTTATGTTCAAATATCCTCTAATATATGAGTCCTATATGTGTCCATTTGAATCTCCATGTCATTTGGCTATGATCCATGTAACTCTTGTATCATATAATCCATATAATGTATCATGTGCTTAGTCATAGAATATCTCAAATGTGAATCCAAAGTACCCATTTGGACTTGAATATGATATGGTTACCATCCTTGAAATAACTACTTTATAATACCCATGTATATATACGATGAATTGGACTTGAATAAGATATGGCTACCATCCTTGTAATAACTACTTTATAATACCCATGTATATATACAATGAATGGAGTCAATTTTGGCCCTACTTGAAATTGTCTTTGAGTATACTTGTACCATTACTTTTGTCATATTTAATATTAATGATATGATCAAAGTGACACCTTGAATTTAAATCTACACTTATTGTCAATATAGACAACTATATACATTTCAATTTCAATATTTGTGTCTAGTTACAAAGTGTGAACATCTTTTACTACCATAGTTGCTTTATATGGCATATTGGTGGTTACTGGTTGTACTTAGCATACTTATTGTTTAGGGATTAATACATGCTTTTTTCCATATATTGCCTAGATTGTAATCCATGAGAGAAGAATAAATATTCTCTCAATAGAAGTACATAACATAAAAGATGAAGAAGATAATTGGATCATACATATCATTGCTCATCTTGGGTACATATACATCTAAGTAAAGCAAGGAGATTATAGGGTGAAAGCATCTACAATTACAGATATATCAAAGCACTAGAAGGGTACAATTTTAGCTCTCAAAGAAAAGAACGTTGACTCTCACCTTGTAACAAATGTGTTGGTACAATGCATATTCACGTAAAAATAAATAAATATTACTTCTGCTATAACCATTCAATGAAACATTGCAAACACTAAGTCTTTATAGCACATTGAGAATAAGCAATTTCATGATATCTATGTGACTAATTGTCTTGTATTTATATAATCATACCCTTTGAATTGCTGTGATAGAAAAAATGTGAAGAGTTTCATAAGTCCTTTTAAATGTTACCACATCAAAATTGGTATGTTGCTTTTTTAGGGTTATACATGGAAGCAACTCATAGAGGACCTTGTTTTTTTCTTTTTATGACTTCAAGTACATACTGCCCAAGGGGATTCAAGAATTTGGGACCCTTGAGTCTATGCATGTATCAAATCTCAATAGCATAGAATGACCAATTATATATTAGTGACATTTTACATACATAGCACAAAAATTTTACTAGACACATTGAACTCTATGAAGCCAAGTACTAGCTCAAAAAATGTACACCTAAGTTGGTTCATAACCATTATAATTTTAATGCATATGTTCGAGGAATGTGAGGATATGAGATGTACTAAAAGCATATATATCATAAAAAGTGCACCAGAGGACTATATAACAAGCATTTAAGGGAAAACTTGGATGTAAAAAATTACTCATAGTCATGACATGATAGAGTATTGAGTCACAAGAGACATGGCTTTTAGGAAAAATTTACTATCCTAATTGATTATTTTCTTACTTTTAGATGATGCAAAAACTAATTCTCCTTCCCAATTACAGTTATTTTGTCATATGAAAAAATTTATGCCTAGTGCTCAATATCGTAGATGGAGGATACTCGAGACTGAATGTTGTGCCTTGATCAAAGCACACATGATAGCATAGCTGTGGATACTATTGTCACCTATAAGGGTCATGATTTCTAAGTGTTGTGGATGGAGGATAATTGGTCCCAGACTATAATGCACCATGAAAACACAATCTTAAAGGAGATTCCACCTACTGGCTTCTATTTTAAATAAGATAATGGAAAGATTCAAAGACAAGCTACTATTACCAATGAAAAGTGTGTGGCTCCACATATTTTAGACATTGCAGAGTCTTTTTAAATATCCCAAATCTACACACATATTTTATTTGAGATATGAAATTTACACATATATACCTATGTGTTGAGGGGGAAGGGGGAAAGAGAGAGAGGGGATGGGGGTTCATTCCAAATTTTACCTGATACAACGTGCAATCGTATTGACACATTTATATGCCTTTCACCTTTATAAATGTGTTATATAAAAAACTAAATATTGCATTCAAATAGTCCCTTAATCGTTTAGAATATAGGATTTTTAGCATTGAACTAGTTTGGTTTTGGTTTCATTGTTTTATTTTACACATTCTCTCTTTGTCTCTTCACATCCACCAAATCCCTCCTACCTACTACAAGATGCTTGCATACATTTTAACAAGTGAATCCATGAGACTCGCTTTACATTCTCTCTTTGTCTCTTCACATCCACCAGATCCCTCCTACCTACTGCAAGATGCTCGCATACATTTTTATGAGTGAATCCATGAGACTCGCTTTACTAGATAGGGTGATGAGATCTTTAAGGTTTTCTCAAATAACTTCAACCTTGAACATGTACTTGCACTCTGCTTGATTCCCCCCTTTAGGTCTTGGAAGACTTTCTAAGCACTGTCTCCACTTGCACATACTCCATTAAGGGATCTGACATGACTTTAGTACCCTTGGAGTAGCTCATGGTATTTCAAGTTAAGAAGAACCACCAAAAAGTGGTGAACTGTGTTTGGCCCATGTTAATCCTTTGTAGAGAATATGAACTATTCCTATGAAAAGTGTTTGGCCCATGTTAATCCTTTGCACAGAGCATGGACTATTTCTATGAAAAGTGTACTATATACAACACCTTTGGAGCTCATAGAGGGTAATTGTACATTAGCAATCTATCTTGTTGTATTGGATACACTCATAGATGAGGAGAGTGACAAAGATACAACTCCAAAGATTGCTACTATCACATATAGGGGAGAAGTGCCAATTAAAGAGTCAATAAATATTCAAGAGGAACATCAAATGGGTGGAGGATCAAGGATTGACTCTCATGGTGCCATCCTCTTTAAAAAGTCACAAATTAACAACCCCAACCTTACTTCCTTGATACCCATTGAAATAAACTACTCGAACTACTTGCTTCTATAGGATGTGCTACAATACTTGGAAATGAAGGAAGAATAGTTATTATTTATCCTAGTTAGAGATTCAATGGAAGACCTAATTGATTATGATTATATATATTGCCATATGGCACCTACATGAGGGGATGAGCGCCTTCAATGGTTCTCCCTTGTGTGCACGTTAACAATATGAGTTTGAATGGTTCTCAATTAGTACGGGACATGTTCCTAAGAGGGAATTACTTTTCGTCTTGGAACGAAAGGTTGATATATAAAATCAAGTGAAGCTGTACGTGGGTGATGCCATAATATTCATATCTCAAGTGCTAGAATCTATGTGATTTGATTATTTAATAAAATTTCAATGATTATTTGATTTATTATGGGTGGCTAATTACCTTTATTCAATCAATTATATTTTCTAACATTATTTTTTGAATTTTTGGCAATTGATTTGTAGAGCAAGTTGAATTAGATACAAGTGGCAAGCACAAATTATTACATAGACTTTTTCTTTGAATTATTTAAATAGATGCACTATCGTTTATTCTAAGGCGTGCACAAATCCTCTTTGTAAATATTTATTGATGCCCAAGGTTTTATGAGATATATTAAAGATATTCTAGAAATGTTTTATGGCTCTCAACAGTTGTGAGTTGTGCAACTAATTGCAACCATCTATTTAGTGATCTCAAACTCTTTTATCAAAAGAGTGATTATAAAGGGCATCTCTTTGGGCAAAGCAAGATTTATTTTAATCTTATAAATATGGCATGGAGGAGATACCCACTCGATGTACAAGGAAAAATTGCACCCAATAGTGTACCACTCAATTTTGCTTTACTCTTCTATTTTGATTTTTATGAGTCATGGTTTCATTTTTATAAGAAAAAGAGAGTGAGGGACAGCTTCTTCTACTCACTACGTGCAAGTCTTGCAATAGTGGTATGAAGCTCAACTTACATTTGGGGCTTCCAATCACTTACCCTCTTATACCAAGGTGAGCCCTCTAAAGAAATCAAGCTCTACGATCCATCTCAGCTCAAATCGACTTCACAACTAGATTCCTAGGCTTCAAAACCCCAAACTGCTTTATCTTTGCTTAGAAATTTTGCAGTTCAGTCCTACATTGAAAAATCCAACCCTCCTACCAAGGAGCCATCATTCTGTGAGTTCTGTAGCTTAAAAAATGTTAATAAGAATATGATTAAGCTTTAAAATGCTTAAATCTTCTTTCTCAATGGAGGGGGGATGTTTTTTTGTCGCCGTGAGCAGCAATGACATTTTCTTGTTCTACAAAGCCAAGTTTTTTTAAATTAAGACTTAAAGCCTTGATTAATAATCTCCCACTTAATCAACTTCATCCTCTCCTACATCAAACTATCTGCAAACTTCACTAATCTACCTAAATCACCATCAATTTCTAGTCTACAAGAGGGGATTCTTGCATGGTCACTCTAGGGCTACGAAACTTCATCAACATACCCTCAAAATTTTTTATCTTTCTTGCCTATTTTATCTCATCATTTTGTCAAGAAGCCACTCTTTATTTTAGTTCCTACATGCCAAAGTTTTATTACCCCAACCAAAGTGTCTTAGAATTATAAGGCATCTTTATTATTCAGATATCTTCAACAAGCCATAAGCAATCACCATGTCTCATGAAGGACCTTCTAGCACTGAAATTTTGATTCCACATTGTTGCTTCCTGAACCAACCACGGAGCAATGCATGGATTTAGTGGCCATGCAATTAGAAGAAGAGTGCCAACATCGAGACCAACTGAAGCAAGAGCTATGATCACTCAAGCATCCCTCATTCCAAATTTTCTCTACCGACAATGCTATAGTCAATACCATCAATCCCACCCTTGAAGCGTAGTCCATCTACAAAGAATCAAAGATAAGCAAATGTACCTTTAAATTTAATATTTACGATGGTATTAAATATGGTCATAAGGTACTCTCTTGGTTAAGTCGACTCGACTCATGAAAATGATAAAATCAAGTGTGGTTCACATTATTTTATTGACAAAGCTTCCTTATGGTGTGGTGGGATGTCACATGTAAGAGCACTGATCATCCTCTTACGTGGGAAGCATTCCATAAGAAGGTTCTTAATTTAAAAAATTTGCCCAATTCGAGTTTCACATGCAACAACAATGGGATGTCTTTATGCAGCGAGAGTGAGAGACTATTCCTCAATACATCAAAAGATTTTGGAGTACTTTGCTGCAATTTCAAATGGTCAAGCATGTAGTGGAATCTCATTCTAAAAGAAAGTATATATCCAATATTCTTCCATTTTTTCCAAGCTCAAGTTAGTATGTTTAAACCCAACACATTGGACAAGACTATCTCTTTGGCACATGACACAAAAAAGAAACAATCTGAAGATTGGTGATAACTTTCAACTTCCATGGGAAATAATATGGGTAAAACAACTCTCGTTTCAATTCTTTTCATACTTTCAACTTTCAATTTGGAAAGAATCATCCTAATTGCTAAGCTTGGATGAGTCATTTGTATAATAATGTGAGCCAGTCTACTTCAAATTCTAATCCCAAGATTTCTCATTTGCCTCTTCTAGTCTGTCTAAGTCATCTACACCTAAAAATGTTAATCCAAGTGTCTTAAATACCAATTTCAAGAATGTATTTTGTTATAAATGTAATCACCCTAGCCATATTGTGAGTTATTGTTCTATGGACAACACTCATGATTGAAAAAGGCCTACTACAAATTTAAATTATCTTGAAGCTAACAAAGCAATTGAAGACCTTGAAGCGATGCCCGATTTTGATGAACTACGCTTACGGGAGAAAGTTCTAACAATACTAGTGAAATTTCTAGTAAAATTTATATCCATGTTTTATTGAAAATGAGATGTAATATCCATAATAATGAAATGACTATTTTGCATGATGACGATAGTACACATGACTTTGTTTTAAAAAAGGTAGTCAGAAAATTACAACTTAAAATTATTTCATCCACTTATAAAATTAAGGCTACATTTTTAGAGCAATGATATAACAAAACTAAAGAAGTACATGGATTAGAAATTTGCATTAGATCTTATAGAGAAAAAAAAATTAGTAACACCATTACAATCTAGTTATATAATTTTAGGTATGCCTTGGCACCATCAATTTAATCCTAATATTGATTATGACATGCATTTGGTGCATATTTACCATGAAGATAAAATTCTTTTTCTTGAAGGATTAACAGATAGTGAGTTATACCCATTAATTAGTCACACTCAAGCGAAGCAGCATGCCATTCAAAAGCAATCTAAAGCTTTCTCATATTAATTAATAAAGTCAAAGCTGCCAAGTCTAAGTTAACCATAAGGTAAAAAAATTATTAATAAATTTTCTAATTATTTTTCTTATGACTTGCCTCTTCAACTTCCTCCATCACAACTAAAGGATCATCAAATTGATCTTCTACTTGGTAGCCAACCTCCTTGTAAAGCTCCTTATTGCCATAATCAAGTAGGAAAAAATGAAATCCAAAAAAACAAGTTGAAGAACTATTAAATAGAAAATTAATGTGACCTAGTAGTTCACCTTTTAGAGCTCCCATTCTTTTAGTTTAAAGAAAAAAGAATCAAACCTATCATATGTGCATAGATTACAAAGCTCTAAATAAAATCACTGTTAAAAATCGATATCCAATTCCTCATGTGGATGATATGTTAAACAAATTGCAAGATGCTACTATGTTTAGAAAAAATTGACCTTAAGTTCGGGTTTGTATGGCTATACCTGATATTTATAAAACTACCTTTTAGGATCCAATTTGGCCATTATGAATTTGTAGTAATGCCCTTCCGTCTTGCGAATGCAGCTGCCACTTTCAGTAAAATGATGAATTGAATATTTTTTAATTTTCATCATTGTGTTATTATCTTTTTTTATGATATCCTTGTTTTTAGTAAAACTTAAAGAGAACATGAACATCATTTATCTTTAGTCTTTATTTTACTAAAACAAAATTATATTTTTGCTAACCCAAAAAAGAGTACTTTCTTTCAAACAACAATTGAATATTTAGGTCATATTGTGTCTATTAAAGGAATACAAGTGGATCCACATAAAATTGAGGCTATTAATACATGGCCTACACCCAAAAATGTGCATAAAGTTTGTTTATTTTTAGAACTAGCAAGTTTTTATTGTAAATTTATTAGGCACTTTTCATTACTTACTTTACCATTAACTTTGTTATTGAAGAAAGGTTTTGTATTTCATTGGGGCGACAACCAACAATGATCCTTTGATTTACTAAAGCATGTATTAACTCACGCACTTGTTTTACAACTCCCTGATTTCAATAGACCGTTCTTTCTAGTTGTTATTTATTGACAATAATGGTTCTAGCATTAGTACCATATTGATACAAGATGACCATCCAATTGCATACTTTAATTGTAAATTGAAACCTTCTAGGGACTTAGATATAGTATCTATAACAATGAACTTTTAGCTTGTTGTAGTACATGCATTATGAATATGAAAATATTATTTAATGGGCTTAGAATTTATGATTAAGATAGATCAACAAAGTATCAAACATCTTCTTTCTCAACCACAAATTTTTGATAGGCATATACAATTGGCATCTTTCATTCAATCTTTCCATCCTTTAATTCAGTATTAGTATAGTAAAGAAAATGTTGTAGATGATGCATCAAGTATAGGCCATCTATAAATAATATTTTTATACTTTTTACATATTCATTAGATGCTATGAAAAATACTTATTTGCATGACTCTGATTTTCATGATTCTTGGTTGAATCAGTCTCAAAATCAATGGATTTCTATTAGTTTTTTTTTTTGTCTCTGATGGAATTCCTCTTTTATGAGAAATGTTTGTGTGTTACTCACTCTTTTCATCATTTTATTCTCCAAAAAGTTTACGATCCACCTTATATGGGTCATCGTAGCATCGTTTCTACTCTTCATAATTTGCAAGAAGATTTTTATTGGCCTCAAATGAATCAAGATGTTTTTGCCTTTTTTTTTTAATGTCTTGCTTGCCAATAAATTAAAAGATATCATGATAAGCAATATGATTTATTAATGCCTTTAGATATTTCTAACTCACCTTCGTAACAAATTAGTAACAGATTTTATTCTGATTTGCCAATGACTTCTTTGCAAAATAATATGATTTGGACTATTATCGATAGATTTAGTAAGAAAACATATTTTATTCCCCGCAAGAAAACTCTAATTACCTCATAAGCTGCTAATCTTTTTCTTACGCATATCTTTGTACATCATGGTTTGCGGAACATGATTGACTCTGATCATGATCCCCATTTTTGCAATAATTTTTGGAGAACTCTATTGTTTTAGCTTGGTACTAAAATTGATTTTAGTTCAGCTTTTCATCCTAAAACTAATGGTAAAACTGAAACTATTAATAGCACCATTCTTCTTTATTTAAGTCATGCCTATACTATCTCTTCACTTGGCACATGGAATCAACATTTACATCTTTTACAATTTGTCACAATAATACACCTCACTCTACCACCAACAAAGCACCTTTTGAAATTATGTATGGTTGCAAAATGCCAACACCAACATTTCATTTAAGTTAGAAAGTGCCTTTTGTTTATGATTGGATCCATACTCATTTCACTATTTTTGAACAAGTTAAACAATTGATTGCTAAGGCCTAACAATCCTATATTAAGCAAGCTAATAAGAAACTCCAAGGTATGTGTTTTAAAGAAGGTGATTATGTTTGGTCACAAATTGAAAAATGTAGATTGCATAGTGTTGAGAAGAATCCTAATGTTAAACTTGCATCTAGATTTTATAGACCATTCAAAATTCTTCATTGTATCAATGCTAATGCTTTTAGATTAGAATTGCTTGGCCATTGGAAAATTCATAATACCTTTCATACTAGTCTTCTTTGTCCCTTTAACGGCTCATTACCTGCCCATCCCATATATTATTCTCCATCATTGCTTGAAGATGATCATGAACTTTTAATTCTTGAATCTATTATTGATATTGCTTATATAACTATCCACACCGGCAATACTTATCCTTGCTATCTTGTAAAATTTTAAAACCATCCTATTGAGGAAACTCAATGGATGATTGTGTGTGCTTTGCATGGTGCTCCACATTTATTGGCTCCACATCCAACCAATAGCAATTAAGCGCAATTGCTATCCCACCCCAAGGGTATGTTGCCAAGTGGCACCTACATGAGGGGATGAGCATCTTCAATGATTCTCCCTTTGTGTGCACGTTGACAGGATGAGTGTAAATGGTTCTCTGTTTAGTGAGGGGCACATTCCTAAGAGTGAATGACTTTTCATCTCGGGCGAAAGGTTGATGGGGACACCTATCCTTTTTGAGTGTGAGACTTGCATGTGAGAATTGGGTGAAGCCGTATGTGGGTGATGCCACGATATTCGTAATCCCAAAAATGCTAACATCTATGTAATTTGATTATTTAGTGAAATTTCAATGATTATTTGATTTATTATGACTAGATACATTCATTTAATTAATTATTTTTTGACACAAAATTTTGAATTTTTGGCAATTGATGTGCAGAGTAAGATGAATTGGATGCAGACAGCAAGCCAATTTATTACATAGACTTCTTCATTGAATTATTTAAATAGATGCATCGTTGTTTATTCTAAGGCATGCACACATCCTCTTTGTAAATATTTGTTTACTTGATAACTTAGAAGATATATTGAAAATATTCTATAAATATTTTATGGCTCTCAGCTATTGAGTTGTGCAATTGATTGCAACCATTTATTCAACGAACTCAAACTCTTTTATCAAAAGAGTGATTGTAAAGGGCCTCTATCTTTGGGCAAAGCAAGATTCATTTTAATATTATAAATACGACATGGAGGAGATGTCCACTCCATGTACAGGGGAAAATTACACCCAATAGTGTGTCACTAAATTTTGCTTTACTCTTCTTTAAGTCTATTTTGAATTTTATGAGTCACGCTTTTATTTTTATAAGAAAAAAAGAGTGAGGGAGAGCTTCTTCTGCTCACTACGCGCAAGTCTCACATCTGATCTGTGCAACAATATGGTTGGGTATTCGATGATGGAAGAGATTGGAAGATATGATGGCACTAGCTTAAATATAGTGAGTGATATTATAGCACCACATGAGTAGATTTCCCTAGCTGAGATAGATTACCTTATATTGGATATTGAGTTTGAAGCACTACAACATATTCTATTATATCAAGGCCCCAGCTTCCTACCAAGGAATTTATGGGTCTCTTTGCCTAGAGAGGTATCTCATTGACACACAAGGAAAGGAAGATATAGGGTGAGCTGGAAAACATGAGATTTCTAACTATCATATATTGTCCTATGACTAAACTTGACCCCAACATACATCAAGTCCCTGGGAATCCATCGATTAAATCTTGGGCCAAAAACATGCATGTAGCTACCCTTTTCGAAGTCTAGTATCTCAGACTTTGAATGGAGTAGCTACATGGTCGGAGACTAGAGTCAAATGCTTGACTTCAAACAGGGTAGCTACATACATGATTTTGCTAGCGTGTCTAGAACTCTCAAAGTGTGTGGCTAGCATACCTAGAAGAACTTTCTACAAATTATGTCCCCCTTTTGTGTCCAAAAAGTAACTTGAGTTACAAAAGGAGAAAATTTTGACCTCTATCCTCTAAGCTCGAGAGAGCTCACCATGCTAGCTCTTGGGTGTGGAGGGCCTGATCCCTAGGTGACTCTTGTGGTAGCCTCTAAATAGTTATTGATCCCTCCAAAGGACCCTCACCTCCTACCAATGCTATTAATAAGCCTACACGGCCACCTCCTAACAAATTTTGATCAACTCCATTGAGGTCTCTACAACCTCCTTAGAAATCCTATGTCCACCCATTGTTCCAGACCTACTCATGTCTTCACCTCTTCATAACCACGAATCAAGTTTCAAATACAATAGGACCAAGGATCAAAGGTTGAAGCAAGAGCATCAAGCATAAGGAGCACAAAGCTGTGATCTGATAAGGTGGTACCTACCAACTACCCCACATTCCTCCTTTGAGTGCATCCCCAATCCCCTACATAAAACATGTCCAATTCATCTAAAAGAATAAACTCCAACCTCCTGTATCTACAAGAGAAGCCTAAGGAGCCATCACACTTGCAAAAAGCTAGATCCCTCTAGGCATCATGTGCTCCTACTCCAAAGATAAAGGTATCCCAAGTTTCTTCTCCCTATCTTCTAATGCTCTAGAAGTCCATGCCTCAACTTTTCCCGTCCTCTAATGTCTCTAGATTGTTAAAGTCACTTCCAACAATCCAAATATTACTACCTTAGGCAAACACACTATAGTATCTAAGTAGAAGCCCATATGTGCAAGGACCTCCATGGGTGCATAGACATTGAGAACCCCCAAGGCACAAGTCCCAATGTCTAGCATGATCCATAAGACTCCCCTAACCACATTTGTCCCATAGTCCTACACCCAAGCTATCATAATTGGGCATATCCAAGTACCACACACCACCACTCCTGCCATGGACTCTAATAAAATACTCCCAGTGTGTGGGACCTACCTCAAAGTGCCTCCCCCATCATACTAGCCAGCGAGAGAGGTGAGCTTATGCTCCTATAGAAATAATATGTCAATCTATACAACAAGGACTAGCTACAACTCTTACCCAGACAATCAGCTTCCTAGAGTGAAGGTTATTCATGTTCCAAGATGCTAGGTGTAAACTCATGGGGAAAGATGTCGGTTTTGCCAAACATGTACCTACTCGGGATGGACGAAGATGATGTAAAAGGAGATCCATGTGACATACATTAGCACTTGGCAGCAAGCTTAGAGGGAAAACTCCACTCATGATGGTCCTAGGATGGAGAAGGGGAGTGATGATTGCTCCCAAAATCACTAGAAAAGATTTTGAAAGCCAAGTTAAGAGGCATGCCTCCAAAATCTAGTACCATCTAGCAGCTTGTGCCAATGGACACTTGACCACATCCATCATTGATAATACCCATTATGGAAATGCTCACATGTGGATGCCAAGGTGCAAGATCTTTTGCCTCGTGCCACTTATGAATGTCTATCAAGCATCTGAACCACTGCTATAGTAGTAACTCTAGCCTAGTCTCTCCAACCACTAAGCAATAACTATAGCCTAGTCTCTTTCAAAC
The DNA here is from genome assembly GCF_053477565.2 of Lygodium microphyllum. Taxonomy (NCBI): domain Eukaryota; kingdom Viridiplantae; phylum Streptophyta; class Polypodiopsida; order Schizaeales; family Lygodiaceae; genus Lygodium; species Lygodium microphyllum. The sequence continues at coordinate 69,849,314 of NC_141154.1, read as the reverse complement.
ATTGAGAGATATGCTCAAATACCTAATCCTTTAGACCTCTTCTACATGTATTTTTCTAGCTTGTCAAAGTGTGGAAAGGTTGGAGGAAGAAGGTGTGGTTTAAGCCATCTATGGGAAGCAACAAATGTGCCTTGTCATCCCTTGATTTGTGGATAACAAAGATTTAGACCTCCAAAGGAAGTGAAAACTCTACCCTACAACTTTCATGTAGGATCAAGATCCACTACATAAAAACTCTTACAAAAGAAGCTATGTATGTCAAGGGAAAATTGTTGTGTGTTATTGGGGATGAGGAGATGGATGCGATGTGGGAAGGGCCACTCAACTAACAGGGAGAGGATATTAGAGTGTCCTTGTGGATGGAGGATGACAATGATATGGGGGCATATGTGGTAGGGAAGATGGGTGGAAGTCAAGTGTGGGGTGTGGAATGATGTGATGAAGTATGTGGTGGGGGGAAAGGTGGGTATTCTGCAAACTTAGGGGGTAATGGGAGGGGAGGATATTGGGACGTCAAGTCAACTGGGGGGGTGCATGTGGCTTATGTCTCCCTTTCTTCTTCTTAGCTTGTCCTTTACCTCAAGATGATGCTACAAAGGCATGACTATGTTCCTGTGAGAGTGCACAGTAGAAGGGAAAGTGAACATGGAGAAAAGGAGACTAAATGAAACACAAGAGAGAAGAAACAAACTGACTAATTTCTGGAAAATATAAGGCTACAATAGTGAGTCCCAACATGCAACTCTACGCATTAATGTGGTGCCAATCAATAGCAAGGGGATGAGAGAATGATAAGGTTTAGTTGAACGATGGGCTAAATGAATGAGGGAAATAGGCTGCCTATAAATATGCAAAATGGGGCCACAATTGGTATACAAGTGGCCAAGCCTAGATTGTGGACACCCAAGATAGCTTGCCTCAACAAACCAACAATGTCACATTACCCAAAACAAAAGTACATTAATGTACCCTCCATCTAAGATGTCTAAAACACTTTTTTTTTTTAAACAATGTTAGATCTCCCAATGTCCTCGCCTAACCAAGACTAAGGCTCACAAACAAGAGATAACTATACAACATACAGACATGTCAATAATTGCATGTCATAATCAACAATTATTATCACAATCAACAATAAATCCTTTTAGCTCATTTGCAAAGAACTCTAGTCTAACCTCTAAGTCCTAGCAACTCTATTTTCCCCCAATTTGTGTTTTGTGCTTTTTAGGAGCAAATCCACCCCCATCCTTGAGGCATACAAGCAAGAGATAACTATACAAGACACACATCCGTCAATAACTTCATGTCACAATCAACAATTCTCATCACAATCAACATTAAATCCTTTTAGCTCATTTACAAACAACTCTAGTCTAACCTCTAAGTTCTTAAAAACTATATACACTAAAGGGTGGTTTTCTGTGAGCACTACATCACATGCCATGTTGCCATGCAAATAAACATTCCCCATCATCATCATCATAATTGTTGTCCCTTCTAGCTCACCAACATAGATATGTAACAGGTTTTTTTCCCCTCATCGTGCAATGATAGAACGGATTGAGAGGAGTTGATAGGACCGAGAGAAATGAGAGGATAATCGGCCCGAAGGGAGAGAGAGGAGCCAAAAAGAGAGAGAGGGAGTAGTGGAGAAGGAAGAGAAGGAGGAGAAGAAGAAGGGAAAAAATAGAATGAGATAAGGAAAAGAGAAGAAGAGAGAGGGAGAAGAAGATAGAGGAGGAGAAGAGGGATAAAGAGAAGGAAAGACAGAGATAGAGGGGAGAAAATAGTGAGAAGGAGAGGGAGTAGTGGAAAAGGAAGAGAAAGAGAAGAAGAGGAGGTGAAGAATGGAAAAAGAGGAGGTGAAGAAGAAAAAAGAGAGATGGAGAGAGAGAGAGAGAGAGAGAGAGAGAGGAGGTGGTTAATCAAGCCCAAAGCTATGATCTAAAAAGATCAAGAAGACACATTCATCAAGCTGTCTCAAGCATACGCAAGTCTTTTTCCTCTTCCAAAATCTGCAAGTATGAGTTAATCACCCTTAGCAAGGTTTGTGGAACAAGTCAAACCAAGGAAATTGAGGAGTCAAAGGAGAGGACATCATGGCATTGAAGAGGAGCACTATGAGAGTAGGCCATGAACTTGCACAAGCAAGTGAAGTCCCTCCATCTCCAAGCAAAATCCAAGTGCTATGATTGCTTAATCAAAGTAGTTGATTTTTTTGTTTCATTGTTTATGGTAATTATTTATGATTTAATCGAAGTAGTTGAAATATTCTCTAATTTTTGGAGTGAGAATTCCTCTATGGATCTCTTATTGAAATAAGGGCATGGGACACTAGACTAGGGAGGATTTTGTACACAAGGATTGTCTTCTCTATATAGTTGATGCACCCATGACACTATTAGATAGCCTAAAACTCAAATTATAGATTGAAAGTTAAAAAGAGACCTATCTATACATAAGATAATTCATCCTTTAGTAGTTATCAAGGCATCCTCTTCATCATTTCTATTGTTATTATTTTACTTACTATAATTTTCAATTCATTTATGATTATCAGACAATTAGAGTATCTTGCCACTAAGACCGAATTAGGAATAAAGGTCAATCTTAGAAATTGTACATTTTGACCTTACAAATGTGATCTTCATCAATTTAGCTTAGAAAACTACTTGTGGGAACCATCGGTTTTGCAAATATATTGGGATAATAATTATGTAGAATGGTTGGAAAGAACAACCGTGTACTTAGCTTAGCTAATGTTGAAACTTGTGTCAATAAGGATTACGAGTAGCTTCTACTCATGCACTCAAGTTACCTAAGTATTCTCAAGTTATTGTGTTTCTAGAAGGGGATTATAAAACTAATGCTCTCTTTTGGAAAATTGAATGGGATTATTCATTGTGATACATTTGGGAAGTGGTTGTGCCTAACAAATATTGCATCAATCAAAGGAAAGTTCGTGATGTTTGAAGATGCTTGAGATGTGACTAGTAGATTAGTAACACAAATTGCTTAAATAATATGGTTTAATTTATAAGGAATTTTATGTGAGTGTATCCTCTTTGCAAAGTATTCAAAGGATGGTAAATTGGTTCTATAATAAGGCTTATGGTTTTTCCCATCCAAGGATAAGTTGGTTGGTTGACTCTTATGGAATATCCAAGTAACCGTTGGGATTGATATTATGTAAAAGGAATGTTTTCCTAGTTGTTATTGATAAGTTGATTGCTTGATTGTGCTTGTACAAAAGCTCTTGTGCCTTTATGGGCGGATATATAGTTACCCACTAAACCTCCCCCAAGGTTAGTGGTCCTTCACCAAGGGGCTATTTGACCATGCATGACCCTAGATAGGAGAGGTCTCCCTATAGGGAATCCTTGGGCAAGAGAAGGTGTGGGTGCTACGGTGGCGTGTGGGGTGGGGGGGAACGGGGGTGTTTGGCTAGTAAACCCCTTCTGCTCCTAGGAACTACCCAACTCCTAGCGTCCCAGGATGGACTTCCTGAAAGGCTCTAATTGCTTAATCAAAGTAGTTGAATTTTTTATTTCATTATTTATGGAAACTTTTTTTCTACTTTTTGGATCAAGAATCCCTTTGTGGATCTCTTATTAAAATGAGGGTATGGGACACTAGACTATGGAAGATTTTGTACATAAGGAGTATCTTCTCGATATGGTTAATGCATCCATGATACTATTAGATAGCTTGAAATTCAAATTATATTGAAGGTTGAAAAGAAACCTATCTTTATCTAAGATAATTCATCCTTTAGTAGTTATTAAGGAATCCTCTTCATCACTTCTATTGTTATCATTTTAACTTACTATCATTTCCAATTCTTCATTTGTGATTATCAATTAGAGTACATTGTCATTAATAGTGAATTAGGAATAAAAGTCAATCTTAGAATTTTTACATTTTGACAACTTGCAAATGTGATCTTTGTCAATGTAGCTTAGAAAACTACTTGTAGGAATCATCAGCTACACATCTATTGTGATGATAATTAAGTAGAATGCTTGGAAAGAACCAGCATTATCCTTAACTTAACTAATATTGAAACTTGTGTCAATAAGGATTATGAGTAGTTTCTACTCATACATTCAAGTGACCTAAGTATTCTCAAGGTATTGTGTCTCGATGAGATTATAAGATTAATGACCTAATTGGAAAATTGGCTAGAATTGTTCCTTGTGATACATTTAGGAAGTGGTTGTGCCTACTAATATTGCATCAATCAAATGAAAGTTTGTCATATTATAAAGAGGCTTGAAATGTGACTAGTAGAATTAGTAACACAAATTGCTTAGATAATATGGTTTAATTGAAAAAGAAATTTATGTGATTGTATCCTCTCTGCTAATTATTCAAAGAATAGTGAATTGGTTATATAAAAAGCTTATTGTTTTGAAAAAAAGATGGTTTTTCCTAGTCAAGGATAAGTTGTGTGGTTGACTCTTATGAAATATCCAAGTGATTGTTTGGATTGATATTATGGAAAATGAATGTTTTTCTAGCTGTTGTCGATAAGTTGATTGCTTGCTTATGTTTGCACAAAAGCTCTTGTGCCCTCATGGGAGATATATAGTTATGCACTAAAGCTCCCCCAAGGTTAGTACCGGGAGTCCTTCACCAAGGGGATATTTGACTACATTGGAGATTAAAATCAATCCCGAATTTGAGAGATCTTTCTGTAGGGAATCCTCCAGCAAGAGGAGGTGAGGGTGCCAAGGAGGACCTAGCTAGTAAACCCCTTATGCTCCTAAGTACCACCCACTCCCTGCATGTCCCAAGATGGACTTCATGGAAGGCTCTTGTGCTAAATAAGGGTAGATTTGTGGGTCATGTGCCTAAGATTAGACACGAGTCCCAAATTAAGAGACACAATGCCAAGTTGGCATTGCACGTTAGAGAAGGTGTGAGATAAATATATCATTTTGCAACTGCTTTCAAAAGATTGTTCAACATTATCTTTGTGTCAATGACCATAATTTATGTGAATGAACTAGTGTTTATAGTTAATTAAGGATGTTATCTTTTCATGTCAAACATAAATGTGTTAGGATAATTAGATAACTAAAATTTTACCCCAAGGAAAGCATGAGGGCAAGATCCCTGAGTGTCCAATGAGTGGGTGGTCTTGGTAAACCAAGATTTTTCCTTCAAGGTGCTAGATTTAGGAAAATTGCTGAATGTGTGAATATCTACTGTGTTGTCTTAGAACCCAATCAACGTCATTTTAGGAAAATGGAGTTGAGACTATACCCTAAAGGTAGAGGGGTAGACATGTATCACTCCCCCTTGTTTCTTACTCACTATAAACTAAGTGTGACATTGATATGCTTCGGATTGAGTTGACTTGCAAATGCATTGGCTCAGGAACTAATGCTAGTTAAGCTATTAAGTGACCTTAGTGCCAAATTAGAAACTCAGATTCAGGTCGATCCTTTACGAATTATGGTTGGAACCTTCAGTCACAAAGTGGACTTGAGAGAGCCCAAGCAATAAACCCCATGTTATTTCTTTGCTTAAGAAAAGTCTCTTGATGGACCACTAAATCGTGCCATTGAGGGGTCCTCAACCAGACACATTAGATGTGGTATCAGAGCATAAAGGGAGTTAGGATTGGGTGGTAAAAACTTATGAACCAATTATTAATCTCAGCTAGGGATTCAAAAAGTTTTATTGTACTAATATGGGTGTAACTTCAGCAGAGCATGGAGGCTTGGGATCATTCTCTAGTGTTCCAAGCCATATTCACATCGGCAGTGGACTCGTCTTACTATGGATGGAGTAGAGAAGGGATGCCCATCTTGGATTGGTTGCATAATCTATTCCCATTGTACCAAGAAAAAATATGAGTTTGGGATGGGCATTATTGCTCCATAGACACAGATTGTTTTCACTACATTCAGACAAACTTAAAAAGAATCCAGTGGATGGAGAATCTAAAGGTTTTAGTTGTTTTCATATTCATTCCATCAAGAAGAAATCCCACTTTGTACGCCCACGGTCAAGCCATTCACTTAGGACATTATGTTTAGTAAAGTGACAAGAGTAATCACAATCGGTAGAGTGTCAATAGAGGGTCGTGCACACTACCATCATGGAATCCATACAGAAGGTCGTGCACACTACCATCATGGAATCCATAGAGGGTCAATAGAGGGTCGTGCACACTACCATCATGGAATCCATACATAAGGTCTTCCTGACCTCCTTTGCAGTATAAGCTTTTGGATATCCACCATGAACCGCCATGTTATTATTCTATTGAACTAGCCAATTATCATCCTTATGATCCTACCCTAAAGTTGTAAGCCTTTGGGCTATAAATAAAAGTAGCCAATCTCTTCTTGTTATCCATCTATACAAAACAGTTTTTGTATTTAGAGCCTCTATATAGAAAAATTCAGCTAACATTACCATAGCCATGAATAATAAAGAAGTGTCTTTGAGATCATTATATCACTTTGCATTTTGAGTACTCATTTGTAATCAAAGTAGTGTAGTAGTGTAGCAAAAGAGTTAAAGCTATCCTAAAAGCAACAACCTCAATGATGTGGTCTTGATAATTAGACACATTTTGCAAATATGAATGCTAAGCTTCATAAGAAAATTTTTCTCTTAAAGTAAATTAAGCTGCCTAAATTTACCAGAAAATGATCCAATGTTGAGAATGATGCTAAAGTTGGATCAAAACCCTTGAAGATTATTTTGATGCAACAAAAATAAGCCCAACTAACAAGGCTGTGATTTCCAAGCTGAAGCTAATAGATAAGACACACTTATGGTGAAAGTAGTGGTGCCACGATAACGCTACTAGCGAATCCCTTATAAGCTAGGAGGATATTAAAAGGGTCGTAAGACAAAGATACTTGCTGCCTTCCTATTGCACCATCAAGATGGACGAGTATTTTTCCTTGCACTAGCTAGGGTTACGCCTAGAGGCTTATTATTCTCGGTTTGTGACACTGCAAAAATACACACCACCTATAAATATTACCCAACAGGTGGCCAAATTCTATCATGGATTGAATCAACCACTTAACACTCGTCTTGAATCCCCAAGGACAATTGACTTGCAAGACATGCTCATATATGAGCCAAAGCCTTGATTGGGTCCAATGAAGATCTTCTTGAAGATGACTACTTTCTAGCAGAGACCGAAGAAGACTATGATAATTCAAAGGACCAAGGAAAGAAGTGTCATGAGTGTGGTGAGATAGGGCACATCCAAAAGAGATGCCCAAATTATCAATGCTTCCTTCACAATGAGCTCGGACATATCCAAGCCCATTGTCCTAAATTGGACTAAGAAGAAGAGGAACTAGCAAACAAGTGAAGCCATAGAAGTTTGACATTGAACTTTCCTGAAGAGTCGAATAACGATGAAGATTTAGAAACCACTGAAATCCTTGAAGATGATTAGAAGTTCTAGGAAGATCTTCATGAGATGTAATAAACCCTACATTTGTAATGAGCCCTACTATTGCTAGAATAGTTGAGTTATATTATATTGCAATAATTTTTTCCTTGGCTCCATTCAATTATCTTAGAGTTTACATACTCGTGCATAGTTAAAGTAGTGCAGCAAAAGCATGATGGGTCCTAACCCACCAGTCCTATAATCCAAGTTGCTCCCTAGATTTCTGAGACGAGGGAATATCGATTCCTCTAAGATAAAGAGGATCTAATGCCCCATTCTTACCATGTGACATAGGGCTTAGGAGGGGGGAAAATAAAGGTTATAAACATTTTAAAGGTTAAATAAGAAACTTAAAAACAAGAGAAAAAAAACAAAATTCTGATTAGCTACCACCCTCTTCTCAAGCTCATCGCCATCACTAGCCATGCCACCATGCAAATCAACATTTCTTGTCATCATCATCATACCCGCCGTCTCCTCTAGAATTTTGGTGATGGTAAAATTTGTCAAATTTTTTTCAACTTTTAGGCATAAGATCTATTTTGGAAGTTGAGTTGTGATCAAATGGAGCAAAATTTGGTCAAAGTTCTCATCACATAGTTCAAAGAGGAGATCAAGGAAAATAGTTTGTTGTCTCACACACTCGGTCTAATTCTTCACCCTTTTGAAGACACCTGACTTCAAAAATAGAAAATAAAACATTTTTAACTTTTAAAAAAAATGTATCCTATTTTTGTGCTTTCTTTTCATTTTTAGCAAGTCACATGATGCGAGTGATGATTTGGAGAATCAAATTTGGCACACACTTTTCTTAAGAAACCAGCCATTCTTGGAAAAGCCTATTCTAGAAGTACTTATGCCAACTTCTCCAAGAGTGATTTATGCCGGGCAAGCTTGCATCCAAGTGCTTGTCCAAGGGACTATTCACTACATCTATCAGAATCCTTGAGGGTGTTAAGTTTAACTAGACAACCTTTATGTTGGCTAAAATGGATCAACACTTTCAGCATGTAAAGAAGGGTCAACTCAGTACTATTTCTTATGGGAGTTTTCTATAGAAGATCATTCAATTTGTACCTTCCAAAGGTGGCACACCTCGGCTGATCCTGGCTGATCCTGATCCTATTCTGTTTTCTCAATAGTCTCCTCCTTTTGTCCCTTTTTCTCCTCTTATGCAACCCAACTTGGATTAAGCAGATGTGCCCCTTGTGAGGTTCATTCGTAAGAAACGCCGCACACAAGGTCCTCTTGATCCACCAGCCCATGTTCTGTTGCCAATGGTACCAGACTTTGATACATGTGTGTGTGTGTGTGTGTGTGTGTGTGTGTGTGTGTGCGTGTGTGTGTGTGTGTGTGTGTGTGTGTGTGTGTGTGTGTGTGTGTGTGTAGACACACACACACACACACACACAGGTTAAATCAAGCCCATAATGTAATCTAAGAAGACCAAGAAGACACATTCATCAAGCTCCCTCAAGCATACATGAGTCTTCTTTCTCTTCCAGAATCTGCAAGTACAAGATAACCACACTTAGTGAGGTTCATGGAACAAGTAAACCAAGGAAATTGAGGACCCAAAGGAGAGGGCATCATTGCATTAAAGAGGAGCACTATAGGAGTAAGCCATGAACTTGCACAAGCAAGTCCCTCCATCTCCAAGCAAAATCCAAGTGCTATGATTGCTTAATCAAAGTAGTTGAATTTTTTATTTCGTTATTTATGGGAATTTCTTTTCTAATTTTTGGAGCAAGAATCCCTCCAAGCAAAATCCAAGTGCTATGATTGCTTAATCAAAGTAGTTGAATTTTTTATTTCGTTATTTATGGAAATTGCTTTTCTAATTTTTGGAGCAAGAATCCCTCCATGGATCTCTTAATTGAAATTAGGATATGGGATACTGGACTAGGGAGGATTTTATATACAAGGAGAATCCTCTCAATACAGTTAATGCACCCATAACGTTATTAGATAGCTTGAAATTCAAATTATATATTATAGATTGAAGAGAGACCTATCTATATATAAGATAATTCATTCTTTAGTAGTTATCAAGGCATCCTCTTCATCATTTCTATTATTATCATTCTAACTTACTACCATTCCCAATTCTTCATTTGTGATTATCAATTAAAGTACCTTGCCATTAGAACCAAATTATGAATATAGATCAATCCGAGAAATTGTACATTTCAACCCCTTACAAATGTGATATTTGTCAATGTAGTTTAGAAAATTAGTTATAAGAACCATCGGTTGCTCATCTATGATTATTATAATTAAGTAGAATGCTTGGAAAGAACCAAACTTGTCCTTAGCTTAGCTAATATTGAAACTTGTGTCAATAAGAATTAGGAGTAGCTTCTATTTATGCACTCAAGTTACCTGAGTATTCTCAAGTTATTGTATCTCTAGAAGGAGATTATAAGACTAATGACCTCTTTTGGAAAATTGGAAGAGATTGTTTCTTGTGATACATCTAGAAAGTGGTTGTGCCTGACAAATATTGCATGTATCAAAGGAAAGTTTGTGATATTATAAAGAGGCTTGAGATGTGACCAATAGAATTAGTGACACAAATTACTTAAATAATATGGTTTAATTAATGAGACTTTCTAATTATATCCTCTCTACGAAGTATTCAAAGGACAGTGAATGTGTTGTATAATAAGGTTTATTGTTTTGAAAAAAAGATGGTTTTTCCCAACCAAGGATAAATTGGTTGGTTGACTCTTATGGAATATCCAAGTGACTAGATATTATGAAAAATAAATGTTTTCCTACTGTTGTTGATAAGTTGATTGCTTGATTGTATTTGCACAAAAGCTATTGCGTCTTCATGGGCAGATATATATTTATACACTAAACCTCTTCCAAGGTTAGTAGCGAGAGTCATTCACCAAGGGGCTATTTGACCACATTGGAGATTAGGACCGACCCCAAATGCAAGAGGTCTCAGTAAGAAACCCTTGGATAGAAGAATATGAGGGTGCCAAGAGGACACTAGCTAGTAAACCCTGTATGTTCTTAGGAACCATCCAACCCTTGCATGACCCAAGATGACCCTTGGATAGAAGGATATGAGGGTGCCAAGAGGACTCTAGCTAGTAAACCATGTATGTTCCTAGGAACCGTCCAACCCTTGCATGACCCAAGATGAACTTTCTAGAAGGCCTTGATGCCAGAGAAGAGCAAATTGCAGAATCATGTGGCTGAGATTAGATACAAGCCATGGATTAAGAGACAAAATGTCAAATTCGCATTGCACCTTAGAGAAAATGTGAGATAAGTACTTTGTTTTGCAACCGCTTTCAAAGGATTATTTGACATTACATTTGTGTCGATGGCCATAATTTACATGAAATTTTGATATTTAATGATTTAAGTTATTTTTGCATGTCAAACATAAATGTTAAGATAATTATCTAAAATAAACCCTGAGGAAAGCAAGGGCAAGATTCTGAACGGGTGGTCTCAATAAGCTAAGGTTTTTTCAAGGCACTAGATTTAGAAAAGTGACCAAATGCGTGATTGCCTAGTGTATTATCTTAGATCCTAATCAATGCCATTTTAGGAAAATGAAGTCCAAACAATATCCTACAAGTAGAGGGACCAATACGTATCACTTTCCCTCTTTTCTAACTCACTATGAACCAAGTGTAACATTGATCTACTTCGAGTTGAGTTGACCAATGAATATAGTGGCTCAAGGACCGATAGTAGTTAAGCTATTAGGTGACCTTAGTATCAAATTAGAAACCTAACTTTAGGTCGATCCTTACACGTTATAGCCGAAACCTTCCATTGTGAAGTGGACTCGAGAGAGCCTAAGCTAACAAACTTCATATTATTCTGGAGTTCCGGGTAGCATTACTTAGAAAAAGTGTCTCAATGGACCACTAAAACATGCCGCTAAGGGTCCTCAATGGGACATGTTACATCACCTAAGATGGCACTCTTTGGGTGTGGTGGTTACACTCTCTCCTGAATCCAGAGACTTACTCTACTTTCTACTTGACGCCACAAGGTTCAATTTTAAGATCGAAGTCACTAACTCTCTTGCTCAATGCTTACAAGCCAAGAGGAATGGTGGATGAAAGAAGCAAGCCAGAACAGTCCATTGAGTCTTGAGAGAATAGTGCTCCACTTCACAGCCACAAAAGAGTAGAGAAGAGGGGGGGAAATGAAAAATAGCAAGGGAGAAGAGAGTTCACACTTGCTATGCAGAAACAAAATAGGAAGTAGTTGCTAAGGACCATTATTAGATGAGAGTTTCTGGAGTTTGAGGCAAAAATAACAGAAAGGTTCATGGAATTACTCCTCAGGACAAATGAAAGTACGCATTTTGAGTATACAACTAAGCATACACACCCATACTGTCACCTATGAAGCATTAATAGATATACACCACAGATACCATCCCAGATATGTCCCACCATATTAAATCCTTCTTATCTGCCCCATCATGTTAGATTCTGCAGGTACGTCCCACCAGATGTATCCTGCAGCAGCAAATGTACAAATATCCTGCAAATGTTGACTGCTGCTTAAAAGTACACAGGTATGGTGTTATCACAACATGATTGGAAGTGTTGCTAAATCAAGAATATAAGGCTAACCTTGCCTGATTATAAGCTCTGCTAAATAGAGAATACAAAGCTAGACTAGCATCCAGAAGAACAAAACTGTGATAGTATAATCGTGCTGAAATGCTTCCAGTTTCAGATCCAGAATGTCTACAAAATATTTTATGTCCTCCTGACAATGGTTTGACCTTATGTTCAATAAATCATTGTAGCAGAGGGTGCTACTACATGTAATTGACAGAAGAATAAGTAGGACTGGGCAAGCAATTACTTGCATGTTGAGTGTCTCCTCACTTTGGAGGTCTGGAGAATAGCTGTTGTGAGAAAAACTGGAAGAGACCAAGTGAATCCAGGTGACAACAGAAGACCCTTCATTCCATAAGCCCCTACCAAAGCGGCTGTTTGCTGCACAAAAGTAGACAGAGTAGTGGTTAGATTTCATCCAACTTAAATAATATTATTCAACCAAACACAAAGTATATTCACATAGATTTACACTCAAACCATTACCATCTCAGAAAACAAGCACTTGATTGCACACAATGCAGGTGAAGGAGCAGCTTACCTGCGCATGAAGATAAATGACTCCAAGACAACCAACCAATAGAGTCTTTCTTAACCATCTTCTGCAGATCTTGCAAGAATTTTCCTGACATGACATAGCTTTGTGCCTGACGAACTTCATTTTAGTTGAATCTCTGTTTGTATGAAGCTCAACAAATGAATATTCAGCTAAAAGACAGAAAATCAGGACATAAAGAGGAAGTATCACATAATAAAGATGAGGAAGCACAATAACAATGACATCAGGAACCCCAAGACCTGACTGTACACCTGACACAGTCTTCACTGACCAACCCCATGCTGACAAGTAGCCTGTTGGATGACCTTCTGCAAGAACAAAACCCCAGAACCAAGGGAGAAACATCAAATAGAAGACCAGTAAAAGTTGCCCCCACCACAATGTATGGCCTCCATAGCTCCTCACCACAATTTCATCAATCACATTTCTCTGTGTCAAAGTGTCCAAGGACCTGCTGTGAGGGGTTTGGGCACCAGAATCTGCAATGCTTCCCCTCAAAAGGTAGAAGCGATAAAGCTTTGGTAGGACTAGAATTGTTAGAAGAATGCTGAAAGCTGTCCACAACAATCGCCTGTAGACTGCATCCCACACTATGCCCATCACAAAATACTCCTTCCAAGTCCACTTTATTTTACCCATTTCACCTTTAGCAGAAAAGGGTCGTAAGTTACTTGCTCCTTGGTTTCCCAAACTGTCAGAAACCACAATTTGCAGCATATAACATGTGGGACATGGATCTACATATTTGGTAGCATTCCAATCTGCAATAAAGTACAGAACTCTATCATTCATTTTCGATGATTGTTGCATCTGTAGTTCTTCTGCAGGAACGACAAGGCTGGCACGCGTGTCAAAGAATCTAGCTACTGCTGAAATCACAGGTCTCTGAGAAAATACAAGGGCTCTTACTGAGTTCTCAGCTACTGGTGCTGGAAATGGTATTGCCCTTTGCATCTTTTGAGAGTCAAGGGGAAAAGTCACAAGTACAATCGGATTTAAGTTTTGCAAGTCATCAGCATATGTAATATTTAGAGCAGTCAAATCAAGGTCTAGAAAGGATGTGTGTCCCTCATCTATTCCAACTATCCTCATCACTTTGTTCTCCTTCCAGTCACCCACTTCCCATTCCCAAAATTCTCCAACCTTCCCTGGGAAAGAAACTTTGTGGTGCTTAAATAGTTGTCTTCCAAACTGGTAGTGTAAATGTCCACATAAATATACAGAAATATCATGTTTTGCCAAAATTGTTTCTACTCGATGTCCCCTTTCTGTGCCACTAGTAAATGAAGTAGGAAAATGCCCGTACACCAGCTTAGTTATCTTGTCAAGCTCAGTCCCGTTCCACTGACCAAGTTCTCTGTCCATCATTTCCAGATCTCTTTCTGTCACATGTCCAAACAAATTACTAGGGCCCCGAAGGCCAACTTTCATAGAGCTGTCCAATCCCACAAACAAATGCCTCCATTTGCCATTCTACAGAACCTTCAAACAAAATACGTGAGCTTACCAACTGAAAAAATGTTTTTAATAGGAACAAATCTGAAGAATGTTATGCATTTAAAGCTTCAATTTGACTACAACTCATTGTTAAGGCTGCCACAAGCCCAAGTCAGGAGTTCGTCCAAACATAGACTTCCATTGAATTATTTAGCATCACATTTTATAATATGATTTTCCGGAAAATTGTCTTTAGGTGTAGGTAAACGTTTTCTAAACAAGAGAATGAAAGGGAACCCAATCTTTCAGCTGCTAAGAACACTCATTTATGTGGCATGCACATTGATCACCACTCAAAATCGATCATTTGAAATCTCTGAAACTACTAACAGCCCAACAATTCATGTACTGCTAGCTAGGTGAATGAAAAACTAAACTAGGCTTGTGCCTGCTGGCATGCATGTTGAGAGATTGTGTCCACTGTCTAGCTCCATATGCAAAAATTTTAGGGTTGTTCCTAGGCATTTTTAGAGCCATATTCTGGCCCTTTTTTTGTCAGATTGATCCAACCAATCATAGATCGCCCACACTTGAGACCAGACCATTTTCTGATTTTTTTTAAGTTTTGCCTATTTATAGGCAGATAACAAGTTGGTCAGTTCTTTGTGTTTACTCTATGATTCTAGTCCCATTTCTTCTACCTCCATTGTGTTCACTCTTCTTTCTGCTGTCCACTCCTCTGCATCTCTACGCCATTATGGTATGAAAGCACAGACCCTATCCTTCCTATTGAAGCTCACCTCAAAGGTGGATGACTGCTCATATGAGTGCAGTAATATGAGTGTATCTCGCAAGAGAAGTCTTCATAGCTAATCATATTTATTCATGCAGCAGAGTTCAGCACTTCTAAGCATTGTGGCAGCTGCGTTTTTGTACTCTCCATCCTACCCCACTTCGTAGCAGCCCATCTTCATGCTCATCAAACTATTTGACGACCATTCCATCCTGTTCAAGGTCAGCCACACACAATCCAAAGCAATCCTATTACAGTCCAACGCAAAGAACTGTTGTGTTTAGGTAGCAGGCAACTGGTGATGCCATCTCAGCCTGCGTCTTTTGCAGTTCCTACCCTTGCTGCATACATCCACTCTCTCTCTCTGCTACCCTCTCTGTGTGCTAGCCCAATGGCTTCCTCATTCATCCCGTATATCAAAGTGATTGATGAGAACTATCTGATTTGGAAGAGATCTATCAAAACCGTGGTTAAGATGCACCAACATTGGACATGATCAAAGGTGCAATCCAAACCTGGAGAACCATAACAACACCAAGCAGTGGTGGCACATTGTTGATCAAGCAGCCCTAGCTGCCCTTACTTCCTCATTACGGAGATGCAATTTGCTTCAGCAGGTAAACACTAATCTTTTGAATCTCTTCATGGATCCATATTGGGACATGATCTTAGTGCATGGGCGGAGAGGAAGGACAGAAAAGCACAAGGATGGGCTGGTTTTAGACATGGATACACCATATTGGATCACAATCTCGCACTTAAAGTGATTGCTGAGGAAGGAGTAGTGTTGCTTTGTAGACTTCCATAAGGCATTCGATACAGCACCTCGAGCACGTTTCATGCAGAGATTGTATGGAGTTCATGTGCCAAAAGGTATGCGGTGGAGCATCTATGCATTGTATGAGAATGTGACAAGCCATACATGAACATCTAGAGGGATGTTTGAAAGAATTGACAGCACCATAGGAGTAAAACAAGGATGCTAACTCTCATCCATATTATTTGGATATAGATGAGGTGTCTGAATACATTGACACAGGAAGAGGGACTGGAGCTAGCTTAGCCAGAGCATTAATACCAATACCATGGGGGCCCACAATGCCACAGCCAATGTATGTAGAGATTGTTTCCTGAGTTTCACTCTCAATTATAGCATTTCCCTCTCGCAACTAAGCATTGGACTCATCTCACTGACCGCTATGTGGCAAGAGATCACACTCGACATATCAATCTAGACTTTGTTTCCATCAAGGAAGGGGATGATCTGAAAGTCAAGTTGACCGAATATAGCCGATTACTCACCGAGTTTGCCACTACTAGCTCTCTGAAGTCAGATTACGATTAGGTTACATACCTTTTGAATAACCTACCTGAAATACTTCCACTTCATCCAACACATTGTCTCGATGCCCAAATTGCAAAAGTGGGATACCTTATCCTCATGGCCTGGAATGGAGAAGCATGATGGTTGAGCCATATAGACCTCCTCATCAAATAGTCATTGCTAGAGCCAATATGAGTCTAAAAGATGTCAAGACTATCAAAGTAGATAATCGATGGTATGTTAGGAGCCTTCTTCTAGGCGAGGAATCGTGGAAAAAATTACTACATTGGAGATTAGAGACCATTGCAGCCCAACATCCATTAGATTTTCTAGCGCATAAATACAAGGATTAGGAAGGGTTTTGAGGTCAATTTCGCTTCATTGATTATATAGACTTGGAGATCAATATTTGGAAGACTTCATCAAATTGACCCAACCACTATTTAATAAAAGTTGAGGCAACTCAAGACACAGAGAGACCACACAATTAGAGAAAAGACCAGCTTATCATAGAGAAGGTTCAAGGGTAGCCACCAATGGAAAGTGTATTTACTTTCTCAATTTAGGAGGATGATAGACTCAGGAGGAATCTGAATCAGTTGGACTTCACAAGATGCTCTCTATTGTGGCTCACTATATAGGACTTGTTACCTAGACCCAAACCTCCAAACATGAATGATGGACAATTGGAGGCATTGGGCCTTAGTTGCACTCGTACGTAGTACGAACTAGTTCGTACTATACGTACCATACAAATTCATACCAAAAAACAAGCACTTTTTTTTTTTGGGGGGGGTTGGGGGGGGTTTGGTTTTTTGGACGTGGTTGTTGTTGTTGATGGTGGTTTGCGTTGTTGACTATTGTTGTTGTGGTGGTGGTGGTGATTTTGTAGCCTTGATCGATCAACCAAGAAAGGGGGTGGAAGCTTGATCAGACTCCTCATACATGTTTTGTTATGATTTATCCTAGAGCCAAAGGCCATACATAAGGTATTCAAGCAGTTCCAAACGTTTCTAATTGATGTCCCATCATTTTTCACAATATGTTAGTGTCATCAATAAATAAATTCAGCACCATTTGAGAATCATCAAGTAGCTTAATCCTATTGATTTTACCTTTGTTCACAGCTCATTTTGCACCACCCAACCCAAAGCATTAGTACACATTGCTAATAAAACTAGGCCAGAGGATAGCTTGGCCTAATGTACCTTCTTAGAGTACACGAATTAGTGAATGTACCATCGGTAGCTACTTTAGCCTTAGCAATGCCAAACAAAACCATAACAAAATTCATAAATCTTTTACCAAAACCTTTGGTGGTTTGTTTGGTAACTGTTGGTCTCACAAGTCATTTTGGCCTCTTGCATACATGCCTCTTATTTGTATGATCATTCATGTATGATGTATCCACTCCTATGTATGTACTTGTAAGTTGTAGCACATGTTGCGCATGCGGCATATGCCATAGAGGTTTTGGCGTGTTACCCTCAAGTATTCATCTTATATACTCCAATAGCATTGCTATTTAGACTTTAAACATCTGTTCTATCATCTATAGTTCAAAATAATGAAGTTAATTTTTTTTTCGTACTAATATCGTACCGTACCTTATAAAATCTTAAGGTACCATTTAGTACCGTATTTTATCGTACCGTACTTTTCGTACCTGACAACTATGCATTGGACATATAGGAGAAGACCTCTTCAAAAACTACCGAAGGGACCCTAGGAAGTGGGTGTGGAGAGATCCATTTGCAAACACATCTATTGCATCAAATGGACAGCTCAATGGACAAGAAATGGAGTAGAGGGTGAGAGTGAGAGTGAGAACTAACACGCAAAGAAGCATCCAAGAGTACCTCCACTAAAACGAATCCCCAAGAATGAGAATACAAGGTACAACCCTGGGGTTATATATACCTACACGCTAAAGTATGTTCACATGAGAAAACACCCCTCCAATGCAAGTGGGTAAAAAGTGCTCGCTCAGAGGAAATTATTTTGGCCTTTTGCAAATGTTAATATATTATTTCATTTCTCTCTCTTTTTGCAGATTTGTCACTGCAAGTCTATTTCACTGCAGGACTGTGCCACTGCAATTCCACGTCAATGCAGGCCTGGTGCAAAATCAACCTTGAAGTGCAGCTGCCCACACAATGAGGATCATGCCTGCTACCATGCACCTGTCCATCCATCTCTCTCTCTCTCTCTCTCTCTCTCTCTCTCTCTCTCTCTCTCTGTGCCCCACCCTGCCTCAGCCCTGCCCTACCCCTGCCCTGCCCTGCCCTACCCCTGCCCTGCCTCAACAGAATCCTGGTGCAAAATCAACCTTGAAGTGTAGCTGCCCACACAATGAGGATCATGCCTGCTACCATGTGCCTGTCCGTCCATCTCTCTCTCTCTCTCTGCCCCACCCTGCCCTGACTTGCTCCTACCCTGCCTCAGCCCTGCCCTGCCCTGCCCCTGCCCTGCCTCAACAGAATCCTCCCCTGAACCACCCTCTGCCCATAATGTGCCCCTGCCCGGTCTCTGCCCCTGACCTGCCCTGCCCTCTGCAGACCCCACCCGCCTTCTACAGACCCGCCCCTGCCTGGTCTCTGCCCCCAACCTACCCCTGCCCAGTCTCTGCCCTTGCCCTGCCACCTTCTACAGACCCTGCCCCACCTTCTACAGACCTGCCCTGCCCTACTGTGTGCCCTCAGTTGCTGCCACCTCCCAGTCCTCCAGTTCCCTCCTGCTTACAGACTGTTAACAGTAAATTGGTCCTGAAAATGCCTGAACCAGTCTGGGCACACGGACTACCTGCCCCTGCCTGCCCATGGCACTTCGGTGACTGCCTTGTGGACGGACAGAAAACAGGTAGCAATCGGATATGATGGGATCCCCCAAGAAAAGCGAGGTAACTCCACCATCCAGCAGCTGCACAAGAGGGGAGAAGAGCGAGAAATACTCAGCCATTTGGAATATCATTGACAAAGTGACAAATTCTCATACGAATAAGGGCATGAAGGCACTCTGAGATTTCTGTGAGATGCAGGACCAAGATATGGTAAATGTCAAAGGGATGATGGCAACAATGTGTGATGAGGCCATACAACAAATCAGAGAGGAGATGGCCAAGAAGATGCAAGAATGGAAGAAGAACATATATAAGGAGATTACAGCACATTTCAACTCCTGGAAAGCAAACAGTGACACCTCTCGACAAGAAAGAAATAGGGTGATTGAAGAACTTCGGCATGAGATCATTGACTATCGGACCCAACTTGACCTCTTTAAGGAGGAGGAGAGGAGAAATCACTGAAGCGATTTCCAACAAAGTACAAACTGAAAAAGCTGAACACACACATGACTAAGCTGATCAATACATGGGCAACCATAGTGAAACAAGGACAAGCTGAAGTGGCTGAAAACTCCAACTGGATCGAAGTGGCAAAGTAGACACCAACAAAGAGGAAGAGCTCGTGAATGCAGCACTTGAAGAGGAGAAGAGAAGAAAAATGTGGGTGGTTGGATGTCCTATTAGACACACTTGAAGTTTGCAACGTGGAACTATAATTGAGCCATGAGGACTGATGCAGGGCTATTCCAGAAGACCTTCATTGGGCAAAGACATCATCTTGTATATAGAGACACACCAGAGTCCAGGCATGAACTTGCTAGAGGTGAGAGGCTATAGAGGGGAGACAACATGTCACCCTAGAGCCCAATCAGGAGGAGGGACCATGGGTCTAGAGGAGTAGCTATACTATACAGGGAGAAGCTACAACATATGGTGCAGGTCATGCGGAGGGAAGAGGAGGCTCGCTTCATGTGGATCCAGACACATATAGATCGCCCCCATGATATATACGTGGCAATGTGCTATTGCTCCAACGAATTCCCCGTATGCACCACAGGGGGGAGAGGCACCATATTTACCATTATACGAAGATATTATGCATTATTCCAGTATTGGAGATGTCCTGTTGGTGGGGGACTTCAATGCTCGCACAACACAAAGACAAGTTCCCTTCTTTGAGAGCAACGACCACATGTACAGTGAGATAGCACCATAGGAGATGGGGCTCAGTCAGACATCACAAGACATAGCCGAGTGCATAGACTATGGTGACTACCTCCTAGCGTTGGGAGACACAAATGGACTAGCCAACCTTAACAACTTGGATAGATGGCCTGGATTGGATATTCTCACATGCTTTCTAGACAAGCATGCATCTAGACATACAAGAGAAGGAAGGCATCAATCTAAGCCTTAAACTAAGGTAGCTCCCCACCGACGCGCCGTTGCCCTCGCCCCCGCCATCGTACCCCCATCGAACTACACCCCCGCTGAGTGGCCATCGCGCCCCCCACCCCCTCCATCCCTCTCTCCTGCCTCCTCGCCATCACGCTGCCCCCCCCCCCCCCCCTTCTCGTCATCAAGCTGTGCCTCCCCCTCCTTGCCATCACACTGCGCCCCTCCCTCCTCGCCATCACAATGCCCCCACCCCTGTGCACCCCCCCGCCCTGTGGCTCCCGCCATCACGCTGCCCTGCCTGCATCCCTTTTGCCTTGTGGCTGCGCCCGCCTGCACCCCATTCGCGCAGCCCCCCTCCCCTCCCCGCCCTAGTGTCTCCTCCGCCCTGCTGCTTCCCCCCTCCACCCTACTGCTTCCCCCCACCTGGTAAAACCCCCCCCCCCCCAATCTGGCACCTCCCCCCACCCTGGTCACCCCCACACCCTAGTACCTGCCCCACGCTTGGTCCCCCCTTGCCCTCGTACCTCACCTGCGTTGTCTCCCATCTCCTCTACCTTGCAGCCACCTGCCTACAGGCCTCCCATGCCATCATCTGTGGTGTCTTGTGCCTCTATCGGCATCAAAAAACAGAATCCCCCCTTCCTCGCCATCGTCCTCCCCCCCCCCCCCCCCCCCGATTGCTCCCTCCATTTGATGCAACACTCCCCCCTCCGACACTACAACAGTGTGATTGGTAGGTTCTCAATAGGGAAGCGCAATGGAAACCTTTGGTCAAACGCCCGTGCATTCTGCGAGCACCCCCCAGTCAAACACCTTGTGCCTTGTCCTCTCTGAGAAACAGCTCTTGGTCATCCGTGCCACAAAGCTAGAGCTTAAAGAAACAGTGATTTTCGATCAGGTAATAGCACACTCTCCATCCAGGGCAGCTTTGAGATTGGCTCCACTCCACGCTGCGCATTGGCACAGCGTAGATCGTGGAGGCCATCCTCATGGGCCGTGGGATCTTCATGGTTCTTCTCACCTCTGCAAAACATTTGAGCTCAAAAACAGACTTCTCAAACACCCAGTCACTTTACTTTTCCCCGGACTGGCGGTAGAGTACCGACAAGTTAGTGGAGGACTTTGGTCGACTCTTCAGCACAGCTCTTCCTGCCTCCTTCGCAAATGCAGTGACAGCGGCAGTAGTCCCCAAGGTACGAGTGGTTGTGAAAGACACAAAGAGTATACCCAAGTTCCTGGAGATAGAGGCACGAGATCACTCCTTTAGACAACAGGTCACTGTGACCAGGCAACCAGGGCAGTGCCTGCGCTGCCCTGACTTTGGGCATCAAGCAGCAAATCGTACGCGCTTCGAAGCCAAGGCGGCTCCGTCGACAGGCCCACAAGTGGACACTGATAACTTCACACAGGTCCAAAGACGACAGAGAGGGAGCCGGCAGGGAGGGCCAAGGCAGCTCCGTCGACAAGCCCACAGGTGGACACTAATGGCTTCACACAGGTCCAAAGACGACAGAGAGGGAGCCGACAGGCCCACAGGTGGACACTGATGGCTTCACACAGGTGTCCAAAGACGACAGAGAGAGAGCCGGTAGGGAGGGCCATAGCAAGCTCCTCAGACGCAACCTCGACAGCAGGTCGCAGGAGGGCGAGCGATGCCCCCTTGGCAGAGCACTCCACAGCCCGCCCCACCCGCCGGCAGGACCACAACCCCCCACATCCACCACCCGCACCACAGACTACCTCACCTGAGATCCCACAGCCCCCACACCCACCCTCCCCACCTCCCGTACCTCCCCCCACTGACCCGGGCCCATGTCCCCCCCCCCCCCCCTTCTAGGGCCACCAGCCCCCCCACACCCGCCATGTACCTCCGACCATTCCACCATCCCTTGATCTTCTCCCCACCCCCCCCACCACCTCCCCTGTCGAGCACACTTCCCCCCCCCCCCCCCCCGCCCCCCCCGCAATCCGCCTCTGGTTCAAGTGATCCCCCCCAAACCCACCCCCCCTCCTCCCACAGGAGGTAATGAGCCACACACGCCTACATCCTCCTCGCACCAGCAATTCTCCCCCTCCCACACAGCCACCAACTCATGTGCCCCTGCTGCCCGTCACACCTTCCCGAGACGGGCATAGTTGTTGCCACAGGAGTTCTTCCGCAGTGGCCCATGGTCCTACCTGAGAGTTGCGGAGCACGGAGAGTTTCCACTACCTCTAGAGATAGGGATATTTGTGGTTCGTAAGTCAAGGAGGGGCAAGGTCCATCTACTAGCACCACCAGATGAACCAAACTACACTTTTTTCCTTCAGTTCTCTCACTCAGGGGATTGGACGACGACACAGATAGAGAAGGAGTTGAAGAGTCAGGTGGAGAACCACATCTCCCAATGGATGGGAGATGAAGGACTAGCACTATTTGCACAGCAGTGGCCTGGTTGCATGATGGACATTAACTAGTCGGCTGGTGCCGAGGTCCCACACTTGAGCATCATCTTTCGAGCCCCTCCACAGTGGAGAGCTCTGCGGGATGTGATTGAGTGGCCCCTGGCACAAACGGCCCGTTTCTACCATTGTACAGAATCACGACTCTCAGCATGGCTGATAGATGCATTGATAGTACCACCTGGAGCATATATCACCCCTATGGTCCGGCCGAGGGCCACCATGGGGGATTGGAGTTCACTGTCCACACATGCGGCAAAGCGCACTTGCATGTTCCATAATTTCTCCTCCTCATCAGCAGCCTCCACACTGAACATATGCTTATTTGGTCAATCACAGGTTTCCCCATGAGCTTACACCTTGCATCCAAGAATGTGAAGTCTCCATTACAGTGTGGAACGTGGTTCTAGGAAGTTGATTATTCGACAGGAGCTGCAGCCTGCCCTTGTCGGATGGATCGACATCCTATTTCTACAAGAGCACAAGCTCGCGCCCACCCAGGCCCAGCGGGTAGGGAAGGTACTCCCAGGCAACTTGCGCACTTACTGGGAACACACCATAGGTGCCCACGGCAAGAGTGGAGACGTATGCACCTCTATCGGCCCGAGTCTCACTGCCTGTGTACGAGACCACTGGACGATAGTCGCAGTAAGGGTTCTATGGATCAAACTGGATATAAGGGACTCGTACTTTGGAGTCCTCAATGCCCTTACGGAGGTTAGGGTACGCAACAAGTTCTCGGTGAAGATCGCGGATGAGACTCCCAAAGGTGGACTCCTGCTTTGGAATCCTCAATGTCTATGCCCTTACGGAGGTTAGGGCACGCAACAAGTTCTGGGTGAAGATCGCGGATGAGACTCCCAAAGGTGGACTCCTAGATCGTTGGAGGAGACTTGAATAACCTGGAGGGTTTGAAGGACTAGCAGGGCAAAGGTAAAAACTACCACAGCATGGCTGGGGAGGAGTAAGAGGCATGGGAGGTCTTTCTACTGGCAGTAGGTGGACACGATGCCCAGAGAGTCCCTGCCTTCCACAGGAGGGAGAGATTGTTGGACTTCTCTTGGGGATACAGGCGGCTAGGTGGAGTCTTGCTAGAGCAATTGGACAAGTTTTATGTGAGAGAGTAGGGTGGCTCTCGTAGAGGCCAAATTGGGCAGTTGACGAGTACGACATTGTCCAACCATTGCTCAGTTTTCGGGATACTATGGTCAAGACGTGTAGCAACCATAGCATACATCAAGCTATCCACATCTGAAGCATATGGGATCTTAGCCATTTCAGCCTTTTCATCAGCAAGTGTAGGACTGTCCTCTATACTGAGTTTTAGATATGAAGGTAATGGTACATCAATTCCCCCCCCCTTCTCCCCATATTGAAACGCTGCAAAATCTTGGATACATATTCCTACTGTAATAGATAAATAAGACCTTTCAATCTGTCTCTGAGTGTACGTATGCAAAGAATTCCCCCCCCCTTCTCCCCATATTGAAACGCTGCAAAATCTTGGATACATATTCCTACTGTAATAGATAAATAAGACCTTTCAATCTATCTCTGAGTGTACGTATGCAAAGAATATGATTTGCTTCACCAAGATCCTTCATATCAAAGCTGCTATGTAGATTTTGCTTCAATGTGTCTAATGCATGAACATCCCTATCACCAATCAACATGTCATCCACATACAAAATCGGTATGATAAGATTGCCATCTGTTGCCTTCTTGGTATACAAGCAGTGATCCACTTGACTTCTTCTAAAACCTTGAGATTCCATAAATGTATCAAACTTATAATGCCATTCACTTGGTGCATGTTTCAGCCTATACAAGCTTTTGTTAAGTTTATATGCCATCTTTTCTTGCCCCTTAGCCACAAAATCTTTTGGTTGTTATATATATATGTGCTTGTGTAGATCACCATGTAAGAAAGCAATCTTTATATCCATCTATATGAGTTCCATATCCTCACATGCAACCAAGCCCAATATGGTTTGTAAAGTAGTCATTTTGACTACAAGAGAAAAAATCTCATCAAAGTCAATCCCATATTCCTACTTGTACCCTTTGGCAACCAACCGTGCTTTGTACTTTGGCGACGAACCAAAGGTGATCTTCATTTTGTAAACCCATTTGCATGGTAAGATTTTCTACCCCTTAGACAAATGCACCAAATCCCAAGTACCATTTTTCTTTAGAGACTCCATCCTTGACAGCATAGCTTTATGCCATTTCTTGTTGTCATTTTCGTCTATTGCTTTCTTGAAGTATGACGGTTCACCACAATCTGTCAATATGATATAATCGGCAATATAATTCGCATGAGGAACAAATCTATCTAGCTGTTTGGTATTTCCGGTCAACCTATAGACCCAATGATCAGTGTTTGCTAGCTGCTCAGCCTGCAAATCTGCATTAACAACTTGGTATTCCGAAGATTCAGCATGCTATACTACCTGTTCCAGCTATTCCAAAGGCACATTTTCTTGTTGAAGCTGTGGTATATCATGGGCATAGTTGCCTCCATACGTGGTACAAAACAGCCCGTACGGTATGTACGGTATGATTTCATACAATTTTGTACGTTAAAATTGGCATGTTTTGGCCACCTGGCCTGCGCGTCCTCATTCCACATTTCCTACGCCCCTGCACCCCCGCATCCCGTGTTTCGTGCACTATTGCGTTTTTTGGGGGGGTGGGAAGCCTTGGATACCTCACCCCACCCCCTTTTTCAAATTCCAATTTTCAGCCAGGCAAAAAGTGCTCCTCTTTGGATTCCTTCCAACTTGCAGACTGCAGCCCTCTCTTTGAATTCATTTTCTCTTTGACTATTTGAACTTTTAACTTTGACCCTTCTCCCATCTACAAAAGGTGCTCCTCTCCTCCAAGGCTCCAAGCTTCCACACCAATTCAGCGAGCACTTACAAGTTACCATTCTCATCTTCCTCTCTTCGATCTTGATTCTTGAATGGACTTGTGATTTGTCATTCTCGAATCTCACCTCCCATCCCCTCTTTCCCGCACCCTATCGAAGCATTTGTCATTCTCAAATCTCATCTCCCATCCCCTCTATCCCGCACCCTATCAAAGCATTTGCCATTCTCATCTCCCATTCCCTCTCTCTCACTCTTGCTCTTTCAACTTTACCCCAACCCGCAGGCCTCTCGAGTCTCCCTCCCTTTCAACTTTCAAGAGTCGAGACTCGAGCCTCTCTCTCTCTCTCTCTCTCTCTTTATTCATCATTGGCACAATGACTCATGAGAAGCACGAGGCCTTCAATTTCCATGCGATACATGTGGAGAGGGACACAAAGAAGTCCAACTCCCACCATTGGACATGCAAGTATTGCGGAAAGCGCTATACAAGTGGTGCAACTCGCCTTCTCCAACATCTTTCCAAGACGGGGGGCCAAGTTACTCCATGCAAGGAGATCCCTCAAAACATTGCGGAGGAGATTCTTGCCAAGATGAGAGGGGGATCCACAAGAGGAGGAGGAAGTGGCTTATCAGCACCAACTCCTATGCCTACTAACGAGGAAGCATCCAATGAGGGCGTATCTTCAACCGATGTGGGAGAGGCCTCTACCATTGGTGGTGGGGGCTCCACATCCGCATCCGGCTCTAGTAAAAGACAAAGAGTGGAGGCTCATGCGGTACCGGAGAGACAATCGTCTCTCTCTGAAGCTCTGGATCATGTGCGTGGATCGGTTGCCTGCAACGACTTGCGGACATTGAAATTGTACGCACGGTGATTGAGTACAATCTTGCATTCAATGTCCTAAAGCAAAAGCAATGGAAGAAGATGGTAAAAGCCATTGCCAATGTGGGTCCATGTAAAGGATGGACCGGTGTCACATACAACGACATGAGGACAAGAAAGATTGATGAAGAGAAGGAGAGGATTGATAGAGGTCTTAATCCTATTCGGGCTGCATGGATAAAATACGGTTGCTCCATTCTCACCAACGGATAGAGTGATCGTAAGAAACGGGGCATCATCAATATACTCGTCTCATGTCTACTCGGCACTTACTTTTTACGGGCCGTAGATACCGGCAAGAGGGGGAGAAAAACGACGGGCGTATTCATCTACCGCCACATTCGACAAGCTATCATTGAGGTATACATTGCAATTTGTGTTTTAAATTTGTTTCACTTTCTTTCATTATGATAATATCATGATTCATAATTAAAATTTGACTTATACATAACTTGTAATTTGTAATTTGTGGTTGTAGGTGGCCCCTCAAATGTGGTGCAAGTTGTTACTGACAATGCATCGAATTGTCAGTGCATGGGCCGTTTGCTTGAGGCCGAGTTTCCTACGATTGTGTGGACTCCATGTGCAAGTCATTGTTTGGACTTGCTCATGGAGAGCATTGGGAAGCTCAAGTGGGTAAAAAGGGTGGTCCACAAAGCTACATCAATTGTCACATTCTTCACGGTAAAGGTAAAGGTGCTTGCGATGTATCGTGAGCATAGCATACTGGAGTTGAAGAAGCCTTCTTCAACTCACTTTGCTTACATGCGGTTATTGTTGGAGCATCTTTATGAGGTGCGGTCTGCCACCTTGCGCCAGACAGTGGTGTCCACTCTATGGAATGAGTGAGATGAGCATGAGACAAAGGAGGCCAAAGCCATGCAACGCTTATGCCTTAATGAGCAGTTTTGGCAAAAAGTCTGTGCTGTTGTCATTGTCGTGACTCCCTTTTATAGGGTGTTACGTATGAGTAATTGCAAGGGATCCACCATGGGCCTTCTCGTTCACTTCTTTAGAGCAGCATTGATGGAGACACGTGCTTGTACAGTGATCACAGAGACACAGTGTGCACATGTTTTAGAGATAGCAGAGAGGAGATGGGCGTGGATGCATAAGCCCATCCATGGTTTTCTTGCATTGGTACATCCGGCCTACAAGTCACTGGCGGTATTGGATGATAGAGAGTTCCGTTCAGACCAACTTGCTTATTTGACTTGTGTAGTCCCTGTTGATGACCACAATGCAGTGCTAAAGGAGCTAGGATGCTATGCAGATTAGAGAGGGCATGTGGCTTTTGCCACTTGTTGGAGAGAGTCACTTGTGATGCCTTTATTTTGGTGGCAAAACTTTGGATACGCACTGGAGACCCTTCAGCCCTTAGCTGTGAGGGTCCTTGCCCAAGATTACTCTTCAGGTGCATGTGAGAGAAACTGGAGTGCCTATTCTCTCATTCACACAAAGATTCGCAATTGGCTTAGCACACAACAATTAGAGCGGCTAGTGTATTGCTGCACTAACTTACGCATGATGAGGGCTATAATGAGCATGGGTAGTTCGAACCAAGTAAAGTTTAAACCTAACCATAACATTTCAAATTTGTTGTTTTAACTTTTAAACTTTGAACTTTGAAGTTTAAACTTTATACTTTACAATTTAGACTTTAGCATTTACAATGATCAATCTTACGTGCATCACTGGATTGTGTAGATGAATGTTGATACATTCAAGTTGACGGGCGACACTCTTCCAAGTATACATAAGGAGGTGGACGAGAAGGAGATGATTTTTGCAGAGCTCTATAGAGAGCTTATAGCAACAGATAATCGTGACACTCGCAATCTGTGCTCATGGGCGAGGAGTTCGAGTAGGTGGTAGCAAGGGCATGGTCATTCGCCACCCTCCATCATCGAGGAGGGGTGGTTCGAGTAGCTTGCAGACATATGTAAGGCAAGGCTCTAGTAGCTCACATCTTGTGCCTCATGATGGCATCCCCCCCTTGCCAACACAGCCGCCACCTAGGGAGCCATCATTTGATGATGATGGTAACCTCATCAGTGAGGCTGAGTATGAGTGTGTCTCATCATCGAATGCCGAGGAGTCATCTTCAGACTCTCTTAATGAGCACTCAAATGGTTCTGATGATGATGATGATGATGATGATGATGATGCCTCATCATAGATTCATCATTCATATGGCATAGGTCTCTCTTTTTTTTTTTTAATCAGATATAGTAGACTGTAGTTATATCGCATGTTTTGCGTAGCCCATGCGACCACGATGGTCACCCTCATGTATTCATCTTATTCTATAATGAAATGGCTATTTCCACTTTAAACATATATTCTATGATCTATCATTTAATGATTTACGGTTTTTGTTATTTTAAAAATCATTTCTTTTTTTTGTACTAATATCGTGCGGTGTCTTATAAAATCATAAGCTACCAATTAGTACTGTATTTTATCGTACCGTATCGTATCGTACCTTTCGTACCTGACAACTATGATCATGGGCAACTTCTTGCTGATCAATTTTAGCATCATTCCTTGCATTTATAGGGTCATTTACAATAGGTATTTTCTGTTGTACAACAAGCACTCTTTGTTGTTCTACAAGTGTTTCTTCTCGGAACACAACCCTTTTCACTTCTTCAATCTTTTCGAGCTGTTTATGTATACAATCTTCCCAAAAGATTACATCGGCGCACAATTTTCCTTTTTTCGGGATCCCATAACTTATATCCCATTTTTCCCTCGTCACCATATCCTAGAAAAATGCATTTACAAGACTTTGATTCCATTGTTCTTTATATATGTGCACAAATGCCTTGCAACCAAACACTCTCAAGTGTATATACGAAGGTGGCTTACTCAACCACACTTCTTGAAAAACTCTCCTCCCCGAAGACCTATTTGGTGACCAATTTATCAAGTGTACGACTGTCATAACAACCTGTGTCTAAAATCCATGAAGTATGTAGCATGAAATAGCATGGTACAGACCTTCTCCTGAATAGTCCTATTCATTCGCTCTACAACACCATTTTGGGATAGATTATAAGGGGCAGTAAGCTCCCTTTTTATCCCTTTGCTATCACAAAAGAACCGAAAGGCTTTAGACATATATTCCCCACCATTGTCAAAGCAAAGATACTTTAATATCTTGCTGGTTATATTTTCAACAAGTGCCACGAATTTTTAAAGCTTGCCTTGTCTGTACAATGGATCGAATAAACTCATACTTTGCATACGGCATCATTAACAAAAGTGATAAAACATTTATTTTTCCCTAGAGACAACCCTGGCATCTCATATACATCTGAAAGTACCAACTCTAAGGGTGAAGATTTTAGTGAAAGAGACTTTTTATGTGATGTTTGGGCATGCTTACCATAAATACAATGATTACAATGGTCAAAATCAGCATATCTCAAACACGACAAATAGCCCAAACGAGAAAAAGCTTTCATTCCAATTTGACTGATGTGCCCCAACTGGCTATGCCACAAAGATACACTTGGTTGCTCGGTTATGGTGACAACATGATCACGCACACTAGATACATGTAATGAATACAAAGTATCACTTTTGAAGCCTTTGGCAATAATTCTAGAACCCTTACATATTTTCTATTTACTATCCCCAAAAGTGGTATGATATTGCATTCATCATCTAGCTGCCCTATGCTTATCAAGCTCTTCTTGAGATGGGGTACATGCCTCACATTATGCAAAATGAACACTGAACCATGCCGAAATATCAACTACACACTACCAATCCCTGTAATCTCACATGCATAATTGTCTCCTAAGTGGACAACACCATATCTACCACCATTGTAGTCAAAGAACCACTCCCGATGTGGTGTTATATAAAATGAGGCACCTGAATCAAGAATCTAAGTATGAATGTCATCATCAAAATCTACAATTAATGATTGTGCGCTAAAAGAAGAAGAAAAGAGTACATCACTGTCACTGTCACTCTCGTAACTAACTACATTGACTTTCTCTATCTTCACACTATTCTTTTTTGCATATTGGTTGTCCTTTTTCTCATCTTTTTTGTCATTAGTGTTTTTGCCTTTGCCCTTTTCTTTTGTCCATTTAAAGCAATCCCACTTGAAGTGCGCTTTTTTGCCACAATAATGGCACTCCACAATTTTCCCACAAGACTTATTGCGTGCTTTGTTGTTAGAGTTGCCCTTCTGCTGGAATCTGCCTCTAATATGCAATGCATTGGAAGACTTATTTACTGAAGTATTTTGCATATTAAGCTTCTCCATGAGTAAAGAGCTCTCCACATTTGAATATAATAGCATAGCATTAGAATTACTAATTGCTGTCCTAAAAGTGTCCCAACTTTCAACCAAGGTGCACAACAAAAATGTTGCGTTGAACTCCTCACTATGTGAAATTCCAAGGCAATTACCTGGCTGAAAATAGAGTTAAACTCATTCAAATGTACAAACAAGGCTGTACCTTCCTTATACAAAGATCCATCAATTTTTTCAACCAATAAACCTTGTTGATTGTACTTTTCTAAGCATATAACTCCTGAAGTCTTTGCCACATATCATAGGCTGACTTCAATTTCTCAATGTTGAAAAGCAAAGTGTCTGACACTAAAAGCTCTATGGTAGAGCGTGCAAGCTCATCTAAATCATCCCACTCCTCTTGATCCATGGTTGCTAGTTTTACTCCTTTTGTTTTGATGGGCTTTAGTGTTTCTTTTGTACCAAGACATTATAACATTGCTTCTGCCATATAGCAAAAGTTGTGTGCACCCTCAAGCTTTTTAATGTGCAAAAGATTGCTGCTATCACTGTTGCCAGCCATGATTTACAGCTCAAGAGTGACTCAAAGGTCAACAAATGTGAGCCCAAATCTCACACAAATGACCAAGATACAAAGTAAGTACCAACCAGCAATGAAAATTCAAGTAATTGCAAAGTTTTCAGACCTGCAAATTAATTTTCAGAGGTACAAAATTTTGCAAAAGCCCCAAATTTATCCGAGGTCCTATGTGTTCAATTTGCATAGAAACTGCATTGCAAGTACATACCAAGCCAAGATTTGACCCAAATTTGCAAAAGAACAGCTCATCGAGCTAACCTGTCCACCCTGTCGAGGGCCTATCTACTCCGCGCTGACCTGTCTGCCCTATCGCCTACCCGTCGAAGGCTTGCTAGCTGCCGCATGCCTAATCAGGATTGACAACTTGCAACCTTCACAAACCTACAACCTTCAGCTCTGATACCAATTTGTGGTGGTTGACGAGCAGTGGAGGTTCAATGTTAGGCAATGCCAAATGGTGATTGCGAAGAGAGAGAGACAGAGAGTGAGGGAGTGAGCAACAGTAGTAGAGAGTGATGCACGATGTGTGGGTACGAAAGATGTACCACTCTTTAGGTTTTTTGATCGTTATGTATAAAGGACTAAAGTACAAGTGCAAGGGTGTGTTCACACTCCGGCACGTAAAAGGCACGATGGCCCTTTATTCCCAACACAAGACTGAAACAGCTCTACTTGAAATCATATTCCTTGATTTTTTCCCAATATTATTGTTATCCTATCCATCGTCAAGCATATGTTGAAAACTGGCCTAGCCTTTGATGAATGTAATATGTTGTACAAAGGTTCCAGAGCTTTGACAACTCAAATAGAAAGCTCCCCATGTTTTACCATTACCCTGATTTGGCCTGATATCCCAAGCAATATGAAAGGACTTTAGAATACTTTAAAGTTAATGATAGTAGGTGGTTGATCTTTGGAAATTTTCATATTTTTAATACAGATTTTATCATTTGTTCTGCACTAGAAAATACAGCCAACTTGAGGCTGTTATATGAAAACATTAACAAGTTGTTATTGTAAGACATATATAACTTCTCCTTTGATAAAAATGGTTCTGTGAATGTAAGTAATACGCCACCAGCAATGTGATACTCTGAATATTTCCAGTGCGGTTCTGCAAGGCATTGATGCTGTACTTAGAGAAGTAATCCAAGGGACCCCCAGTTTCTGGCACTCCGAACTTGTCATGATTGCCATGCATGTCAAAAAATGCATACTGTGGCAGACCACTTTGCTGTACAACAGAGAAAATGGCCTCATTGTATTGAATCCACTCAGCTTCATCCTGCCGCATAGTGGCACGATCCAATGTTTTTCCATCTGCAAGAATGCCTCAGAAGTATAGTAAACTCAGCATGAGAGGTAAAAAGGAGCTGCATGCATTTGTATTTTAAACAATTACACATCCTTGTAATAAAGAAGAATCAGTCTGCATCATATAAATTTGCAAATTTAACAGCATTCATCTAGTGCTCATTGTTTCCCACTAGCATTTATTGGCCAAATGTGAGCACTTGTTTTATTACTTCATTGACTTTACAAAACTAAGAAACAACACAAATCAAGCACTCAATTAACTGTGTGCATAATGCTTCCTTGTATAACTGTCAATATAGTGAGGATGGAAATGGCTTTAGGGACATGTGACATTATATCAAAGAGCCAAACATGATGATCTAGGGACCATGAAACCCTCAAGCCTTAAGGAAGAGCCACACTGGATCGGAGGGTGATCTGGAGGATAGAGCAATAACAAGTACACCCTAGCCAAGTAGTACAAGGAGCTGACAATAGCCCTCAATAGAGGAGCTAGAGACACATCCATGGCAACACCCCTAGGAACATGTCACTTTCTTCATCCAAACAAAACCACTAAGTTCACTAACATACACAATCAAGCACTTGTTTCCAATATGAAGTTATTGCTTCCATGTAATAAATGCTAATTTTCGAAAAAAAATCACAAGGAACTATGATGCAATGACAAACAAAAAACAATAATCTTGAAACCACACAATTGGTGAAAGAGAAACATAATATCTCTATATGTTGGGCTTCTCCTTGGGCCATAAAAGGATATACCTGTGAGAGTGCACAACGCAAGAGACTCACGAGCACAGAGAGAAAAGGAGAGGAGAAGAGAAAGTAGGAAGAGAAGAATGATGTGCATTGAGCAAAGAAGAAAGCTGAATACAATGAGGACTGATCAATCCTTGCACGCAACCCCAAGGCATTAGTGAGGATACCAAATCAAGCCAAATAATGATGATAGCACTTGTGACAGTGACGGAGACGGAGAGCGTGCAGTTTGTTGTCCATGACGAAGACGGAGGAGACTGCATGTAACTAGCCTTCCTCCTCAGATAGGGTGGTAAATAACCTGATTAAGTACTATTTACAGCAATTAAAAAATTCACAAAACTGAAAAGTACACTTTACCATATAATCTTGGACATTGGACACCTTGTTGGCCCCAAACTGGCGCCCCTTTCAATATTTATTTAACTTAATTGAAGAAGAAGTTGATGTACAATGGGATTCTCCCAATCCCTTTCTCTATTCCAACTCCCCTTGCTGTTCAAAATGACTAGCAAGTCTTTAATCTGATTTGCCCCTTGATTCAGGCAATCAGTTGGCCTTCACCCGATTTGACGGAGATGGGAAATGCCCCAAATTCAATGATTTGTTGGCCCCCCCACTTGAATAGGCTAAAAAAGGCTTCAACCCTATTGAATCCAAGTCTTGGAACTTCCAATTTCTGGCACACTTCCCAAGGCTACTGCTAAACCCTAATTTTTGCTGCACATTAGCATTTACAGCATAAAAATCTGAAATTTCTTAACCTTTGGTGATCTCAATGCTGCAATCTTTGGAGCAAGGCTGTAGAAAGACAGGGAGATGAGAGAGAATGCTGAGGAGAGAGAAAATTCAGACTTTCTTTGCGAAGAACAAAAGAAAATCTGTCATTTATTACTGCTACCTTGTCTCAATAACTTGTAGATGCAAAGAACTGAAGAAAATTAGTTATTTACTGCTGTTGCCCTATCTTAACAACCTGTAGATATTGTCATTAGCTGTTGATTGGTCTTCTCTTGCCCCTAGCTACCTCAAAAGATCCTCCAATGGCTGCAAATCAAACCAGCAGCATCTACTCCCTCTCTCTTGCAAGTTGAATACACTAAAAATGCCTCTCTCCAACCTCTAAAGACGTTTTTCAGTCTTGCATGGGCAGTTTTGGCAAGTAATAGCCTTCCCAAATGATTTATCCATAATTATCCATAATTAAATATTAATTTTCAATCTTTAAATACTGAAAATTAATCTAATAATTATTTCAATGCCCTGAAAATTAATCTGACTAGCCAATAATTAAATTGGCAAGACAACTTCCATTCCTGAGTATCTCTGTGTCATCTTTGACTATCACATTGGCGTTAGGTACCATTAAATGCCACTTCTCTAATGTCACCAACTAACACTTATGGCCAAATGAATGACCTAGGCCAACAACTGGCACCAAATACCACTAAGTGTCTGTGCACCATAACTTATAGCAACTTTTGCCTTTGACATCCCATGATTTCCTTGGGTCCCGAGCTCGTAAATTTACGCTAACTCCAGTTACACCTCACATGTGCAACATTTATTTAACCATGTGATTAAAAATTAATCCACATGTTAAGTGAGGTTTCAAAAATACATGTCCTCATAACATTGCAACCACCGAATGGAGCACCCGCTGAAAACGAAGAATGATAAATGACCAACCAGTTAGGTAGGGCTATAAATAGCCAAATATGCTGAAAACTAGCCGATACCAGCAATAAATGTCAAAAATGTTGGCCAACCTGTACAATTGCTAACATGGCATCACTAAATGCTAGCGATTGCTAACATGGCAGCAATAAATGCTGGTGACTACATAGTAAATGTTGATGTGGCAGTTTGTAGCCATCTAGGGTTGATCACAACCATCTAGGGCAACATCGCTGCCAAACAAATACACAAAACTAGCTCCAAATGTTCCTATCAAACTCTAACTAGGGCTCACAACCAAGAGATGAAAATTTGACAAAATAAGGCAGACTAACAATACCAGCATGAAATTGGCTGCAAGGACATGTAACATAGCACTACCTTTTCAATCAACCTGCATAAGGCACCTGTGTAAACTATACTCGAGTTGAAGAAAACAAAGAAAATGACGGCCTAATCTCACACTTATAGTGGTAGCTCTACAATGCAAATGAGAATGCTCATGCAAGAAGGTGTCATTTGAACAATGTCTCTCATGGGAAATTGTACGATCGTGCATTGGAAAGAAGAAAATGCCCATGTCGAGGATAAGAAGACAATGCCAATATTGGGAATAAAGGGCCATCATGCCTTTTATATGTGCACGGGTGTGAACACACCCTTAGCACATTTGTACATTCATATATATATATATATATATATATATATATATATATATCTAAAAACCTAAAGAGGTACACTCGTCATTGTATCCAAGAACGTCGTGCTCACTCTCCTCTCTACTCTGCACTCTCTCTCTGTCTCTCTGTTGTGAGAAAGCATTGTGATCTCAATCCTTGTGCTCTCTGTCTTAACAAACTGGTATTAGAGCTCACAAGTCGTGCACGCTTTCCAAAGTTGGCACCAGTCGTCAGCATTTGGTAGATGCAGGAGAGGGGTCGCTGGCAAGGAGGAAGTGTTGCAGGGTTGTAGGAGGGCAGATGCTGCAAGAGTCCCAGGCGGGCTTGACAAGCAGCAGACGGCAGTGAGCAACAGATGGCAATTTACAGTCGTCACTGCAGGGCACACGACAGGTCGTGGACTACGAGTCAGGCAGCTGAGGCACGGCAACTGACGGGGGTTGCAAATGGATGAGACGGCATGCGACGGGCTGGTGATGACAGGCGGAGGTGACAACCTCCAAGCGACTGGACGACGACAGGCACGTGGCGACCTACATGGTGGGTCAACGGGACCCCCCCCCCCCCCCCGCCACGTTTCTTTATCCTTTTTTCTATTTAAAAAAATCAATTTTTACCCCTCTTTCCTAACAAAGGTTCACGAGCATAAGCACAGAGTTCAAATTTGTGTAATCTTGGCCCGAAAATTTGGGACTTTTCTCGGATTTGGGGATTATGATGCAGAACAAGATCATTTGTCTCGGAAATTGTAGGAATTTGTGACATTTTGCCTCCGACATTTAGGGCTTTTCATGTACATGCAAGAATTGGACTGAAATTTACCCAAATTCTCGACATTGATGCACATTAGACCCCGTGCAAATTGAGGCTTTGCTGTTTGGGCGAAATTTGTGCGCCATTTGGTCATTTTATGTACATGCGGGTTTGATTCCATGCAATTTGGACATCTAGCACTTTGAAAAAATTGGGGGTTTTGCTGAAATTGCTCTATTTTGGCAAAATTGGCATGTTCTATACATGCCAAAGACAATGCAGATGTATGGTTGATACTTTGAGCACAAAAATTTTGGGGCTTTTGACAAT
Source organism: Lygodium microphyllum (assembly GCF_053477565.2). NCBI lineage: Eukaryota > Viridiplantae > Streptophyta > Polypodiopsida > Schizaeales > Lygodiaceae > Lygodium > Lygodium microphyllum. Next base: position 69,812,349 of record NC_141154.1, on the reverse strand, counting down.
GCGTGTCAAATTTTGTACCCACGGGTGCATGTACAACAGAAATTGTAGCTAAACTTTGGAACTTCTCATATAATGTGATGTATTTTCCCTTGGAACAACTATAATCAGTTGTGGAGTGTTGTAGCACAAGGTTTGGTGCTTCTGGAAATTTATTTGCAGGTCTGAAATTTCTGCTTCTACGTGGTCATTTATTGTTGGTTGGTACTTGTTTGTACCTTGGTCACTTGTGTGCAGTTTGGACCTGCATTTGCTGAATTTTTTGGTCACATTTGGGCTGAAAATCATGGCTAACTTTGCAGTCTAGCAAAAACAGTGCTATAATATTCTGTTGCAGAAGAAGCAAGCAAAGCCGATTAAGACCAAAGAGGCAAAGCCCGCAGATATGGAACAAGAAGACTGGGATGAGTTAAATGAGCTTGCACGCTCAACCATCGCGCTATCGATTTCTGATGCCTTGCTGTTTAACATTGAAGGTTTGGATTCTACCTATGCTATTTGGACTCCACTGGAAAAACTGTATGCACAAAAGAGTGCTGCAAGCAAAGTTTATTGGCTGAAAAAGCTTATGGATTTGAGTATGAAAGAGGGTACAGCAATGTCTACTCACTTGAGTGAGTTTAACTCCATTTTCAGCCAACTAGTTGCCTTGAAGTTCATGATTGATGAGGAATTTAAGGCTACTTTCTTGCTTTGCACTCTGCCAAAGAGTTGGGATACATTCAAGACTGCTATAAGCAATTCTAATGCGATCCTTTTATATGCCAATGTAGAGAGTGCTCTACTCATGGAAGAAATGAATCCGCAAAACAATGCATCCAATTAAGTCTTTGATTGCTTTGCATACTAGGGACAAATCATAGCATAAAGGCAAATCTGATAGTAAGGGAGACAGTAAATCACGTGGGAAGGATGTTGAATGCCATCATTGTGGCAAGAAGGGTCACTTTAAACGTGACTGCTACAAATGGAAGAAAGAGAAAGGAAAGGGTAAGAAGACAGATGATAGCAAGGAAGAGAAGAAAGAGAGTCAGTCTAAGAAAAGGAGTGTCAAAATCAAAGAGGTGAATGTAGTCACTCATGACAATGATAGTGGCAATGACATACTCTTGGTCTCTTCACACTTTAGTACACATGCTTTACTTGCAGATACGGATGATGACATGCATACTTGGATTCTCCATTTAGGTACCTCCTTTCATGTCACCCCTCATCGTAAGTGGTTCTCTGACTATACAGGGGGTCAACCTGGTGTTATCCATCTTGGGGACAACTATGCATGTGACATTGCAAGTATTGGCAGTGTGCAGTTGCAATTTCAGCATGGTTTTGTCTTCACACTTGAACATGTACCGCATATACCAAAGCTCAAGAAGAGCTTGATTAGTAGATGACGATGGATTTCATACCACCTTTGGTGATGGAAAAAGGAAGATCTGTAAGGGATCTAGAGTGATTGCCATAGGTTGTAAAAGTGATACCTTGTATCCTCTCCGTGTATCTAGTGTGAGTGATCATGTTGTTGCCGGGACCGAGCAGCCAAGTGTTTCTTTGTGGCATGGCCGGTTGGGACACATGAGTCAAAGTGGAAAGAAAGTGCTTTCTCGTTTGGGTTACTTGCCTTCTCTTCGTTATGCTGATTTTGAGCATTGTGATCATTGTGTTTATAGTAAACATGCACAGACGTCTCATAAGAAGTCTCTTTCGCTGAAATCTTCTCCTCTAGGGTTAGTACATTCCGATGTATGTTAGATGCCAGGGTTATCTTTAGGGGAAAAGAAATACTTTGTCACCTTAGTCGATGATGCTACACGGAAGGTATGGTTTCACCATATTCGTAGCAAGGATGAAGTGCTTGACAAGTTTAAAAAATTATTGGCATTGGTTGAGAATTAGACTGATAAGACACTTAAGTGTCTTCACTCTGACAATGGTGGGGAATATGTGTCCAAGGCCTTTCAGGCATTCTGTGACAGCAAAGGGATATAAAAGGAGCTCACTGTCCCTCATAATCCACCCCAAAATGGAGTTGCAGAGTGTATGAATCGGCCCATACAGGATAAGGTCCGTACGATGCTGCATTATCCCATGGTTTTTTAGCAGAGACAGTTATGACAGCCATACACTTGATTAATTGGTCCCAAACACGTCTTTGGGGAGGGGAGTTCCCCAAGAAATGTGGTCAGGCAAGCCACCTTCGTATGCACACTTGAAAGTGCTTGGCTACAAAGCATTTGTGCACATACATAAGGAAAAACGCAGCAAACTTAAGCCAAAGTCCTGTAAATGTATTTTTCTAGGATATGGTGATGAAGGTGAAATGGGATATAGATTATGGGATCCTGAGAAAAGGAAAGTAGTACGCAGCAATGATGTTATCTTCTGGGAAGATCTCATGCATAAACAGCCCGAAAAGACTGAGGAGATCCACAGGTTGTATTTCGAGAAGAAATACCTTTTCAACAGCAAAATGTGTCCGCTGTACAGCGGCAAGTATCCGCTGCAAATGAACCTACAAATGCAAAAAATAATGTTGGAAATGATCAGCCAGCTACTGCCCATAATGATGAGCCACTGGATGTGCAAGAACAGCCAAGACAGCAAGCTGTTAATGCTGATTTGCAAGCTGAAATGTCAAGACAGCAAGCTGAAAATGGAAATTTACAGGCTCAACAGCCAACAAACAATGATCATTGGGTTCAGAGATCGTCTAGGGCTACTAGACAACCTGATAGATTCATTCTTGGTGCAAACAATGTGGCTGCTTATGTCATGTTAACAGACTGTGGTGAACCATCTTGCTTCAAGGAAGCAATGGACAGACAAGGCAACAAGAAATGGTATAAAGCCATGTTGTCAAAGATGGAATCTCTTGAGAAAAATGGCACTTGGGACTTGGTGCAGTTGCCTAAAGGGCAGAAAACACTTCCATGCAAATGGGTTTACAAGATAAAGGTCACTTCTGGTTCCTCGCCAAAGTACAAAGTAAGATTGGTTGCGAAGGGGTACAAGCAGGAACATGATATTGACTTTGATGAGATCTTCTCTCCTGTAGTCAAGATGACTACATTGAGAACCATTTTAGGCTTGGTTGCAACTAAAGATATGGAGCTCATAAAGATGGATGTAAAGACTGCATTCTTACATGGTGACTTGCATAAAGACATATATATGCACGAGTGTGAAGGGTTTGTGGTAAAAGGGAAAGAGAAGATGGTATGTGAACTAAAAAAGGAGTTTGTATGGGCTGAAACAAGCACCAAGAGAATGGTATCATAATTTTGATACATTCATGCAGTCTCAAGGTTTTCATAGAAGTCAAGTGGATCACTACTTATACACAAAGAAGGCTGCAGATGGCAGCCTAGTTATCTTGGTTTTGTATGTTGATGACATGTTGATTGCTGGCAGGGATACTCGTGCCTTGGACTCACTGAAGCAAAGTCTTCATGGCAGCTTTGACATGAAGGATCTTGGTGATGCAAATCACATTCTTGGCATGCAAATACTTAGAGATGGATCAAAAGGATCACTCTATCTATCACAGCAGGAGTATATCTCCAAGGTTTTGCAGCATTTCAAAATGGAGGGGGGAAAAGCAATTGGGATTCCATTGCCTCCATATGTGAAACTCAGTGCAAAGGACAGCCCTACATTTGATGATGAGAAAGCTTAAATAGCCAAGATACCATATGCTTTAGCCGTTGGCAGTTTGATGTATCCTATGGTTGCTACACGTCCTGAATTGCCTTTGTAGTGGGAATGGTTAGCAAATACATGGCAAACCCTGGTAAAAAGCATTGGGAAGCAGTGAAAGGTATTATGAGATATCTCAAAGGCACAAAGGAGTTGTGCATCTGCTTTGGAAAGCAAAAGGCATCTATTATTGGTTTACGGATGCAAACTATGCTGGTCATGCGGACTACAAAAAGTCCACTTATGGGTATGTGTTTACTTTCACACGAGGAGCAGTCTCTCGGATCTCCAGACTACAAAATTGTGTTGCATTGTCTACTACAGAGGCAAAGTATATAGCTGCCACTCAGACATGCAAGGAGGCTTTATGGCTTTCATGTCTTGTGGGAGAGCTTGGCATTACAAAGTTACCTATTCTCCATTGTGATAGTCAAAGTGCTATCATGCTAGCACAGAATCCCGTCTTTCATGCAAAGACAGCACATACAGGTGAGGTATCACTTCATTAGAGATGTACTTGATAGCAAGAGCATTGAGCCTGTCAAAGTGCATACAGATGATAATCCTGCAGATCTTCTCACGAAGGGTCTTCCAGCAAAGCGGTTTGCTCATTGTCGACAGATGATGGAAGTTGGATAGATATATGTATTTCAGCTTTTGGAGATCGAGCCTCTATGTCTAACTCAACTAATCTACTTGCTCCTTGACATGTTTTTGCCCCCAAGAACAATGGTTATGATAGAGCATTTGTCTCCTATTATAAACCTTTCTTTAATGTTCAATGTGTAAGCAACTACAATATTCAGCTCCGTTGCTCGTCACCGCTGACCTGCCTCGCGTGCGCCCCTACTACTTGCCCCGCCTCTCCCACCGATCAACGTCGATCAACCACCGTGCCCCCTGCAACCCACCCACTTCGCCCGCCTGTCCCTTCCGCGTCGCGCTGTACCTCTCCCCCTGCCAGACACTAGCGCCTTCGAGTTGCCTCCCCCCAGCACTGAGTTGCCTCCCCCCAGCACTGCCCCACGCCCCCCCCCCCCCCCCCGCCTTATGGCTTCCCCCGCCAACAATCCCTTCGCACTGCACCCCCCCGCCCCCGCACTGTCTTCCCCCACCTTGCGGCTTCTGCCCACCACTATACCCCCCCATTCTGACGCCCCCAGCCCCCACCCCAAAACTCCCGCACTGCTCCCCATCTCCTTCACCCTGCAGCTCGAGGCCCCTCACCCATGTGGTTTCAGCTTGACGATATCATTCGTGGCGCCAAGTGTCTCCATCATCGTCAGAAAACAAACCCTCCCCCCCTCCCTTGCCATCGTACACCCCCCCCCCCATTGCTCCCTCCATCTATAGAAACACTCCCCCCACCTCCGACAATTCAACAATGTGATTGGCACATTCTCAGTAGGGACGTGCAATGGACACCTCTGGTCAGACACCGGTGCATTCTACGAGCGCCCCCCAATCAAACACCTTGCGCATCATCCTTTCTAAGGAACAGCTCTTGGCCGTCCCAGCCACAAAATTGGAGCTGAAAGAAACAGAGATCTTTGGTCAGGTTGTTGAACACTCCCCATCGAGGGCCCAGCTACGAGACTAGTTCCACTCCACGCTACACATTGGTACAGCGCAGATCAAAGTGGCAATCCTCATGGGCCGAGGGATCTTCATGGTTCAACTTACCTCTGCAAACGCAGCCCGTGAGTTAGTGGAGAGCTCGCCCTATGCCTCCACGAAGGCGGTCATCTACATGGTTCCCTGGTATAGCGGCTTCACAGTGGAGTCATTTGTGCTCCACAACACTTTTCTCAGACACCCAATCACCCTACTTTTCCTCAGACTAGCATTAGAGTACCGCCAGTTAGTGGAGGACTTTAAACGGCTCTTTGGCATAGTTCTTCTTGCTTCCTTCATGGATGCAGTGGCAGCTCCAAGAGTCCCAAACGTACGAGTGGCCATGAAAGACACAAAAAGCATACCAAAGTTCCTAGAGATTGAGGCTGGAGGTCACTCCTTTAGGCAGCAGGTCATTGTGACTAGGCAACCAGGGCAGTGCCTGCGCTGCTACGACTTTGGACATCAGACAACAGATTGTACGCGTTTCGGGGCCAAGGCGGCTTCATTGACAGGCCCACAAGTGGTGGCCCGAGTCTCACCGCCTATGTTCGATACCACGAGATGATAGTGGCAGGGAGGGTTCTATGGATCAGACTAGATATTGGAGACTTGTGCCTTGGAGTCCTCAATATCTATTGTTGGACTGACAGGCCACAGCTTAGAGAGCTTGCGATCGAACAAGAACGTAGGAGTGTGACGGCTAGAGAGAGTGTGAGCAGAGTGAAAGTGCAAGAAGATAAGAGTGTACCAACAATGTGTTGGTACACAAAGAATAAAATGTATCTATACTTAGGGCACGTAAAGGGTGTGTTCACATGTACAATGTGCGTGTACTATATACACGGAGGTTACCGGGCCTTTATATCCCAACAACCTCCCACTTAAAGGTCCGATATGAATCTCTAGCTAACCAACTCCCACTAGTCGAATGCAATGCTCGTGTTGAGCTCTGCTTAGACTTTTAGTGAGTACATCTGCAAGATTATCTTGTGTTTTAATCTTGTTCAATGTGATTTGACCATCTTCCAGAATCTGTCTGATAAAGTGATATCGCACATCTATATGCTTTGTGCGTGAATGATACAAGGCATTCTTAGCCAGATACACTGCTCTAGCTATCACATCCCAAAACTGCAGTACCCATAGACATGCTGAGATCATCTACAAGCCTGCTCAACCATATAGCTTCCTTAGAAGCTTCAGTAGCTGATATGTATTCAGCTTCAGTGGTACTCAATGCAACAATGTTTTGCAACCTGGAACACCAAGAAACAGCCCCACCAGCAACTGTAAAGACATACCTGTTGGTGGACCTACAAGTGTCCAAGTCACCTGCCATGTCTGCATCACAATAACCCTGCAAACTAAGTGCACCCTGCCCATAGCAAATACTTTTTTTTGTGTACCCTTAAGGTATCGAAGAATACACTTAACAACCTCCCAATGTGCTTTGCCAGGATTTGACATAAACCTGCTAACAACTCCCACTACATGAGCAATGTTTGGACGAGTAGTAACCATAGCATACATAAGAGAGCCACAGGCTGATGCATAAGGAACTCCCTTCATAGCATTTTCTTCCACGTCATCTTTCGGGCTGTTGGCTTTGCTAAGCTTGAGATAAGGAGGTAAGGGTACCCCAAAAGGCTTAGCTTCAGCCATGTTAAACATGTCGAGTACCTTTCCAATGTACTTTTCTTGAGATAAAAACAACAATTTCTGCATTCTATCTCTACGAATCCTCATGCCCAAAATATGCTCTGCATTCCCCAAATCTTTCATGGAGAAAGCTGATTTCAGCTGATTTTTGAGAGCTCCAAGCTAGTCTTTCTTTTCCCAACTAGTAACATATCATCCACATACAAAACAAGTATTATGGGACTGCCATCTGTATCCTTTTTCATGTACAAGCAATGATCTGCATGGCTGCGTGTAAACTCATGAGATAGCATAAAAGTATCAAACTTTTTGTACCACTGCCATGGTGCTTGCTTCAGCCCATATAGGCTGCGTTTTAGCTTACACACCATCTATTCTTTTCCAGGAACTACAAAGCCCTCGGGCTGTTTCATGTAGATTTCCTCATCAATGTCACCATGCAAGAAAGCTGTTTTTACATCCATTTGATACAGCTCTAAATCCAAAACAGTAGTAAGAGCAAAAAGCACACGTAAAGTGGTCATCTTCACAACAGGTGAGAAGACCTCTTGGAAGTCAATTCCTTCCTTTTGTGCATAACCTTTGGCAACAAGCCTTGCCTTGTACTTGGGTTTTCCATCAACTATCTTGACTTTGTACACCTATTTGTTTAGAAGTGCTTCCTTCCCTTTGGTAATGACACAAGATCCCAAGTATCATTTGCATATAGAGATTTAATCTCTTCCTGCATAGCTAGCTCCCACTTACTGCTGAACTCACATGACTTGGCCTCTTTGTATGTAAGAGGCTCACCCTCATTTGTAAGCATCACATAATGCAAGGAGGGGTCAAACCTATGCAGTTGCCTTCTTACGCGTGTAGACCTGCGTACTCAATAATCAACATTGTCAGGAACTGGGTCTACATCAGGAGGTATATTATTTTTAGCAAATAATTTATTTGCTACTGTAAACCATTTTCAGCATGCTGTTCATGCTGTACAGTACCTTCATTTTCATTTCCAGCACCTGCATTTTCATAATCAGCAAGCCTATCTTGCTGTCCATGACCTCCTTGTGCTTCTATTTGCTGTCCATCATCATCTAGCTCAAAAGTAACCGGCTGATCATCAGTTTCAGCCTGTGGTACAGCACCTTGAGGCTCATTTTCTGAAGTTATAGGTGGCTGTAAACTCTGAAATTTCACCTTTTTCAGATCTTCATTAGAGGCTAAAGAGCCTTTCAACAATTTTGCCTCATTAAACACAACATTACGGCTGCGAATAATTTTCTTGGACTCGGGTAACCACACTCTGTAACCAAATTCACCCTCATCACCATAGCCCATGAAAATGCCTTTGGTGGACTTTGGGTCAAATTTGTTCCTTAGCTCATCCCTAACATGTACAAAAGCATCACAGCCAAATATATGTAGATGGTCATATGAGGCCGATTTGCCATACCAAACCTCCTTAGGGATGTCATTATTTAAGGACCTATTTGGAGAGCGGTTGCAAATGTGAACCACGGTTTTGAGTGCCTCTCCCCAAAATGCATGAGGGAGATTGGCAGTGGACAGCATGCACCGCACTCTTTCACATAAAGTCCTGTTATATCTTTCAGCCACCCCATTTGAAGGACTGTAAGGGGCTGTAAGCTCCCTCTTAATACCATGTAAGTCACAAAATGACTTAAATTCAGTCGATGTGAACTCACCCCTATTATTAGTTCTCAAGCATTTCAGCTTTCTATCTATCTAAGTGGTCACAAATGCATGAAAAGTTTTAAAAACAGCAAACACTTCACTTTTCTTTTTCAACAAGTACACCCAAATCTTCTTGGAACAATCATCAATAAAGGAGACAAAATATGCAGCACCACCCAATGATTTCACGGGCATACTACATACATCAGAATGCACTAAGTCCAAGACATTGGACTTACGAGAGACACCAGAGTAAAAGGAATTTTTTATTTGCTTTCCAAACTGACACTCATTACAAAAATCAAGTTTAGAGCCTTTTCCATCAACCCTCTTCAGAGAGGTAAGAGCATCAAGTCCTTTTTGGCTCATATGACCTAATCTCTTATGCCATAACTCCAAGTAGCTGCAAATTTCAGCAACTCCAAGAAACTTGCCATTCAAGGCTTTACAATGCAAACAATACAATGTGCCATTCAAGGCTTTACAATGCAAACAATACAATGCAAACTTTCCACAAACCACCACCAAACAATGTGGTGTAGGCATGCAAGTCAAGCTGACCAACAGATAGTAAACTCTTTTTAATGCCAAGCATATATCTAACATCTTTCAACACAAGTTCTTGACCATTGTCTAAAGACAAGTGTACAGTGCCAATCCCATCAATGCTGCAAGCATGGTTATTTCCAAGGTACACCTTTCCATAACTACCTGCATTAAACATAGCAAAACACTCCAAGCAAGGAGTTACATGGAAAGAGGCACCAGAGTCTACAATCCAAGTCTGAGTGACACCATCATCAACTAACAAGAGTGCATCAATCACATCAGCCTTGGTAGTCTGCATATCCTGCATGTGACATACAAGGCCATCATAATCAACTGCACATAATACATCAGCCTCTGTATCCGAAAGCTCCTCTATGACCACACTGGAGGCCACATTGACCTTTTCTTTGCCTTTGGATGTCTCCAATGCATCTGTCTTTTCTTCCTTCTTCTTTTTATCTCCTACATTCTTATTTCTCTCTTGTTCCTTCTTGTAGTACCTGCAGTCAGGTTTCTTGTGGCCCTTCCGACCACAATGATAGCAAGTGATGTCACTCTTATCCTTTCCTTTGCTCTTGCTCCTGTTTCTCTGCCCTACATATGCATTTTTCTTTTCAGCCCTGCCTCTTACATTATAAGCTCAGTTGCTGCCTTCTCCACTAGACATACGTTTAATTTCTTCATTCAAGATAGAACCCCTCACCCCATCAAATGAGAGATTGGTGTTATTGCTGAGTGAAACCACCAAGGTTTCCCACGAGTCCGGCAATGTCATGATCAAAAAGATCGCCCTCAACTTATCATCAAAGTCCAAGTTTGCATCTTTGAGCTGATTTAGAATCCCTGTAAATGCACTCAAGTGCTCAGCTACAGGCTTTAACTCATTCAGTCGCATATTCACCAACTTGCGCATTAAATGCACCTGATTAACAGGTGTGGTGATCTCATAAGTAGTTTTCAGCTTCTCCCATATTGCATAACATGTGTCTAAACCTTTAATGTCTGTCAAAATGTCATCAGTGACACCCATCTTTATGTAAGCCACGGCCTGTTTATTCACTCTGGCCCAATCTGCATCAGACATTAGTGAGGGTTTATCTTCCTGCAAAGCATCCTCACAATCCTTCAAGAACAAAATGCCCTGCATACAGTCTTTCCAAAGGTCAAATCCATGACCATCAAACCGTTTAATCTCCATCAAACTCTTGATGTCTGAACTGGAAGAAGTTGCAGCCATTTTATCACGAACACAAGAGTAAATGCACTAATCTGCGGAAGCACAAGCTGAACCAGCAAAATCCCCTGCTGTTTTTCCTCGACCAGAAATGAATCTCTGCTGTTTATACATTAATCAGCCACTACACGGGCAAAAATGCAGAAATTTACTAAATTCTGCGCAAATCCCCAAAATTTCAAGTCCAAATTTGCATGAATGTCAGTCAATCTGACCCAGCTGAGTAAGGCTTTCCCAATACATGAAAAGCCCCAAATTTCTGGGGTCCAATGTCAAAAATTTTACCCAAGAAAGGCAAAATTTCGACGAAATTTGCAAAATCCCCAATTTAATTGAGGTCACCGCCCACGATGTCTGCAATTTCTAACTCAAAAGTCACTGACAGGCATGAATGATGCCAAATCTGGGAAAAGCCCCAAATTCTGTGGCCCGATTTGCACAGATTTTGAAGCTGTGCCTATGGTGTATGAACACCCGCCACGGCTAATGAGGGGATTAAAGAAAATTGATTTGTTTTATTTAAAAAAAGGACAAAACTAACGGGGGAGGGGGGATCCGTTGACCTTGCCCCATCGCGTGACGGCTGTCACGTGTGGATTGTTGCTGCCGGTGCCTGGAGTCCCTGTCGCCACGCGTACCTGGTCCGCGTCTTGCTCCGTCGCGCATGCCGCTGACTGGCGCATCACGTACTGCCCGCCGAGACGCCTCATTTTGCGTTATGTCTGACCTGCGCATCTGCCCACTGAAACTGCCTGACAGTCACGACACGTCCGACTGACGCCTACGCGCTGGAATTGACCGTCTGACTGACGCCTGCCTGTCTCATCTGACTGACGTCGCCACAATCTTGAAAGCGTGCAAAGTCTTGGCTCTGTTGGCTCTGATACCAATTGTTGGACTGACGGGCCACAGCTTAGAGAGCTTGCGATCGAACAGGAACGTAGGAGTGTGACGGCTGGAGAGAGTGTAAGCAAAGTGAAAGTACAAGAAGATAAAAGCGTACCAACAATGTGTTGGTACACAAAGAATAAAATGTATTTATACTTAGGGCACATAAAGGGTGCATTCACATGTACAATGTGCATGTACTATATACACGGAGATTAACGGGCCTTTATATCCCAACATCTATGCCCCTACAAAGATTAGGGCACGCATCAGGTTTTGGGTGGAGATCGCAGATGGACTCCCAGAGGTGGACTCTTGGATCATTGGAGGAGACTTCAACAACCTGGAGGCTTTGGAGGACCAACAGGGCAAAGGAGAAACTACCAAGGCATGGCTGGGGAGGAGCAGGAGACATGAGAGGTCTTTCTACTGGCAGTAGGAGCACGCAATGATGCTTGGAGAGACCCTGCCTTCCACACGAGGGAAAGGTCGCTGGACTTCTCTTGGGGATACAGGCAGCTAGGTGGAGTCTTGCTGGAGCGGTTGGACAGGTTTTATGTGGAAGAGTGGGGAGGCTCTCGTGGAGGCCAGATTGAACAATTGGCAGGCACCATGTTGTCCGATCATTGCCCGGTTCTCCTAACACTTGATCCCCCAGCATCCGCCCTAGACACGATCCTGTCGGATTCCTAACACTTGATCTATAGGAGGAAGAAGGTGACGAGACAGATAGAGCAGATTTGGACCAGAGAGTAGGGCAAGAGGTGTCACCAAGTGGTGATACTTTTTACAGTTACTTTTCTTATTTACTCATATAAATATTTTATTTTTCTTTTCTTTTGTTGATGTTGCTTTTTACCCCCAGAGTTCTCTTGGAATAAGCGGGATCTTTGCATGGCCAGAAGAGGCAGCCATTGGGACAAATTGGACTAATGGTTTGACTCAACCTTAGGACCAGTTCCGTATTGAATGGGCACTAAAGAATAGAATGCCATTGGTTTGGGACTGTGTGCTTAGCCACTGGAGATAGTGCAGGACAATGAGCCTGGCCAAGATAGAAGATGCACATGTGAAAATGCTCACGGAATAAAAGTCACTGTAATTGAGCCACATTACACTTTTGATGTGGTCGCAATGATAAAAGTTGCACAGAACAACTTGAGGAATGCAAAGATCATCATCCCTAAAATTTAGGGAGTTACTATTTTTGGACCCCAGAATCTATTCGCGTAATTGTCTTCGTTCTTACACGAGGATTAATTCTCTGGTCTGTGACGAGGTCTAATTTTGCAGCGATCATGGAGAATTTTAGACCAGAAGGTTTAAACGGGAAAATTGTTACATGTATGCCATGTGGCACAAATTCCCAAAAGAGAGAGAGTGAGCATTTTCAAAAAAAAAGTAATAGACATAAGGGGCAGATGGGAGATTGAAGTTTGGAGGAGCTGAGGGTAGATTACTGCAAGAAAACCAGCCATGGAGAGTACTTATGCGTCTCTGACTCAAGCACGGAGGTAGAGCTTGCTCCCTCTGATCACCTCTCTCTCTATTCTCAGAAGAAATGCTTTGCATGATGGATTGATTCCATTGAAGATACAATTCTGTGTTTACTCTGTTCATGCTGAATAAGAATAGTGAACTCTGTTCATGCTGAATAAGAAGAGTGTTCATGCTAAATAAGAACAGTGAACTCTGCTCATGTTGAATAAGAACAGTGAACTCTACACATGCTGAATCGTAAGAACAGTGAACTCTGCTCATGTTGAATAAGAACAGTGAACTCTGCACATGCTGAACAGTAAGAACAGTGTGCTGGACAGTAAGAACAGTGAAGTATGCACATGCTGGACAGTAAGGGATTTTGATCTGGACGTGTTGTATTGTTCCTATGCAGCTGGGATTTACTTAGAAGAGATGAAAACCAACTATTCACAGGTTATGTATTTTGGAACATTACCATTTATGTAATTTTCTATCTTTTAATTGATAAAGAAATACCGAGAGAGGCGCTAGTCTTCGGGGCCAATCTGGTGTTGAGTGAGGGAGAGAGGTCTCTGCTTATGTGTATGTATGTAAAGTCAAGGTGTTAATTGAAGGAACTACCACTTTATGTGAGTCATAGACCGGTTGCAGGAGGGACCGAATTGCAGAGAAGGTTGCAGAGGTCCTAGCCGAGTCAAGCAGAATCTGCCAAGAGGCAGCCATACAGGCCAGGCAGTAGAGCTGGGAGGAGGAGAGAGCACTCCGGCCGGACCTTGCAACCACGCAGAGATTATTACAGAAGACACCAAGGGATCCCACCCTCCACATACAGGAGGTGCACACGTGAACAGCCATGGCTGGCCTAGAGGACAGGCACTCAGAGTTCTTTTTCCGCACCTCAGCTGCCTTTTGGGCGTAGAAAGAGGACACGATGTGCAAGGAGTTCTTCCAGGTGCACTAGCCTTGCACCGCAAGGAGAGCAAATACGCAACCTTCGGGATCAGTATGGGAGGACTCGTTCTAGCCCGGACGAGGTGATGGAGATTGCCACCGACTATTACACGTGCCTTTTCCAGCAGGAGACGGCCTCAGCTAGAGAACGGAGATGTAAACAGCAGGTCTGGGATCACATCCCGTCCCTCGCCACAGAGGAGATGGGATGCTTCCTCGTAGCCCCCTTCACAAAGAAGAAACTAGAGGAGGCTTTCAATACACAGATCAGGCAGAAATGCCCGGGAGAGAATGGCCTGTCTAAGGCCTTCTTCATTACCTACTGGGAAGTGGTGAAGGACCCCCTACTAATGGCCTTCCAGGAGATTTTCACTTCAGGACAGATGCCAGGGAGTCTTTCGACAGGCCTTATCAGTCTTCTCCCCAAAGGGGGAGACCGGCTGGAGCTTTCCCAATGGAGACCGATCACCTTATTATCAATGGCCTATAAGGCACTGGCAAAGATGATTGGTAGGCGACTACGCCCCGTGCTTCCAGACATCATCCATGACACACAGACAAGCTCTGTCCAGGATAGGAGCATCCTAGACAATGTATTTACCTTCTTTAAGACGACAGAGTGGGCTCAGCACAGTGGGCAAAGACTGGCCGTACTACTCTTGGATTTCGAGAAAGTTATGACAAGGTGGACTGGGATTTCCTAGAGGGCACCATGGTGAGGTTGGGTTTTCTCCATGTTTGGATTCACGGGGTCTCCGCACTTTATAGATCGGCCACCAGCAGCGTTCTCATAGGCGGAAGGCGAGGGGAGGAGTTTCCGCCGGAGAGATCGGTTTGACAAGGCTCCCCCCTGGCCCTATACCTATTTCTACTCTTTGCAAAGGTGATGTCCCATGTTGTGCTAAGAAATGCACTTAGCCACTTAAACAGCCCCAAAACATGCTTATTTTAGGCTTACTTTAGCCAAAACCCTAAAACGGGAAGCGGATCGAGAAAGTTAAGTGGGAGAGGATCTAGAACCCTAATTTTCTATAAATTGGCAGCCAGCCCTCCACTCTTTGACAATCTCATTTTTGCAGGTTTCAAATGTTACCAGCTTGCTGCCCACACCCCGGTCACGGAGGACATCTCAGCCCTTGCTGTCCATCACTGTTCCCTACAATCTGGCGCCTGTTTCCAGCCCTCCACACGCTGATTGCTGCTGTTTCTACCTGGCAACTGACTGTTGTTCACTGCACTGCTGTCGTACATCCTGCCACACCAGCAAGCTGCTGCGTTTACAGGCTCCAGCTGCCTCCCTGACAGTTTTCTCTCCTGCCTACATTTTCAGTCTCTCTCTCCTGCAGGCTGTCCTGCCTGCATTTTCAGTCTTTCTCTCTCCTACAGGCTCTGTTTCTCTCTCCTGCAGGCTGTCCAGCCTGCGTTTTCAGTCTTTCTCTCTCCTGCAGGCTCCGTTTTCAGTATCTCTCTCCTCACTGTTGTTTGCATCAGATCCAGCTTCTCACTACTGCGTTTGCTGGTGTTCGACATCCAAAAGCTGCCTTGCTGCGATTCGGGATCCGTTCGAAGTACGACACGCTCTCCAGCTCATTACCCCTGCCTAATCCTAGAGATACAAGAGTTCGAGGTTCAGTATTCATTCACTGCATAGTGTGTTTGCTGCATGAGCATCGTATTATTAGTAGTCATATCATTTCATTTATTCACTGTGTTCATTGTCTCTGAGTTACTCTAACCCTAACCCTAACTGTGTTCTTTTTATCAGTATGTGCTTTGTCGTACGGTTTCTGTTTATGTTTCTGTGTTAGGGTATTTTTCTTTACATGGTATCAGAGCCTGGTACTCTCTGAGAAACCTAGGCCTTTGATCTGAAAGCTCTTCGCAAGAAGAAAGAACAACAGTAGGTTCAAATGACTTCGAACACATCAACACCGATTCAGTCTCCAGATCAGCCTATGCTGAGAACCGAGCGAGAGTGGGCCGATCAGCTTGCTCCACAAAGTTCCGACATGGTGGGAGAAACATCTGAGTACATGGAAGAAAAGATAGGCAAGCTGACCTTTGAGGAATATAAACTGATCATAGCCTATCGACAAAAGAAGATTGAGCAGCTCGACCGAAGGATTGCCCTTTGAGAAAAGCTTCTAAATGAAGGTATGCATGGATTTCACTCTTCAGATGTTGCGCGTAAGTCTGATGATGTTGCAGGGCCATCGAGACCTCCATCAGGGATGGGCCCCCCTCTTGGAGAGCAAGATCCGGAGTATGTTCCATTTTTTCAGACTCTTCCATCCTCTCCGGTGCAAGGTACTTTTGATTCGTCTTTTGTGCCTTCTTTTACCTCTTCTATTTTGCAATATACTGGTAGAGATTATGTGGAAGAAAGAGTCTAGTCTGTTAACTACGGAAAATGTCCTCTAGAGAACCAAATCTTGTATGTTAACACACGTCGCGGGGATTATAAGAAAAATCCAGGTAACTCTTCTTCTGTCCTTCTTTCTTTTACGTCTACTTCACATAATCAAATTGAATTTGGTGTTCCTTTCACTTCATTACATGGTGTATCATCATCTTCACAGTTTCATTTTCAGTCTTTAAATGATAAAAATGAACAAAAGGAATCTGCACCTCATACACCTCACTTTCAAAACCCACCCATCCCACCACATTCTTCCGCTGCTTCACCACTTCCATTTACACCATTTACATTTCCATTTCAGACACCTCATGTCGCACCGCACATCACATCGGGGGGGTATGGAAACATAGGCACATCCTTTAGGACCTCATCCTTCCCTCAGTCGGGTGGTGTTCCACCTACCTCATACACTCTTTCAGGATCATTGCAACCTGGGTATCCCACTCAGTCTCTCCCGAGTGTGAATCAGTTGCCTCCACAGTTTGCCTCCATGGCATTGCCTAGTGGACCTTCTGGTCATAATGCTGTGTCCCAGCCTTACTTTGGACAAGGCTACTGTGTCCCAGTGGCTCCACCTACACCAGCACTTGATGGAAACATTCATGTTCCAGTGCCTCCGCATCAATCGATACTCATTGGACACTCACAGCCTACTTCTGCCTACCCACCTCTTCCCCCTCCTCCTTACTCTTATCAGACACTCTCACCTCCACTATGATATATATATATATATATATATATATATATATATATATATATGGTTGAGCCACTCTTTGCCAAGAATGCATTTAATGATAAGACTCGTTTTAACGGGTCAAACTTTACTACTTGGTCAAATTTGATGAGACATGCCCTTGATTCACAAAACCTATGGGATCTAGTATAAGGGTTGGAACCCCAACCCAATCCCGCATTTGTTCCATACGAGGTCATCCGCTCATGGAAGGCTAGGAATGCCTCCGCTATTGTCAAGCTGATGCAGGGCTTATTGCCAGAGTTTCATTCTCAACTTCAGCATTCTGACTTAGCGTCAAAGCGATGGCCACACTTGACTGACCCCTATGCTGCTCGAGATAGGACCCGTCGTATTAATCTTGACCATGAGCTTCAGCTTTTCAAAATCACTAACCGGGATGACTTGAAAGTCAAGTTGGCTGAGTATCGGCGTCTCCTCGCTGAATTCTCCACTACGGGGACTCCCAAGTTTTCTGACGATCAGGTCACATTGTTCCTAAATAAACTCACCAAGAAATACTTCAATTTTGTGGAAGGAATAGTTTCAAAGCCTACCATGCCTACATTCTATGAATTTGAGTGTCAGTTGTTGCGTTACGCACGGTTGTTCGATCAGTTTCATATGAATTCCTCTTCAGAGGGGTCTCTTCTTGCTCATTCTCAGAAAGGGTAACAAAGGAAGGGCAAACCAAACCAAACCTCCACTCAAAATCAAAATCAAACTCAAAAGCTAAATCAATCTGGGGATTCTCAAGGAAACTCCCAGTCACAACTCAAACCTAGGTGGCAGAATGTACCTAAAAAGAATAGGTATTGTCAACATTGTCAAAAGGCTGGCCATTTTAACGACGAGTGTCGATCAAAGACACGAGTCACAGCACCAAAACCTCTCAGACCCCCGCCCCTCAATCGGCCAACCCCCAGCAGGGGAGACACGGTGATGGGAAGGGGCAGTTTAAAGGTCAGACTCACACTGCCACCACACAGTCATCTCAGTCGACAACGTTCTCAACTCCAGAGGGCTTGTCTGACTGGTCTGCAGAGGCCCATATCGTCTCCATAGAGACATCAGATGCGAGTCTCGTCTACATCTGTGAGTTGCCTCCCGACGAGGTTACTGCAAAGGCCCACTCGTCACAGCCGAACAATTCAGCTCCAGTTTGGATTGTGGACAGTGGAGCTACACATCACATGACTCCTATAGAGGACATTTTCCGTACCCGAGCCCCAGCAGCCGCGCGGATCCGTGTAGGAAACAACTCCTCGGTCAAGATTCAGCCTCAAGGTTGCGTCAGTTTTGCCACTGACAAGGGTCTGGATCTGGCTTCGCTAGACAATGTATATCATGTCCCTCAGCTTGGGGTGAACTTGTTATCTATTCAGCAGCTTTGCCGGTTGGGATGAGCAGTTTTCTTTACAGCGACCACAGTCAAGGTCCTTGACTCTCTGACTGGTTTAGTGATTGTACGCGGTGAGGCACAGCCTAATGGCATATACCACATGACACACTTTTTGACCGAGCCGACTACCAAAGGCTCCGTGTTCCATAGCTTCCAGGCCTTAGCCACATCTCGAGAGCCTACGCACAATGAGCGTCTTTGGCATTTTCGCTTAGGGCATCTTGGTTATGACTCACTTTATGAGTTGTCATGCCGTGAACTAGTTGAGGACCTTCCACGCCTGAAGCTAGCTCGAGATGTTTGTAAAGTCTGTCAACTCGGGAACCAGCACCGTACCCCATTTCCTCAACAGTCTACACATAAAGCTGAGGAGCCTCTTAGATTAATTCACGTTGATCTTTGTGGGCCGACATCCACTGCTGCTTTGAACGGCGCGATGTACTTCTTTTTAATAGTGAATGATGGTTCTCGATACATGTGGGTATACTTCCTCAAGCATAAGTCAAATGCTTTCACATATTTTTCTACTTGGGTGCTGCTCGTTCATAACTAGGCTGGTTGTCGTGTTGGGTGCATGAGGAGTGATAGCAGTGGTGAGTATATCTTCCACAAGTTTTCCAAGTTTCTACAAAAGCATGGCATTTCTCGCCAGCTCACCTCTACCAACTCCCCCTCTCAAAATGGAGTCGTAGAGCGTAGGAACCGCACAGTCATGGAAATGACACGCTCTATACTATTCGTAGCAGAGCTTCTTGAGCGTCTTTGGGTCAAGGCTATTAACACTTCGGTGTACATCCTCAATCGGTGCCCGACTGCAGCTCTTCCTCAGAAGACCCCGTATGAGGCATTTTTTTGGCTCTCGGCTTGTTATTTCCCGTTTCAGAGTCTTCGGGTGTCGTGCGTACACACACATGCCTGATGACAAGATAGGCAAGCTTACCACTTTGGATCAGACATGGCCAGTGGCTACGCCTCTTGATCCTACTGTCCACTTGTCGAAGGATACCCTCGGACAACCCTTCGATGCACACGCCTATCGTTCTGTTGTAAAAAAACTTCTTTGGTTAATTCACACTAGGCCACATTTAGCTTACTCAATTAGTCAATATTTCATAGCACCTGGGATGTCACATTGGATTGCATGTCTTCGTGTGTTGCATTATTTGTGGTGTACTTTTTCTTATGGCTTGACATATGGTTCTGGTTTATGTTTGCAGGGGTACACTGATTCTGATTGGGCAAGAGATCCTGACACTCGGCATTCCCATGGCGACTACCTCTTTACCTTGGGCACGGCTCCCATTTCTTGGTCCAGCCATAAGCAAGGGACGGTGGTGGCTTCCACGGCCGAGGCTAAGTACCGGACTCTCTTCGATAGCACCACCGAGGCCATCTATCTGAGGAGTTTACTAGCGGCGCTTCATTTTCCATGTGACTCTCCCACAGTTGTCTACTGCGACAACTAGAGTACCATTGCACTTACGGGCAATCCGATCATCACACCACGGACACGGCATGTGGAAGGTCCACTTCCACTTTTCTAGAGAGCAGGTTGAGCTAGGCACTATTCACCTAGAATTTGTGCCTTCATCAGATAATTTTGCAGATATCTTGATCAAAGCGGTCAACTGGCCGGTTCTTCAGTACCTGCTACCCAGGATCAGCTAGGGTACACCCTCCCCTACTTCTTCAGCTTGACGGGGAGAGGGTGCTTCCCTCTTGCTTTCCCTTCCAGTTTGAGAGGGGGCGGCTCCTACTCTTGATCGTGACAGTGATGATGCTTACAGTTTTTTAGACATTACATTCACTTATTCTTTTGTATTGTATTATGGGCATTTGTAACTTCATCCGCACTATCAGGATGACCTGATTGTAAAAGGGCACTTGGACAAGTGAACACTTTCCCTGCAAGGACACTGTGTCAGTGGCACCGTCGCATAGCATATTGCATGAGCATGCCATCTTGCATCTCCCTTTGCATTACCCTATGCATTGGCATTCTGTTCATGTCAACATGCATCTGTGCACATTTATCCCTTTTCGGTCTTTTGGAGTGGTCGACTCTAAGATCCACCAGATTTGTGGCATAACACATGGTAATTCTCCTAAAGGCAGTTTTCCCACCCTTGCTTGCTTGCGTACTTTGCTTATCTTGCAAAGCCTACCGTTTTTTTTGCCTCTCACATATTCAACACATGCTTGGCACATACACTCACTTTTATCATCCTTAGGCACTTATTCTCGTCAGTGCGAGGGATTGGCTTGCTAGTTTTGTGAATAACTTGGGTTTAAAACTCTCTTTATCTTTTCCTATCTATCACTTAATCGGCAACTGCCCCTATATTACTTATGTATTTTCAAAACACTTTTCAAAAAAAAAACAAAATAAACAAAATAAAACAAAATAAAACAAAACAAACAAGTCCATTATTGATTCCATCCGCATTTGTAGGCCTTAGTAGGCCCTTGGCCAGCCGACGACCACCCTTGGTCCGATGCCCTGACCTCTCTGGGATGATCACTTGGGCTCCCTTGGTAAGATATCCATCGCCTCTGTAGTCTTGGTAGGCCACTGGGCAGCCGACGTGCAACTTTTGTCCGATGCCCTGGCTGCTTTAGGGTGGGACGCCTTAGGGTAAATCAAAATTTAGGCTGGCCTACTTTTCTCGCCTTATTTTGGGCCTGAGAGGAGGTGTTGTGCTAAGAAATACACTTAGCCACTTAAACAACCCCAAAACATGCTTATTTTAGGCTTATTTTAGCCAAAACCCTAAAACGGGGAGCGGATCGAGAAAGTTAAGTGGGAGAGGATCTAAAACCCTAATTTTCTATAAATTGGCAGCCAGCCCTTCACTCTTTGACAATCTCGTTTTTGCACGTTTCAGGTATTACCAGCTTGTTGCCCACACCCCCGTCACAGAGGACATCCCAGCCCTTGCTGTCCATCATTGTTCCCTACAGTCTGGCATCTGTTTCCAGCCCTCCACACGCTGACTGTTGCTGTTTCTGCCTGGCGACTGACTGTTGTTCATCTGCACTGCTATCGTACCGCCTGCCACGCCAGCAAACTGCTGCGTTTGCAAGCTTCAGCTGCCACCCTAATAATTTTCTCTCCTGCCTGCGTTTTCAATCTCTCTCTCCTACAAGCTGTCCTACCTGCGTTTTCAGTCTTTCTCTCTCCTGCATGCTCCGTTTTTAGTCTTTCCCTCTCCTGCAAGCTGTCCTGCTTGCATTTTCAGTCTTTCTCTCTCCTGCAAGCTCCGTTTTTAGTCTTTCTCTCTCCTGCACGCTGTCCTGCCTGCGTTTTTAGTCTTTCTCTCTCCTACAGACTCCGTTTTTAGTCTTTCTCTCTCCTCACTGCTGTCTGCATCAAATCCAACTTCTCACTACTGCGTTTGCTGGTGTCCGACATCCGGAGGCTGCCTTGCTGCGATTCGGGATCCGTTCGGAGTACGAAACACTCTCCAGCTCATTACCCCTACCCTGATCCTAGAGATGCAAAAGTTCGAGGTTCAGTATTCATTCACTGCATAGTGTGTTTGCTACATGAGCATCGTATTATTAGTAGTCATATCATTTCATTTATTCACTATGTTCACTGTCTCTGAGTTACTCTAACCCTAACCCTAACCCTAACTATGTTCTTTTTATCAGTCTGTGCTTTGTCATACGGTTTCTGTTTATGTTTCTGTGTTAGGGTATTTTTCTTTACATCCCACTTCCATTAGACGAAGAACTCCTACTAGACAAGGACTCTTATAGCTTGGTCCACTTAAAACCATATATTTTTCATGTTTTTACATTATTATTCTTCTACTACTTACTACTCGGATGTGTAAAAAGAAGGATGCTGAGCGTATTATGATCGAAGGAAAACAGGGTATCCAATCTTGGTACAAAGAACCTACCAAGCTCACGTGAGGCAACACTAAATTTTTCTTTATATTCTTGCTTGCTTTTATTTTTGCTCCAACCATCCTTATTTTCTTTTGGCTAAATGTTATCCCCAAGAAGACAAGACATCTTGACTTCTCCCCAAGAACCTAACAAGCCTTTGCAAGGCAATGAACATTGGAGTCAAATGGGTCTTCAAGACCAAGTACCGCAATGATGGCATTTGGACAAGCGCAAGGCTCACCTTGTTGCTAAAGGTTTTACACAACGCCCAAGCATTGATTTCCATGATACTTTTGCCCCTCCATCTCCGATAGCTACTATTCATGCAATTCTTGCCTTAGCTCGCTATAGGAGATGGCCGATCTATCAATTGGATGTGAAGTCTACCTTCTTGAATGGGGAGTTGAAGAAGGAGATCTATGTTGAGCAACCTCCAAGCTTTGGTTCTTCTAATGGTAAGATGTACACGTTGTAGAAGGCTCTCTATGGCCTTAAGCACGCTCCTCGTGCTTGGAATGAAAAGATTGACTCGTTCCTCCAAGAGAAATTAGGGTATCGGTGTCCCAAGGTCGACTCCCAGCTTTATGTTCATACCTTATATGGAGGTCGTGTGTTGTTTGTCCTTTATGTGGATGACTTGATTATGACAAGTGGCCATGCCAAGATAGTCGAGTAGACGAAGGCAACACTTCATGAGAAGTTTGAGATAACGAATATGGAACTTCTTCATTTCTTTCTAGGTCATGAGATCTATCAAACTTCGAGGGGGATCTTTCTTTCCCAACAGCAGTATATACATGAGCTCTTGACTACGTGTGAGATGGAGGGATGCAAGTCTCTTACAACTCCTGTGGACCCGAATTGGAACGCTATAGTTCATTCCGATTCTCCTTTGGTGGATGCTACCTGTTATGGGCAATTGATTGGCTCCTTGATCTAGCTTCTCAATACTCATGTGGACTTATGTTATGTTGTAGGTGTGCTAGCCGGGTTCATAAATGAACCCAAGATGGTGCATTGGCACGTTGCTTGAGGATTTTGCAATTTCTACTGTATGGGTTTCTTGTTATGTATTTTCGACTTACAAATGCTCTTGCCACTTTTAATTAGATGATGGATCGCACACGGCGAACTTGCGGGCATTTTCTTTGATGACATGATTACCTATTCAAAGAATGAGACAGAGCATAGAAGACACTTGGACATTGTGTTCAATGAACTGTTATCAATGATAAGAAAAGTGAATTCTTTTTGTATGAAATCCACTTTTTGGAATATATTGTATCTATTGATGGTATTTGCATGGACCCTACAAATGTTGAGGTAATACAATCATGGCCACCTTTGAGAAATATGCATGAAATCCGTAACTTCTTGGATTTATGTTCTTACTACAAGAAGTATGTGCAAAGGTTTGCTAAAATTACATCTCCATCGTATGCTTTACAAAAGAAAGATGTGCCATTTAGATAGACAGCAATGGAAATTTCAGCATTTGAAAAGTTAAAGAAACAGATTACTTCAAATCTTGTACTTGTGTTGCTTGATCTGAGGAAGACATTCTAGTTTAGTGTGATGCATGTGGTAACAACATTGGGGCTGTTATTATGCAAGACAACCGAGTTGCGGCTTATGAGAGCAGAATTCTTCACGGTGCAGGAAAAAAATCGCAGATCTATGAGAAAGAGTTCTTAGATGTAATATTGAAACACTATTTGTTGAAGGCTGATTTTACAATGCAGTGTCACGGGGACGTGAAATTTTGAGATGCTTTAATCTTGCTAGTAACATTTAATTAAGTTATTAATCAAATGTGCCAGGTTGTTTAACACATGTGATGCACATGGCAGTTATTTCATGGGAACGGGCCAAGGACCCCGAGGATGCAGTGGGTGTTAAAGGCAAAAGTTGTGTTAAGTTATGCAACTGGGTTTTGGTGGTCAGTTCGTGCCGGGTTGAACCCTAGGACAATTTTTTGGCCATTAAGTGTCAGTGTTGACACTAGGGACTAGCATTAATTAATTAATTAATGCTAGTCTAAGGGTCAACAGAGGTTGGAAACCACTCCAAGTTGCAAATGGCCTAGCCAATTTCATTACAGATGGGCATGTTTAATTTTGGGCAGGGTCACAAGGGCTAAAATTAATTTTCAGAATTAATAAATTCTGAAAATTTAATTTAATGACTGAAAATGCATAAGGAAGGCTGCCACTTGGCAAAACTTTCCCATGCAACTAGGGAGAAGGCTGTTGGAGGGTGGTGGAAGTTGAATTGCAACCATTCTGAGCTTGGTGGAGGGGGAGGAGATGATCAGATTTGGCTGTGAGAGGCGACGATGACTGATTGCGCACCACGACAAGACAGGGGGCAGCAGGTTTTCTCTTCCGCCTCAAGAGAGGCAGTGGTAGAAGAGGAGGGCTCGCCAGCCGAGTTGGTGTTTAACCCCCCTTTTGAAGCTATTGGTGCCATCAGATTTGTCATCAGAGCTACGAATCAAAAGATACATTTCAGCTGATTTTCTCTCTCTCTACAGCATTCTCTCATCTCCTCCAGTCTATGCTCAAGCATTCTCAATAATTCTCAGCCATTGGTAGCAGAGTACAGCCAAATTTGGTGGACAACAGAGAGTTTATTGCTGTAAACCCTAAATTACAGCAATAATTAGGGCTTAGCAGCCACCTTGGGGCCCATGCCATTAGTCAAAGGCATTGTACGCGGAAATAAGCACCGGAAGATCGTGGAATTGTGAGGATTTCAGATGCCATCCCATCTATTGTGAATTTGGGGCAGCATTTGACCAGTTGGGGTTCCATTAGAGTAAGTCATGGGTGAAAATCAAGGGGAAATTTGCCCGAATGCTTTGCTGATTATTGGAACAGCAAGGGGGCTTTTGAATCGGCCAAGGAGATCGTGAAATCTCAACTTGTAATTTATCCATTAGCAATTGAGATTAAAGAAATACCGAAAGGGGTGCCAATTTTGGGGCCAACAGGGTGTCCACTGTCCAAGTTTATGAAGGTAAAGTGAGCATTTCAGTTTATGTTCATTTGCTGATTGCTGTAATTGAGTGCTTAATCAGGTTAAACCACTCTATCCGAGAAGATAGGTTGGTTCCATGGTTCCATTGCCGGGATAATCACTCAATCTCTTGATTTGGTGAGCCCGAGGCACCTGCTTGCAAGCCAAAGCTTTGTGCTAGTGCTGATTTTTGTGCTCAGCTGAGAAATTACAGCAACATGTCTTCATACAGTGAGATGGAATCAAGCAGTGATGATGCCTCTCAGTATGGACATTCTCATGGGAATGAAGGAAATGCAATGCCTAATCTTGGACAAGGCTCTCATGATGGACAACAAGCTGAAAATGTTGTTGGGTAAGATGCAGGGCCTTCAAGCAGTCATGAGGTAAATGACCAGCAAAGTGAAGAGGAATTTGATGACCAGTTCAAGAATCGGATGGGGATAGCAGCAAATCTCTTTGCTGAATTGGCAAAGGATCCTCAATTCACCCGATTTTTAAATGCTCTGAAGGACAGCAAGGGTAAGAAGAAGAAGTCAGCTTCTACACCTTCGGAACAGCAAGGTGCACCGAAGGTAGTGTCAAATCCTTCACTTGAAGCTCCTAAAGAGGCCAATGAAGCTAAACAGTTGGTACCTATGAGGCAAGGAATACAAATGCAAGGCCATTCTGGGAGTGTCAATCCAATGGATTTTGGACAATGGAGCATACATGCTATGATGGGGCAGCCAGGATACATTGGTGGTAGCACGATTTTTCATGCAGTGGTTGGCCAAGGGCCGCATACGGGAATGCATGGCACAAATCCCTATGGTATACAACAGCCAATGCATGGTGTGCAAGGCCCATTGTATTCGAGTATGGCTGGAAATGTGCAAAACCCTATGTATGGTAGCATTGGCTTGATGCCTGGGGCACAAAGTGGAATGTTTGGCAATGCGTCTGCACCCCCGAATGCTTATGGGGCTCAAGGAATGACTATTGGTCATGCAAATGCTTCATTTAGGCTTGATCATGATGTAAATACAACAAATGCACCCTTTTTGCAGTAGCCAGTGTATGACAACTTGACTCCCAAAGGGGAAGCAAAAGACTATGATGAGGGTGGAAAAGCAATAAAGTTTGAGTCCTTCAGTGGTGCACAAGATAAGCTGAAAGCTTTGACTTTCATTCACCAGTTTGATGCAGCCTATTCAGGGGGAAACTTCACCAAATCCTCTAAGATTCGAAAGGCAGCCACTTTCTTGAAGGGGGATGCATTGCAGTGGTGGTCCACGCTCTTGATGCAAGGTAGAGCACCGTCAACATGGGTACAATTCAAGCAAATGTTTGCATTGAATTGGTTGACTAGTACCTTTGAGGTGGACATCGTGACAGCTTGGAACAAGCTTGATGCAAAGGAATGAAAGAATTTAGAGCAATACAATAAGAAGTTTTGGGATCATTGCTGCCCGTCACTTCTTATCATGCCGTACCCCTTCACGAGCAAGTGGAAAAATATATATGTGGGCTGCCCAAAGGAATCAAGGATTTTTGCATAAAATCCACCGTGTCTAGCATGTCTTAGCTCATAGAGACTGCTGCTACAGCCAATGCTTTGTTGCGTGGAAAGGATTCGAGCTTCCAAGAGAGTGGGGAGAAGCCGAATAAAAAGTTATTTAAGGCTGAGAAAAGTGGCATATCTGAAAACCAGCCTGAAAAGAGGCCAAAACAACGAAGAAAGGGCTCGAAAACATTGGCACAACGTAGGGAATTGATGGCTGCAAATAAATGCTTTATTTGTGAATAGAAGGGTCATATTGCAAAGAACTGTCCCAATAGGCAGCAAGCTGCAAAATCTGAAAATCACGAAGATCCTAAGGGTAAAAGGCCCAAAACATCAGTGGGATTGGTGCCCGATGTTGTTAGTGATCAGCCCAATGATGATGCTACTGAGTTGTGCAGAGCATGGGGCAAAATTAGAGATCAGCATGCATTGATCTTCTTTCATAATGGTGCATGAGCAAACTTCATCTCTAGTGACATGGCAGCCCATCTAGGCATCAAAGAGGATGAGATGGGAGCCATGGGGGAAGTTGGAATGGCATGTAAAGGTCATGCAGAACCTATCACACCACTCATTGGAAAGCTTTGGTTGCACATACAGGGATATGTGGACAGCGAGAAGCGGGTAGCTAATTGCCATAGATATGCTTTGCCGTTTGTAGAGAGTGATTATGCATTGCTGCATTTCGAAAAGGCAAGGCTGAAAAAGATGAAGGGAAGAGAGAGGTTGTATCCGAAGTTAAGCATGAGATACTATGGGCCCTTTCAAGTGTTGGAAAAGATTAGCGATGTTGCATATCGGCTGAAATTACCTCCACATTGGCGGATACACAATGTCTTTCGTGTCAGTTTGTTGAGACCTTTTCGTGGTGATGTGCCAGAAGATGTATCTGCTGAAATTCAGCCAGAGGTTGAGAAACTAGATGAGATCTTGGTACCCGAGCAGATTTTGGCACATAAGGAAAGGAAGGTCAGAGGTAAAGTTTCCAGAAGATATTTGGTGAAGTTTCAAAGCTATTCACCAATGGATGCAAAATGGATGGAAGAGGATGACTTGGCAAACCATCCTCAGTTGTTGCAACTTTATCTCGATGCCTTTCAGTTAGAGCCGACTTTGGATCGGGCTTACTTAAGTTCAGCAGAGCGGGGGTCCGAAGCATTGCCTGATGCTCAAGGGGGAGGTAGCACTTCCACTCCACCGGTTTTGGACAACTCTCGTATGTAGTGGATCTCGGATGTATTCAGCATGCATCCAAGGTACTGTGCTGACAGTATGTCTACCATGAGGTCACTACTCGGTGTACTAGTCACTGTGAGATACATGTATATAAGTATGGTTGTCACCGCGGCTCTAAGACTATACTTATGCATGAGTTTTTGGACCAGTTTGGCATGAGTTTTTGCCTCAGTTTTGAGATCAATTTCTGATTAGTTTCAGCTCAGTTTTTTATCAGTTTGAGAACCGTTTATGATTTCTAATCAGTTTTTTACCGTCAGCTTGTGATCAGTTTGGAGTCACATTTACAGCCATTTGTGATCAGTTCTCATATCAATCCATGATCAGTTTATGATCAAGTCATGCTCAGTTTTTAATGGTTTACAGCTGATTCCATGAACAGCCACATGTAAACAAATGTCATTGACAGTTTCTGCCATAGTTTATGCTGAGAATATGCTTTACTGTGGTTTTGAAGTCAGAACGGTTGAGAAACATGAGTTATGGATGCATCCAATGGTTTCTAGCAACACTTTTGGACTGTTTTTCAGTTTTCTATTATGTTTTGCTGGCTGGAAATTTTCAATAAGTTTTGCGCATATGCAACGGTTCGACAACTGTGGCTAATGTTGTGGTGACTGTCATACCAAATTGAAATTCCAGTGCAATATACTTTTGCTTTGGCCCAATGTAGTGCAATCGAGGACGATTGCAAGGTTTTCAAGGGGGAGGTCTATCTCACAGGGACGTGAAATTTTGAGATGCTTTAATCTTGCTAGTAACATTTGATTAAGTTATTAATCAAATGTGCAAGGTTGTTTAGCACATGTGATACACATGGCAGTTATTTCATGGGAACGGGCCAAGGACCCCGAGGATGCAGTGGGTGTTAAAGCCAAAAGTTGTGTTAAGTTATGCCAACTGGGTTTTGGTGGTCAGTCGGTACCGGGTTGGACCCTAGGACAATTTTTTGGCCATTAAGTGTCAGTGTTGACACTAGGGACTAGCATTAATTAATTAATTAATGCTAGTCTAAGGGTCAACAGAGGTTGGGAACCACTCCAAGTTGCAAATGGCCTAGCCAATTTCATTACAGATGGGCATGTTTAATTTTGGGCAGGGTCAAAAGAGCTGAAATTAATTTTTGAAATTAATTAATTCTGAAAAATTAATTTAATGACTGAAAATGCATTAGAAAGGCTGCCACTTGGCAAAACTTTCCCATGTAACTAGGGAGAAGGCTGTTGAAGGGTGGTGGAAGCTGAATTGCAGCCATTCTGAGCTTGGTGGAGGGGGAGGAGGTGATCAGATTTAGCTCTGAGAGGCGGCGACGACTAATCGCGCGCCGCGACAAGACAGGGAGCAGCAGGTTTTCTCTTCCCCCTCAAGAGAGGCGGCGGTAGAAGAGGAGGGCTCACCAACCGAGCTAATGTTTTATCCCCCTTTTGAAGCTATTGGTGCCATCAGATTTGTCATCAGAGCTACAAATCAAAAGATACATTTCAGCTGATTTTCTCTCTCTCTACAGCATTCTCTCATCTCCTCCCTTCTGCTCAAGCATTCTCAGTAATTCTCAGCCATTGGTAGCAAAGTACAGCCAAATTTGGTGGACAACAGAAAGTTTACTGCTGTAAACCCTAAATTACAGCAGTAATTAGGGTTTAGCAGTCACCTTGGGGCCTGTGCCATCAGTCAAAGGCATTGTACACTGAAATCAGCATCGAAAATTCATGGAATTGTGAGGATTTCAGATGCCAGCCCATCTATTGTGAATTTGGGGCAACATTTGACCAGTTGGGGTTTCATTAGAGCAAGTCTTGGGTGAAAATCAAGGGGCAATTTGCCCGCATGCTTTGCTGATTATTGGAACAGCAAGGGGGCTTTTGAATCAGCCAAGGAGATCGTGAAATCTCGGCTTGTAATTTATCCATTAGCAATTGAATTTAAAGAAATACCGAAAGGGGCGTCAGTTTTGGAGCCAACAAGGTGTCCACTCTCCAAGTTTATGAAGGTAAAGTGAGCATTTCAGTTTATGTTCATTTGCTGATTATTATAATTAAGTGCTTAGTCAGGTTAAACCACCCTATCCGAGAAGATAGGCTAGTTCCATGCAGCCAGACCATCAACCTTTGAGATACTTTCTGACGTAGACAAAGTTGTCGAAAAAGCATATGAGATGGACAAATTTTCTCTATATGTTTCATTTTTAAATTATACATATTGATGGTATAAAGAATGTTATGGCTAATGCATTGTCATGTAAACCACAAATTTCAGCCGTCAGTATCATTTATCACACTGAGTTGAATGCCATGAAAGAGCAATATATTCTTAATTTAAACTTTGCTAATGTTTATGATCAACTTTGCAATGGCCAAAGGCATAAACTCTTTATGCTAAGAGATGGATTTTTAATGATGCATGGACGACTGTGTCACAAAGCAATTAAGGCCCAGAGTTATCACTGAAAGTCATGCTCCTTTGTATACAGGACATAGAGGCATTAATGTCACATTCAAGGCAGTGCAGCATTTCTTTTATCATGGTTTTATTATAGTGAGGAAGAAAATAAAAACTCATCATGTGGCACGATTGTTTTTGCAACACATCGTTAAGTATTATGGTATGTCGGAGTTGATCGGTAGTGATCAAGACCCTTGGATAACCAATTTCCTTTGGAAGGGGTTGTTTGAGAATATGAGTATCACGCTAAAATTCTCATCATCCTTCTATCCGCAAACAGATGGTCAATCTGAGAAAGCAAATTCCACAATATTAGGATCTTTTAAAGTGCTATGTTTCAAACCACAAGACACGGTGGAAATAGTATTTACCATTGGTTGAGTTTGCTTACAACAACACAATGCATAGTTTCATTGGCAAAGCTCCATTTGAGGTGGTTGAGGGTGGCAAGAAGGTATCACTTATCTTGTAAACTAAGGATAAGATCTTTGAGGCTGACCATTAGGTGAAAAACTTGAATACAGACTACACAAAGATAAAGTATGCACTTCGCATGCATGCTTTGCAATTTGCAAAGGGCGATTATATATTGCTGCATTTTGAAAAGACAAGGCTAAAAATGATAAAAGGAAGAGAAAGATTGTATCTGAAGTTGAGTATGAGATACTATGGGCCCTTCTAGGTGTTGGTGAAGATCTGCGATGTGGCATACCAGCTGAAATAACCTCCACATTGACGAATACACAATATCTTTCATATCAATTTGTTGAGGCCTTTTCATGGTGATGTGCCAATGGATCTTTCTATGAAATTCAGCTTGAGGTTGAGAAGTTGGATGAGATTTTGATACCCAAAAAGATTTTGGCACGTAAAGAAAGAAATGTCAAAGGTAAAGTTTTCACGAGATACTTAGTGAAATTTCAAAAGTATTCACCAATGGATGCCAAATGGATAGAAGAGGATAACTTGGCAAACTATCCTCAGTACTTGCAACTTTATCTAGATGCTTTTCAATTAGAGTGGACTTTAGTTCGGACTCAGTCAGGTTCAGCAGAGCAATATTGATTGATGCTCAAGGGGGAAATAGTACTTTCACTCCACCAATTGTCGACAGCTCTCGTATGTAGTGAATCTCGGATATATTTAGCGTGCATCCAAGGTACTGCGCTAACAGTATGTTTGCCATGAGATCACTACTTAGTGTAGTAGTCATTGTGAGATGTATGCAGATGAGTATGAGTTTCACCCGAGCACTAGAACTATACTTTTGTATCAACTTACGATCAATTTTGCATGAATTTTGCCTCAATTTTAAGACAAAAATTCTTATCAATTTTAGCTCAATTTTTTATCAGTTTGAGAACCATTTGGGATCACTTTTGGGATCGATTTTACATCAGTTTTTGCATTGATTACTGGTCAGATTTTGCAATGAGTTTGTGATCAGTTTGGGATCACATTTGTGGCAGTTTATAATCAATTTTCAAATCAACAAGTAATCACTTTGTGATCAGATTATGTTTAATTTTCAATGGTTTACAGCTGGCTTCATGGACAACAATATGTTAGTGAATGCCATTGATAGTTTCAGCCGTGGTTTATGCTGAATTGATGCTTTTCTATGGTTGATAGTTAATACAATTGAGAAACATGAGTTATGGATACATCCAATGAGATTCTAGCAATAGTTTTGGACTGATTTTCAATCATACATTATGCATATCCTAGCTGAAATTTTTCAAAAAGTTCGGGGCATGTAGCATGGTTGGACAACAGTGCGCAATGTTGTGACTGTGATGCCTTATGGAAATTCCAGTGCAATAGGCTTTTCCTTTGGCACAATGGAATGTAATCGAGAATGATTGCAAGAAGGAGGAAGGTCTATCACGAGGATGTGAAATTTTGAGATGTTTTAATCTTGTTGATAACATTTGAAGTCAAAACTTGAGCATATGGTTAGACTCACAAGAATAAGACGCGTTGAATGAGTCCCATATCAATTAACGTATCATGCTTGTTGGATTTATTCTATTTCTGGTACTATGGCATTAGAAGGCCAGTAGTATGCGACTTTGTAGCAAATCATATCATGCCATCTAAGCAATATTTCTGGTACTATGGCTTGTTGGAAGGCTAGTAGTATGGGACTTTGTAGCAAATCATATCATGCCATCTAATCAATATTCAATATTCAGGAGTATGCCTTGTTTTGTCTTGCCATCAAAAGTTAGGGCCTTGTTAATGGACCCATCACTCTAGTCACAAGCCTTAAGCATCTGTGCCACCATTTTGGAGAGGGCCAGTCGTTGAGACATGTCAGATATGGGTTCAGTATACTCATAAGCTTTAAGCATCGGTGCTACCACGTTGGAGACGGCCAGTCATGAAGCCATGTCACATACATGTATCATTCTAAGGGAACAAGCTTGGATACAATAAATAGAGCTCACCTGTAAGGTCTCCTGTGATGAGAACAAGGGCAGGGTTGATGAGAGCAAGCAAAGGACCCACGACGCGCTTGAGGGTGAGGGATCTGTTGGGATGATAAGAGCTGACGTGGAGGTCGGAGAGCTGCACAACCCAGGCCACGCCAGGGGGCCCGTCCTTGAGCTCGATGTATTCGCGGCGGCCACCATAGTCCGCACGTGTGGAGGATTCGCACGTGCAGAGGAGCAACAGCGTATAAAAAAGAAACCCCCTCCGCATGCGCAAAGGGCCTGACTGCATGCACGCAGCAGCAGCCATGGCTCTGCGCGGCTGCGAGAGCGAGATTTCCCAAAATGCCCCTGAATTTTGTGGAAATTCTGAAAACATTTGTTATCTGGGTTTTTGAATTTTTCCCATTTTTTTTTGTTGGGTTTAGCGCGGGACGGGGGGTGGGGTGGGTGCGTGTGTGTGTGTGTGAGAGAAACCTGCACTCGTTACGCACTCAACACGGCACAGAAAGGTAACACGATATGAGCTCAAGGTATACTCTTTTATTATTCAATCCAAAAGCGTGATAACATAGACACATCCCAGGACTACACCCTCGTGACGCCGCACATAAGAGGGTTCACCACTGGGCATAGGGAATCACACGTAGAGTGGAAACAAGGCAGGGCTTTGAGTCACTACTACTCCCTATATAGGTGCAATCGGTAGCAACGGCATGGTATAGCTACAAAGCCCTTACACTCACCCCCGCTTATCTAGATTGCTGACCTCAGCAATCTAAGGGTAGCGTTTGTTATTTGACTCATCCGGGGTCTTAACGCAGCTTTTCCTAGCAAGCTGGTCAGTGTCTGCCGGTCTAAAGGGACCGCAGGGTCTTAACACAATCTACACTATCAGACTGGCCAGTGTCTGCCGCACTAAGGCATTGGGGCTTTTTTTCTTTTTTGATGGAGTTATTTGTGATGATTGCTACCATGTGAGTCCACCCTCGACTCGATTACATTTGAGGAGTGGAGGCACATTTGAGGTCTATGATTGAGAACCGCATTATTTGTTGGAGTGTTGGGGCGGCTCAAGGGTCGGTAGAAGGAGCAGGGGGGTTCTCCTCGAGCCAAAGGGCGAAGGCATCCTTTCCGCGTTCACGGGCCTCCGCTTCTGAGATCCAAGTGGCCTCCTTGAGTGGACGCCCGCGCCACTTGGTGAGGTATTCGGGGAAGCCTCTTTGTTCCCGGCGTCGAAGGAATACTTCTACTTCGAAGGGACCATTGGAATGGAGCATTGGTACGCGCCGTCCCCATTGGTTGTCGGGATAGAACCTGCGCAAAAGACGGGCATGAAATGCATTATGAACACAAACACTGTCTGGCAGGTCCAGCTTGTAAGTGACTTCATTCAGCACTTGAGTGATTCGGTAGGGTCCATAGTAGCGGTGATTGAACTTTGGGGTCATGTTTTTGGGAAGTGACATATTCTTAGAGCTAACTAGGACCATGTCTCCTTTGGCGAATAGTACAGCCTTTCTCTTCTTGTTTGCTTGCTTTGTCATTGTTATCTTGCTCCGCTCGAGACTTTGCTTAGCTGCTGCATTACGATCTCTCCATTTCTTCAAGAATTCTTCTGCATCTTGATCCTCCGCTTTGGCCGCTCCGGATGCTAAGGCCAGTGGTGTGATGACCTCTTTTCCTGTGGCTAACTCAAAGGGAGTGTATCCTGTAGCCGAGTGGATGGAGCTATTATAGTGAAATTCCAAGACATCAAGGTACAAGGCCCAATCTTTCTGATCCACTCTAGCATAGCTACGGAGGTAATCTTCGATGCCTTGGTTGACTCGTTCGATCTGTCCATCTGTCTCCGGGTGGAAGGATGATGAGAATCTCAGTTGGGTTTCCAAAGTCTTGAAGAGTTCCTTCCACATGTCGCTCATGAATCTTCCATCTCTATCTGATACAATGGCCAGTGGTAAGCCATGCAATTTGAATACATGGGTGAAGAAGAGGCGTGCTACCTCCTTGGCATTCAGTGGCGGTTTGGCCGGGATGAAGTGGGCCTGTTTGGAAAAATAGTCCACCACTACAAAGATGATTGTGTACCCATGGGACTCCGGTAGTTCCACAATGAAGTTCATGCTGATGACATCCCATGGGCGGTTAGGTACTAGTAATGGTTGTAGTAGTCCGGCTGGTCTTGATGTGGGTGCTTTGACCATTTGGCAAGTGGGGCAAGTTTTGATGTGGTCTATCACTTCTTCCTTCATGTTCGGCCAAAAGAACTGCTTCCTAAGGGCCTCCAAGGTTTTGCTTTGCCCTTTGTGGCCTTCAATCTTGCTGTCATGTATCTCATGTAGGATGAGTTTCTTTAATTCCACATTGTTGGGGATATACAATCTTTTGCCTAAAAATAGAATACCCTCTTCTAAAGTGTACATTCCATGGGGGGTCTTCTCTGCTTCCACATCTTGGATTATCTTGTGCATGTCTTGATCTTGTTCTAGGGCCTCTTTGACAAGTTCTATGAAGTTGCTGCTGACAACACTGATAGCTTTCAGGTCAGCTTTCCGGCTCAAGGCATCTGCTATTTTGCTAATAGAGCCGGGCTTGTGCTTAATTTCCAGGTCAAATTCGGCTAGGAAGTCTAGCCAGCGGGCTTGCTTTGCTGATAACTTGGGTTGGGATTGGAAGTATTTGAGGGAGATATTGTCGGTGAAGACTATTGTATGCTTGTCTTGAACATAGTGCTTCCATTTTCTAAGGCAATGGATGACTGCCAACATTTCCTTCTCATGTGTGCTCCACCTTGTTTCAGCATCCGTAAATTTCTTTGACTCATACGCAATGGGGTGCCTCTCTTGGACCAGTACACCCCCTATGCCATAGTCAGATGCATCTGTAGAGATTTCAAAGGGTCTGGTGAAGTTCGGCACCCTTAGGATGGGAGTTTGGCTCATGCACTTCTTCATCTGCTCAAAGGCTTCTTGTTGCGCGTTCCCCCATGTAAACTAGTGGTCTTCTTTGGTGAGGTGGGAGAGGGGGGCAGTGATGAGACTGTAATCTTTGATGAATCTTCGACAAAATACTATGAAGCCTAAGAACTCCCTCACTTCTCTTATAGTTTTCAATATAGGCCATTTTTGGATAGCTTCCACTTTCTTAGGGTCCACTTTGATTCCATCTGCTCCTACAATAAAGCCTAGGAACTCCAATTCTTTCACTGCGAATTCACATTTTTCCAGCTTGGCGTATAACTGATGTTGCCGCAGTTTCTCAAAAACTTGGCGTAAGTGTTGCTTGTGCTCTTCTAAGGTCTTGCTGTAGACTAGGAGGTCATCTATGTAGATAATGACAAAGATATCTATCTCCGATCTAAAAATTCCATCCATGAGGCCACAAAATGTGCCTGGCCCATTGCTTAGGCCGAATCCTAATACTAACCACTCAAAACTACCATATCGGGTACGGAAGGCTGTCTTTGGGATATCTTCTTCGGCTATGCGGATTTGGTGGTATCCTGATCTAAGGTCAATCCGACTGAAGTGCTTGGCCCCATGCAGTCTATCTAAGAGGTCTTCCACTAGGGGCATAGGGTATTTGTTCTTTATGGTGATTTTGTTAAGAGCCCTATAATCTACACAGAGTCTAAGTCCCCCATCCTTCTTCTTTACAAACAACACTGGAGCACCAAAGGGGGATTTGCTAGGGCGGATGAATCCTTGTTCGTCTAGTTCATGTAGTTGCTTCTTCAATTCCATGAGCTCAGTGTGGTTCATGCGATAGGGAGCTCGGGCCGGTGGAGAGGACCCTGGAATCAACTCAATCTTGTGATCCACATCTCGTCTGGGTGGTAGACCCTTGGGTAGTTCGGTTGGCATTACATCTTTGAATTCTTCAAGTATTTCTGCCACTTCTGTGTTCCTCTTCTGTTGTTTGGGTTTCTTGCCATCTTCTTCTTCTTCAATTGGTCGGATCATACACAGATAGACCATATCTCCTTGTTTGACTGATTTCTCGACTTGCTTTGCATTGCATGTCATGATACGTGGCCTGATGATGGTCCCTTGGACCGGTGCTTTTTGGGTCTGGCCCTTTGGTTGGTTTGCAGCTGATTTTACTGTTTGGCATGATACTCCTGGCTTGTTCTCCTTCATTTGCACCTTGATTGGGGTCCTACCAGGTAGCTGCATTCTTTCGCATGGTACTCTGACGCCTTCTCCTTGCATATCTAGCATCATTTCATTCACACCCTTACCAAACATTGCAATGACATACTTGTCATAGAATTCTAAGCCTAATATCACTTCAAAATCATCCATGGGGATTACTAAGAAGTTGAGTTTCGCTTTCCACTTATCGGCTTCCACTTGGACTGCAAAGACTTGTTTTACTTCCTTGGCTTCTCCTTGTGCGAATGTTACTGTTAATCCTTCTGGGGCTTTGGATAGTTTCAATCCATGCTTTGCTGCACACTGTGGTGTCATGAAGTTGTGGGTTGCTCCTGTGTCCACCATGATAGGTTGGCTTCCTTCGCCCAATCAACCTTTGATGTATAGATGGTGGACTGCCGCTACTCTGGCTACCATGCATTGGGGTCAAGCACTAACTGACCCTACCCTTGGGTGGTCCATGCTCTCTTCACTCCCATTTGGAATTTCCTGGATACGTGGTGGTTGTGGTTCTTCTCCTCCATTATGCACAAGCTGCATTCACCCTTGATCCACTCGATGAAGCTGTATCTTCTATTGGGCATCTGTTTTGGTAGTGTGGACCCCCGCATTTGAAGCATCTGATGCCAGTGGAAGGGCCTGGTGGTCTCCACCATGATGTGTTTGATCCTGCGGGCCCATATGATGTGCTAGGGGTTGGCCTGTAGTGATTGTTTCCCCATCTCCCTGCTGCTCCTCTTGGTACTAATGTAGTTTGGGATACGGCCGTGGTGTTAGTGGTATTTTGACTCCTTGTATCTGTGAATGCCCCTCTAGGAGCATTGGGCCCCTGGTTCCAGGAGTTGTTGTTGTTGAAGGTGTTGTTGAAGTTGTTGTTGAACCTGTTTTGATTCCCTTGTGCTATTCTTCTGCCTTCCAGGTCCACCAGTCGTTCGGCCATTCTCATGGCTTCTGCTAAGCTTGTTGGCTCCTGTCTCTCCACATCTCTTCTAGCCCATTCTTGCATTCCAAATAAAAATCCATGTAGCTTAGTGTCGGTATCCATATTTGGTAGCTGCAGCATGATTTGCCTATATTTGCTGACATACTCTTTCATCTTTCCCTGTGCTTGCTTGAGGTTCCTCCATTCATCTCTCACTTTGAATTTCTCCAGCTTTGGAATAAAGTAGTCCTTCAGTTCTTCTTGGAGTTCTTCCCACGAACAGATTGTGTGGCCCTGCTCTTGTTCTAACAGGTATCAACTGGCAGTGTCCTCCTCCAAGTAAATGGCTGCCACTTTCGCCTTCCTATCTTCGGTGATTCTTGAATATTTTAAGTACCTATCCACCTCTGCGATCCATTTCTTCAAAACCAACCCATCTCTCTCTCCCTTGTACTTGGCGGGTTGGGGCATCTTGAATTTTCCATAATCATCTTCTGAACTACTGCTATCTTCCTCTTCTTTGCGATGGTGTTTCTTCTCCTTCTTCTTGTCTTTCTTTTTGCTTCCTAATTCTACTACTTTCTCCTTCTCCTTCCTTGTATCTTGCGCCCTCCTAGATGACTCCTCTCTACCCGTTCTATCCATCTCCTCTTGCATTCGGTGTCTCCTCTCCTCTTCTTGTTGTTGACTCACCCATTCTCTATAGCCTTGCTCTACTTCTAGTTTTTTCCTCCTTTCTTCCTCTTCCTCTTTCATCTGCATGTTCCTCCATATTGATTCTAGCATACCTGACATACCATCTAATTGTCTTTCTAGTCCGGCCACCTTTTCCTCTTGGCCCACTCTCCATTCTTATCCCCTACTCTTCTTCCTCTCCTCCAATGTCGGGAGGGTGATATTCTCCCTTTCTTCCTCCATGTGGTTGGTGGTGGTGTCGACGCGGGGAAGCCGCGTTTCGCCTGTGGTGGTGTAGGTCATGCCGCGGGGAAGCCGCATCACGTCTTCAGACGGTGGGATGTCGAGGTTGGGGCGTCATGTCGGGGGGGCGTCGCGACGTGGGGCGACACGATGTGGGGCGTCGCGCTGTGGGATGTTACGACTTCGATCTCTTTGGGGCACTGGATCTTTCCTCCTACTTCCGTGAGCCTCCTTCACTCCGAGCAAGAGTTGCTCTGATACCAAGTGTGATAAACCTGCACTCGTTACGCACTCAACACGGCACAGAAAGGTAACACGATATGAGCTCAAGGTATACTCTTGTATTATTCAATCCAAAAGCGGGACAACATAGACACATCCCAAGACTACACCCTCGTGACGCTGCACATAAGAGGGTTCACCACTGGGCATAGGGAACCACACGTAGAGTGGAAACAAGGTAGGGCTTTGAGTCACTACTACTCCCTATATAGGTGCAATAGGTAGCAACGGCATGGTATAGCTACAAAGCCCTTACACTCCTGGGATGTGTCTATGTTGTCCCGCTTTTGGATTGAATAATACAAGAGTATACCTTGAGCTCATATCGTGTTACCTTTCTGTGCCGTGTTGAGTGCGTAACGAGTGCAGGTTTATCACGGGGGGGTGTGTTGTGGAGGGGGCGAAATTGCTTTAAATAGTCTTCGAAGCCGCGCACAAAGCACAACTAGAGCACTTCTGAGTGTTGATTGAGGGCACTCCGTGAACTTGCTAGAGTTCACAAGAGTTGTCAACTGGAGACTAGTCCATAAGACCTCCTCTCACATCCTTTAAGCATTCTCTCTCTTCCTTTTTGCATTTTCTCTATGCAACTTGGACTTCCATCTGGTCGTGTAGACCTAACGTCCTCATAGTACGCTCACAAGTTGATGTACTTGGGTGTGGTGCAACTCTTAGCAAGCCGACCAACAAGTTGCTTTAAGTTCTGCTACATTTGTTACTTTTGGCCTGACTCCCCTCGTCCTTCTATGGCTTGCAACATTTAATAAGGGATCAACTGTTGCAAAGGCTTCTTACTAAGATGGGACAATCACAAACATTCTATAATTTAAAATGCTAAACCTGAATCATAATAGTAAACCGAGATTGCATCATTGAGGACAAGCCACCATTAATTTTTACTCGATCAAATATTTTAGGGACCACAATACTTGGGAAATTTTTTAATCCCCCATGCTTGAGCAAACCAAGCCTTACATGGTAAGCCAAACCTCCCACAATAAATCAAGCTTCACATGGTAAATGTACCCACCCCTTATCATTCGGGGCCTAGTATAGAGTGCAAGGCTTGGCTTATTTAAGCATTGGGGATTCAAAAAAATTCATAGGTGTTGGGATTCCTAGAGTTTCAAGTTTGAACCCGAGGGTTAACTATGGGACCCCATGCTTCCCATGCCCTTGTGCTACCACCATATAGCCTATAGTATCAATGTCAAGGAAGACAATGGATACTTAAGCTTCACACTATGCAAATATTGACTAATAGAATTTCGAGTGGTTCTTATCTAGGGATTTAGTCCTACTTCACTATTGCAATTTGATTTTACCATTTTAAATTACTGAGTAATCAAGATTGCCCTATCTTGGCAATAATCCCTTGTGACAATTAATCCCTTCAGTCAACATATTAAATGTCATGTGTTATATAATGACAAGGCCTCCTCCCCCCCCCCCCCCAAAAAAAAAAAAAACCTAAGATGAAGGCTATAGTAATTGTGATAAGGGGCATGGGGAGTTTTTGTTAATGTTTTCAAAATTTTCAACATGTTGGTAGGTATATTTTCTATTACATTATTTAGTTCACTTATTGTTGTTTTTTTTTCTTTTTGCTTTCATTCTTGTTTTGATGCGCCTATTCTACAAGGTGACAGTGGCGAACTTGCTACGAACTAGATACCAGATTTTGTATGCGATGCTTGTTCAAGAAGTGCAAAGTGATTTTCGGCACTTTTGTTTGTTGTTTGAAGTAAATGTAAGTGTATGTTTCGTGTTATTCTTATTTGATACCGACCTTATTGTTTTATATTGCTTGCTTCTTTGATTTGATGATAATAGTTCTGAAATTAAGTGAGTCAAATGAATTGGTGGTAGAGTTATTATTGCTCATGATATCGTGTAAGTTTTTATGAAGAATTGTGATTAATAATTTTTTTTTAAAAATTGGATTAAGTGTAAATGAAGAAGTCACAAAGATATGCAAGATTTCCTAATATATGGTGCTCTACTTTGATAAGCATAGAAATATAAGCAATACTATGGTGGTAAGGACAAAGATTGTTTCTTGCTAAGTTAGTCAATATTTTTTGGCTTGTTGATTTGTGAGTGCTTCATTTTGCTTTTGTTAGGATAAATGTGTATTATGTATTGTCATGCAAACTATGAGTGGAGGGCTTTGATGGAGTGAAGAACGTCACAAATAACAAGCATTCTACTATATACTTCTTTTGCATTTATCATTTTTTTATTATTTACTTTGTGATTGTGGAAAGCAAATAAATCACTAAAAATATTTGCTACATAGCTAGCTAAACAAGTGAATTAAATATGTTTATGATGTATAGAACTATTATCTATTTATTTGTGTGAAACAAATAATCTGAAATAATTTTCTTTTGTCGTTCATTGATCAATTACTAATGAATTGATTTTGCTAGGATGTGTAATGCCAAAGTGTCTAACACTTTTTAATCTCAACTCGTTACGTACTACTAATTGTTCACCACCATCTATTATGTACAAAACTTTTATTGGTACAAGTTCAAGATAGAGGATCATATATTCTTCCAATACATAGAGAAGACTAAGCAAACACATAAAAAGGAGACATGCAAGGCTTCATTTATTGATTTCAAACCTTGTAAGGACCTAATAACTTAGCCCAAGCTTGTAGCAAGGAGACATTTATATGAGTTCAAAAAACTCCACAACTTATTGTCACACATTTCTACTACTTTAATGCCCTTTCACATTAATGTATACTTTGATGCACCAAATGTTTTTATATGGAGATATAAGAAAAGGGATGTTGAGTACATTGCCTATTAGGAAGGCATGAAGTGAGCTGATTTGGAGAAAGCTTATGAAGGTGTGTAAATTGACTTTCCAATCGGCAAAAACATTTGGAGAAAGCTGATGAAAGTGTGTATATTGACTTTTCAATCAACAAAAACATTGGGACAAACTATTTACTTGTGTGATCATCAAAAAGTACTCTCTAATAGTTTGTTTGTACCATGAAATGCAAGAGCATTGACAAATGTCGCTACCCCAAGGTGAGACCACAAGACTATTGACGGAAGGCTAGGGTAGTGGCAATAAAACACCTGTTGTCAACTTGTTAATAGGACAAGGTAGAACCACTTGCTTCTCTCAATATACTTTCAAATTATGCACGTTCCACCATAACACTTAAATCTATACTATATGGTGTCCTTTGTATGGGCTTCAACTTTGTTGCATGAAAATAGAAACAATTGGTACTTCCCTTTCCTTGATTGGCCTAAGCTTATCATATATGGTTAGTTTTCATGATATTGGTGTGGAGACACAAACATATCAAATGCATCTCAAAGTCAAAGTCATAGACTAAGGATTGATAGAAGGCGAGGTAACCACTTTGAAGATAAAACTATTATAGTAGCTTCAATTACTTGCTCATGTTTCCAAAACTCGAGCCATATCAATGAATGCTTTTTAATGAGCAATGACTAGAATATAAAGGGACAATAGCAATGCCAATCAAGGATAACATTTGAAAAGAATAAAAACCAAGTTAGCTGGCAAGGAGCATAGTTTGTGCAAGTTATTTATCAATAGAATCTTTGATGTACAAAGAACTATGATGCATTCACACATGTAGTTAGATAAAGAGGATAGGCATGCACTAGTTATGGCCAAGGTGAAAATGGCTAAAGGCAAACTAGATGAACAACCATAAACTTCTAAGTGCCAACAAAATATCATGCATCATGGAAGATTTATTGTATATTAAAATTTTCCATACACTAAAATTATAATATATTTATGATATATATCTTTAGATGAAGTTTTCATAGATGAGAAGATAAATGAGTGTCAGGACCAAAAATGGGCCCGACACTGGCTCTCTAGACACTAGCCAAACCTCTAACACTCTCAAGACAACCCCACATGGCCTTGCGGCCAAGAGTGTCTAAGGGACACACTGCCCTAATTGCTAATGTAGATATCACCTTTGTAATGGAACATAGTCCAACAATTAAACCCCACACTCCTCAGAGATAGTCCCTATATATATTCGATATAAAATACCTCGTAATACAAACATAAGGAGGCACCCCTTCAACTGAATGCCGTGGCCCCACTGCAGCTCTCCTACACCTCGGGGATTGGCCCCAAAATGCGCTACTCTAATATAAAATGCATACGAATACACTCCGCTCT
Source organism: Lygodium microphyllum (assembly GCF_053477565.2). Lineage (NCBI taxonomy): Eukaryota > Viridiplantae > Streptophyta > Polypodiopsida > Schizaeales > Lygodiaceae > Lygodium > Lygodium microphyllum. Next base: position 69,768,986 of record NC_141154.1, on the reverse strand, counting down.
TATATATTTTAAGCATTCCAAGAGATTTTGTGTTCCCTTACCAATCTTGCCCCAAAGATTCGATCATCTAGCCTATAGCTTGGGTTTCTTCACACACTCCACGTAAGTCATATGTTTGGCAATCAATTGCTATGCATCTAGGAGTTACCATGTGATATGCATAATGCAATTGTGAATGCCATAGTGCTCAAACATTTTATAAATCAGCATTGTGCATTGCAATAAGCAATTCTTTTAATGATTCCAATCTGTATGTCATGCTTTGTTGCTAAGGGTTAGAGCCCCGAGCCTTCTTGTGCAGCTTAACCCCCTTTTAACTTAATTTCTAAACATCCTATATGGTATGCATAAACAAATAGACCAAAATTTCTAATCAATATGAAAGCCGCTCTTCCCCCCTACCATTTACGTTGTGTATCGTTGATAGGTGTAAAGAGCGATTTTTTGTGTGTTTTTCTTATAAAAAGTAATAAAAACGGACTTTAACATGAAGACACAATTGAACTGAGGCTTATCCCTCATGCTACAGCCATGCCATACATTCATGGATATAAACCTTATTTTTTTCAAAATTTTTAGTGTAAAAAACTAAAATGTTCTATTTCTTAGTATTTATCTTCAATTATTTCAATAAAAGTTCTGATATTTCTGATTTATGGATTGGAATTGATCACAATTATTGAACATTGATTTTATATCCATGTCCATTCTATATGAACCCCAAAATCACAACAAAACTCCAAAAATTTATAATTTTTATGAAAATCGCATATTTGCGGGTTTTGCGTATTTTGATATAAATTATTAAACAAATAATTTTTTTGGTTTTCTTCAAGATTTTTGATAAAGTTCAGCATTTTCAATCAAAGGAATCCATTTACAAACAATTTCATCAAACATCTTCTATGAAACGAATAAAACGAGTGCTTACGCATAGAATCTTGGTTTTGGAGGTACGTCATTAATGATTGCGAGGCCATTGATGCTCATTTATGGCTGTTGATGCTTTCTCACAGCCTGATCTACGATCTCCTTCACTCTAGCACCATCATTCCATAAAAAACGTCTATTAAACCCCACCCTCTTCTCTCATAGAATCACGCGTGTGAACAAGTAGCAAGAGGAGAGAGGAGAGAGAAAGACTAATCGTTTCATTTTGCATGAAAATTTGGTCATTTACAGCCTCCCGAGCTCTTTCCACTTCAAAAAGGGTCTTTAAAATCCGCTCTCATTAGCAACCATGGGATAGGGCGACTCAGCCCATCGAATCCCATGAATTGATCTACACAAACAACAACCAGAGAAAGCATCAAGCTGCCACAAAAAATATACTCAACAGAGCACAAGAATAGCTCTCACCCTACCCCCTAACCAAAATCAAGGCATGAAAATCCACAAGGGATAGGGCCAATATAATTTGACAGAAATCCAGAGCAAGTCACTAACCAATTGCTCAAACACAGACTGGCTAAAAACTCTATCAAAGAAGTCATCCTAGTGGTGGTTTGAACTACCTACCTAACTTAGAACAACTGGACTAAGACCTCCTACCAGGTGAGGACTCCTATAGCCTGGTCACCATATTTTTCTTGTTATAGCACATTTTCCTTCCAAGGTTTCATACTCGGGTGTGTAAAAAGGAGGGAGCTGAGCGTAGAGTGACCCAAGGAGAATAGGGCATTGGCCTCAAGTCCTGAATTGGTACCCAAGAACCTATCAAGCTCTCATGAGGTGACACCTATTCCTTTTTTTAACACTCACTTTTATTTTCGCTCCAACCATCCTCATTATTTTGTTTTTCGACTAGCTGCTACCCTTAGGAAGACAAGGCATCGGCCCTAGGTCTGCTCTGGCCCCGGGTCTCGACTTGTCCCCAAGAACCTACTAGGCCTCCACAAGGTGATAATCAACTACTTGTATGAATTTTCTTCCTTTCTCCTCTTTTTAAAAAATTCAGGGGTTAGATACCCTTTTTACACACCTCTGTAATTTTTATTTTTAGATATATTCAAAATTTGCTCTTCTTTGATATTTTGGCAGGCTTCTTTAACTGCCTCACACAAGTAGGGATTTCTAGGACAGTTGCCTAGCAAGCAGGAAGGATAGGGTCACAAGGACTACCCTCTATCATAGGTTTGTAATGCCTGACAATGTCCTAACAGCAGGTAGACAACTATTCAAATCTCCCCTAGATGTACCTAGCCAAACCCTAGGACTTCATGCCTTGATTCTGTCAGTCCCTACCACAAACGAAGAGAAAATAATTCCTACAGACACATATAACACTATTAGCATAAGGGGAAAACTTGGAAAGGCGACGATACCACTTGGAATGACCACAAGAAGCTCCTCCCCAACAAAGGCTCCCTCCATGCACTTTGTCCAACCTGTGTGATACAATCACTAAAACAGAAAACCATTAAACGTGCATGCACCAAATAGACATATGGCCCTCTTGGCCTAAAGAGATATAACATGTCACGACAAATAGAATGGCCCTCTTTGCCTTAATAAAATAAAACATTAGAACTCGACAGAATTGATCCTCTTGGCCTTATGAAATATAACATTTTACTAGCATTCAACACAATGTACTACTGAAACAATCCCTTGGTCCTAATGTTACACTACTAAAGCACAAAACTAACCAAGGATAAGGCCTCTTAGACCCTACACTAAGTGCATAAGGTTATTAGCTAACCCCTTGCTTAATTAGCAAGGGGTGTCCGATGAATATGATGATACACAATCTGATGCGTCCATGACAAAGTAGGAAGGTGCTCACTTGCTACCTGAGTCATAACCCAAACTAACCATTGGTGACTGAAATATGATGTGTCAGTAAGAAGATCCCAAAGTAGTCTAGGGCTAATGTTAGGATATAATTGTAAGGGCTCCCCTGGACCACAATTGAAAGAGACATCTTCCACAAAAGCATAGTTAGCCAAGGAATCCGCAAAGTAATTCCATTATCGAGGAACTAACTCACCGTCTCAAAGATATGCAACATATCCAAGGCTGCACGATGATACATTCGTAAAATGGGGTCCCGCACAATATAGGTCCCATTTAGCTTATTGATTATTAACTGCAAGTCTCCTTTAACCAATAATTAAAGGATACAACCACATCGGGCTACATTGAGCCCCATGATCAAGGCCTTGTATTCTGCCATATTATTAGTAAAAGAGGGTCAACTCCCATCTTCATGAAAAAATGACCACATCAATGCTTGTGTGTTTAGCACGCCCTCTGAAAGCTTCGTCAAAATACAAAGTATAAACCCAAGCTCATTGATAGGCCTTGCCATAATAATCAGCTCACTCGTACTTATGATAATCAAAATCAAGTCGAGAGAGGGGTGTATAATAGGCACAATCCCTTCTTCCTCACCGAACTCAATAGGAATGCTAGTCTGAATTCAGTGACAATGGTGGCAATAGACCTTAATTTCCCATGTAAAGGATCCGTCCGGCCAATCAGTAACCTGATATCCTTTGCTCCACCAGATCACTCAACCTTGGTGGTAACAAAATCCTAAAGGACCTGCACAAGCACCAAGCCCAACGTCACCCCTTACACATAGTAAGGCTTTAGCTTATTAAAGTTAACTTTAGTCTTAAACTCTACCCCCTACAAATCTGCTAGAAGGGCCATAGAGCCATTCTTTCCTAAACGTACAATCTTGTGTGGTCCATCCCATTTGGATTTTAATTTTCCTGGAAAGAGTTCCCGACGAGCATCATAATATAACACTAACTGACCTTTCACAAATTTGTATTTCTTAGCTCGAAGATTATGAAGGGCTTTCATTCTCCTCTTTCCTACTTCTTGATGTAGCAAAGCCTGCAAAATCGAATCTCGTCAAGATGTGCTAGAGAAGTATTTGTTCCTATAATGCTTCTTCCTCTCCCAATGAATGATTGAGGGCACACACAATGGGAAGCTCTATTTTCTAACGGCAAAACATACTCCTCCCCATACACTAGCTTGAACGGGGTGTGGCATGTCGCTCTCTTGAACGTCATCTTGTAAGCCCACACTACCACATATAATTTCTTATCCCAATCGCACTTGCTTTCTAATATAATCTTAGATAAGATTCCTACCAGTTGTTTATTTGTACTCTCAACCTGATCATTTGCTTGAGGATTATACGGGGTAGTCGTGTTGTGCTTAATCTTCAAAGCTTCAGTTAGGGCTACTATAACCTTGTTCAAGAAGTGTGTCCCTCGATCAGACACAATCTCCTTCGGTAGACCAAAATGGCAAACGATTTGCTCCATAATAAAACTGGCCATCTCCTTAGCATTGTCCTTCACCATTGCTCGAGCTTCATACCACTTTGTAAAGTAGTCCATTGCTACAATGATATACCGCTTTCATGTAGTTGATGAAGGGTACATTGGTCCCACAAAATCAATACCCCATTTTTCAAATGGTAACATAACCATAATGGGATTTAGAGGTCGCCTATGATTTTCTCTTGCATCATGTCTTTGACAAACATCACAATGCTTAACATAACTAAAAACATCTTGGAAAATCGATGGCCACCAATATCCAACACGGAGAGCTTTTTGGGCAGTAAGCCAGCCAACAAAAAGTCCCCCACATGCTGAATCATGGCACTCCTCAGGAATGAATGGTACTTCATCAGATACTACATAATGACGATAGATATCATCTACTCCTTGCCGATACAAGGCACCTACTATAATCGAAAAGTGTAATGCTTGTTGCTTGATCTTTCTCTTTTCAAGCTTCGATAACGTAGCCCCAAATCCTCCTGTGGATAGATAATACGTTATAGCCGTGTACTGAGAATTCACGATGGACAGATCGTCAAAGAACACGAACAACAAAAGCGTTGACCTAGAGTTATGATTAATCCCGATTTACGCTGTTTTAGAGGAACGGAATGGGACTATGCCTTATGGCAGAGAGGTTGAGCTTTGCATCCCTCTCGTTTCCCATTCTCCTTGAACCAAGTGCAGCGTGAATCCACTTTGGACTTGGCGTTTCTGTGTAAAGTAGTTCGCTTGGGTTCGACGCTAGTTGCCATTAGGGAATGACAAATAAGTAAAACCCTAATTCAGGTCGGTCCTAAGTGGGAACGGCCGGAATACTTTCGCTACGTGGCAGACATGGAAAGCTTTAGATCGCAAACCCCGTAACATTCCATGGGAGTGCCGGGCGAAGCTTTCTAGACATGCTTTCCGATGGACTGCCAAGACGTGTCCTGAAGATACAAGGGGACACGTTACAGTTGGTATCAGAGCCAACCAACAACGGAATTGTTTTTATAAAATCTTAATAAGATAAAGTAAAGAAAATGTTGCATGGAACAGGTTCTTAGTATTTCGAGTCATGTTTATGACTGCGATGCATTCCCCGCATTATCGACAAAGGGTTGAGATGATGAACATCCTAGAGTGAATCTATAATCCATCGCCTTTGTACATGGAACGAAGATGGACGGGTGTCTCAGGAATCTACTATATAGCCATCCACCAGTTTGCTTACCTACAAACCAATCTAAAGAGGATCAAGTGGTTGAAAGACCTAAAAGTCGTGAAGCTGTTCATTTTTGCGGAAGCTCACGTAAATTCAACGTTACATATTCGAGCCGGAGGGTGGATCTGAACTCATATGTATATGAGGAAGTAACTCGTGTAATCCCCGCCGCTGATAGGATTAAAGTGTTGGGACGCCATGAGAAGAATGGATTCCAAAGGAAAGGATACCCTGAACTTCCAATAAGTTACCGATTCGTGAAGATCCATGACCCGAAACCATACTACTATACAGTTCCTGTAGATAAATGTAATACAACATTATTCTCCCCAGACTAAATGTAACAGTTGGCTTATCATCGCAAGAAATGTTGTATTTCGATAGGGCTTTGCCCATATAAATACAAATAAGACTTCTTTTTATCAATGTCTGATTGTGCATGAGAATTGATAGAAAGTTAAGTGGTTAGATTGCTTGGGTGATAGCGGAATTGAAGATGTAAAATGAATCAATAACGATTATCGTGTAATAACGTTAAGAAACCTTTATCCAGGCACAACCCTAGGTACAGGTTTTTAGTTCGCCTCCTACATCAAGTACTGCTGTAATCCAGGAGAAGAAGTTTCTTCTCAAGCAAATTAAGCCGTCCGAATTTGATGGGAGAGGCAGGTCCGTTCAAGCAGATGCTGAAATTTGGATTGAATCCATCGAGGATTACTTCGAAGCAGCCGGTACTACACCTGCCAATTAGGCTATGCTGGCCAAGCTGAAGCTCACAGGTGAAGCCAGGCTTTGGTGGAAGCAATGGTGCAGGGATCAAGGGATCGCAGAAGGATCCGTTACCTGGGAGAAGCTGAAGAAAGCCGTGCATGGGAAGATACCTACCACCTATGTATCGCACACAGAAAATGAATGAGTTCTACGAGCTAAAACAGCTGGGACTCACTCTCGACGCATACTACTCCAAATTTGTCGCACTTCTTAATTATGCGCCGCAGATGGACATGACACAGCAGGTGTCCAAATTTTGCGCTGGTTTAAAACCATCAGTGAATACCCGTCTCAAATCTATGCGTCCATCAGATCTTCAGGACACACTCATTCGAGCTGTGCCTATAATTCAGGAGGTGCAGTCTAGACCAAGGGGTAACAAAACTTGGTCTTATAATGACCCAAATAGAGGAGCATTCAGACCTCAGATGAAGAGAGTTCAAGGTCAAAATCAGGGACAAAGAAAGAAAGCAAGAACTAATAACGTCAACAACTTTGTTCCAACTCAAAGCAATGGTCGAAACCTCTGTTGTTTCCACTACAACGAGCCTGGTCACTTCAAGAGGCAATGTCCCAAACTTGGAGGAGGACATCGCCAAGTACCTTTCCAAGGAACGGGCCATGGTCAAGGAGCCACTACCCGAGGCAGAGGAAGAACCGCCTGCGTTGCCAATAGGCAAATGTGCGAAGAAGAAGAAGAAGAAGATCCGACCATGGAAGCAGAGTTTGAAAGGGCGACAGTCCATGCCGCTCTACACAAGAAAGGCCCGAATCGCCAGTTCTCGGTGATTTAGACACCGTCGGACTATCAAGGTAAAAGTTTCAAGACCTTGATTGATTGTGGCAGTACACATTCCTTTATCTCACCAGCTTGTGCAAAAAGATTAGGAATAGCCATAGTAGAAGCACCTATTTTGCTTGTGGAATTGGCAAATGGTCGTGGGGTTACTTGTACCAGGCAAACTGCTAAGGTGGAATTCTTTCTGGGAGAAAAGAAGACTTCGGTTAAATTCAGAGTCATGAATTTAGGTATCCACAAGTGTCTACTCGGAATGGATTGGCTTAAGCCTAATGACGCCCACATTCATTGTGGGAAGGGCCAAATTTCCTTTCGTAACTCTGAAGGGGATTTGGTCACAACTCAAGGTGAGGTTGGAGTGCCAAAAATCCAATTGGCCAAAGCATCTCGGATCATAAAAGGAGTCAGGAAAGGATTACCTATCTACTTGATTAAGCTCAACAAGTTAGATCAGAAGCAAGACTCTAGTGAAGGACCTTCTTGGCTAAAGAAATACGCGGACGTATTCCTTGAAGAGTTGACAGAACTCCTGCCTCAAAGAGAAGTGGATCATGAGATCAAGCTAGTACCAGGAGCTGTGCCAATTGCAAAGAGACCAGAAAAAGAAAGATGGAATGCTTCAGCTATGTATTGATTACAGAGGGTTGAATCAATCAACTGTCAAGAACAAATACCCTATTCCTAGAATAGATGAGCTTCTTGATCGTCTTCAGGGTGCAAAGATCTTTTCCAAGATTGATCTCAGGTCGGATTACTATCAGATAAGAATCAAGGAAGAAGATATCCCCAAGATGGCCTTCAATACAAGATATGGACACTTTGAGTTCCTAGTTATGTCATTTGGGCTTACAAATGCGCCTGCCACCTTCAATAGGTTAATGCAGGATATCTTTAGGCCATATCTTGATGATTTTGTGCTCATCTTCTTCGACGACACATTAGTCTATTCTTAAACAGGAAGAAGATCATGAACCCCAACTTCGGATTGTCCTTGAGACAATGAGGTCACATAAGCTGTATGCTAAAATGAAGAAGTGTGCATTCTTCAAACGTCAGATTGAATATCTGGGATTCATCGTATCAATGGAAGGAATCTCAGTGGATCCAGCCAAGGTCAGAGATGTGCTTGAATGGCCAATACCAACAACTGTCAAAGAAATACGCAGCTTTCTTGGATTGACAGGATGGTATAGGGTCTTCATAAAAAACTATGCTTTGATTGCAGCACCTCTGACGGACTTACTGAAGAAGAAAACATCCATTGCATGGTCAACTCCCGAACAAAATAGCTTCGATAGATTGAAGCAAAGTTTGGTATCAGCATCTATCCTAAAACTTCCAAACTTTAATAAGGAGTTCGAGGTAGTAACTGATGCTAGCACACTTGCCTTGGGATGTGTGCTCATGCAGGAAGGTCATCCTGTAGCATACTCTTCAAGGAAATTGAAGAGTCATGAGAAGAATTATGCTACGCATGATCTGGAATTGCTAGCTGTCATCCATGCTCTAAAGATTTGGAGACACTACCTATTGGGTAACGAGTTTACACTAGCAACTGACCATAAGAGTCTCAAGTGGATCTTTACCCAGAACGAGCTCAACATGAGGCAACGTCGGTGGATTGAAGTACTGGAGGAGTATGACTTTGAAATCAAGTATCGACTAGGAAAAGAGAATGTAGTTGCCGATGCACTCAGTTGCAAGGCATTCCTTAATTTCCTAATCTTGTAGAATCCATCAACAGCTAGATCTCTAGCTACAAAAGTATCTATGCCAAACAATCCAATACTTGAGTTAGCTAGAGAGGATGCATGCCATGATCCGGCTTACCAAACAATGCTAAGGGAGATCTCTATCAAGGATCAGAATCAAAAGCTGCAGGCTAAGGGAGATCTCTATCAAGGGAGATCTCTATTAAGGATCAGAACCAAAAGCTGCAGGCTAAGTATCATGAATTCTCTATCCATAATGGACTTGTCTACTATAGAACAAGGCTGTGTATATTGGAAAGCCAGTCACTTAAGTAGAAGATATTGTGGGAAGCTCATGATTCCCCTTTCTCAGGACATCCTGGCTATGCCAAGACTCTCAATGCAGTTAGGAAGAGCTACCATTGGGAGAGGCTTAAAGGTGACGTTCTCAAATATGTCACCGAGTGTTTGTCTTGTCAACGTATCAAAGCCGAACATGTCAAGATACTAGGGAAGCTGAAACCGCTTGACATTCCCCAAATGAAATGGGAATTCATCAGTATGGATTTTGTTGTTGGCCTACCCCAAGTTCAGGGAGGATACAACTCCATCATGGTTGTGGTTGACATGCTAACTAAGGTTACACATCTTATTCTAGTAAAGACAAACTATAAAGCCTCGGACATTGCAATATTGTTTATCAAGGAGATATTCAAGATACATGGGCTACCCAGAAGAATCATTAGTGATCGTGATTCTCTCTTCACATCACACTTCTGGAGAGCTATTTTTGAAGCCATTGGGACTCAACTCTGTTTTAGCACAGCTTACCATCCCCAAACGGATGGCCAAACAGAGTGAGTCAATCAAGTCATTGAGGATATGCTTAGGGCATATTGCTGTCGTGAGCCAAAAAGGTGGATTTAATACTTGCCTTTGGTTGAATTTGCCTACAATGCTTCTTACCAACAAAGCATTCAGATGACCCCTTTCCAAGCATTGTATGGTCATGACGGTCAAAGTCCCCTAAACTTCTCAGATCCAACCTTGAGGGTTGAAGCTTCAAGCCAGATGTTGGAAGAGATGGATGACCAAATAAAGTCAATAAGACAGGACATCCAAGCCGCCAAGGATAGACAGAAGGCATACGCGGATTTGAAACATCAAGATAGAATCTTCGAAGAAGGAGACATGGTCTTCATTCGCGTACGCCCTAAGAAGAGTTCCCTATTCTTAGGAGATTGCAAGAAGCTAAGTCCAAGGTATTGTGGACCGTACAAGATCCTCAAGTGCCTAGGACCTAATGCTTATAAACTGCAACTCCCTGAGAACCTAAAGGTTCATAATGTATTCCATATCAGCCTATTGAAGAAGTATGTACCTAATCCTAACCATTTACTTGATGACCAACAAGTTGTAATGTCTAGTCAAGGAGTCCTTGAACTAAGGCCTGACAGGATCTTAGATGTTAGGGAGAGACAACTGAGATCCAGAACCTTGAGAGAATGCCTCGTCCAGTGGAAAGATTATCCCAAAGAGGATGCCACTTGGATAGATGAAGGCACTCTCAACCATCAATATCCCCATTTTATCTCGAGATGAGGACATCTTGATTCCTCCAAGGGGGAGATAATGTAACAACTCCGAAATGATAATATGCAATTCGCATATGAAACTCCTCTTAGGGTAGGATAAGTCATAGGGATAATTTTTTAAATAGATAAAGGCTTTTTTTTTTGGTATTGTTATATTCGTGCAAGGATAATTGTTGGAATTAGGATGCATTTTTCATCTTAAATGCTTTAGAAAATTGATATGCATTTAGTCCATATTTACAAAAACAGAATTAAGATACTGCACTCTGTTTAGGCATGGAAGTATAAAATTGGATGCCACAATATTAGGCCATATCTTCTTCGCAATAAATCATCATGGGAAGTGCTAATAACCCATAGGGAATTGCAAAGCATGAAATGATTCTTACATCTAGTCAATTATCGTTTTTCCAACTGCATAATTACTAGTAAAAGGTTGCTTGTTTAGCGTGAATCCTGTTCACAAGTTATAGGATGGTGAGTTGGAAATTAGGTTATAACCTAACCTATGCTTGATCTTAAGTCGATAAGTTAAGGGTTGAAAATTAATTTACGCATAGACAATGAGTCATGTGTTTATGGAAATGATAGCATAGTTATCATCATGAATTAAACAAATTGGCATAAACCTAAACACCTAAATCCGTGGAGTACTCGTTTTAGAAAGAGTTAATTCAATTCCAAAGAATTCAATAGGCTTTAATACGTGACCTAGTCGCACGTATTTCTAAAACTGAAACTCCTATACCCTGAATACTCACCCACATTCACCGAATGTAGGGACAATAGAACATACTTGAGAAGTGAACTAGGGTTGTCCCTAAGAATCTTATGCTAAAAAGATAGAACTTGAAACCCTACGACTGACAACGTCAACCTAATGTAATTAAGAACGGATTGTTTCATGACTCCATTTGATGGGTAGAATAGTCCCATAGTTCGATGGGACACTTGTGCAACAAGTGCAGAGTTGTATGATCTTGTGATTGGATTACAAGGGGATGGCCAATTCTCTGAATGAGGTTGGTAGATGCTTACGCAAGTTATCTTGCAAGAGGATGAATAATCGTCCTAATATATCTTTCTTGAGTAAATATAATTGCTTGGAAGCAAAAGACCAGCCGATAAATTGGAATAATCTATGAACTTAAGGTTTGACCAAGTCGGGTTAATAAGGGTACGCCCTAACCCAGGATATAGGGGATCTTGCCAAGTCGCAAGTCATCCGGGATCGAGTGCTGGATGCATTCGAAAGGAAGGATTCATTCCTTAGCAGTTGGCTAACAATAAACGACCAATGGAAATATTTGTGCTTATTACAGATTTAAGAGCACTGTTTTGCTTTGTTTGACCAATGAATTAAAGGATAAATGGATATCTAATGCTTCAGGTTGAAGGGCTGAAGGGAGAGGCAGCTTCAGTTATCCCCAACTGCCTACCTGACCCTAACCAAGGGGGTTGTTAACCGCACCGGGAAGGTAGACCGAACCCGCCGCGAGAGGTTTCTCCATTGAGCACTACTTGGAGGAGGAGGACGCTTGGGTGCTAGGGAGGGCTCTGGCCGTAAATCCCTCACCTTTCGGACCTTGCACAAGAGGCTAACGTGACTCGGGATTAGATCTCGAGGCCCGCATACTAGTCTACGGGCGGAAACTTGGATTAGTGATCCCTGTGGATTGCTGGATAGCCTTCGGGCGGATTGTGGATATGCCCACGGGTTGGACTTTTTGTATTTCAAAGATAAATATGATAACATGTTAATAAGGGACTTGTTTGACATTGTTTTTCTATGTCAAGTGATATGATTACGTGAAAGAACCAGTGCCTAACGGGATAATTAAGGAAGCTGATTGTTACATGTCCAACTAAATGTGTTAGGTAATTAGATAACTAAAACAACCGAGGAAAGTGCAGTGGATGTGGCCATAGGTCCGTCCTACGGATGGGTGGTCCCGATTGGCTGGGAACTTTTCTAAAAAATTACGATGGACAGCAGGAAGATCATCAAAGAACACGAATAACAAAAGCGTTGACCTAGAGTTATGATTATTCACGATTTGCGCTATTTTAGGGGAACGGAATGGAACTATACCTTATGGCAGAGAGGTTGAGCTTTGCATCCCTCTCGTTTCCCATTCTCCTTGAACCAAGTGCAGCGTGAATCCACTTCGGACTTGGCGTTTTTGCGTAAAGTAGTTTGCTTGGGTTCGACGCTAGTTGCCGTTAGGAAATGACCAATAAGTAAAACCCTAATTCAGGTCGGTCCTAAGTGGGAACGGCCGAAATACTTCCGCTACGTGGCAGACGTGGAAAGCTTTAGATCCCAAACCCCGTAACATTCCATGGTAGTGCCAGGCGAAGCTTTCTAGACATCCTTTTCGATGGACTGCGAAGATGTGTCATGAAGATACGAGGGGACACGTTACATCATCATATCAAAGTTAAGCTCAATTACATCTGTATCCCTTATCCTCTCCTGAGCTTCTATTGGCTCATTCAAAGTCACTTGGTAGATATCTTCTATAGTGGACCCCTCATTGGATTTGTTACTTGATGATGTCTCACTAGCAGATGGAGCATCTAGCGTATCAAACTCTGACGAAGACAAAGGAACTCTCTCACTCTGAGGAGATTCAGGATAGGCATCTACCACTACACGTTTAGCACCTCGATCAAAGATCAATTGACTGGCGGGTATATAAATCTGGCAATCTGCTTGTAAGATCCATGTCCTGCCTAGCAATACTTGATAGCTAGGTTGCCCTGTAAAACTAATGACCCTAAAGTCCAGAATGCATTCTACATTGGCAACCGTCACATGGACTTTAGTAATGCAACCTTCATGTTGTCTCAAACTATCATCAGCCATTCAGAGGATCGTGGAGGCATCTTTTTTAATTTCTAATCCCAGTCTCTCCATCAATTCCAAACTCATAATGTTGATAGAGGTTCATGTGTCCACAATAGCATGGTCCAGCAATATTCCATCAACATATGCTGTCACACTCGAACAATGCTTTTCAGCATGCTCAAACCAATCATCTCCTACTCGTGCTATTCCCAAGGGCTTAACAATATACCCAATGCATAGAATCTTCTTAAATTCCTTATGCACTCCTGGAGACAACTTAATCAGTTGTAAAAGATTTACATCTGGCTTAACTTTGCAAAGAGAACTTGCTAAATCAAATTCATGGGGATTTGGTGCTTCTTTCTTGGCTTTTGCCTTCTTCTTTGGCGAATCCCTATCCTTTTTGGGGCCGACTTTACCATCTACGACCTTGAGAGGTCCGCCTTCCATACTGGGATGAAGGACTTGCATCCCCTTATCATCTTGCTCGGGTTTTCCCTCGACAGGTTTTGCCTTGGCCTTGTCGACTTCTTTACCCCTTTGACCTCTCGTAACAACTCGCAGATTAGAAGCTTCAATGCCATTGACACAAAAAATTTCTATCAAGCTAACTCCACTACCACTAGGTTGCTCCTCTACCATAGCTTTCCCTCTTCATAATATTTGCTTCGGTCCTTCATCTTGCTGGAGGTTATTTCCTTGCGCTTGAGGACCTAGCTGTTTACTTCCTTGCTGGAGAGAGCTAATCTTACTCCAACAGGTACTGGCTAAATGGCCGGACTTCCCACATATGTCACATTTAACATTTGGACAATTCCTAGGGAAATATTAGCCACCACACCACTTATAGGTGAATCTTGATGGGCCACCCTCTTCATGGCATCAACTCCCTATCAAGTTCTACTGCTTCTTAAGGAAATCAACATCAACAGCTATTTGTCTGTATTGTTCGCTAATCATATTAGTATAGTGCTTCATCATATGCTTAACTTCACTAAGTACATTTGAGGCACTTGACTCATAGCTGCGATTGCCTACCTATTGTTCCATTGGCCTAACCACTTGATTATAGATTGGTTGTTGATTCCTTAGAGCAACGGTAGGATTTATCATTGGGCTAGGAGGAGCTTGCAACATGGTAGACTAGGAGAAGCTTGCAACATGGGCACATTTGGAATAATGCTTCCTCTCCCATTAGGAGGACTCATGGGCATCCCTTGACCTCCAATTGTCATTGCTAAAGTATTTCCAAACCTTAAACTCGAATTCCAGTTTGACCTAGAGGCATAAGCCGCTTGTAATCACGATTCTACCTCTTCTACTTGTGTAATGGCTGTATCAATGTCAGCAAGAGCGACATTGCTCAACTGCACTTGAATGTTAAAGTCTAATCCATTCAGAAAATATTACAGCCAAGCAACCACCATTGGAATGGGGATATAGGTTTGTAATTTTTGAAATAACTCCTTTAGTTTCTTGGTATATCCGCAGACATTCTCGTGGGGTTCTTAACGTGTAACATTAAGGACATGTAGCCAATATTGACCTCCCCTTTTAGGGCCAAACTCTCTTCAAAAAGCCACAAAGAATAAGTCGATTGTGGTTATGGTTCCAACCTCTAGGATGTGATACCACACTGCAGCTCGTCCTTTCAGAGTCATGTTGAAGAACATCATTAAGTGACATTCATCTTGAATCCAACAGTTAAACATTAACTTCTGGAATTCATTGATGCGGAGTTCTGTGTCTTCCTCGCTGATCCATTAAAGATGGGTAGAGGAAACCCTAAGGTTGGCAAATCCGCCGTCCTAGCAAGAATTGCAATGGGTTGTGCCGCCATGGTAACAATCGGATTCGCTACAGGAATTTGAACAATCGAAACTATAACTCCACTCGAAGTGGATGGATTGATTGAAAGGGGGAAAGTACTAGAGCTTCCTTTCCCTAATGGACTATGCGTCAAGCTAGGGTTGCCAAAACCCCACACTTGTAAGGATATCGGGCCACTCCTTTGCGGATAATATATTCTATTTATTTCGGCCCGCCGTCCAGCTCGCTCAGCTCTTTCTTCCTTTTGAAGCTCCACTTGACAGTCTCGTGAGTCTAGCCCATTGATTTTTGGCATACACTAACGAATAGGTCCCAATTGACCAAGATATGGAGACTGCCACTTATTAGCGACTCTCGGCAAACGCACCACCTGTCGGGACCAAAAATGGGCCCGACATTGGCTCCCTAGGCACTAGCCAAGACCTTTAACACTCTTAAGACAACCCCACATGGCCTCGTGGCCAGGAGCGTCTAAGGAATACATTGCCTTAATTGCTAATGTAGATATTGTATTTGTAGTGGAACGTAGTCCAATGATTAAACCCCACACTCTGTAGAGGGAGTCCCTATACATCTTTGGTATAAAATACATCATAATACAAACATAAGAAGGCACCCCTCTGGCTGAATGCTGTGGCCCCAATGTAGCTCTCCTATACCTCGGGGATTGGCCCCAAGATGCGCTACTCTAATGTAAAGCACATACAAACAAACTATGATCTTATATATTTCAAACATTCCAGGAGATTTTGTGTCCCTTACCAATCTTGCCCCAAAGATTTGATCATCTAGCCTACAGCTTGGGTTTTCTCACACACTCCACGTAGGTCATATGTTTGGTAATCAATTGCTATGCATCCAGGAGTTACCATGTGATATGCATAATGCAATTGTGAATGCCATAGTGCTCAAACATTTTATAAATCAGCATTGTGTAGTGCAACAAGCATTTCTTTTAATGATTCCAATCTGTACGTCATGCTTCGTTGCTAAGGGTCAATCCCAAGACTTCTTGTGCAGCTTGATCCCCTTTTAACTTAATTTATAAACATCCTATATGGTGTGCACAAACAAATAGACTAAAATTTCATATATTTTCAACAAATAATTAGCATCAAAACCCCTCTTCCCCCTATCTTTAGGTTGTGGATCGTTGATAGGTGTAAAGAGCGGTTTTTTGTGTGTTTTTCTTATAAAAAGTAATAAAAGCGGACTTTAACATGAAGACACAATTGAATTAAGGCTTATCCCTCATGCTACAGCTATGCCATACATTCACAGACATAAACCTTATTTTTTCCTAAATTTTTAACGCAAAAGACTAAAATTTTTTATTTTTAAACTATTTATCCTCATTTATTTTAATAAATTGTTTTATATTTTTGATTTATGGATTGGGACTGCACATTTATTGAACATTGATTTTATATTCATGTCCATTCCATATAAACCCCAAAATCACAACAAAACTCCCAAAATTTATCATTTCTATGAAAATCACATAATTGCGAGTTTCGTGTATTTTGATATAAATTATTAAAAAACTAAATTTTCTAGTTTTCTTCAAGATTTTTGATAAAGTTTAGCATTTTCAATGAAAGGAATCCATTTACAAACAATTTCATCAAACATCTTTCATGAAACGAATAAAATGAGTGCTTATGCATAGAAACCCGGGTTTTGGAGACGTGTCATTAATGGTTGGGAGGATGCTGATGCTCATTTATGGCCGTTGATGCTCTCTCATAGCTGATCTATGATCTTCTTTGCTCCAACACCATCATTTCATAAAAAACATCCATTAAAACCCACCCCCTTCTCTCATAGAATCACGCATGTGAACAAGCAGCAAGAGGAGAGAGGAGAGAGAAATACTAAAAACCAGAATTTTGATTCCCTACATGAAAATTAGCGTGCTTACACCCAAAACGGAGCACTCAAGGAGTAGATCAGGAATGTGCAATTGGTTCTTGATGATACCCAACATTGGAGAGGCACAATTCTCCAAAAAAATGGGGCGCAAAAGAATTTACGCCCCCTCCATCCTCATGATTCTTTTGTGCCTCCAACCTCCTCACAATGAGTTTTTTAGTTTTCTTCCTCTTAATCAAGGTTAAAGTTTTAATGTTTAAAATTTCTAGTTCATCTCTTTGTGTTCACACTGTAGAAGTGGATTTTTTAATTTTGGAGGGGCAAATGAGCTCGGATTCGAGATCTGTTTGGTGGGATGACTTCGTGACGTCGAAATCTATAAAGCTAGGCCCCGTGACACACTTTCTAACTCTCGGATCATGTAGTTGCTTTATGACACGAAACCTTGTGTGGATTAAATGGGGGTCAAACGGGCTTTGATCGACGAACCAAGACTTGCGTTGGGTTCCTCGCATTGAACTCCATCTAAAAAATTCTAGCTCATTGATCCGCAGCCATTTCATTTTGCATGAAAATTTGGTCTTTTACGACCTCCTGTTCTATTTTCCACTTCAAAAAGGGTCTTTAAAATCCGCTCTCAATGAGAAGGAAGATCAAGTAATGCTTACCAAAGAATAGAATGGTTAAAACAAAAACAAATGAGTAATCATCACCTTGTAAGTATCATGGAACATATCATCATAGCACAATCACAATACATTGACACTTTGCATGCACTTGAAGGGAGTGAGCCTTGAAGTGGACGCATGAGTAGGAGCAAGAGCTATGGTGGAAGGAGCAAGAGTGAGAGAGAGCCACAAGATGTGCGAACTCCAATAGTCGCAATGTGTGACTGGCTTTCCCTTTATTCAAACGTCATTGAAAGAATAAAGAATGAAGTGACAATGATGGGCGCCCACTGTTATGGGAGCACTAGATTGTGCTCGAGAGACTAGACTAGGTGCAAGATTTGCTACAAGAATTCTGATTACAAGATAATCCCACATAGGGGCACAAGGTACAATGATAACTTAACAAGATACGAAAAATCCCACAATCCGAGACTGTAGGTATAGACAACATGAATCGATAAGATATGAGGGATCCCACAACTTGGGACCGTAGGTATGGATACAAGATATTAGAATTACAAGATCTCCCTCAATGGGGATGAACAAGATACAACACAATACTAGACAAGATCTCGTACTACAAGATTACAAGGTGATAAGACAAGACTAGATATCATGATTGGACAAGAATTAGAACTAGAACTTGAAGTTACTTACTTAGAGGTCTCGACTCCTTGAGCTCCCAAGACTGGCATTGGCAAGACTGAGGAGCTTTATGGTGAGCCCTTCCTTTTATAGGTGTTGGAGGGTGGCTAAAGATCTTCTAGAATGTTCCATGGTGACATCATTGATGATGCGACTAATGACATGGCATATGTTCTAGAAGATTCTATGATGACATCATCAATGATACATGCAATGATATGGCATACCTTCTAAAAGGTTCTATGATGTCATGGCATCACATGGTTGGCTCGAGGATATCCTATTAAGGGTGCATCCACATGGGGTATGGATTCATATGGCATGGGCAAGAATTAAGGGCAAGAATTAATCCATACACTTGATCATGGGCATGTTCGTGACATCACCCCCTCCTCTAGCGATGAGTTCCACGAGGAGCAGCTTGGTGGTTTGGTCCAAGTTTCGTTGGATTTCTCTTGTGAAATTTTTAAACTTTGAGAGGCGCTCTTTGGAAATATTCTGCAGGTTCCCAAGTGCGATCATTGATGTCGTATCCTTTTTGGTGAACAAGGTATTCCAATCAACCTTGAGATTGATGCCATGAGGCATATTCCACGGTGGATTTCGTGAGGTTTTACAGTGGATTCTGTAAACTTTTATTACCGGGGCTCATACACAAAGTGGATTCTTTGTGCGAGAAGTCGATGGGGGCGCCTATCTTTTTCGGGTGTTTTGTTAATTTAGTGTGTACATGGGTGATTCCGCAAAATACATATTTAAATTAATAAACGTTTATGAGTTTAGAGTGCGCACTCGTGATAAATTAAGGTTAGGATTGATTTCTAACCAATTTATTTATGTAGCTGAAGACTGCTAGGTATTCACTTTTATCGGTTTAATTGTATTATTTTACTAACAATTGTGAATGCTTCAGTTGATGTGTAGAGATAGCAGCGGTGGCAGTGGGAAGCATTGGAGGATAGCATGTATTCAAGTTATCGTCAATATTTTGATGGGCGTGCATCTTAGGCATGGTGCCTATATTTTGTCGCGCTTATTTATCAAAGCGCTTGATATTTATTTATTATTTTTGTATGCGCATAGGTACATGATTTAGATATTTGTATTTGGACATTGTATTTGGGTACGCTTGACTTCTTGGGTGCCCATTAGCTTTAATTCTATTTGGCACAAAAGCAAACTCAAAAGCTAAAGCGTGCTATTTTGTAATTTGGGCTATTATTTGAGCTTGAAGATGATTAATATATGAAATACATGCTTTGTGGAGCGCTCACACAAGGCATGGGGGGAGATTGCACACAATTGGTCTCTTGTTCATGTCATGCAAGCTTTCTACATTGATTTGTATGCAAAAAGCAGAGTCCTTTGTTCTTGGGGACCTTCTGACGCTCACTATGCGCGCATATGGTATCCGATCTGTGGACTAGTGGTATCAGAGCGAAGCTGAGATCGAGAGCTTCCAATCTCTTACCATCTTGTGCGAAGGCAGAGCTCCTGGAATGATCGAGCTCTACAGTCAATTTCATCGTGAACGGTCGATATCAGTGTGTTCCTGGCGGTCAAGAATCCCCTTCTGCACTCTCTGATCGCGAATGACCAGCTTGTGGAGGTGGAGGACCAAGTAGACATCTCCTACATCAAGTCGTCTTCAAACATCAGATAAGACTCCATAGCTTAAAACCTTCAAAGCTTTAAAAGCTTAGTAAGCTTAGTAATAAGCTTAATAAGAAAGCTTAAAGCCCCAATTTTTTCGAATTAGTAACACGGCATCTTGACGCTTGGGTCGACGATGCAAAAAACGGCGCCCCCTTCCTAAAATCGAAATCGTCGCCAGATCAATTTTTTTTCCTAAAGCTTAAGTCAATTAAGCTTTAAAGAAGCTTAATGACGCAAGTCCACTAAGCCCCCTTACTCCTGCAAGTTACTTAAGTCACAGAGGTCACTACTGACTTATCCAACCACTCCCATAAAGGCAGTTCATATGTAGAAGCACAGAATCACGGTATTGCTCTTTGGTAGACTCTATTCACATCTGTAAACTTGCTGAACCAGTTTCAGCAAGAATAGAAGGTCATACACAGTTTCTACGAAGACAACGAATACTGCAATCGCAAAGGAGAAAGACCATAAAAGCCAAACAAAAATATACAAGCCTTGTATACCCGCCTTTGAGCTACACTCATCCCGCTAATAAGATTTCGAGAGTGTGAGGTCTTTTGGATTTTACAGGATGACGGAACAACATATGGACGATCTTATGGCTGAAGGTGATTTATAGAAACCAACAATGGAGCAAAAGTTGGATTTGATTATGATGCAGTTCGATGAAGAACGAAGAGCCCGACAAGCTTTGCAAATTCAATTGGCCAATTTGCAACGAACTACCACCAATAAAGATGGACCGCAACCCGAAGATCTTATACGACGTACCATCGATGCGACACTTGAAGCCCAATCCATCCACAAAGAAACAAAGATAAGTAAAAGAAACTTCAAATTTCCTACTTTCAATGGATCTCGATATGGAAAGACTGTACTTGCATTTATCAGTCAATTTGATGATTACTTCCATGAAGAAACATATGTTGAGAAAGACAAAATTAAATGTGTCACTAATCATTTAGTTGATCGAGCATCCTTATGGTGGACTGTGGTTCGCAAGAGCATTGATTGTCCCACTACCTGGGAGAGTTTCCATAAGAAGTTTTTGCAGAATTTCCTTCCTCCTCAATTCCATGAAAAAGCCATCAAGCAATGGGATCTTCTACAACAAAGGGATTGCGAACCTATTTCCCAATACATTGAACGTTTTTGGAATGCCCTACTGCAACTACGCATGCTCGAAGATGTACCTGAAGCGACTCACAAACGCAAGTTTATGTCTGGCCTACTTGGACATTACTATGCAGAAGTCAATATGTTCAAGCCAACAACCCTTGAAGATGCAATTTCTTTGGCTCATGACCTCGAAGATGTACCTGAAGCAACTCACAAACGCAAGTTTATGTCTGGCCTACTTGGACATTACTATGCAGAAGTCAATATGTTCAAGCCAACAACCCTTGAAGATGCAATTTATTTGGCTCATGACACTGAAGACAAGATTCATGGAAGAGACAAGCGAATCAAACCCGCTTTTCGAAGCTTTTGTAACTCTTCAAATAGCCCGTCCTTCAGTTCGAAAGGCATACACCTTACTTTCTGTCATACAGGACGACTGCCCTCTTTCAATGGAATTGTATGAACAGTAAGACTAGGAGGAATGCCTCTCAGCTCATCATAACTCCAAGCAAAGATATCACGGAATTCCTGAATCAAGGCCACATAGTCCTCCCTTCTGCTGTGCTGAGCATAGAACCTAATTTGATTGGCCGCGAATCATCAGGCGTACCAAGGTCTAGCTCGATAACATCTGCATCTCTTATATGATTTTGGGCCTCTATCGGCTCGTTCAAAGTGATCTGATAGATGTCTTTCATGGTGGATCCCTCTTTGGACTCATCACTCGATGCTGTCTCACTGGCAGATAAATCTTCTAATGTCTCCAATTCTGTAGAGGATAGAGGAGCTCTCTCACTCTGCGGGGACTCAGGATAAGCATCAACCACCACACCTGGGCACCTCTGCCGAATATTAGTCGATCGGCAGGTATATCTACTTGGCAGTCCGCTTGCAAGATCCAAGGTCATCCAAATAATACTTGGTAACTTGGACGGCTGCAAAACGAATCACCCTAAAGTCCAACAGGCATTCTACATTTGCAACAGTGACATGGACCTTAGTAATGCAGCCTTTCGGCTGCCTCAAACTATCATCTGCCATTCTGAGAATTGTGGAGGTATCTTTCTGGATCGGAAGACCCAACCTTTCCATCAGTTCAGAACTCATAATGTTAACAGATGATCCCGTGTCGACAATGGCATAATCTACTAATATCCCATCGACATAGGCTGCAACCCTTAGGCAATGCTTCTCAACATGCTCGAACCAGTCATCACCAACTCGCGCAATACCCAAAGGTTCTACGATATACCCGTGCGGAGGATCTTTCTAAATTCCTTGCGTACTCCTGGAGAAAGCTTAATAAGCTACAAAAGATTCACATCCGGCTTGACTTCACAAAGAGAGCTCGCCAAATCGAATTCATGATAGTTCGATAGAGCTCGCTTTTCACGCCAAACCATCCGCTCTTTAGGTCGCTGAACCGGCTTTATTGTTTTTTTAAAAATATAACTTTCACCTTCTTCTTTGGTGATTCCTTATCGGCTTTACTTTCCACGGGCTTCAAAGGTCCCCCTTCCATGGCAGGATCCAAAACTTGTGTTCCTTTGTCGCCTTGTTTAGGGTTTCCGTCGACAGGTTTATCCTTGTCGGCCTCTCTACCCTTTTGACCTCTTGTAAGAACAGCTCGCAGATTAGAGGCTTCAGCATCATTAACGCGTACAGTCTCAATCAAACTAACCCCAATACCACTAGGTAGCTCCTCCATTGTAGTCTTTGGTCGTTGAAGTATTTGTTTAGGCCCGTCTTCTCGCTGGGAATCATTTCCTTGCACACGATGATTAACAGGCCCTGGTTTGCCGACTACCTCGTTGGAGGGAACTGA
The DNA here is from genome assembly GCF_053477565.2 of Lygodium microphyllum. NCBI lineage: Eukaryota > Viridiplantae > Streptophyta > Polypodiopsida > Schizaeales > Lygodiaceae > Lygodium > Lygodium microphyllum. Next base: position 69,746,138 of record NC_141154.1, on the reverse strand, counting down.
TCTTACTCCAGCAAGTAGCTGCTAAATGGCCGGATTTTCCACAGATGTCGCACTTAACATTTGGGCAATTTCTTGGATAGTGTTGCCCACCACACCATTTGCAGCTAAACCTCGAAGGTGCACCCTCATCTGGGTATCTACTTCCTATCAAATTTTGTTGTTTTTTAAGGAAGTTGACATCAACGGCTATTTGTCGATACTGCTCCGTAATCATGTCGGTATAATGCTTCATCATGTCCTTAACCTCGCAAGAACATTGGAAGCACTCGACTCATAGCCTTGGTCATTACCATGTCGTTCCATCGGCCTAACAATTCAATTAGGCACTGGTTGTTGAGCCACATGCATGGTATTAGAATTGACTGCCTAGCCTCCACCATTTGGAGCCATTTGACTGCCCGTAGGCATCGACATGCTAGGGGGAGCTGGTAATAAAGGCACATTCTGCATCATGTTCCCTCTCCCATTAGGATTAGCCATCGCTATCCCTTGGCCACTACTGCCATTGGCCATCGCCATATTGTTTCCCAATACTAGACCCATATTCGAATTGCCTCGAGAAGCATAGGCTACTTGTAGTCGGGATTCCACCTCTTGTGCTCGTGTAATGGCAGTATCTATATCCCTCAAGGGGACACTACTCAACTGCAATTGGATGTTAAAGTCCAAACCATGTAGGAAATATTGCAATTGGGCAGTTGCGGGGATAGGAATAGAGGTGTCCAACTTACAGAAAACCTCTTTTATTTTCTTCGCATAAGCACGAATATCCTTGTGTGATTCTTGGCGGGTCACGTTGAGTACACGCAACCAATATTGCCCACCCCTTTCAGGGGCAAACTCCCTTCGAAAAGCTCCATAAAATGAATCAATATTCAATATGGTTCCGGCTTCTAAACCATGATACCATATGGCAGCTCTTCCTTTGAGAGTCATGTTGAAGAACATCATTAAATGTCCTTCTTCTTGGATGCGACAGTTAAACATCAGCTTTTGAAACTCCCTGATGTGGAGTTCTGCATCTTCCTCAACTAGCCCATTAAAAATGGGTAGCGGGTAACCTAGAGCCGGCAAATTTGTCGTTCCTGCAGGAATTGCAATAGGCTGCGCCATGACGAGAATTGGATTTGCACTAGGAATAGGGGACGGTGGGGTTGCACCTCCCGCACTTGATGTAGACTGGCTTATGGAAGGAAGGGGAGAACTAGAGCTTCCACCTTCTCCTAACTTACTGCTTGTGGCACAAAGACTACTAGATCCACTCCCTCGTAAGGGTTCAGCACCGCTACGCTTAGGGGAATATCTCCTAAAAATTTCAGCACGTCGCCTAGCTCTTTCGTCTCTCTCTTGCTTTTGGATTTCTGCTAGACGATGCTTATCGATAAATAACGGATCAATCACAGTATCCTTTGGCATAAACTGCTAATTAGTCCTTAGACAACCAGGATTCGAGGGCCGCCACTTCTAAGCAGCTCCCGACAGATGCACCATTGATGGGACCTAAAACGGGGTGGCACTGGCTCCTGCACTAGCCGGACCTCTATCTCACGCGCTCAACAACCCCACGGCCTCGCGGTTAGGAGCATTGATGACACATACATTGCCTTCCTAAACATCTTGCGTTTGTATTACGTCGTTTGTAGTCCACTTTTCTCTCACCCACTATTCCTTAGAGGGAGTTCCTTACACATTGCCTAATGGCACGAAGCACAGACATAGGGGGTCCTCCAACGGCTGAGTGCCGCCACCCCTCTGCGACTCTCCTACACCTTGGGGATTGGCCCCTCGGTGCGTCGCTCAATATATAAACATTTCGCACAAAATCCACTCAAGGTACCAATTGATCGTATACAGGAATGTACCATTGTCCTTACTTCTCTTTCCCCTAGACCCCATGACTAGCCTATGGCTTAGGGTGTCCTGTCTCTCACTCAACGTGGGTCAAGGTCCTAATGAAAGCAATTGCTGTGCATCCAAGATTTCTGATACCTTTAAATATTTCCATGATTTATGCATATTGTGGATGCTAAGTGCTCAAACAATTATAAAATCAGTATTGTGCACATGTGAAAAACATCCTTTTAATGGTTTTCAGGTACCGTTCTTATGCGGCGTTGCATGAACCTAGCACCGAGGAAACCCTCGTGCTACTAGGCCCTTATTTTATAATTATTCACCGACCTATATGGCATGCAAACAAAAACCAGCAAGCTTTTCATCATTTCACTCAGCATTTAGACACATTTTAACCACTCTACCCTCCCATCGATCAAATGTTGTATTGTTGCATAGATTTATAAGGCATTTTGCTATCATTTTATGCGTAAAAAGCGGAAAAAGACACACTAGAACAAGAAGGTGGGGCTGAACTGAGGCAAATCCTCATGCTTCAGTCTCCCCAAATATTCATGAACATTGTTCTTAATTTTCATTAATTTTCGGCACCCAAAATGCATTTCCCCCCTATTTTTAGTGGTTTTTCTCTATTTTCCTTGTATTTTCCCTTATTTTTAGCATTATTTAATTACTAAAAATTCAAAATAGGTTATGGGCTGTGGCCCTTAGTTCCTTCTTGCAACAAAAATGAAAATTTAGTTGGTGTTCCCATTTATTTTTCCATTTTTATGCTCAAAAACATCATTTTCCCTTGGTTTCTATATTTTACGTGTTTTACTGTATTATTTTGGGCCACAAGATGCGTGTTTTTCTGATTTTTGGATTATGATCAACAAATACTCATGGAAAACAGCAACATTAATAATTTTTAGCCCACATGAACAACATTTTATCAATCAAAAGCCATGAAATCTCAAATTTCCTTTGAAAAAAATTGAATTACCACTTATTTGCGTGTTTCATGTTTCATGTCCATGGCTGCAAATCTAAAAATCAGCAGCACTTCATGCTCATGGCGATCACACGTCACCGTTTCCAGCCCGTGAAGCGATCCGATCGATGCCAGACAAGCCTCCACCATTTTTTCTTCTTCCTTTCTCTTCCCGTGTGAATCCCCCCTTAGAGGAGAGAGAGGGAGGAGAGAGAAAGACTGATTTTCTCTCTCTCTCTCTACAGGCTGCCACTGTCTGCGCGAAGGAGAGCGATTTGGAGCGAAGAATCAATGTAGTTGCCTACTGTCATTGGATACATGGCTTGCTTGACAGCCATGACTCGCATTTGTGGGGGGACGCGCCATTTTTTCACACGGCGGTTGCTGCACGCCGCCCTCCTATCCTTCGTTTGATTTTTGGGGGGATGCCCCTTCCCAAAGGCACCCCTTCACTTCTCCTTTTGGACACCTTCTCAATTTTGACCGGCCTTTTGGTCCTTTTCCCGGCCTTTCTTGCATACGGTGTCCGAATCCAATTCTGAAAATTTCTGTGAGCTCGTCTCGGCATCCCGCACTGACTGACAGCTCCATTGACCGGCACAGGCGCATGGAAAAATTACTAAAAATCCGCAAGTGTTGCACGGGCATCCTTAGAGCACTTTGACGCTTAAAATCGTCCTAGATCGAGCCGCCGCCTTTGACATTGGATATTTTTCCCTTGATATTCATAATTTTTAGCTATTTTTAAGCACTTATCGGCACCAAAATTCCGCTCTCAGCAGAACCTGGCAGGCAGCACCTAGTGTGCAAATTGAAAAAAAGCCTTTATGGCTTGAAACAAGCACCTAGGGAGTGGTATCATAAGTTTGATGCCTTTATGTAGTCACAGGGCTACAACCGGAGTGCTATGGATTCGTGTCTTTACACAAAGAAAGCCCGTGATGGTTCTTTATTGATTTTGGTACTCTATGTGGATGATATGCTGATAGCAGGGAAAGCTCATGATGAGCTAGATGCTCTTAAGGCTCAGCTCAAGAAGAGCTTTGAGATGAAAGATCTGGGACAGGCCGCTCACATACTTGGTATGCGCATTAGACGCGACAGGCATGAGGGACTCCTCTACTTGTCACAGAGAGAGTACATTCATAAAGTCCTTGAGCGCTTTCGCATGCAGGACGTAAAGCCTATTGGCTGTCCATTGCCTTCTTATGTGAAGGTATCACATGCTGATTGTCCACAGATAGATGAGCAGAGGGCCGAGATGGCCAAGATTCCCTATGCATCCGTAGTGGGCAGTCTTACGTATGCCATGACAGCCACTCGTCCATATATTGCCTTTGCAGTTGGTGTTGTGGCACGCTATATGGCTACACCTGGCAAGAAGCATTGGGATGCCGTGAAGGGTATCATGAGGTACCTAAAGAGCACTGCAGATATGCGCATATGCTATGGCAGCCAGGATATAGGAGTTGTGGGGTACACTGACTCTGATTATGCAGGACATGCATATAGTAGGAAGTCCACTTTCGGCTATGTATTCACCTATGTTGGAGGTGCTGTTTCTTGGATGTCCAGGGTGCAGAAATGCACGGCCCTTTCTAGTATAGAGGCTGAGTATGTTGCAGCCACCCCACTGAGGCTTGCAAGGAGGCCATTTGGTTGGGTCGTTTAGTTGCTGACCTTGGTATTGATGCTATCCCTACAATGCATTCGAATTCCATGAGTGCTATTCAGTTAGCCGGTCTTCCATGCAAAGACGAAACACATTGAGGTGAGGTATCACTTCATACGTGGGGTCGTTGAGGACAAGTCTGTTGATCTTGTCAAGATCTCGATTGACCAGAATCCTGCAAATCTACTCATGAAAAGCCTCTCTACAGAGCGCTTTGCCTTCCTCGGGATGTTGATGGGCGTAGGATGAGATGACGTCTTTCCTCATCCTGTTGTACATGTGTACATGTTGTACTGCCTTTTTTCTTTTTCTTTTCACTCCTCACTGGGGCAGATTTGCCTTTAAGTGGGAGGTTGTTGGGGTAAAGGCGCCTTTGCCTAGTTGCCCGTGTATTACTACACTGACAGTCACTGCCATTGCACACTGCAAGTGGCGGGCGCCCATCACCATCACTTTATTCTTTATTCTTTTAGTGACAGTTTGAATAAAGGAAGGCCCGTCACACATTGTGACTGTTGGAGTTCCCATTTCTAGTCTCTCCCTTTCTTGCTCTTGCTCTCCCGCCATAGCTCTCGAGTCCAAGCTTCAATCCGTCTCTCCCTTTCATGAGAGATCCTCGAGTCTAAGATGCTCGACCTCAAATTCTTCATGATCTTCAATTGGGATAGGTGGTGGAGGATTAGATCTCTCCTCACTCAGTGGTGAGCTATGGTATGGCTCAAGCAAGGAAACATGGAAGACTGGGTGGATCTTCATGGTATTAGGGAGTTGGAGTCGGTAAGTAGCAATTGGGTTGATCTAGGCTATGATAGTGAAGGGTCCAAATCTCTAGTGGTCTAGCTTGGTGGAGGGCCTTGTTGTTTGGTGGTTTTGCATGAGTAACCATACATTATCACTAGCTTTGTATGCTAGATGTTGGAGACAATGTTGGTTCGCATAGTGCTTGTACTGATTCTAAGTCTTTTGGATTTGTTGCTTTAGTTCTTGGTGTATAGTATTGATCTTTATCTCGGGCAGCAAGGTCCTTTGCTTGATTGGAGAGACGTACATCTATCCTTGGATGCTGGCCATAGTTTGCAAAGAAATGAGTTTTCGTGGTAGATGCATGGATACTATTATTATAAGAAAACTCTCCAAAGGGCAAGAGCTCAAACCAATCATTTTGATGGTAGTTGATGGTGTAGCAGAGATATTGTTCCAAGACTTGATTTACCCATTTTGTTTGACCATTAATGTGTGGATGATTGGCTGTGGATAACTTAACTTGGACTCCAAGGAGGTTGCAAAGCTCTTCCAAAAACTAGATATGAATTGGGACCCTGATCTTGTTGATGATGTCGTCTGGGAGTCCATCTAATCTGAAAATGTATATAAGGAATAGTTTAGTAGTAGTTGCGCATGTGATGGTATTGGTGGTAGGAATAAAATGTGTCATTTTTGTGAACCTGTCTACCACAACAAGAATATAGTCATATTTGTCTGATTTGGAAAGATCTAGTATGAAATCCATGGACATAGATAAGACCAGGGTCCCACTGGAATGGGCAAGGGTTATAGGAGGCCATGTGGTTTGTGAGACGAGGTACCTTGGCCCTGTTGTGAGTACCACATGATTTTATATATCCCTTAATTTCTTTCCACATCTAGGGCCACCAAAATCCTCTTGACATAAGCTCTAAGGTCTTATTAACTCCAAAGTGTCTTGCTGCTAGGGTGTCATGGTGTTATTGGAGTACCTAGAGTCTTGGCTTTCCTAGAGGGATGTAAAGTAGATCCTTATAGTATAACAATCCATTAGTTTCCTCAAAATCACAAACTTCATTTCCTTTTTCCTTTTGATTTTTTTCTTGACATTGTTGGCCAAATCATCATGCGGTAGGGCTTCATGGATTAATTGGATCAAGGTAGGGTCATCTTGGTGACAACTAGAGATGGCTGCTTTAGTTGAAGGTACTTTGGCTTGAGTAGTATTTCTTGTTGTTGATCAAAACTTCTTCTCTCTTCTTAGGTGCCAGGTAGGATCTTCTTGATAAAGCATCTTATTGACATTGTTGGCATCTTGGGCGATAGGTGATGACAAAGTCAAACCTAGATAAGAAGTTACTACAGTGGGATTGTCTTGGATTGAGAATGCAGGTTCTCATAAAGTATTCTAGTTTCTTGTGATTTGTATAGATGATAACTTTATGGGTTGCACCCTCTTGGTGATGATGCCAAGTATCAAAGGCATTTACAATGGCAAGGAGTTATTTGTTTCCTGTGAGTTTGGTGAGTGGTGTGACTATCTTTGAGTAATCCTTGATGAATATCATGTAGAAGTTGGAAAGTCAAGGAAACATTGGACATCATGGACATATGTGGATGTCTACCAGTCAAGAATAGTCTCGATCTTCTTAGGGTCCATGACGATTCCTCTCTTAGGAGACATTAAACCCCAAGAATTCCACTTCTATCTAATGGAAAAAACACTTCCCAAGTTTTGCATATAGTTCTTTATCTCTGAGCTTTTCCAAAGTTAAGTTTACATGTTGCTCATGCTCCTTTGGATCTTTTGAGAATATCAAGATATTATCCAAGTATATAGCTACAAAATCATCTAGATGCTCTCGGAAGATATCATTCATCATATGTTGAAACATTGTTGCGCAGGAGCATTGGTAAGACTGAATTGCATAACATACTCGAAGTGCCCATATCTTGTGTGCAAGGCTATCCTCCATTCGTCTCCTTCTCTAATCCATACAAGATTGTAAGCCCCTTGTAGATCAATCTTTGTGGAGATATTGGATTTTCCAAGGCATTCTAAGAGCTCTAGTATCAACAGCAAAGGGTATCAATTCTTGACTATTATCTTGTTGAGTCCTCGATAATCCACACACATTCGAAGTGACTCGTCTTTCTTCTTCACGAATAGAATTGAGGCTCCAGTAGGAGACTTCGAGTGCCTAATGAACCCTTGGCTAAGTTCTCATCAACGTTCTTGCGTAGTTTAGCTAGTTCATCAAGAGATAGCCTGTAGATGGGCCCAAATGGTGGTTGAGCCCCCTCATGGAGTTCTATAGTACAATCATATGTTTTGTGCTCGGGCAAGAGATCTGCATTCTTTTTTTCAAAGACATATTGGAATTCTCAATACTGACTGACTCATCGTTTCTTGAGCTGGTATATGATATATCATGTAGGTTGGTTCCTGCCTTGCTACATGCATAAAAGCTTTGGCTCCTAGATATATTGATTTTCCTTGATTTTCACAATGTGTAATCTTTTGCTTAACTCAATCAATTTCTAGGCTAGGGCTTATTATCCTCTCATCTCTCTTGGTCCTATCAACTTCTCTCATTCTGTTCTATGGTGCATGGCGAAAGAAAGAAAAGTAGTTGTAGATTTGTGTTTGTGTAATTTTGATCCTCTTAAAAGTCCATGACACCAACATTCAAATCAATAATGGCGTCTTTCTTCTTATTCTTGGCCATTAGGTGATAGTGCTATAATAGCAGACAATTTGTCAATTAATCCCCTATTTCTCTCGGAATATAGAACCAATCCCAATGCCTAATAGTTAGAGAAATGCATGTAAAATGATTATGCTTTAAATGTGGGGAAAAGTGGTTACAAGATCATAAGCTGAAGTGTAAAGCTAAGAACTCAAAAATCAATATGGTAATCACTCAAGATGTGGAAGTTGAAAAAGAAGAAGCTCAAGAGGGAAATTTACTGCATGTTGATGCATATCCAATGGTTGAAGAGATTCATGAAGAAGAGGATGCCACTAATGACGGATTCTATGATCCCATGGATGGATTTCCATTTGATTCGGGTGGCACTCATGATTCTCATGCTTCCTTGTGTATCATTTCACATGATGCATGGACAGGTTGCAAAGGGGAAAGTACACTTAAACTCAAAGGTATCATTATTGGCAAGGTTGCATATATTTTAGTGGAAAGGGGACATTGTTATTGGATGTAATTAGCTAAAGACACTTGACAAATTAACTTTAGACTTGGAGCAAATGTAAATGGAATTTAATTGGCAAGGACAGCACATAGAATTGAAAGACATAGACCACAAACATATAGAACTCATCTCCATGAAGAAATTGTGAAAAAAATCAATGTCAAGTCATGCATCTTCACTCTTTTTCTTGTGAAAGTAGGTGAAGAGCAATCATCAAATCAATCATCTTCTTCCACAAAGAAAAGGAATCCAAGATTGGAAGAGCTATTGAAGGAATACAAGGATTTATTTTAGCCACCATCATCCTATTGAATTGTTGCCCAACACAAAGCCCATCAACAAACCTCTCTATTGCTTGTCTAAGTTTGAAAGGAAAGAAGTGAAGCGATAAGTCAAAGAATTGGTGCAAATGGGTTTAATTCAGCAAAGTCAATCACCATTTGCCTCTCACATGCTCTTAGTCAAGAAGAAAGATGGATCATTTCACATGTGTATTGATTATCGTGATTTGAACAAGTCAACAATTAAGAATATATATTTTATTCCCCAAATTGATGATCTTTTGGATGAGCTTAAAGATGCAAAGGTCTTTACCAAAATAGAACTTTGATCGGGTTATCATCAAATTTAAATGAAGAGAGGAGATGAGTTCAAAACAACTTTTAGGACTGAAAGAGGGTTATACCACTTCTTGGTTATGCTATTTGGACTTTCCAATGCACCCACTACTTTTCAAGCCCTCATGAATAAAATATTATAGCCCTTCTTCTTCAAAATAGTCATTGTTTTCTTTGATGATATCCTTATCCATAACAAATCCAAGGATGAGCATTTGAAGCATATACGAGAGGTCTTTGACACATTACGAAGACACATACTCTTTACCAAGATGATGAAGTATTCTTTCATGGAAGATGAAGTTGAATACTTAGGTCATGTTGTGGGAGAGTAAGGCATTAGAGTGGATCCCAACAAGGCAAAATGTGTTAAAGAATGGCCTACTCCTATGAATGCAACCTCTTTGACAGGATTCCTTGGGTTATCATCCTTCTATAGGAGGTTCATCAAGAATTATGCTCATGCTGTACCTCCATTGACAGATATACTAAAAAAGGAGGCTTTCTTTTGGGACTCCATCTCAATGAGCTAAAATCTCTCTTAATTTCAGCACCTATCCTTGTATGCCTAGATTTCTCTAAGGAGTTTATCATATGTGCGGATGCTAGTGGAATAGGAATTGGGACTGTTTTATGTCAAGACGATAGAGTCATAGCTTATGAACGCCGAAAGCCTGACGATAAGGAGTGTTAATTACATGTTTATGAGCAAGAGATGTTGGTAATAGTGTATACTATCAAAAAGTGGCATCATTACATGTAGAAATAGGGGATCTAGAGCATGGTAGCTATGGTGGCTCATAGACCTTGACTAAACACATGAAGACACTAACATGATAGAGATCAGGAACCTTGACTCAAGAACAAATGACAATCATCAAGTATGCTATACTGAGGAGCAACATGACAATGGCATTTCATTCATCTCATATGAAAATGACAAGTCAATACAATGCTTTATAGGAAAGTCTAGGTAGCACATCCTTCTATTGTGCTTATGGGATTCTTGTCCTAAGCCCTCACCGCTCCTTCCAAAGAGACTGAAGTAGGTGTGATTGTAAACATCTCAACACCCCTCCTCAATCACAACTAGAAGTACAAAGCGTGTATAGGCTTTAGTGAAAGAAAAACCTACAAAGTGTGGGCACACTATAAACATGGCAAACATCTGAGTTTGTAACAGGGGCCTCACAAAGTGTACAGAGACTGTACTACAAGGCTATATGAGGAGTTTACAAGCTTATGTCAGAAGCATTCGGACTAGGCAATACAAGGTTAAAAAAGCTAATCTGAATAGAGGGATTGATGAGGTTTCTCCTGATGGTCATCATCATCTTCTTCTTCCTTTGCTCCATGGTCTTCTTCTTCTTTAATTGCAGCAAGATAGGTCTTTTGGGACCTTTTTTTAGCGTGGTAGAACTTCTTAGTGTGTCCGGTCCTTTTGCAAAAATCACAAAAAAGTTGGTCCTTCTTGCCTTTGTACATGTTGCCAACATATAATGCTTGTTCATCTCTAGAGATGCTTGGTTCTTCCTTAGTTTTAGCTTCTTTTCCTCCTCTAACAATGATGCCTGGATATCAACGATCTTAGGTTTTGGCATATTGATTAGAGTTTTTGACACATTATTATATTGAAGAGGCAAACTTTTAAATGTGTCAACAACTCTAATCAATATGCCAAAACCTTACATGTAATTTAGATGTGTAGCAAGTGATGTGCTAGACTTTATGTCATGCCTGAAAATTTCAATCAAGAGACCATACTTTGATGACTTGGACTGTGCACCAAACAAAGTGTCAAGTCTCTTCCATGTATCCTGTGAAGTATCACAGTTATCCACATGGTGGATATAGCTGTCATCTAGCTCCAGTTTGATAATGGCCCGAGCCTTATCATCATTCTTTTGCCAAGTGACTCCTAGGTCTGCATCACGAGGCTTCTTCTTTTTGCCACTTGTGATGGGGCCAAGAGACCCTTCTTCATTTGGATAAGCTTGATGCGGGTTTGCCAAGTGTGAAACCCGACCCCTTTAAAGTGAACTATTGGAGAGTCTTTGCCCATGTTGGATTTGTAGGAATAGCAGCAAATAATTTCCAAAATTCTCAGATTTCAGTAGGAAAAGAACTGATCTTGAATGTGCTAACAAGCACAAGTGCCCAGAAGGCACTAAGTGACTAGTATCAAGAGATACTTGTGGAGCCTGATGCTTGAGAGATCTTCAAATCTTCAATGAGTCTTCAAGTTGTATTGCCCTCCTTGATTTGATGTTGGAGTAGCCCAAAAAATCTTAGATCTCATGTAAGCCAACAAAGCTGTCATGAGTGACAAGAGTCACTGGATAAGTGGCAACGGAACCAAAATGTAGAGGTAATCACAAGCTCAATTACTAAGATCCACGGACTGCTTATTGTTCAAGCATTCCAAGTTGAGTACTAATGGCTACCTCTCACATAGCCAACGCACTATCCATCTCTACGAGTGTAGTGAGCTTACCTCCATGCCCAATTGAGTTGCCTCCTCTCCCGAGCACTTCGGTAGCTCCATGATCCAAATGCAAGCTTCAAGCGAGCTCCATCCTCAAGCTCCACACTCCAAGGTTTATTGCCATGAGCAAGAGAAGAGAAGAGAATAGAAGAGAAGAAGAGAGAAGAAGATGGAGGGATTCTCCACCACAGTCCCTCATCCTCACACGCTCACTCCCTCACACTCTCACACACTCTCTCTCAAGCACAAGCTTAAGCAAGCAAGAAGAAGAAGAAGTAGAAGAAGAAGAAGAAGAAGAAGAAGAGAGCTACTTTTGGCCACACACAAGAATGAGCTTCTCATTCACTTTTCAACTTTATATACAAAACCCTAAATCCCTTTTGGGCATCATCCCCTTATCCCCTTTTTTACATGGCCAGCCGTGGCCTAGGCCCTTTTTCCCATTGTCCTTCTATCTTCCTAGCTTCCTTCCTACCGCCCATCTACCTTTACAAATTACACAGGTGAGAGCTTGGCACTCTTAAAGTAAATCATGGTGCCCCTTGTGCTCTTTTACAAAAGTATTGACTTGCGCTTTTTCTCATGCGCCTTTCTCCTTGATTTAGGACTTTTCTGCACTTCTTGTGTTTCCATATTCTTCTTGGCGCGCCTTCGTATTCTGTTTCACTTTTGCCTTAGCCTTGTCTTCTGCTTTAGATTTTATGGATTCTCCACCTTGTTCATCTATGGGTTAACATCTGCCATGAGTGACAAGAGTCACTGGATAAGTGTCAAGAGACACTATGCTTAATTCTTCTTAGAATGCTGCAGATCTACCAAGAACTCCCCTCCTCAATGATTTGATGTGAGAGTATGTGCTAGAACTTTAATATTCAGTCATATTAGAGTAGCAGTGGACTGATTTAAATGTTAGGAGAGAGAAAATGAGGTAAAGGATGAGCTTGAGTACTCTCGGCTATGGAGTCTGCGTTTAGGGTTTCTCAGCAGCCCTGGTTTTTCACTATTTGTGATTGTAGATTGAATCATTTTCAAAAAAAATTTGATGGAAAGGAAGCTTATGACATGGGCTTCAAGAGCCCTATGCATTTGGGCTAGATCGCTGCGTGCAAGAGAAGTAGGGACAATATGAATTGATGCAGGCGCAACTAGGACAATGACGTGTTGCAGACAGAATGATGAGCCAATGCATGCTTAATGTTAAGGCCTTATGTGATAGGAAGCCCTGAGCAAAGGCACAACTCTCTAGAAGGAAGTGTGTTGATTTATGGACTATATGAAGATTTGAGAGCTCCATCAAAGGTAGGTACTGTGTGGCTATGGCTACCATGGCAGAGTGGTGCTGGTAGAGTTGAGAAATGAGGCCATTGGTTAGCTATGAGCTTGGGCAATTGTAGAGGCAATCAACCGCCGAGACCCAAGGACCGCTTATTGCTTCAAGAATTCCAAGCTGAGCACTAATGGCTACCTCTCACATAGTCAATGCACTATCCATCCCTATGAGTGTAGTGAGTTTACCTCCATGCCCGATCGAGTTGCCTCCTCTCCCAAGCACTTTGGTAGCTCCACGATCCAAGTGTAAGCTTCATCCTCAAGCTCCACGCTTCAAACTCCATTGTTGCAACAAGCAAGAGAAGAGAAGAGAACAGAAGAGAAGAGAAGAGAAGAAAAGAGAAGAGAAGAGAAGAGAAGAGAAGAAGAGAGAGGAGAAGATGGAGGGCTTCTCCACCACGGTCCTTTACCCTCACACACTCACTCCCTCACACTCTCACACACTCTCTCTCAAGCACAAGCTCAAGCAAGTAAGAAGAAGAAGAATTAGAAGAAGAGAGCTACTTTTGGCCACACACAAGAATGAGCTTCTCATTCACTTTTCAACTTTATATACAAAATCTTAAATCCCTTTCGGGCAGTCATCCCCTTATCCCCTTTTTTACATGGCCAGCTATGGCCTAGGCCATTTTTTCCATTGTCCTTCTATCTTCCTAGCTTCCTTCCCACTACTCATCTACCTTTACAATTTGCATGGGGATGCTCATAAAATAAATCATGGTGTGCCTTGTTCTCTTTTACAACAGTATTGACTTGTGCTTTTTCTTGTGTGCCTTTCTCCTTGATTTAAGACTATTTTGCACTTCTTGTGTTTCCAGATTCTTCTTTGGTGCGCCTTCGCCTTCCGTTTCACTTTTGCCTTGGCATTGTCTTCTACTTTAGATTTTCTGGATTTTCCACCTTGTTCGTCTGAGGGTTAACATTAACTCCCTCCTAGACGAGTGCCAGTCCCCTGGTACTCACCATCATAGGTAGCAGGCTTTGGCATGCACCAAAGACGTGGGTGGAAGGGACATCTGTGGTTTGCCTTGGAGGAGTTTTGGTGGTGGTGCGGATGAAGGTAGTTGGGGGCACATTGTTGGCCCGGGTGGTTGGTGGTAGGGTTGTTGGAGTTGGTGATAGGACTGTTCTTTGTTGGGAATTGCACTGATGTGACTAGCACATGTGTTGTTGTTTAGGGATTCTGCACATGAGGATTCTTTGGTAGGCTTGCATAATGATAAAGGATAAGAGTTCAGAGTTTAGTGTTGATGAAGAGCTGACGGTAGTCGTCAATACCTGCAATCGAAAACCTCTCATATAGTCTCTTCCTAGGGGTTAGTGCTAGTCTTCTTATTGTGTGCACAAGATGTAGTTTGATTAGTTTGGGAGACAGGTCAAACTCTAAGCAAGCTGAGAGTAATGTCCTGCACTTGAGGACCCAAACTGTGTATATATTGTGGTGCAAATATTATGTGAGTACATGTGCATACTTAGATATTACATAGTTAGAAGACTGCTGGTCTGGTTCCTCGTAGCAATGGGTGGATGAAGCAAGGGTTCGATGGGGTGGGAAAATTTGTCGGTATTGAGGAGGAGTATACTTGAAGGCTTCTTAGACATCATTTGTGATTTTGACAACACGATATAGCATAATTGAGCTCATTGATGCCTTAGCTTTAGTAGCTGGTGGCTACTTGTAGTGGTTGAAGACTACAATGTACTTTCCATGGTCTTCCATGCCTTGCTTACCATTGTTGATTGCAATGACACTAAGATGGAGTGTGAAAAAGAATTGTGCAAATGGTTCAGGGTGATAGGTCTAACCAAGACGAGCTCCCTAGGTATGTCCTAACCTTGATGTGCCTTGAACAATTTTGGGGGATGTGTAAAAGGGCTAGGGGATTAGGGACGGAGCTAGTCAACCAAGGTCAGTAGAGGTGTACCTAATTGAGAACCCCCAGGTGCAGTGTTTGTGGCACTCTAATATACATGGAAAAGCTCATTGTTTCTTTCCTTTTTCTTTGTGTGGGAGTCTTTGTTTGTTTGCACTTTCTCTTTTTTTTTGGAGATGCATTGGGAGGGGGCACACTAGACATCATCATGATGCTCTATAGTAGTTGCATTTCGAGGGGGCCTAAGAGATTTACCCAAGGAATGCATGGCTTGGCATGGAGCCCTTTTCTCTTTTGACTATACTTATTGTGGCCACGGAGGGGGACTTGGTTCCTACACTCGTTCATCTGATTTAGAGTTATGCGCTTCTTCATGGACCAACTCCAGTGGCTCTTATTGAGGTGGCTACATTTGTTGTTTTGGCTCCCCAATCCCCTAGCAAGGAGAGTTCTTGTGAGGTTCAACCGGTTGGGATTATGGGATCATATTGCTCCTCTACTCCTAAGCCAGTGTTAGGCTTAGGTGTCATAGCATGGAGTCCATGTCATAGCAATGTACTGGCTTGTAAGCTAAATCTTTGATTCCATCTTCATTAGAGTAATCTCCTCCTCCTTTTTGCCTCAGTCATTCTTCTCCTCTTCTAGATTTTGCTTGCAAAAAAAAGATAGATTGACGAAATCGCGCACGTCGCGATCGTTGTAAATAGGCTGAAAATTGTAGATTGAACTGAAAGAAGAAGAAGGAGTGAACTGGGATATCCATGACCAGGTATCTTGGGGTTTTACCCCCCTTTCAAAGAGCCAATAGAGCCATCAGATTTGGGTTCCGAGCAGCAGAGGAGCTGTAATTTTTATGCACATTTTGTTCTATGAAGAAGCTCCATGAGATCTAATGCCTGGAGATTGCTTCTGAGTAGTGGAAAGATTCCAGATTCTTTCAATACATATTGATTCAATTCCTTGTGATTTGTTTTTGTAGTGTTTACCACTTGGGTATTCTCTATCTTCTCTTCCGTCTCCTATCTCTACTTCCTTCTACTTGTGATCCCTGGTGGATTCGACCTTTCGACAAAAACCCCTCCGACAATGGCAATGGTCAAATATGGTAAGCATTAGATCCATGAAGAATAGACACGTGAATGCAATCAAGGCTACAAAGATGAAAGATATTATGCCTCTAGTGGAAGCCAAAATCAATGGGCAGAGAGTATCAAAGACATATGTGGATGGGGGTGCAGAGATTTATGTCATGACAGAAAATTTGATGCATCATTTGGGATGAGAGGTAAGTGAAACTACTGAATTTGGGGCCAAAATGGCTAACAATGTAGTAGTAAATTGTTTGGGTGTTATAAAGAAAGTCAAGGTAAAAGTGTGTGGAGTGCAATTGGAGCTTGGCATGTATGTGATGCCAGTGAAGGAGGACGACTATCCACTCATTCTTGGGTGACCATGGCTTATGGGAATGAAAGGCAGGCAAGATTGGGAGACAAGGGCCTTAGAGCTAAGGCCACAGAAGGGGCTACAAAAAAAATGAACGAGCACTATCTACAACATGAAGGAGGGCCGAAAGGAGGTTCTTGTGTTAGAGACCACCGCTGAATGGAGTTCCAATGAGGATTGGTCATCTATCACAGAAAGCGAGTCTTCTAATGAGGAGGAAGAAAGCTCTCTAGAAGTGATGGGGATTACATTGAAAGGGCCTTTTAGTAGTAAAATTTCGCAATAGCTTCCAAAGGTCGAGAAGAAGGGGTTAGAAAAAATGTTGGCTAAGGATCTATCAGCTGAGGAGAAGGCAGCCTGCATGGAAGTGGTGATAAAGCACACTGCACTTTTTATTTCTGATTATGAATACATCACAGGTCTGACGGCAGTATAACGTCACATTAATCTAAAAGATGGAGCAAGGCCAGTGGTGCAACGGCTACGACAATTGGGAGTAGTTCAACAAAATGCTCTACTCACTGAGGTGCAGCGACTTTTGAAGGGCAGGTTTCATCAATCCAGTAGGGGACTCAGAGTAGGTTTCACCTGTAGTGGTGACACCCAAGAAGAATGAAAAATGGTAGATTTGTGTGGACTACAAGCCGCTAAATGTTGCAATAAAGAGAGATCACTTCCCTCTTCCCTTTCAGGATGAAATACTCAACGAGGTGGCCAGGCATGAGAGATACACTATTTGTGATGGGTATTCAAGTTATTTTCAGATCCGAATAGCTGAGGAGGATCAACAAAAGACCACCTTCATCACGTCTTGGGGGTGTTTTTCTTACAAAGTAATGCCATTTGGATTAATAAATGCCCTAGCGACCTTGCAGCGATTCATGAATTATGTCTTTCAGCCATATTTTGGTAAGTCCATCAAGGTCTTTATTGATGATTTTTGTATTTATAGTTCTAAGGCTCTACATCTAGGGAAGGTGGATGAAGATTTCAACCGCCTCGCACAGATGGGAGGGTAGCTAAACCATGAGAAGTGTCGTATTGGCGAAAGTAGTGTAACTTTGTTAGGGCATGTCGTAAGTGAGAGGGGCATTGAAGTGGATCCAAACAAAATTAAGGCCCTATTAGCGGTGCCATCACCATCTTCTATGAAGCAACTAACCTCTTTCATTCAGAAGGTGCGATATATGTAGTGGTTCATTCATCTCCTCTCCCAATTAGTGTTTCCACTATAATAGTTGACCCACTCTGAGGAGCTCATGTGGAGTGACAAAAGCGAAAGGTGCTTTCACAATATGAAGAAGGCTCTCAGCACCCTTCCCATAATTTTACAGCCTTCCTAGGATCAAGAGTTTTTTGTCAAGCCAAGTTTTGGGGAAGATGCTCTAGGGGCAGCACTAATACAAAAGGATGCTAAAACTAGCCTAATGAGGCCGGTTTACTTTTCTAGTAGAGTAATGATAGCATCAGAATGAGGGTACAAGATGGTGGAGGTGATGGTTTTGTCTCTAATGTTTGCTGTAAGAAAGTTTCGTCCTTATCTTATCCCTAGGCCGTTCATAGTGATCACGGCAAAATAGCATTTTCCCTATGCCTTACAGCACATGGATATTTTGATGGTTTGGTCAAAAAGGTGAATGGGCTGATTTGTAAGATAATTACCAAGCACTTAAGTACACATGCACCCCAAGCACAGAAATAAAAAATTTAGTGCAGCTCTTTGGGCCTACAGGAATTCATTCAGAACCTCACTTGGCTATACTCCATTTCACCTCATTTATGGCCAAGAGGCTTTGCTTCCTATAGAAGTAGAACTGGCCAGCTTACGTGTTTTAGTAGCCAGTCAAGAGAAGAATCAAGATAAGAAGTTAGAGGAAAGGATCTTGGATCTAGAGAGGCTAGAGTTAGACAGAGAAGAAGTAGTCCAATACTATTCCATGCAGACTGAAGAGAGGAGGAAGACATTTAATAAGAAGCTGGATAGTAAACACATAAGGAAAGGATCACTTGTGCTACGCTATGATAACCTCTTTGATAACAGAAAGGATGCTAAACTTGTATTCAAGTGGGAAGGGCCATTCATGGTCATAAGGAGATATCCAAATGGTAGCTATAAGCTAGGTGACATGGATGGGAGGGTTCACAAGACAAGGGTAAATGGAAGGCGACTCAAGCCTTATTTTCAAAGAAATAGGGACCCTCTGGAGCAATCATTCGACGAAGAGCCACCAATGAGGGGGTGTAGTCCTCGCTACTCTATTGGACCATCGTTAGTAAGCTAGACGCATCAATGCCTCTAGCCTAAGGGGAGGATTAATGATCCAAGTTTTTTACAAACCGAATTTCTACCACAAAATTTGGCCAAAACCCCTATCAAGAGCCTTACCATATCACTTTGGGTTTACTCTTCAAGCACTAGGTATGCTACATTATTGCTTCTCGATTATGATAACTCTAGCAAGTGGGGGAACAAGTTCTTAGAAGGGATGTCAATGTAAAGGGTAAAAGGGATGGGTTATCTTAGTGAAGGTGAAAATGGATTACACCTAGGGGTTGAGTGAGTACATAGATTTCTCAAAGGACTAGCCTCTAACTACACATGGGTTCCACTTGCATCACCAAGATTTGGGATCTATCACCATCATTAGAGGATACCTCACCCTTGTACACAAGTCAATTTACACATTATGGTGTCATTTGGATCTTACACAAAAGCTTACAAGCATGGGCCCCCTCTGTCACATGATTATATGTATTTATATATATATAAGGAACTAAAGTCAAAGCAACATTTGGAAGCCATTTTTTATCATTTCAATAGATCCCACGGGAAATCGAATTTCAAGAAAGTTTTTGCAATGTCCGACCGATTTCAACCTAGTCTACAAAGTTATAGAATAATTTTTTTTCAGATTCTTCACCAATTTGAAGTTACGAAGGCGCAGATTGCTGGCTGCACGCAATTTTCTTCTCTCTTTCACCCTTATCACATCAACTTCCCATTTTATCATTCTTGTAAATATATTATAATAATGTGCTTTGAGCACCCACCTCTTGTTATCTAGCTCCCTTTCTTTAGCTTGTCTACCATTACCCTTTGCTTCTTACATGATGACCAAGGTGGCGACTTGTCCCATTCATTATTCTCCATATTTTCAAAGATGCCATACATCATCTAGGATTATGTTAATCAAGAAGATTAGCTTAATCTAATCCCTCGTGAAGGATATATAAGGTGTCCATGGAGATGTAAAGGAGACAATGACAAGCACGTGAGAGCACTGTAAAACATGTTGAGATGACAAGCTCAACACATGTGGACATTGATGATGGACCGCCTGGTTAGATGGGTCCACACATCTACACTTAGCACGTCAGTGGTCATTATGAATCTCACATGGCCACTGACTCATTACTTATTATATTCAGGTTGTTACACCTATTTACAGCTGGCATAGTTATAGCGCCAGTCGACTAGTGTAGTCGGTTATGCATTGTTTGACTTAGTAGGCCACTTTCCTTTATGTTGTATCTTATCTATACTTTGTGTACATTGTAAAGTGTGTGGAAGAAGAAGAAGAAATCAGCAAGAAAACGTTTTGGCCTCCATCTCTCTTCTTGTCTCTTGAGTGAGCTTCTCCTTGTGCATTCTGTGTGTGTTCGGCACAGCATCTTGAGCAAGTCCCCCCACCACGCGATTCTTGACATGGTATCAGAGCCGCACCACTGAGAGAGGTTGATTTCGAAGGCTGAAGTGAAGGAGAAGAAGCAAGGTTCGAGCAAGCAAGCCACGGGTAAGAAGCTCTCCCATCCTTCCACTCTTTCTCTTGGATAGTGCCTGTGGAGGCACCGGAAGTAGGGCAGAGAAAAAATCTTAGATTGCAGTGAGATTTGGTGTGTGCGAAGAGCGCTGTGTATTCTGCAGATAAGCCCTTTAGGGTTTTTGCCGCAGTTATTTTGGGCATCTGAGGCTGTTTCAGGCCCCATTTTAGAGCCGCAAGATTGCAAACAGTAGTTTCAGGGTACACTGTGACTTCGACTGTATTGACCGAAAGTGGGTGCACAGGTTACAAATTTCAGATCTATAAGTTCAAAGGTATTTACCAATGAGTAAACACAAGGTTTATCTACAAACAGGTTGCAGATTGCATGTATTGTTGAGCAGACAGTGAAAAAGGCTGTCTGGTGTATTGCTGTGTACTATAGGTCAAGGGTTGCAGAAGATTTGCTTGCTGTTGGTATTAATTTTGTGATAATGGCAGAGAACAGTGGAAGCCCCATCATTGAGAAGCTCGACAAGAACAACTACCCTTCATGGAAGTTCCGTGTCACGAACTTCCTTATTGGAAAAGGCCTCTATGAGTTTGTTTCAGGTGAAGAAAAGGAGCCAGAGGTGAGTGATCCTCCAACTACAGAAGAGACAAAGGCACGAAAGGAATGGAATGCAAAAGACAAGAAGGTTATGTATTGGTTGTCTGTAGTAATTGACAATAATATTCTGGGACACATTAGAAATGCAGAAAATTCATATGCAGCTTGGACCATACTTGAAAGTATGTTTTCTGTAAATACAAAGGTACGAAAGATTCAACTCAAGCAAGAGTTGAATACATTGAAGAAAGGGAAGATGTCTATCAATGAGTATGCACTGAAGGTAAGAAGCATTGCAGATGCCTTGGCACGATTGATGCAATGCCCGATGATGATGATTTGGTGTTGTCTACCGTGGGTGAACTTAACAATGAAAAGGCTTGGAAGTCTTTTGTAACTTCTGTATATGTTAGAAAGCCATTTCCAGATTTCGATGAGTTGGTCTCCGTTATGATCTGAAGAGATCAACATGCAGAGTGAGACATCTGAAAAAGGTGGAACAGATCCAAGCTTTCTACTCCAGTTCAGGAAGGGGACGTGGCAGGTTCTCTTTAAGAGGCCGTGGTACAGGACGTGGTGCTGACAACCAGCAAAATAGATCGAATCAGCAATTTGGTGATATGCAGGTTTCAGGAGGTTGTGGTAACTTTAGAGGCAGGGGGAGCTTTAGAGGAAGAGGTGGATGGTAGAACAGAGGCTCTAACAACTCTGGTATTGTGTGTCACTACTGTGAAAAAACAGGTCATATTGTAGCCCAATGTTATGCTAAGAAAGATGATATTCGCAGTGGTAAGTTGCAGCAAGGAAACTATGCATCGTCTTCACGACAGAATGAAGACAAAAATGAACATTTGTTTGTTATGCAGCATATGCTGAATGCTGTTACAGGAAAGGGAACACATGATGATATTTGGTATGTTGATTCAGGTGCATCCAATCATATGACCAGCCATGCAGAATGGTTTGGAGAGATGCAGGATTTGCAAAATGCAGGTTATGTGCAGACGGGTGATGATTCATGCTACCCAATTTCACACATTGGAAAAGTTTCATTGTCCTTGCATAATGGTAAGACAAAGAGTCTTTCAGATGTATCACATGTGCCATCTATTACAAAGAACTTGGTGTCAGTGGGTCAGATGGTAGAGCAAGGGTTGCAAGTCAGATTTAATGCAAAGGGCTGCTTTGTAGAAGACTTCAATGACAAGTGTAGGTTGGTAGCAAAGGGAAGTAGAGTTGGACGTATGTTCACTCTGGATGCTGGAATTCCTACTATGAATGCTGCTATGTATGCTAAAGGAAAAGGTGTTGTTGCAGATATTGAAATTTGGCACAAACGCATTGGATATGCAAATGTACAAAGGCTGAAATTAGTGCAGTCCAAAGGGTTGGTTACAGGTTTGCCTACATTTAGAGTTGCAGAATTTCATAAGGTATGCGAAGCATGTCAGTTTGGTAAGCAGGCAAGACAACCCTTTTCACATGACAGAGATGTAAGCAAAAATATCCTTGATGTTGTGCATACAGACATTTGGGGGCCTACACAAAATGTATCTCTTGGAGGCAGTTCATACTTTGTTACATTTATTGATGATTGTTCTAGAAAGCTGCGGGTATATTTTATGAAGGAAAATAGTGAAGCGTTTGAGCACTTTAGAACTTTCAAGGCTGCAGTTGAAAGAGAAATAGGCTTGAAAGTAAAGTGTTTGAGGTCAAATGGAGGGGGAGAGTACCTCTCCAATGAGTTCAGTGATTTTCTGAGGTCTCATGGGATAAAGAGACAGTTCACATGCAGATATACCCCACAGAAAAATGGAGTTGTAGAAAGGAAAAACAGGCATATTGCAGAAGTTGCACGCGCCTTGATGGCTGAAAATAATATGCCTAAGTATTTTTGGTTTGAGGCTGTTCATACTGCTGTTTATATTATGAACAGAACTCCCACAGCTGCAGTTCATGGTATGACTCCTGAAGAATGCTTTACTGGCAAGAATCCTGATGTATCACACTTGAAAGTGTTTGGATGCATTGCGTATGTTCATGTGCCAGATGAGTTGCGGAAGAAATTGGATCCAAAGGCTAAAAAGTGTGTGTTTATTGGATACTCTTTAGAGCAAAAAGGGTATCGCTGTTATAACCCTGTCACATGTAAGTTCAGAGTGAGTAGGGATGTCATTTTTTATGAAATGAGCAGTTGGTATGCATCTAGTGGTGATGCATTGGATGATGATGATGATCATGTCACTCATATGTAGGCTGAAAAGCAAGAATCACGAACTCTTAGTGGACCAGAGACATCATCTGGTAGTCCTTGGTCTGGGAGACTAAGGAGTACCTCTACATCTTCGGGTGCATCTATAGCACTACAGGTAAAGACAAAGGAAAGAATAAAGTGTCAGAAGGCATTGATGCAGTTCTTGATGGAGACTCCAGTGGCTCAGAGAGCTTGGATGATGAGCTTGGCATTCCTTCAGTGAGGACTCCAGGTGTGCAGAGAGCACACGTTAATGCAAAGACTCCATTGAGTGATCCAGTGATACGTAGATCTAGCAGGGTCAGATACCCTGTTAAAAGATTTGGTTTTGAAGGTTATGCAGCTCACCATTATGCTTATATGGTGAAATTAGTTGAGGATGTTGAGGCCACATGTTTTGAGGAGGCTGTTGGTCATGCTCATTGGGATGCAACAATGTATGAGGAGATGGCTGCATTAGAGGCCAATAAGACTTGGGATCTAGTATGATTGCCGAAGGGCAATAAAGCTATTGGATGTAAGTGGGTTTATAAGATTAAGCACAATGCATATGGTTCTATTAGTAGATACAAAGCTAGGCTGGTTGCAAAAGGCTATGCCCAGACACATGGATAGATAGTGACATGCTATTGGAATAGGAAGGATAGGCAGTAGTGTAGATAAATGCCATCCTTCCAGCCCTCCCATATTCAGCACCTTATGCTTTTAATAGAGCTATTGGCATAGAAGCAAACATGTTTGACAAGGCCACAAGAACAAAAGGTAGCTCTTCATAAAGTCAAGGCACCAACATAGAATGAAAAAGTAGGCAAGCTAGGTTGGCCAAGGAAAGGAGATTCGGCATCATGCTAGGATGGAGAAGATACAAAGTATTGGTTCAATGTGCATTAGAACCATGTTTTCCAACACGTAATTATGAAGGGGTGGGATATTGTTTGACAATTATGAGTGTCATAATAGTTTTCTTGTGTTGATGGAATAATGATCAAGGATGGATAGAAGTTCTATTTGAAATGTTTGAACTTATAATGCTATGGTTATATCTTTGTGAAGGTTAATTGTGTTGAAAAAAAAGATGTCCATGCTACTTCATGCTTAAATTTTCATAATTTGGATGGGCAATTGCTTTATAAAGTCGTATTTCCCTTGATGCTGCCAAGGATTGAGATCATCAGCAGATTATGTTGTGTTCACTCTTGGTATCTATATCATATGGAGATTTTGGAGTAATTTGAAGATGTGAAACTTTGATGAGTAGATATGCATGGTTTCCTTTTGGAAGTTTGGTTTGTGATGTATGGTTTGGGTGGTTGGGAGGTCACACAAACTATTGGCTTTAAAGGTTTTTTTATTAGCTTCAATGTTTGGGATGATAGAGTAAATCCCATGTTGTCAGCTATTATATACTCTTGAGTTGTTTTAAGGGTTATAATGCTCAAGAGTTATCTTGACATATTTGAAGTTAGGAGATTCATGTTGTAGAGCTTGTAAGTTTTCATGTTTTAATAAGCCTAGGGACTCCTTTTAAAGAAGTTGATTCAAGACTGTGATCCACATGCTAGGTACTAGAAATTCTAGGGGAGTGACAACTTCCTACTAGAAAGTAAGTTTACAAAGAGACATACTAGTATCCACTTTATAGGAAGTCTAGTAGGCCCATAATGTGGCTGGAAGTTTAATGTTCCAATCTTTTAGAGGATGCTCCACCAATTTTGTTAGAATTTTTTACAAAGTTTAATTAATATATTCAACCAATCCATTGGCCTAAGGGTAAGGGGAGGATTTCTTATGGAGAACCTTGAAGAAAGCCATCACATGCTTGATCACCTTATTAATGATCTACACTAGCTCAATCGGACAACCATACCAGGTCATAATATCCTTAAAAAGAGAAGAGACTATGGAATTTGTAGAATCGTCCTTTAAGGCCCATAATATAGTTGCAAACCTTTAATATTACGCCTTAAGAGAAACGTTTGGAATCTTTTCAAATATTATCTTTTAAAAAATACAAATTCAAGAAAAGTAATAAAAATAATATGTCTTTGAGTTAGTTTTTAGGAGAGAGCTCAGAGAGAGAGAGAGAGAGAGAGAGAGAGAGAGAGAGAGAGAGAGAGAGAGAGAGAGAGAGAGAGAGAGAGAGAGAGAGAGAATTGCCACCATTGTCATTCGTGAAGAGAGAGGAGACATGTGCAAAGGAGGAGGAGAAGAAGAAGAAGGAGGGAAGCGCAAATGGGTTCTTCTTTGAGTTTTGAGATAAGTGCATTTTCTCTTCTCCCTTTTTTTTCTTTTGTTTGCTTCTCCTTTTCATTTTGTTTATGGAGACACACACACACACACACACACACACACACCCACACACACACACACACACACGCACGCACGCACGCACGCACGCACGCACGCACGCACGCACGCACGCACACACACACACACACACACACACACACACACACACACACACACAGAGAGAGAGAGAGAGAGAGAGAGAGAGAGAGAGAGAGAGAGAGAGAGAGAGAGAGAGAGAGAGAGAGAGAGAGAGAGAGAGAGAGAGAGAGAGAGAGAGAGAGAGAGAGAGAGAGAGAACTACCACCATTGCCATTCGTGAAGAGAGAAGAGATATGTGCAAAGGAGGAGGAGGAGGAGAAGAAGAAGGAGGAGGAGGGAAGCGCAAAGGGATTCTTCTTTGAGTTTTGAGATAAGTGCATTTTCTCTTCTCTCTCTTTTTTTCTATTTTGTTTACTTCTCCCTTTATTTTTGTTTATGGTGAGATGCATAGAGAGAGAGGGGGAGAGAGAAATAAAGAGAGGGAAGGAGATGGAGGGAGAGAGGGAGGGAGAGAGAAAAATAAAGAAAATAAGGGAAAATAGAGAGGGAGAAATTACACACGTGTGTGTGTGGAAGGGAGGGAGTAATAAAGAGAGTTCCAAGGGAGAAATCAAGATAAGGAGGGGTAGGGAGAGAGAGAAATATAGAGAGAGCGAGATAAATAGAGAGATAAACATGGAGGGAGGAAGGGACAGAAATAGAGGGAGGAAGAAGAATAGAGAAATAAAGAAAAGAAGGAAAAATAGAGAGAGGAAGTGAGAAATAAAAATATATAGAGAGAGCGGGAGAGAGAAGCAAAGAAAATAGAGAGAGGAAAGGAATAAAGAGAAGAGGACTAGAGAGGGAGAAATAAAAGAAATAAAGAGAGCGAGGGTAGGAAAAATGTAGATAAAAGAAGGAAAAATAGAGAGAGGGAGGGAGAGAGAACACACACACACACACACACACACACACACACACACACACACACACACACACACACACACACACACACACACACACACACACACACACACACATAGGGAGAAAAGGAGAGAAAAATAAAGAGAGGCAAGGGGAGGCAAAGAGAGAAATAGAGGGAGGGAGGGATAAATCAAGAGAGAGAGATAAAGAGGGAGGGAGAGAGAGAAAAAAAGGGGAGAAAAAAATAAAGAAAAGGAGGGAAGTAGAGAGAGAGAGAGAAAATGAGAAAAAACTAGAGAGAGGGAGGGGGAGAGAAAGTTATATAGAGAGAGAGGGGGAGAGAGAAGTTTAAAAAATAAAGAGAGGGAAGGAAAAAATAGAAAGAGAGGGAGAGAGAAGTAAAGAAAATAGATAGAGGAAGGGAGAGAGAAATAGAGAGAGATTAGGAAAGGAGATATAAAAATAAATAGAGAGATAAATAGAGAGAGATAAAGCCAAAGGGGGAGAGAGAGAAATGAAGAAAAGAGAGAGGGGAGAAAAAAAGAGAAAGAGAGGAGGGATAGTGATATAGAGGAGGAAGGGGGAGAGAGAAATTGAGAGATGCTATGGAGAGAGAGATAAAAGTAATGAGAGAGGGAGAGAGGTAGAGATAAATAAAGGGCAGGGAGAGATAAAAATAAAAAAATAGAGAAAAGGAGAGAGAAAAATAAAGAGAGAAGGAAGGGGAGAGAGAAATAAAGAGAAAGTGAGAGAGGCTAGTGAGGGAGAGATAAATAAATAAATAAATATAGAGAGAGGGAGGGAGAGAGCATTAGAGAGAGCGAGAGGGTGGAAAAGAGAGAGATGGATAGAGATAGAGAGAAAGGGAGAGACAAAAAGAGGGAAATGGATATAGGGAGAGGAGAGAGAGATAGAGAGGGAGGAGAGAGAGAGAGAGAGAGAGAGAGAGAGAGAGAGAGAGAGAGAGAGAGAGAGAGAGAGAGAGAGAGATTCTTAATTTAATACATAATCCTAATTTGATCTTTTGATTTTTTTGTACCTAAGAATAAATTGTAAAGTGTAAGTATTTCAATCAGTGAGTCATTGAGTTGCAATGGCAAGACAATCAATCTTCATTTTTTAATTTTATTTTGATCGATTGATCTATGAATATAATTAAAAGTTGAATGATTTATTTCAATAATGCATTTCCTCCACATTTTCATAGAGTAAAATGCTCTTGCCATGAATACACCCACTGAGGAAAAAGATGGATGGTGGCGGAGATAGTGGGACAAAAGAGAGTGACCCTCCCTCACTATTGAAGATCCCGAAGGAATGTGATTAATTGACTTGGGGAAACTTTACTCTTCTCCTAGGGAATTGGAGCTCCTATAGGGAGCCCATCCTACTAGTTTATCCCTCACACAAGTACCATGATTGGAGAAATTGAAAACTTAAATATTTTAGGCGAAGAGCATTCAAACATGATTGACCAAATTATAGGGATTACATGCTATCTCTAGGTTCTTTTAGCCTTTCTTAGCAAGATACAAGTACTTGCAAGAGTAACAAGGCACTTAGATATTTATTGGGCTTTTAGCCATTTATAGGTGCTACATGTTATTTCATGCCATTCACATATTGTTATAGGTTATTATAGAGGAAGAGGCCAGGTACTAGGGGTCATTTTGGTGGCATTATTCACTTTTTTTTATAGATGCTTCAAGGTATTTTAGAGTTTATATATGGCTTATATAGGTGACTACAAGTGATACTCAGTTTTTGTCTAGAGGTCATATCCAAGTTGCTATAGGATTTAGAGACCTTACTTTAGACCCATAGGGCTTGAGAGGATAAAAAGGTGAATTTACAAGGTTGAAATATTCTGCATAGCAAAGAAATAATATTTTCAAAAGATTTTGATTAAAATTTAAAGTAAAGTGTGACAACTCATCTTAAAGAGCTATTTTTTCACTTCATTTTAAACAAAAAAGTTTCTCATTTTGATATCATGGTGAAAAAGTATAGCCATTTTTGTGACATGAGGTACACTTGGCTGCACTTTGATAATAAGTAGAAATGGCTAGAAATAAGGGAAATAATAAAGCCAATGAGGATATCTAGCAAAAAATCAAAGAAAGATGTAAGGCAATACCCGAGAAACATCATAATGAAGAGGAATCACATGAATATGATGCATATAGTATGCAAAATGCCATACTTTGTCAATAGCAAGAGACTAGACATTTCATTAAACATAATGATCTTGTTGCAAAGTTAGATCAAGTTGTTGAGTACATGGTTCAATCAAATACCCAAATCAAGGAAGTCATAGAGCAGATGGTCATGCTCATGATCACACAAATAGCCAAATCAAGGAAGTCATAGAGCACATGGTCATGCTTGTGATAGCACAAATACCCAAATTAGGTTGCTTCATTATGTGCACTAATACTCCCTCTTCAATTCGCAACAATCATTTTAGGCCTCATGACATGACCAACAACCCATATGCATAGCCTAGCTCATTGCAAAAGATGACCCTCCTAATCTCCAGAGAGACATGGAATGAAAAGCTTATCTCTCTCATGACAATGGTCTCCCATAAAGCTTGCATAGTTCTCCAACAAACACATTTCTAGCTCTTTAAGCACATTGATTGTCAGCTTCCCAATCTCAGTAGAATATCTGCTAATATATAACCATGTTAGTTCCTCTAGACACACATGTAACTTTGACATGGATAGAATCTCTTTGAAATCATCCTAGGTCCTTCTCTTAGCTCATGTAGGTTGAACATGTATTATATTATATCTAGCTCGATGACCACAAGATGCCACCATGCTCTTCCTTGATTCTCAAGACAAAGTTGATTATGATATTTCACTTTACACTAATTTTAAGTTTCCCACTAACACTTAAAACCTCAAAGTGGAACCTCATAGTGCAAATTTCAATATCACTCATCATACACCACATTGTTAATGTAGTATGCTAATCTTGTATATGATGCTATGGCTTTATTGCTAGACATAGTCCCTTCCAACCATATCTTTACCATCTTTATGCTATGTAAGGGGAGCCCTTTTCCCCTTATTTAGTATATATAGAGTTTATAAGAAAATGCTTAACACATGTTTCCCTTTGCTAAGGTTTTTTATGAGTGAATGCACAACATCATGACATAGGGAAGCCCAAGTCCTTCATAAATACATTCGAGAGTATATACATTCAATATGTCTTCAACCTACAAGTGAATAATCACTAAAGAAAATTTCCAAAGCCCAAATATGTCCAATAGATCTCAAATGTGAAGCTCAAAGTGTATCTACACATATCTAGACACATAAATTATTGCTAAGTATCCATATGTTTATGTAGAGTACTTGAAACATCGAGAGTTGGACATAGTTGCTGGAAGATAATGGGGGGTAGTTGGGAAAGCCATGTCATCTAACACAAATCATGCTGGATGTCTTGGGACTTCTACTAATGTGATTGATAGAGTGAGGTGTAATGGGACTCTTATAAATGCCTAAACACTCCCCAAAAATGCTTGGACAAGTTTGAAATAAGCTGGAGTAAGCAAAAGATCAATGGGACTGATGCATACCTCAAGGTGTGACTGCCATGAAAGATTGAAGTGAAGCTCTTCTTCTTAGGCTTAAGAAAGTGATGAAAAATCCCCTTGAGTGCCCACTTTGATAGTAGTTAAAAAGTGGAGCAAAAGGTGGAAGCACAAGTAGAAGAAAGAAGGAAACAAGAGCTATAGGTTCAAGTAAGAAGAGAGAGATTGATATATAGGAACTCCAATAGTCACAATGTGACCTGCCTTCCCTTATTTTATTGCACGATATGTAGAAAGACAAGTTATATGTGAACGGTAGTCTAGTAAGTCATGCCTTTTTAATGTTTCCAATCTTTAGTTCTTTTGATGCATTGTCTGCTTTGGATTGATCTTTAGTTATGTTGTAGACTCCTTTTGATGGTTTTTTACATCAGGATGAGGTTGAATTCATGGAGCACCCCTCTCTTTTTTAGCCTTTGCTCCATACATAAGTTTTTAAGTAATTGTATCTAGCTTTTGCAATCAATGGATTCCTTTTTTTTAGCGAATCATGATGTATAATTTTTGGATGTTAGTTGTATGTTACATTGGTAAATCTATATGGCTAGAAGGGTGATAGGGCTGCATGCCCCACCACCCAAAAAATTTTCCCCTCTGTAACCTTCACTATTTGTGTCAAAATTTTACTTTGCAATTGACACTATATGCATCACTATTTCTATAGCTATATGTGTGGCTATAACCATCACTAACACTAATAGCGATGCATATAACAACATAAATAATGATGATAAGAGTTGCACATCTATTATGTTGCTAATAGCAACATTAATAATAATGGCAATGGTAACTTTTTCCATGAGTAATTTTGTCACTTTTAATGTTGGTATTGGGTCTACATATTATTGTGAAAGCTAAAATTTTAGCATATTTTAGATATTTTGCAAAAAATGAACTTTTCATTGGACATCATGTTTCTCATTTTCATCACATTTTCAAACTCAAATACGACTTCCCTTGAATTCTTAATCTAGTCTTTTTTACATATATTTTAACTTGCTCTCAAAATTGTAGGTCAATCTTCTCTCATTCAACGTTAAATTTAGTTATATTTTATACTCTACAACTCCTTTTGGACAAGGAGAAAGTGTTCAAGGTAGCTAGTAAACCATACGTAGAAAGTAAACATGTCAAATGCCATGGGACTTTAAAAATACATCTCATAGGTTCTTTATATCTATATTGTATGGCTACATAGAAGTTCAAACAAGTTGGTATCTACATCAATATTTCATGACTATGATACTCCTTGATAATAAGCTTCAATGAATGTAATAATTGTTTCATGAGTACAATGAGTTATTTTATTGCTAAGTTAGACTTAAGGGATGCTTATAGGCTATTAGGCTTACTGTGTGGGTGCAGCCCATGGCTCACATTAGAACCAAATTGGACATGTTGCTTTGGGCCACCAGCATGATCATTGTCACATTGTGAACATTTGAGAATGATAATGGCTAAACTAGCAATGTGGCTACTCATTGTTATCTCAAACATGAGTATAGAAAGGCCATTTTAGGCTAACTTGTGATAGTTATAGTTGTGAGGGAGCTTGGTGTTTATAGACCCTTGTATAGATGTAGTCAAGGGGAGAGTAATTCTACAGATTGACATACAATGAAAAGCAATATTCATGAAAGGCTAGAGGGTAGGCTAGTTTTGAAGAAGACTGAGAGCCTATATGTCAAACAAAGTAGGCATATACTTAAATTTTTTATCGTTCATCAATCAAAGCATTGATGTGTTCTGATTGTTGTGAAGGACACATTTCAAAAGTTGACACTATGTAAATGTCACATCCAACTTATCTCATGAAGGGACTTGAGAGAAGAGAGAAAGAGGAGAAAGAAGACTATAGGAAACAAAGAAGAGTGCAGAGGAGAGATAAAGAGAGAGAAAGATAGGAAATAAGGAAAAAGGTGGATGGTAGCCATGAAAGGACAGAAAGAGAGAGATGAAACAAGAAAAGACTTGTAGTTATGTCAAAATTGGTTACAAAATGCTTGATACCTTCACCTTTTATGCCTAGCCCTATGTTCCCTATTTCCTATCTCTTACATTCTATCCCCACTTAAAATAAATTTTTGTCCTAAAAACATTGGTGGATGGTTTACAATGGTTGAATGTAAAGGGAATCAGAGTATTATTCTATTATAAGTTGCCTAAAAATAGGAAAAACACTAATATGTACTAAGTAATGGAAGGAATATGAAGTGGAAAATCAAATAGACCATATGGGCATCCAGTTGAAATGATAAAATTGAGAACTAGACCACCATAACTTCAAGAAAAAACACTTGTAACAATAGACAGCTTGTTGTCTACTGTAAACCACCCTATAGTAAAATTGAAATATCTTTTGATGGCCATATCCAAGTCAAGTGTGCTATGAGGTAAAAGGAAAATCATTGGACATACTTTCAGTGCATATAGGTGGTGATCCTCTATAATCAAATCAAAATTGAAACTGAGCCAAAATAGAGAGCTTCCCACAAATTATCTGCAATAGAATAAGAGATAAAGTGACTAGTTTTCAACCAAATAAACCTCTGAAAGATAAATATTTGGACCCCAATATCAATCCTAACCTATTGAAGATGCAAAATCCATCCCATAACCTCTTGGATCAAAAGGTATACCATCAAAATAATGAGCAAGAGGAGAAAAATGGTCATCAAACTCATATTTTGACCACCCAAGTCAAATGGGCAGTAAGAAAGATCCTCATAATCATATTTATCATCCACTAGATTACAGCCATTGTGAATCTCATGTACATCCTCATTATTAGCAACTGGTCATAAAAATCATTATCCCAAGTCTTAATAATCATAATCATATGTATACCACTCATCTTCTAGTTGGTGTAGAGTCTGATTGAGTGTGAGTTGATGCATATCCTCAACTTATCAATCATAAGCATGATCAAGAACTTCAAAGTCTTCATTTTCAGCATGCTCATATCCTTTCTCAAATGGTCCATAAGGCTGATTACTTACCAAGTGATTTGTATATACTTTGCTTCTACTAGAGGATCCTCTTATTGATCAGCTTGGTCTTCTCCATATGGTTGGTCTTCATGATGTTCACCTTGGTCAATAGCCTCTTCATGATCTTTCTCTTGCCTATCATAAAGTCTATTGTCCACTTCAATACCATCATTACCTTGAAGAAATAAAGAATTTAGAACTGCATTTGGTTGATTCCCATTGATTGGCTCTTCATTATGGCTTAATACAAAGTATACTTGTTGTCCATGGTTGAATTTTACAGATTTAGACATAAGACCAACATCAAAATGCTCTAAAGAAGTAACCATATCTTGTAGAGTAGGTTGAGCACTATCCTTGAAGTGATTGCACCGAGTAACAATCAATGCAAGCATTTTCTTTTCCATGCAACATGGTTCAGCCAGAGATTTATAGCCATCTCTACACAATCGCGAATATCCTCATGGTAGATACAAAGACAAATCAAAATGAATGTAGTATATTCCTCTATCTTGGTAGAATATTTCCCAAGAAGTTTGACCAATGAAAGCATACTAACATCGAAGATTTGTTGTGCTAGCTGTCCTTTCTAATGAAGCCCATGATCACCTCCTAACCAATGGAGGTGTATGAATCATTGTAGCCCATTATAATATTTGGACTTTGATGTAAAATCTTTCCAACTTCTCACAAAATGGACTTGAAGAACTCTAAAATCATTAAATAGAGAAGATCTCGAGCAAAAAAAAAGCCGAGGATCGTAAACCCGACATTTTTTTCGAATTGACAGGGACTATAGCCACCTGTCACGAAAGTTACCATGTGAATGAGAGTTATGAGCCATATTAGTCATTAATGTCAGTGTCTATAGTATGGATGGTCAAAAAATACTAGATTTTTGGATAAAACTAGCATATTTTTGATATTTTTGATATTATTTATTGTAAATATCATATAAAGCTATGGAAACTTCTAGAATAGGGTGTCACGTAAAAAAAAAAGTGGCTTTTTCAGCAAATTTTGGAGATTTAATACAAAAAGAAGGATTGGCAAAATCAATGCATCCCAATCGCAATTTATAGGTAGTAAACAACACTTTCCAATGGGGAGGAGTGATCTGAATTAAGATTTTTGAATGGGTGTCTTGGGGTTTTACCCCCCTTTTGGAGCCAATGGAACCATCAGATTTACAATTTGAACATCAAATTGCATCTTGGAAGCTTTAGATTGTTGATTTTGCCAAGATCCTCTCCATAAAGAGCTTTTCTTCTTAGCCACAACCCTTCTTCTCTAATTTAGCTATAAATAAGAGGCATGGGGAGAAGTTGAGGGAGGTTCGAGCAAGAGGGGAGAGGCCCTCCTTAGGAGTATAGAGCAAGAGGGAGGAAAAGAGAGGGAGGGAGAAGGATACCCCCCCCTCAAGAGGTTGTGAGAGGGAGCTAGAGAGGGGGAGAATTACAAAGAGAGAGAGTGAAGAAGATCCCGATAGGCTATGGGAGAGGGAATTAGAGAGGGGATCAGAGAAATGAATTAACTCAACATCCCTGTCTCAGCAAGCTACTCTCACTCTCTCCCATCCCAGATTCATTCCACCTTCTCTATCTCTTGAATCCGCTTGGAACGATGGCTCCAAAGCAAGGAGGTGGAAAGACCATGAAACCCACCGCAACCGGTCAAAGAACGAGTATTGCCAGAGATACGGGAGTACTCAAGGTTGCCGGAATTGACACTACCAATGGAACATCGGGTGTGGCAAATGCAAATGCAAGCAAAGATGAAATTTTGATAACGTCGTGCTGCCAAACTAGGTTATTCACAACTTAGAAATATGTTACTATTTTCGTATCACCACATAAAATAATAATATTTTTGCCAAAATTTCTCATTAATTGGTACAATAATTACTTAGATTGCATGGACAGCATCCATATAAAAATTAAGTACATAAAATATTAGCTTCCATATTTACACTTACATGAGCTGATATCAGTTTCATCTAGAGAGTGTATTAATACATGCACAAAGGTTAACTGCTATGATTTATAGATAGTTTAATCAAGATTATAATTCATAATAATGATGAAAATAGTTGCAGGAGGTTATTGCACGAAATAAGTAAAGGATGTCATGCGCACTCAAGATTAGTAAAATAACTCCATATATTTATTGCCAAATGCGACAATGGTTAGGAGTTGATTAACACTTAAAAAGTAAAAGTCTATTTAAAGAATCTTGTAAATGATCTTGTTAAATTATTTTCGCAATATTTTTCTAAGTACCAACCAAAGGAAATTCGCTTATGTTGGGTAAGTTAGCCCTAAACGGGAAATTCGTGTATTGCTTAAGAAAGATTTGTACTCAACACTTCTTTATGGGAAGAAGAATCCTCATTAGAATGTAAGGTTACCTTGGGTTAAGGACCTACCTTGGCTATGTGAAGCTGTGAACTACACGATGGTGCGATTGTCATTGTTTGAAAGGATTGTTCGTGTTTACTAGAATCTAGATCTCTCATTAAAAATATGGACAAATAGGATAAAAGGAAAGATCACACTAGGCTTGCCCCAAGCTAGCTATGAGACCCTACTCCAAGGGGGTCATGATTATTGCTTTAAGAGGCTTAGAGCGGCTTCATAGTGGAAAGTTCTATCCGTAGGGACAATCTCGAGAAGTAAAAAATGTGGATGCCAAGAGGGGCTTTGGCCGTAAATTCCGCATTACTTCTAGAATCTGACGATCCCCTTCACGACCCAAGATGGGATCCTAGAACCCTAATACTAGTTACAAGGGAGGAATCTTGGTCGAAAGAATACCCTTGTGGAATTCTGTATATCTTTTGCACGATCAGAGAGATGGAAATTGTAATAAACTTCCAATATAATGAAGGAATTTATTTTTTATTAAAGGGTTTTTTGAATTGTATTCGTGTCTGTGAAATAAATTACGTGAAGGAACCTATGATTTAACGCACTAGTTAAGGAAGCTAGTTATATATGTTTCAATAAATGTATTGTGGGTAATTAAAAAACTAAAGATGATCCTATCATCAAAGGAAAGCGGTGAGTGTGACCCCCGATGGGTCTATCCAACGGTAGGATGGTCTTGGTTAGGTGGGAGCTTTTCTAAATCGATGATAGAAATAGGAAGATGCTAAATTGACCAACTACTCATTAGGTAGAACTGACTTGCATTGTTTTAGGAAACCGCAATGGGATTTTGCCTTGTGGGCAGGAGGATTGACATACCACACTCCCCTCTCTCTCCTATTCTCTTTGAACCAAGTGCAATGGAAAGTCAGCTTCAATTCGAGTAATCCTGTAAGAAGTGGAAACTCGAAATTACTGACACTACTTGGCTGTTAGGAGACTCATATGATTTTAGGAACCCAAAAATTCAAGTCGATCCTAGTGGGTTCTTTCAGAATTCTTCCATTGCGATCTCGACTCAGTAGGGCCTAAGTGACAAACCCCATGATAATCAAGGGAGCACCGGGCGGTGTCATTTTGAAAAGCCTACTGATGGACTACTAAAAGGTGTGCCTTGGATTGAGACTGGCAGACACCTCACAGTTGGTATCAGAGTGCTCATTAGATTAAGAAAAAAATTTCTTGGATGGTAAATATAGCATAGGACATTTTTTCTTCTCTTTGTTAATGTATGTTTTTGAAATATGACAGAATAACGAATCTTGGAAATGATTCTTGATCTTCCGAGTAATGTTTATGTTAGCTATGTGTTCATCCAGTCTTGCCTAGAGGAATCAGATGATGCGCATACTAGATCAGTTGTACAATCTCTTGCCTCTATATTGTGAAAGATGGTGGATGATTAGCAGAGGATACTGCTATATCGATGCAAGCCGTCTAACTTATCTTCAGAATAATCTAAAAATGGTAAAATGGATGGAAAATCTTAAAGTTGTCAAGATCTATCTATTTTGTGAAGTCAGTGTAAAATCAAGGGCAAGAAGATCAAACTAAACCCGTATATCTATGAGGAAGTTACAAAGATCCTTCCACGCCGATAGAATAAAAGTTGTAGGTTGCTCTAGCCGCTGCAACTACAAAAAGAACGGATTTTCTGAACTCCCTCAAAAGTATAGATTCCTAGATATCTACTCTCAGAATCCAAGTTACTTCATAAAGGATGTATCAGGGTATCATGCTTAGATTGTAGTAGGGAATCCTTTTTTGAAAAAAATAAGATGAACCTGTGAGCTATCTGAATAATGTATTTCTTCTCAATTGATTACCTTGTACATCCATTGTAATAAAGATTGATTGATACTTTATCAATCACCTATTTTCCCTTGGAACCTCTGAAATTGCAATTTAACTTTAGCAATGGAAAAATAATTTTATTTGAAATTGTTTCAATAAATTAAGAAAAAAATAATTTGAGTATCAAACTCTTATAATATTAATGCTATATAAATTTTGTAAAATTTAACTTGAAAATTGTTGAAATTTTCCCAAAATTGTGCACCCATAATAATTCCCAACAAAGCCCAAGAGAAAAAGAATCTTTTGAAGCAAGTCAAACCTTTGAAACTTGACGGGAAAGGAAAGAATATGGAAGCTGACGTAGAAATTTGGATCGAATCCATGGAAGATTATTTTACTACTGCTGAAATTGTCCCAACCAACCAAGCCATGATAGCTAAGCTAAAAACAATTAGTGAAGCTCAACTCTAGTAGAAGTAGTGGTGTCGAGATCAAGGTGTCCTTGCCATTACTTGGGATTTGATAAAAGAAGCCGTAAGAGGAAGATATTTACCTCTAGCTTATCGCACCCAGAAGATGAATGAGTTCTTTAATTTGAAGCAAATGGGATTGACCCTGGAGGAATATTACTCCAAGTTTGTTTCACTTCTTAAATATGCACCCTTCATGGATACTACTCAACAAGTGTCCAAGTTCTGCAATGGGCTAAATTCTCCTCTGAACACTAATTTGGAATCAATGTGCCCAATAAACCTCTAAGATGCTTTGATTCAAGTTGCTCCTATTGTGTGGGAAGTACAATCAAAGCCTAAAAATAATAAGTTCTAGAGCTACAGTAACCAGAACAAAGGAGTATTCAAAGGTCAAACAAAAAGAACCCAATGCCAATTTCACCAAGGTCAGAAGAAAAAGGCAAAATCCAATGCACTTGGAAATTTTATTCCTACCTAGGGAAACATGGATGGTCTTAGGTGCTTTCACTGTAATGAGCCAGGACATTTCAAGAGAGATTGTCCAAAGCTTGTTGGAAACCATTGCCAATACCGATTTCAAGGTCCAAGGCCATGGTCAAGTAGCTATGGCAAGAGGAAGAATGTCAAATATTACCCTTAAAGATATTAATAAGGATGAAGACCCTACTATGGAAGAAGATATTGAAAAAGTAACTATTCATGCTGCATTCCACAAGAAGGGTCCAAATCATCAATATTTGATCATACGGACACTAACTAGTCACCGAGGTAAATCATTTAAAGTTTTGATTGACTGTAGAAGTACACATATTTATCCCTCCCAAGTGTGTTAAGAAGTTAAGAATAAATACAGTAAATACATCAAAACTGTTTGTGGAATTAGCAAATGGAAAGGAAGTACTTTCTACATAGCAAACTACCAAGGTCGAGTTCAACCTAGGAGGATACATTTCAAGTATGAGATTTTGGATCCCCAAGAGGAACACCAAGGAAAAGGGGATTCTATTGCAAGAAAATCTATTTTGTAACATCAACAAGCTCTTATTTCATTCTTTTGATGACCAAAACAAGAAAAACAACAAATCTTCACGTAGCATCATACTAGATATCTCCCATGGATTTGATAGAATCAACCATAATCTTCAACATCTTTACAACATCCATCAATAAAACAAGAAACATAAAATAATACACCATTTTTGAATGGAAATAATCACATAGTATTCATCTTCATTGTCTTCATAGTTCTCTCTCTCAATCTCTCATAGGCAAACACACTGTTTTGATAGAATTGGCTCTCTCTCTCTCTCTCCCTCTCTCTCTCTCTCTCTCTCTCTCTCTCAATAGTACATCATCTCTTTACTACAATACTCAAGAATGACACTTAATAATCCTTCTTAGGTCATGGATGCACCTTCCAAGAGGTATGTCTGATATGAAATGGTACTAGAGCTACTACAGTGTCTCTTCATAGCTCACTACTGTCACTGTCACTTCAGTCTTCTCTTCAGTTTTCAACAGTTGCTTCTTCCATTTGTTTTGGCTCTTTTGAATCTAGATTCATCTTCCAAAAGTTAGAAAACTTTCCCAAAGTCACACATAAATTCTACAGAATACTTACAAAAGATCTACAAAACAGAACAAAATAGGAACAGAGCAGAGATAGAGTAGAGACAGAGGCTCTACAGAAGGTCTACAAAGGATTACAAAAGGTCATCAGAGAACATAAAATCCTCATAATTCATACCAAAACCATTCTAAACTATCAAAAAATATTCAAGAAGTTTTCAAAAGACCTCAACCTTCATCAATCCTTAATCCATGCTTCATACAGAAGAAAATCAGAACTAAACAGAAGCTAAACAGAAGGTATCAGAACCAATCAGAACCTCAACAGGACCTATCAGAACATCACAAAGCTTCATATTTCCACTAAGAATCATCATGAGCTTCTAAAAAATAATCAATATCATCCAAAGCACTCTCAAACACTTCCAAAAACAACCATACATCACTCATCCATAAAAAATCAACCATTTAGACCTCAAAAACAACAAAAATCAGTCAAAATTTCAATCTTTTTCCATTCTCAACATATCCCCACACTTAGAAAGGAAGTGTCCTCGCGACCTAAGGAAAATAAGAATATAAGTTCAGTAAAGAGCTCAATCTTCTTTAGTATCTTCAATAATCACCCAAACACGATCCCAACTTATCACCTGTATCTAAGAAAGAATACAACTAAAGGAAAACATCGTTATGCATTAACACATCTTATAAATAATAGAAAGTCATGACAAATTCGTAAAGGATATAAGAGGTTCCTCAGCTTTGCATCGTAGGCTTGCCATCCACCATCACCATTAGTGTCAATAGTGGAAAAGAGAGATCTCAAATAAATTATTCAACCAGCATGAACTCATCACATAAAAATTAATACATCATAATTACAAAACAACCATCTGAATGGCACCTCCAAAAAATATATCATTAAGAAGCATAGAAGATACATTCAGGGGTATCAGTGAAGATGATCCCTCTTGAAAGCTTGGTGATTACGAAAGTAATCCATGGATAAAGACTCATCTACAAAAGATTTTGGAGGATTCTGAAAGAATTGAAGACAGCACATCCGTTCTAGCAAAACAAGGTATCTGCTAGGTAAACAAAGGGCATGAAAATATAGGACATCCAATTATTGGGAATCAATGTTCACATTGACATTCATATAAAGCTTGGGAATGGCCTTTTGATTGTTATGGGAATGCCTATGCATATATGCTAGGTACCAAGCAAAATGGGTTGTCAATCTCATTGAAGGATCTAGAGATTGTGAATATTGTTGGGAAAAATGGAGATAATTTTGGTACGCTTGACTAGCAATTGTCCAGTCTCTTGGAATTAATGGCCAATTAATATGTGGTCCCGTGAGAGAATCAGTTGAGCTCCATCCTTGTCTTCTTGGAATCTATTGATCAAATCCTTCATACCCACTAACCAACTGAGGGGGTTGAGAAATAAAAGTGGTAGGAGATGGAAGAGGAATGAGTAAAAGAGGATGAAGAGATGGGTAGGAAAAATCATAAAATGAGGAATAAGCTAAAGAAGGATTAGCAAAAAATTTAGGCAAATCAGTTAGGAAAGGTGTTAATTGATAAGCAGGAAAAGTAGAAGGTATATGGATAGATGGGGAAGGACAAGGCGAAGAAGGGGAAAAGACTCGATCTTCAATGAAAGAACAATATGTAAAGATTGGAATTTGAGGAAAACCCTGAGGTTGGAAAAGGAGAGGTAAGATGGCTGCTAAGTTGGATTGATAAAGGGAAAAATAAGCATCATAGCAATGGGCCATTTGTTGATAATACAATAAGCTAGGAACAGAGGGACCTAAAACAGATCGTTGATGGTAGGCATCAAAGAAGGATGAATCAAAGGGATGGTTCTTGGAAAGATAAGCTAAAAGATTCACCCTCAGTTGGTTAGTGTTCTGCACATGAGTAGAGGCTGTATTCTGTCATTGGTTCAGGACTATAGAATCAATCATTGAATGTCATAAAGCGTGAGGGAAAGTAGCCACTTTAGAAGAATAGCACTGGAATATTTCTTCTATCCTCAACTCCAAATGGTTGACATATAAGGCAGCTTGTAAGACCACATCCCCTACATACCAAGCCACATCCACATCATCTGGAATTAACAGATGACCTCATAGATACATACAATATAGCAACATGGTATCCGTCGTCACAGAATCTTCAAAGAACATATGGACAACTTCTGTCAGCAAATCAAAAGACCAAGATCCACTCCAACCATCATTTGGAAGAGGGAGATCAATCGTTGAGAGCTTAATATAAAACGCCAACTTCTGTAGCAGATAGTGGACAAAAAAGGAATGGTCAGGAGGAACATACTCCTGAAATTGCTCACATGTAGACCATAATAAATCTATCCTGGACTGCAATCTTTCCACTTTAGCTTGAAACAACGGACATAATGTGGCCTGTCTCTGGAGAACTACCAAGTCCTGCTGAGATATAGAAGGAATCATAGGGACACTGGGACTTGGAGGGATGGATCGTGATTGCGCCAGTTGGGGTCCTTCAACTGCTTAATTTGGGAAGCTTGGTATTCCACAGTATTGTGAGCAGTCTGCAAAGCTGAAAGTTTCATATCCAAAAGAGTCTTAAACTCTTGAGCTTCTTTAGACATTTTCTCTTTCTCTTCTGAAACTCTAGTGATCTCTGACTGAGCTTCTGCTAACTGAGTTTTCAAAGAAGATATTTCTTCTCTCTGGATTTCAATCATTTGTGTCTGCTGCTCCATCTGTTTAAACAAATCGGAAAGAGTGTCTTTAGCAGAGGCTAACTCTATGGTTGCCTTATGCATTTGGCCTTTGGATTGCATCAATTCTTCATAGAAAGAAGCATATAACTGTTGAACACAAGCTGTCACTGAGAGTTCAATAGAACTCTGGATGTTATTACAAAGGAAAGGAATGCCATCCCCTATCACTAAGCTATTCAGCAAAGGAACTAATATATTCAAAGAACCCTCTCGATGTGCCCTGAATAAGTTTTTGCATGTGAGGTAGGCATGGAGGTCACTTCTAGAGGTAGTAGGAACTGACATTGAAGGAATGACTGGTGGAATTGTCTCTGCTATACGCTTCAAGCGCTTCCGTTGAATGACCAACTGAGGAGGGGAGTCAGTATCCTCTATGTCAATGGGTTCTTAATCTTCTAAAGGTGGAGGGGGAGGGACTAGATCAGATGGAGGAGGAGGTAAAACACCCTTCTTAAGGCCTGAATATGTCAGGAAAGCATATAAATATGAACCATAGGTTACATTAGTAACATTTCCTCTAGTCACTTTGACAAAATGTTGGTCCATCTTCGTAAGAAGGTAAGTACTCCAGTCAATGGCAACCCCTTTTAAAACCACCCTGGAGGCTGTGAAGAGCTCCTTGGACAAATAGTGAGATGGTGTCTTGGCAGGCATGTCCTGGAGAAATTGGCAAACTAGCTTCCAGAGAGGATTGGCGATCCTTGAGAAAGATACTCCTGAAGTGTTAATCACCTTCTTGACATCGAGGACCTCTTTAGTCTACTTCTGTAACAGCTTAAGGATCTCTTCATTTGAGAATAACTGTCTGGCTATGACAAAGGGTTCTCCTTTGTAGGGAAGAGACAAAGCCTTCCCTAACCCTCTAGGTGTCAGGACCATGGAAGTACCACGAACCAAGCTCGATTTCTTACCGTATGACACGAGAAACTCATCACAAAGGGCTGGATCGTATGGAATCAGAGGGAATGAAGCAGCCACAAAAGATACTAGACCAGGTTTCGAAATAGGCTCAAAAGTCAGTAGGGAATAATAATCCCTACTGATCAATGGGACATATTGAACAAGAGGAGGAGCGTGAGGCACCATTCAGATGGAATATATACACACCACACACACAGACAATCACAGTGAATGCCTACAAAACAACATAATATCTATAAAAAAGAAATCGATCAGAATAAGCACACACAGACATGACTAACCGACTAACCACCCCAAACAATCCACATTCTAGAAAAAATTTGGCATG
Organism: Lygodium microphyllum; assembly: GCF_053477565.2. Classification (NCBI taxonomy): domain Eukaryota; kingdom Viridiplantae; phylum Streptophyta; class Polypodiopsida; order Schizaeales; family Lygodiaceae; genus Lygodium; species Lygodium microphyllum. The sequence continues at coordinate 69,703,186 of NC_141154.1, read as the reverse complement.
ATCTCTATACATATGCGATCGAAAGCTTCATGCTATGCAACAAACATACACCCAAGACCCCGTATTAGGCAGAAAAGAAAACTACAGACCGCACCCGTAGTCGTGTCACACAATCAAACCATAATACCTCAGTAACCTTCTCAAGACATAACCAGAACTTTTATAAGTAATGACAACTCAGAAGATTGCACGTACCCATCCCACGAAGTGTATTTATTGACAAGGAAAAAAAGTGCAGTGAGGGGAATAATTTTAGTGAAGGGTTTGTTTTAATAAATTATTAACAATGGTTGAAATTTTATTAGGTTGTAAACCTTAATAAGAAAACGGTGGTTCATTTTAAAATTGTTAGTTACAATTTATTAGTGAAACGGTTCTTTTAACGAATCCCAGACTTCAATATCCAGACTCATGTCTCTAAATACATATTCATTTATTAAAAAATTGATGTGTCTGAAGCGCTCTTCTTTTTTAGCGCGTGCATTTTTGTGATGGCTGGTTCATTTTTATTTAAAATTAAGGTGCCTCTGAAGCGCATATAGCGCGTGCAAAGTAAACGGTGGGTTGCTTTTAATTTATTACAAAAAGATGTATTTGGTGCGAGTGCACATGCCATGGTGGTGCTTAGGATTCATTTTAAAAACTAAACGTGAATTTTGGGGTAGCAAAAAATAAAAAATAGAAAGGGAAAAAGAAAAGTACCTAGAAATGGGTATGTATGTATACAATGAAATGAAATGCGCACATCTCAATCCCAAGATGTAAGTCAGCAGTCCAAAAATGAAAAAAACCACGAACTGAAAATGATGTGACACGTCAAGGCAAGGTTCGTGGAGGTATATGTGTTTGATGTGCACTATTTATTTTGTTTTTGTTTTTGTTGATTGTGTTGTTAGGTTATTTTTTTAGATTTTTTTGGTTTTTTATTATTTTAGAGGTGGTATCCAATGTTTGTTTGTTTTTATTAATATGATAAAAATAGAATAAATGAGACACATGAATATATTGTAAAGTTTTATGGTGAGGTTTCAACAGTCCACCATGAGTAAAAACTAGACCATCAAGTTTTGACAATATTTTTATATTTATCTAGTATTTTTTGCTTATTTTCGGAATTGAAAATGATTTTTCCATGAATTTAGGTATTGAATTTAGCATTTTTTCCTTAAAATAATAGTTGGACCATTTGAAAAAGTATTTTCAATGTATGAAACATTCTAAAAATATTCAGATGAGTTGGTGGAATTTTTTGAAATGTTTCTCAAATTATTTTTTATTTTTATTGTTTTTTTAATAAACTTTGTTCAATTTTCAATGGATTTTGAAATATTCTGTAATTAATTTTCTGCATTTCAACTAGGAAAATAAACCAAAAAATTCCCCGATATGATAAATGATTTTTCAAATATTTTTTGTTTTTTAATTAAATGTTTATGATTTTTTAGAAATTTTTAGGATTTTAGGTATTTTCTCTGGTTTTTAATTGAGCTTTGAAATTAAAAATAGGTACCTGGGGTTGCGTCTGAACAACTGCGTGGAAATGGCTAAGCACGCACCACCCCACGGACAAGTCCGGATGCACGTCCTTGTGCGTGAGCACCCACAAAGCAGTGCACGAACTCTCGAGCATGCCGCAATAGGGGGTGGGCATGGGGGTGGTGGGAGGGTGGGCAGTCGGGGAGGGAAATAGGGGGTGGGCAGGGGGGTGGTGGGAGGGGGCAATAGGTAGCTGGGCGTCGGGCGGGGGCATCAAGCAGGCTGACGGCGGTGGACGGCAACAGACAGCGGCGAACAACGGCGGGCGAGCGGACCAGGGCACGGCGGTGTAAGAAGCTGGGAATACTTAGAATGCTAATAATATGCCATGTCACACTGACACTGGTATATAAGGAGAGAAGTTGTAATTTTTCACATCTTTTTGACATATCAATACAATTACAATCTTTCTCTCCCTTCTTGCTCCAAGCTTCCATGGCTTCTTCATCTTTCCTGTCTTTCTCTCTCCAATTCTAGTCTTTCTCTCTCCTCGTCACTCTATTTCTCTCTCTTCCTGCAGTCTTTCTCTCTCCTCTGCAGTCTTTCTCTCTCCTCTTTCTCTCTCCCTAGTTCTCTCTCTGACAAGTGGTATCAGAGCTTCAGTCTTTGATCCATTATTTTCTTCCATTTTCACTCCTATTTTCCTATTTCAAAACCAATTTCAGACAAAAATGGTACAAGACAGTGACTAGTGGAGTGCTGCAGGACAACTACAGTTAGCAATGACTACATCTGGAGTTATTCAAGGTCAGATATGGCGGGTAAAGGCTTAAATGGCTGGACGTCATCAAATTTTATGCAAAAATGGAGGTAACTAGGGTAAAGGATGGTTAACCGGGCTTAGTTTGAGAACAAACTGTGGTTACTTTCAAAAGAGGGGTTTCTCTTTCCCCTTTCCTGGAGTTTCCTGCAGGTTTCATGGAAGATCAGCCCTAAAGATCACTTCATCTCTCTCAAACCCCTGAGTTTCTTGGCCAACCATTACCTGGAATAGTTTCCCCAGATCAAGACCTTCAGAATGAGCACAAGGTTGCTCAGTGTTGCCTCAGCCATGGAGCAGGAAACAGCCCCGAAAATTGCGGCGCAATTTTCGGGCTGATTCCAGCCTGCATCCTGCTCAGGTTGCTTCCTCATCAGCCCTTGGCACTCTCCCTGATCCCTTGGCAAGTAAAATCTTCAGCAAACAAGGGAGGATTCAGCTCCCTTTCATGATTCTTCAGCATCTCTTGAACTTTACATGAACAGTCCATGGGCAGCCATGAAAGCTTCAGCCCAAGCTTCCATTTCTTGACAATTTCTTGAAGATTCTTCATCCTTTTGGCCCGTGGAATCATCTCAGCAAGGATTCTTCAACAAATTGCAAGGATTAAGCACGGGATGGCTTAAGATTGAAGATCAAGAGCTTCAATGGAGCAAAAATTTGGGGGAAACGGGTTTAATGCTTCAATTTCAAGCATTTGAAGCCTCAAGATTGGTCTCTACCATCAGATAAGCAAGCTTCTTGGATTATTTTGCTAACATTGGACAACCGGGAGCCCTATCAAGCATTTGGCAAGTTATTTTCAGCCATATCAAGGTATTTCTCTTCAATTTTTAATCTCTCTCATTAATCCAATTGCTGAGCTTAAGCCATTTGACTGAGAGATTAAAGAATTGAACATTTTCATCAAATTCTCAGCCAACCTTTGCTTGAATTCATCTATTCATGAATGCAATGCTTGTCTAATGCATATTAGCTTCAATCAGTGAATGAAGGGCCTCAATCTGAGATTTCAGCATAACATTTGAATCCTATGGACTGAATACATTCATTGATTCCTTTGCTTACTCTAATCCAATTGATTGGTTGATTCTCTTTTGCCTAAATTGGAAAATTGTAAAGGGTAAGTACTAGCAATCAGTGAGTCACTGAATTGCATAGGTAAAACCCTTCTTCCATTTCAAGTTCTTTTATCTCAATCAATTGCATCTCATGAAAGGCTGAATGAATATTTTCCAAATGCATATCATGCTGATTGCTTAGTACACTAGCCTCTGCCATGTTGATATTCCCACCGAGGAAAAAGGTGGATGCCGGGGGAGATAGTGGGACAAAAGAGAGGTGACCCTCCCTCACTATCGAAGATCCCGAAGGGGTGCAACCAACCGACCCGGGGGGAACTTTGCCCACCTCCCGGTGATTCGGAGCCCGTGTAGGGAGCCCGTCCTGCCGTTTTATCCCTCACACAGGTACAGCGAGTGGAGAATTGAAGATTGAAGACTTTCCAACGACTCAAGTACCTATTGGAGTAAAACAGGGTAAAACAGGGCATTTTCAGGTTACCCACAGGGTATTTACAGGTGGATACAGGTACACCCTTTGATACTGAAGTACAGGTGCAGGTACTACAGGGTACCCACAGGTCCTATATACCCCTTTGCAGGGTTTGGTAGCCTTTGGAGGTTACTTTCTTGCATTACAGGGTCAAAACAGGGCACTTACAGGTCTAAACAGGGTGCAGGACTGGACAGTTCAGACTCTGAAAGTCAGTTACAGAATTTTCTGTCCTAAACCTGTTATAGCGTGCTATAGCTCATCTCGAAGAGGGCATTGTAAGCTTCGATTTGCACAAAAAAGTTTTGCAATCGGAGTTTTCTAGCCAAAGTTATAGCCGTTTTACTGACAGGGGGTACTGCAGGACTGCACTAGTATGGCAGGACATAAAGGTAAAAATAAGGTCCAGGAGGACTATGCACAGCAAATCAGGGATTCTATGATGGAAAGCACACTTCAAGAGAACCCTGAAGAGCCTCAACAAGGAGAGATTAGTATTCTCAATGACGCTTTGTGTGCCCATGAACTAAGACATAAGGAACGTCATGAAGCTATTTTGTCAGTAATGGAGCATATGATTTTATCATTTGGTCAAACAAAGTCTACAATGGAACAAATGGTTTTATCTCATGGACAAACGAAGTCTACGCTTGATAAGTTGATGGAATCAACTACCCAAACCAAGGCTTCCATTGATAAATTAGTAGAATCCAATGCTCAGCTTATGGCAAAATTTTCTCAATTGATGCCATCGCAAACAGGATCAAAAGAAGCTAATGAGAAGGCTTGTTCAAACAATGACCCTTCAGTCCCACTTCAGCCATCCAACCAAAATGGTTATGGAGATGGAATCATTGGAAGAAGAGGTATTCCCAATAGTCAGTATGAAGTAGGAGAAGCTTCACAAAGGCATGATGACTATTTGGGCAGTTTGAACGGCGCCAATACTCAAGCTTTTGGACTGCATACTCAGCATCCTAGGAGTGCTTTACCAACAGGAAGATTACAGGGTAATTCTCAGCCACCTGTTGGAAGATTTCAATCTCATTTGGGGGGTTCTGTACTTAGAAATTCCGATCAGCCAGTTTTGGGACAGCAACCTTTCCATGATAGAGAGTTCAAGGATAAAATTGTTTTATCCAAATTCAATGGCCAATCATCTTCACCATCAGAATTAGAGGAATGGACTTCTAAGATGGAGTCTTATTTTGACATATTTCCTAAAACTGATGACATGAAGATACATTTTGCCTCCCTCCACTTAGAAGGATTTGCTCACACTTGGTGGAGGTATATCAAGAAAGAGAATGTACTTATTGAGAATTGGGAAGCTTTCAAGGCACTTATGGCTGAAGTCTTTGTTTCACCTCTTGAGAAAGAGAAGTTAGAACGAAGATGGTACAACTTGGAACAAAGGAGCCTAAGTGTAAGAGATTATACAAAGCAATTCCTTAACTTGACCATGTATGTGGAAAACATCAGTGATGAGGCCAAGTTACACAAGTTCATGTATGGTTTGGAACCATCCTTGTCAGCTGATGTTATGGCGCAAAATCCTACTTCACTTTTCAAGGCTATTGAGCTTGCAGAGCGCTTTGGAAGGAAGTATAGGAAAGAGTCTTCATTTCAGCCAAGTTATGGACAGCCAAGGACTGTTTTAAAGCAAGGGCAAGTTGGTAACAATTATGGCAGCAACCATATGCCTAGTGGGAGCTTACGGATACCAACTTATCCCCCATTTAATGCTTCTAGGCTTCAAGGCAATTTCAGGACAGCAAACAGTCCAAAGGTTGAATTTAAGCAAGGTGACAATAAGCCTAAGTCTACTTCAGCCAATACAAATTCTAGAAATATTCCCATGGATCTTTACAAGGAAAGAAAGGACAAAGGCTTATGCTTCAAGTGTGGAGAAAAGTATACTCCTGACCATGCTTCAAAGTGTGTATACAAAAATGCCAAGCCAAAAATTCAGAGTATGCTAGTTCTTGAGGACCTTGAAAATGACATAGATGAAGTTAATACAGTCCCAATCAATGCTGAAAATGAAGATTTCGAGGATGATGGTGGACATGAGTACTTCTATGATCCATCTGACTCTTTTCCTTTTGATCCAGGCGGTGATATCCCATTTGATCCTGGTGGATTTTGTAATGAGTTGCCTGCTGCCACTAATTGTTCTATCTCTATGGATGCTTGGACGGGATCTAAGAACCCTAATACACTTCGTATGGAGGGAAGCATATGTGGAAAGCCAGTGTTTATCCTGATAGATAGTGGCAGTACCCACAGTTTTGTCAATAAATCCATTTTGTACAAGTTGAATTGTGTTCCCACCGACTTACAGCAGCCCATTAGAGTACAAGTGGCTAATGGTGAAGAGGAAATCAGCACACAGATTTGTCCACAGGTTTCTTTGCAGATGGCTGATAATTTTGAAGTCAAAGTAAACCTGATCACTTTGGAAATGGGGCCCATAGATATTGTACTTGGTTGTGACTGGTTGATGACCTTAGGCAGGATTACTATGGATTTCTCACAGTTATATATGGAGTTTTTCTCCAATGGACAGCTCATCCGTTTACGGGGGATCCCTAGTAAATCTGATTTTCAGCTTATCACCATTCAACAACTCAAGAAAGAGTACAAGAAGCGCTCACAGATATTTGTATTGCATTTGAACAAAGAAACACAGGATCAGCCCAAAAATTCAGCAAACCATCCAGCCTTGACAGCTCTTCTTGAGGAGTACAGAGATCTATTTGAAGTACCTACTTCATTGCCTCCTAAGAGAGCGGTGGATCACCCCATTGATTTGGAACCCAACTCAAAGACGATCAATAAGCCACCTTACAGACTATCAAAATGCGAACGAGAGGAAGTAGCCAAGCAAATCAAAGAGCTTCTTGAAATGGGATTCATTGAACCAAGTTCTTCACCGTATGCATCCCCAGTCCTGTTAGTCAAAAAGAAAGATGGATCTTTCAGAATGTGCATTGACTACAGGGATCTTAACAAGATAACAGTGAAGAACAGGTATCCTATACCCAGGATAGATGATTTGCTTGATGAGCTTAAGGGGGCTCGATTCTTCACGAAGATTGATTTGAGATCAGGGTATCATCAGATTCGCATGAGAGAGGGTGATGAGGTCAAGACTGCTTTTAGGACTGATCGTGGGCTTTACCATTTCTTGGTGATGCCATTCGGCCTTACAAACGCTCCAGCTACCTTTCAAAGCCTGATGAATAAGATTCTACAACCTTTCCTCTTTCAGTTTGTCTTGGTATTCTTCGACGACATTTTGATCTACAGCAAGACTTTTCAGGATCATTTGTCGCATATGAGGAGGGTTTTTGATGTGTTGAGACATCATAGGCTTTTTGCTAAGGAGAAGAAGTGTTCTTTCATGCAGACTGAAGTGGAATACTTGGGACATATAGTCAGTGAAAAAGGAATACAGGCTGATCCCAAGAAGGTGCAATGCATAAAAGATTGGCCAACGCCTACTACTACTACCTCTCTTAGAGGATTTCTTGGTCTATCTTCATTCTATCGCAGATTTATAAAGCATTATGCGGCAATTGCAGCCCCTTTAACTGACAGGTTGAAGAAAGAGGCTTTCTTTTGGGATTCTCTTGCAGATAGTAGCTTCAACCAGTTAAAGGAATTACTTACCTCCGCTCCTATTCTTGTATGCCCGGATTTCTCTAAAGAGTTTACTATACAATGTGATGCTAGTGGCCGTGGCATTGGGGCTGTTTTGCTTCAGGAGCATGGAGTAATTGCATTTGAAAGCCGTAAGCTTACTGATAAGGAGATGGCCATGAATGTTTATGATCAGGAAATGTTGGCTATTCTGCATGCAATCAAGAAATGGCACCATTACTTATATGGCAGCCGATTCAGAGTGCATAGTGATCATCGCGTACTCAAGTATTTCCTTACTCAGTCAAATCTTACTCCAAAGCAACGACGATGGGTAGCAACATTACAAAATTATGACTTTGACATCACTCATACAAGGGGCAAAGATAACATAGTGGCTGATTCTCTCTCTCGTATGTGGGCCTGCAAAGTATCAGCCATGACGGAATTACATAGTGATTGGATTGAAGAGCTACAAGAGGCATATCTCTTAGATGAGGAATTCAGCCAAATCTTTCAGAAATTACAGCAAGGTCTCATGGAAGAAAACTCGCACTACCAGCTTAAAAATGGTCTTATTTGGTGGAAGGGCAAGATTGTTATTCCCTCTACTTCTTCCTTCAAGCGAAAAATTATGGAGGAGATGCATTCTTCGCCTTTAGCTGGACACTTGGGAGTTTTCAAGACTTATGACAGGATCAGCAAGAGCTTTTATTGGAAAGGACTGTGGAAAGATGTCAAGGACTTCGTTATGAAGTGTATGCCTTGTCAGCAAAATAAGGATAGTACCCATAAGCCAGGAGGTTTATTGCAGCCATTGCCTATTCCTACGGGTAAATGGACTCATATTACTATGGACTTTATCACTGGCTTACCTACTACCAAGAAGGGGTGGAATAGCATTTATGTGGTGGTTGACAGACTCACCAAAGCAGCTCATTTTATCCCAACAAAAATTCAGTTTACTGCTTCTCAGGTGGCCAACCAGTTTATGGAGCATATTTTCAGATTGCATGGATTACCGCAGGTGATTGTCCATGATAGGGACTCAAAGTTTATGAGTAACTTTTGGCAAGCGGTATTTACATCTATGGGTACCAAGTTGGCTCCATCTACGGCTTATCATCCCCAAACTGATGGACAGACAGAGAGAGTTAATAAATGGTTGGAGACTTATCTTCGCCATTTTTGCTATGATGTCCAAACCTCATGGGATTCTTGGTTACACCTGGCTGAGTTTGCTTATAATAATTCCACTCATGCGAGCATAGGAGTTTCACCCTTTGAGGCTTTGTATGGTTACAAGGTGCCCCTACCCACAGTCATTTTTAACGAAAAGATCAACCCTCATGGGAAGGAAGAGTTGGATAGAATGCAGACCCTTCTTCAGCAATGCAAGGTGAATCTAAGGAAGGCTCAAGATCAGATGAAGATGTATGCTGATGAGAAGAGGAGGCCTTTAGAGTTCCAGGAAGGAGAGCTAGTTTTGTTGAAGGTGCCCAAATCCAAGTATTCTACATTGAAAGATGGATCCAGTAATAAGCTTGCCCACAGATTCTATGGCCCTTACAGGATCCTTAATCGGATTGGAGATTTGGCATACAGACTAGAGCTTCCCTCTTCTACAAAGATTCATAACGTCTTCCATGTTAGTCAGCTCAAGCCCTATTATGGTGATCCAGTGGATTTAGTTGATGAGCTGCCACCTATTGATGAAGATGGTATTGTTCAGTACATCCCAGAGGCTGTTATAGGTCAGCGTGAAAAGAAGCTTCGATCACGTTCTATTGTGGAATATTTGATTAAATGGAGAGGTTTACCCTCTGAAGAGGCTTCTTGGAGACCTGATTCAATATTGGATGAGTATCCATACTTGAAGGATACGTTGGTGGCTGAAGCCTACTGCTTTTGGAGCTAGTATTGGTGCAGACTGGTTCAGGACAGCACGCTGTTTTAGAACAGTTTTTGTCGTACTTCATTTTCAGAATTGAGCTATCTACATGAGCTTAAAGTACTCTTCAAGAGCTTCGTTTTGATATGTGGTACACTTCATTTGGACACTTCTATCAAAAGTTATGGCTGATTTGGTCCAGCAGGGACTGTTATTCCAGCAAGCTGTCTACTTTCTTCTGGAACTATTTGTTGATGATTCTATAGCTCCAATGGCTTCTAAAGTTCTTCAAACCATGTATATAGCAGGGTCCACTTTTCGTACTTCAAATTCAGCCCTTGTAATGATAATTCTTCACTCATTCCCTATTTGTAAAGCTGTAAAAACAGAGTAGTACTCTGTTCCATCCATCTTTTCTTTAGCTCTTTCTAGTTTTGTTTTTGGGGACAAAAACTTTTGGGAAGGGATGGATTGTAAGAAGCTGGGAATACTTAGAATGCTAATAATATGCCATGTCACACTGACACTGGTATATAAGGAGAGAAGTTGTAATTTTTCACATCTTTTTGACATATCAATACAATTACAATCTTTCTCTCCCTTCTTGCTCCAAGCTTCCATGGCTTCTTCATCTTTCCTGTCTTTCTCTCTCCAATTCTAGTCTTTCTCTCTCCTCGTCACTCTATTTCTCTCTCTTCCTGCAGTCTTTCTCTCTCCTCTGCAGTCTTTCTCTCTCCTCTTTCTCTCTCCCTAGTTCTCTCTCTGACAGGCGGGCAGCAGAATGAAGGGGAGGAAGAAGAAGGGGAGGGAGGAGAAGAAGGGGAAGAGGAGGAGAGAATGGAAGGAGAAGGGAGGAGGAGAAGAGGGAGGAAGAAGAAGCGGAGGGAGGAAGGGAGAGAGAAGAAGAGCCAGAAGAAGAAGAAGAAGAAGAAGGCGGGGAGAGAGAAGAAGAGAGAGAGAGGAGGAAAGAGAAGAGAGATAAAGGAGAGAGGGAAGAAGAGAACCGTTTGGGGAGGGGGGAATTTCATGTTTTTGTTTTAACAAACAAAATGTGTTTTGTTAAATAAAGAATAAATAGAAATCAAAATAAGAAAAAGAAAAAGAAAAGAACCCTTCTCGTTCTACGCACACGGGGTGGGAGTAAAAAATTTTTCGTCATCGAGAGTAGACGGACCAGGACGGCAACGGGGGAGTCGCGGACGCCACGGAGATGTCGGCGTGGAAAAGCAAAAACACGCGCGTTCATGCGCAAGGCGAGACGCACATGGATACAGCAAAACAAAGAAATTTTAATAACTCGCAAACCGTTCATCGGAACGTAATGTGGTAAAAAGGAAAACTGGGTCGAAAGAGGAGGGGGAAATTGTAAAAAAGTACAATGGGGTGTACCGGATCAAATGAGGGCGTTCCCATGGGAAAAATGCAAAAAAAACAGGCTTGAAAACCCATACGACAATTAATATCAAAGAATCCATTCTCCGAAATGAAACACGAAAAAAATGAAAATTGTGAGAAAAGGTATACCGGACAGGCCTATCATGTCAGGACACAGTTCCAACGAAGACAAGACCCATTCACATGGAAAAAACTCAAAACTCGACCCCGATACAAGATACATAAATAAATATAAAAAGATCTGGATACCAGAATGAAGGGCAGTAAAAAGGAAAAATGTCAATGGGAAGGGGATTCACAGGGTTGGCACATCAACACATAGTTCAGGGGGAATTAGGAAGGGTTTGCATGCAAAAAAGGCAAAAATCGACTCCGAAAACACATACGTAAATTAATATAAAAAAATCCATAAGCTAAAACAAAGTGAGGGAAGAATGAAAAATATGCAAAAATTGTGCCCAACAAGTCTATCACATCAGAATATAGCGCCGAGCAAAAGAAAACCCGTTCGTATGGAAAAAACCCAAAAATCGTAATTGAAACGGGATTCAGAAATTAATAGCGAATGATTCGGGCACCGAAAGGGAGAGCGAAAAAAAGAAAAAATGTCACGACATATAGAATCTTTAGGGCTCTCACATCAAATTGCATTTCGGATGGGGTTAGGAGACGTTCACATGGAAAAATATTAAATTTGAGCTCAATAACACCAATAAAAATTAATAACAAAAAATTGAGAGGTCAAAACAAGGTGGAGAAAAAAGGAGAATTGTGCAGAAAAGGATGGCCGGACAAGTTTATCCAGTCAAAATTGAATTCGGAGGAGAATAGGGCAGGTTCACATGGAAAAAAAGACAAAAATGTATGCGAAAAAGACACGAAACCCCACAAAAATTAATTAAGGACAAAGCGCACATCGAAATGACAGGTGGGTGAAAGAAAAAATGTCCAGGGAAGACGTAGGAGAGGACTGGTACGTTAGATCACTGTTCCGAAGCGATAAGGACGCATTCTCATGGAAATACATCCAATTAAGTAAGAAAAGATTCAAAAATTAATAACACAAAAACCGTAAACCGGAACAGGGGGATATAAAAAGAAAAAGTGGGGCATTCGAAGGGACAAACAGGGCTATAAGGTTGGATGGGGAATTTGGTAAACGTAGGGGATGTTCACCTAGAAAATAAAAAATTTGCGCAAGAAAAGCAACCACAAGGGAAACGGCCTTGACGACAGGGGGTACGAGGGTGGGTGGGTGAGGAAGGGACCCCATCAGAACAGAACTAGTACGAGGTAGACACGCATGATTGGGTAATGATATCTATAAGGGGTATGTACATTAGACGCGTAGGGATGTGCCCCCACACTTAAGACCTTACTGGTTAGAGTAGATTGATCATCACAACCACGGATTGGTCAATCGACTGCTGGACGCTCGCATCCCCACACTTAAGACATAAGATACACTTGCAAACAGAAAAGTAGGGTTAGAAACACTTGGCCCATTTTGTAGATGGTTGAAGGAAACTGCCGGTGTTGATGCAGAAAGATTGAAGCCGTCCTCAGGTGGCAACAAGAGGGACCAAGGCGTGCCACAGAACATGTCCAGCACGGCAAGGACTATGCAACAACACCTAGGGAGGTAGTTTTGTCGATAAAGTCCGTCGATTCAAGTGTCGATGACAAAGAATAGAACTCTCAGCTCACGGGCACTCAAGAGGATGATAGAACAGTCGCTCACCCCATGACACACATCGCTCAATGAATAATCATGAAATCCCATAACTCACGACCAGTTTAGAATTGAACGAGGGAAAAGTGATTGGGAGGAAGTATGCCAGTGTGCACAATTGATGGTGCATCTGTGCATTCCATCCATCTGGGATAGGTGCAAGGAGGAAGGCCAGGGAGCCTTGTAGTGCAGTGCACAAAACAGGGTGACGTGTCTTGTGCTGATGGCAGAGACCCCCGTCCCGTGTGTGCATAGGAAAATGGAAACGTACCTAACTCCAATTGTCATAACGTCCCTCAATCTCACCTCTCGGAATTGATTGAGGAGAAACACCAATCACACTCAGCCCACCCTCTGTCTCACACTCTGTTGAAAGATACAAAGGGCAGCCCATTCCTAAAACCCATTGATGTAATCCTCACATTCACTTGTGCAGAGGTTGTATGCCTAGTATGCATTTGATGGTGCAACAGTGCATCCCGCCCTGTGCCAGCATACCGTGCAAAAAGGAAGGCCAAGGAGCCTTATGGTACATTGCACGGGAATAGATAATGCATTGTGCATTGAGAGGCCCAACCTGTGCGTGCAACACTCCATTCATACATCTCGCCTCTCATTTGATTTGAAGGGAAAGGCTGGTCACTCACCCCACCCTCTGTCTCACACTCTTTTGATAGATACAGAAGGCAGTCCATACTCACGTCACCATCCTGTTAGGATGAAAGCTCGCATCACTCAAGGGGGTGGTGATGAAGATCACGTCAATTGTTGTTGTCACCAAAGTGTTGAAGATGATGCGTACCCAGGCACATAGCTGAAACGTCTGGTACTTCAATGATTTATATGAAAGATTGTCAGACGCATTGATATTGTAGAGACAGCACACCATAGGAGGTAAATTGCTTGTGGAAAGGTTCTGCTGGTGAGTCAGCTATCTTGATCCGCAGGGTGTTACCACCTTTTTCACAGTCAGCTTCCCGCCCAAGGGTGTTTCCACCTTTTCTTGGAACAAGGCCTGCTATGATAGGGAATTTCTTCCTTTTCTCCCATAACAGTTTTGCTTTTCTTTTTTTTCTTATTCTTCATTTTTTTCACTTTCGGAAGGGAAATGGTAGAAACACCATTTGTCAGCACCATCCTCTCCATCGCAGTGGATTGCAAATAGAGGATAAGAGATCAGGGGCAGGAGGTGGGCCAGAGGGGACAGAGGGTTGCATGCAGCTCTTCAGGAGTGGCAGAAGAACAGCTATCAGAAGTAGCATCAGAAGAAGTGCAATGCCATACTAATGGGGGAAAGGATGGGATGACTGTGATTGTCAAGATCCCCAAGAAGAGAAGTACTTCTTCAAGCAATAGCCACAGGAAGGGATTATTAGAGGCATCAACGGTCTGCACTTGGACAGAGCCATTAGGATTGACAGAAGTACCTTGTACGGGCCCATCCACCGTTGTTGAAGCTTGCCAGGAAACTTGCCAAATCTCGAATCAAAGGCCAGGACAAGATCACCTTCTTTGAACTCCTTGTGCTTGATGAAACTATCTCACTGGTTTGGCATCAGGCTCGAGATCAATGTGATGTTGGCATACTATAGGGTCAATCCCCTTTAGGTCGTTATATGACCAAGCAAACACGTCTAAGTTCTCCTTTAATAAGTTTCACATGACCACTAGTTCTTCTTTTGAAAGATTGAGACCCACTTTCAGGTGACGTTCAGTACCATTAGTATCCAAGAATGTCACTTGCCTTTCACCTTCCACTTCACGGATAAATGTCCCACGGATTGCTTCTGGATAGAGGTCTCACTCCTTCAAGGGAGTAGTGTCATCGTCTAATCTTCCACTAGAACCAATGTCCTCCTTCTGAAAAAATGACTCATTTGTCTGAACCGTGGTCATTCCATCCAACACCCCGAGATCTTTGGCCTCTGAGGTCTCTGTAGGGACATCAACAAGATCGTCCGCTATCAGAGGAACTTCTTCATCTGCACTTTCATAACCTACTTCATTTTCTTCCTCATCATTTTCATCCTCTTCCTCTGGAGGCTCTGTCTCTACTTCTGTAGAGGCTCTGTAGGAGAAAAACAGATCTTCCGCCTCTGCGTCTGCTTCTGCTTCTGCTTATGTCTCTGGCTCTGTCTCTACTACTATCTCTACTTCTGACTCAATGACTACCTTGTAACAGGAAGAACAGTACATCCATGCTTCTATCTCGCTGTCAGAGGTGGTTTCAGAAGTCAATTCTAGTTGAGGCAGGAGGTATTCTCCCATGGACAAAGACTTTGCTTCCTTTAGTAGTTGGCTTACAATGCCCATTGTTAGGGAGGACTGTGCCTCTATTTTCTTGGGAAAGATCTGTTTAACAGCCTCTTCATCTCCTAATGTACCATCTATTACTTCATTGGAGGAGTCTGTTATTACTTTGATGGATGTGGATCCATTGCCTTTTTGCGATTCATACAATTTCAACACCACTTTATTGGGTCCTCTGCCTAGGGCTAGAATTCCTTTGAACCTATCCGTCCTGGCTCTTCCTTAAAAAAGCCAAGGTCTTCCCAACAGCAGAGGGTATGAGGTTCCATAAGAATTTGGTTTGACCACCAAATATGTCAGCCAATAGTCTCTTCCTACAAGGGTTGTTTTTACGTATGGGAGGATGCCCAACGGTTTAATTCTGCTTTGGTCTACCAATCTGATAAGCCATTGTGTAGGTTGAATTCCTTGCAAATCTAAGTCCTTCATTGTCACATCTGTCATTATGTTTACTGATGAGCCTCCATCAATCAATGCATCTGAAAAAAAGTATTCTTCTATCCATACACTAATATCTGGGGCTCTAGGATCTAGGAAGGCGTTAGCCACATTTACTTCCTTTACAGGCTCTAAGGCCTTATTAGCCTTGGTCGTTGTTGAAGGAACAATCCTTAATTCATGTCTTCGAGTCAAGATTCTTTTGAATTTCTTTCAGTAACTAGGAGACAGCATCAACAATTGTCGAAATGTTAAGTTTGGTTTAAAGGTATCTAGGTCTTTGACCAAGTCATACTCTTTGATAGGATCCACAGGCTTTTCCAATCGACTGGGAAATGGGTCCACACCCACTTTTATCTTCCCTTTTTCTTCTAGAAATGGTAGCATCGGCACTTTCTCTATTTCTGGAGGTGCTTCTGTATCGTCTATCTCCTGGGCCTCTGGTCCTATTTCTAGGACTGTCTTTGTGACTCTCTATGGCACTGTAGTGCTTTGTACTGCATTGTTCTGTCCTGTACTGCTTTGTCCCTCTGTTGGCAGATTGAACTTCACAGTCTTGGCAGGGAAGTTGTTCTCTTTCTGGACAACTGGTTCCTTCTTCTTGGCACGCGTGATAGCGGCAACTTCTAACTCTACCAAATTGAAGGCAGGCTCTTCTGCCGTCTGCTGGCTATCAGTGGCTTTAGCCTTGACAAGGGCTGGACTTGGACAGTCCTTTGCAGTGTGGCCTTCTCCTTTGCATCGGCTACATAAGGGCTTGTAATCCACAGATCTTCTAGGGTTTGGACAATTCGGGGAGATATGATCCTTTTCTCCACATCTGTAACATTCCACCTCCTAGTAGTAGGGTTTTGGGAAGATTTTGTGATTACTGCATACATTGGTTGGATTGATCCAGAGGATCCTCTATTCTGGTTCTGATTCAGAGCTCCTATTGATACTTGGGATTGTTGATTCCAGTTGGTAGGGTTCCACTGTTGTTGAGTCACCATTGGAGGAACTGTTTGAGGCCAATGTTGATGCGATTGAACCACTGTCATCTGTGGTGACCACTCTGGATGAGGTGCACTGTACTGAGGCACTGTTTGCATCTAGGGATAAGGGTAGGGAATAGTCCCTGGGACTACATTTGGTGGGTATACCATTCCTGGCATGGGAGAAGGTAAGACTCCTCTTCCTGGAGTCATTGCCAACCTTGCTTCAACTTCGTCATACAATCTTGTATCTCCCATTGTAGCTTGCAGATTGACTAGTCTTCTCAATTCCACGAACTTGCAAACTTATGATTGTAGGCCTCTGAGGAACATTTCTTTTTGGATACCTTCATCCAAATGATGGTTAGTCTATCTCTTCAGGATGGATTCCATTCGCGAGACATAAGCTTCTACTCTTTCTCCAAAGGACTTTCATGAACTCCTCTCGCATCCACTCTTCAAAACCTTCACGGTTGAATTTAGTGAGGAAGCCCAACTTTAGGTCGTCCCATGTGCCAAAAGTTCCTGCTGCTTGTCTCTCATACCATTGAAATGCCGTGCCCTTGAAAGTGGCGGGGAATATCACTAACCAATGCTCACGGGTTCTGGCATTGTTAGCCACACATGCTACCATAAACTCTACTACATGAAGATCGGGGTCTTCATTGTACTCTCCCTTAAAAATTGGCAATGGGACTACATTTGCTGGCCTGTCATCAATATTTCTAGGACGAACCTGACTAGGAAGAGGACCTTGAGTCACCATCGAGATTTTTGTAAAGAGTGCTTTTAGGGCACAAAAAGAGGCTTCTGCTACAAGCTCGTTCTCAGCCTTGATTCTTGCCTTCTCTCTTCTCACGTACCTCTGGACTTGTTCTAACGCTTGCCTATTGATTGCATCATTCATCAGGGGGTTGGCTCCAACCAGTTGGTCTATACTCAACATAATAGAATCAGAGAAGGGCTTCAGTCTCTAGAGGACTCTCTGGCCAACATCTCTTCTACTTCCTTCTTTTCAACATCTCTGAATTCAGCTTTCAAACCACTACAGAGGGGAAGATATTCCATTTTGAAAGTATCAAAACTCATTCTTCTTAGGATCATTGTTGTGCCATCATTATAATAATGCCAGCTTTTGATGGTTTCAATAGTGTATGTTGTAAAGAACACTCTATCTACCAACTTCCAGTGGGTTGCTAATTGGACAAACATAAGATTGTCAGAACACCAAGCATCCCACGTATCTTGCTATTGAGCATCAATGAACAAGTTCCAACTCTTTTCTTTCTTGTTTTCGTGAACCTCCACTGACCACAACTCCTAAAGCTTCTTCACGATCTCCCACTTAATGATGTCTGGAAACTTCTCAATGAATGTCAAATCTTCCATGGATGGTCATTCTCTGTGTTTCTACTCTTTAGTTTGTTTCCAAATAATTTCCCACCAAGATGTGCATCTCTGTTGCTTCAATAGGAAAAGGAAATAGTCCACCACATAGAGCTTGCATCATGATGGTAATATGTTTCCTCCATTATGGGATGAACTTCTTGTAGAAAGTGGCTTTGTAAGAATCTCCAACTCTTCAGTGGAAGAAGGAACTTTGCAAGCATCCATTGAATTCTCCTTTTCTTGGTAATGCCATTTCCTTCACTTTCAGTCTCTTCTGATGCTTGTTGATAGCAAGTTTCCCCTGCTGTGCACCAAAAATATGGAGCCCCAAGAGGAACACCAAGGAAAAGGGGATTCTATTGCAAGAAAATCTATCTTGTAACATCAACAAGCTTTTATTTCATTCTTTTGATGACCAAAACAATAAAAACAACAAATCTTCATGCAGCATCATAGTAGATATCTCCCATGGATTTGATAGAATCAACCATAATCTTCAACATATTCACAAAATCCATCAATAAAACAAGGAACATAAAATAATACACCATTTTTGAATGGAAATAATCACATAGTATTCATCTTCATTGTCTTCATAGTTCTCTCTCTCAATCTCTCATAGACAAACACATTGTTTTGATAGAATTGGCTATCTCTGACTCTCTCTCTCTCTCTCTCTCTCTCTCTCTCTCTCTCTCTCTCTCTCTCTTTCTCTCTCTATAGTACATCATCTCTTCACTACAATAGTCAATAATGACACTTAATAATCCTTCTTAGGTCATGGATGCACCTCCTAAGAGGTATGTCTGATATGAAAGGGCACCAGAGCTACTAAGTGTCTCTTCATAGCTCACTACTGTCACTGTCACTTCAGTCTTCTCCTCAATTTTCAGCAGCTGCTTCTTCCATTTGTTTTAGCTCTTTTGAACCTAGATTCATCCTTTCCAAAAGTTAGAAAACTTTCCCAAAGTTACACATACATTCTATAGAACACTTACAAAAGATCTACAAAACAGAACAGAACAGGAACAGAGCAGAGACAGAGTAGAGTCAGAGGCTCTACAGAAGGTCTACAGAGGGTTAGAGAAGGTCATCAAGGAACAACAAATCCTCATAATTCATATCAAAACCATTCCAAACTATCAAAAACTATTCAATAATTTTTCAAAAGACCTCAACCTTCATCAATCCTCAATCCATGCTTCATACAGAAGAAAATCAGAACAAAACTGAAGCTAAACAGAAGGTATCAGAACCAATCAGAACCTCAACAGAACCTATCAGAACATCACATAGCTTCATTATTCCGCTAAGAATCATCATGAGCTTCCAAAACATAATCAATATCATCCAAAACACTCTCAAACACTTCCAAAAACAACCATAGATCACTCAAAATCCATCAAAAATCAACCATTCAAACCTCAAAAACAACAAAAATCAGTCAAAATTTAATCTTTTTCCATTCTCAACAAATTCAAAGTAATGAACTTAGGAGCTTATGAATATTTACTCTAATGGATTGGCTAATTCCAAATGATGCTCATATCCATTGTGGAAAAGGTCAAGTCACATTTCAGGATTTGAACGGTGAAATAGCAACTAGACAAGGTGAAATAAGGAAAAATAAAGTTCAATTAGCAAAATCTTCTCAAATTGTGAAAGGTTTGAAGAATGGATTGCCAGTTTACTTGATCAAGCTTAACAAGGTAAATGAAGATGGTCAGATAGAAGAAGAACCATCATGGCTAAAAGAATATGCGACATATTTCCTGAAGAGCTAACTAAGTTATCTTCGGAAAGAGAAGTTGATCATGAGATCAAACTTGTTCCAGGAGCCACTCCAATGGGAAAAAAATACCTTACAAAATGTCTATTCTTGAAGCCATCAAACTAAAAGAGCAACTCAAACAACTACTAGAATAAGGGTATATTCAGCTAAGTAGATTACCATGGAGAGCCCTAGTATTATTCCAAAAGAAGAAAGATGGAACTCTCCATCTTTGTATCGACTATCAAGGGCTAAACCAGGTAATAATGAAGAATAAGTACCTGATCCCAAGGATAGACGAGCTTCTTGATCATCTATAAGGAGCAAGGATATTTTCTAAGATCCCGATTCCAAGGATAGACGAGCTTCTTGATCATCTATAAGGAGCAAGGATAGACGAGCTTCTTGATCATCTATAAGGAGCAAGGATATTTTCTAAGATCGATCTTTGGTTAGGATATTATCAAATCGGAATCAAGGATGAATATATTCCTAAAACCACCTTCAACACAAGATACCCTCATTTCGAATTCATCATGATGTCATTTGGGTTGACAAATGCCCTACCTACCTTCAACAAGTTAATGCAAGAAACACAATATTAGTGAGTTTGGGAATCTTCCAATTCCCATTTTTTGAATACAAAAAAGGTGGCACCCGGATAACATGCCCATAAGTTTCTCAAATCCCTATGATGTGACCTATCATTGGAAAGTGCTTGAAAAATGGAATCTATTGAGCTATAGAGTGCTCGATTTGGAGTTATAGTGTTCAAGTTATGACAAATCCAAAGATTTGACCACGTGTCCCAAACTTATGAGAAATTCCCATATTTCCCAATATGATGTTAAGATATTTTTAGGCCTCATCTCGATGATTTTGTTATTATATTCTTTGATGATGTCCTAACTTATTCTAAGAAGGTAAAATAACCAATTTTAGGCTCCATTCAAATAGAGAAATCCAAGTCCACATTGATTTTAGGCCCTTTTGTGTCAAATGTCATTTCATGTCATGAGCTTGTGACCTTTCATACAAATAATTGTCCTTAACAAATTCCTTTGTCCAAGTGGGCATAATTAAATTAATAGTTGAATAATAAGGTTGAATAACCCTTTTGAGTCTAAAGCCATTGACTACATGTTTCAGGACATTACCTTGCAAATCCTTCAAGAAAAATGTTGGTGCACAGATCGGATGTTGTATGCTCACGTAGTGAGCGCCGGAAGGTCCCCAAGAACAAAAGAACTCTACTTTTTGCACAAAACTCAAGGTAGAAAGCATGCACGACATGAACAAGAGACCAATTGGGTGCAATCTCCCCCCATGCCTTGTGTGAGCACTCCACAAAGCATGTATTTTATGTATTAATCATCTTCAAGCTCAAATAATAGCCCAAATTACAAAATAGCACGCTTTTGGCTTTTGAGTTTGCTTTAGTGCCAAATAGAAATAAAGCTAATGGGCGGGCGTCCAAAGAGTCAGGCATACCCAATACAATGTCCAAATACAAATATCATAATCGTACGCCCATGAACATACAAAATAATAAATAAATATCCAATGCCTTAATAAATAGGCGCGATAAAATATAGGCGCCATGCCTAAGGTATGCGCCCATCAAAATATAAGTGATAACTCGAATACACGCTATCCTCCAATGCTTTCCACTGCCACTGCTGCTATCTCTACACATCAACTGAAGCATTCACAATCGTTAGTAAAATAATATAATTAAACCGATAAAAGTGAATACCTAGCAGTCTTTGGCTACATAAATAAATCAACTAGTTAGAAATCAATACTAACCTTAATTTATCATGAGTGCGCACTCTAAACTCATAGATGTTTATTAATTCAATATGTATTTTGCGGAGTCACCCGCTATGGAATCACCCATGTACACACTAAATTAACGAAACGCCCGAAAAGGATAGGCGTCCCCATCGACTTCTTGCACAAAGAATCCACTTTGTGTATGAGCCCCGGCAAACAAAGTTTACGGAATCCACCGTAAAACCTCACGGAATCCATCGTGAAATATGCCTCCTGGCATCATACCCTCGAGGTGGGATAGCAATTGTCCTCAATTGCTATTAGCTCAATGTGGAGCTAACAAAGTGGGGAAAGTATTTAAGTCTCTAGCGTGCATCCATTGGGCCTTTTCAACAGGATGGTTTTTAAATTTAACCAAATATCTAGAATATCTACGGCCAGTTCTAGTGGTCATGAAGTCAGTATCTATGATAGCTTCAGGCTCAAGGATTTCAGTCTCTTCTTCTAGCAAAGGTGGGTTTTCATAAACAGGGTGTATAGGTAGTTGGCCTCTAAAGGGTCGTAATAAACTAATGTGAAAAGTGTTGTGAATTTTCCAATGTGGTGGTAGTTCTAACTTAAATGCATTGTCATTGATTTTGTGAATGATCTTAAATGGTCCATAGAATCTAGGTGCTAATTTCACAACTGGGTGTTTATCTACACTTTGTAATCTATGTTTTTCTATTCTTAACCAAACATAGTCATCAACTTTGAAATTTATGGCCTATCTTTTCTTATTGGCTTGTTTTGTATATGATTGCTGGGCTTTGGCAATCATGTCTTTAACTTCATAAAAAATAGTAGCGTGCATGTTAGCAATATCATCAGCACTCTAAATTCTATTTGATAAAGATGCAACATGTGTAGACAATCTATACCCATAAATCACTTCAAACAGTGATTTCTTTGTAGCTGTGTGTGGTGTATTGCTATATGCAAACTGAAGTAAATGTAGATGTGTATCCCATGTCTGTGGTTTAGAAATAGTGTAAGCACGTAAAAGATCTAAATTAGTAATGTTAGTAGCTTTTGTTTGTCCATTAGTTTCAGGATGAAATGCAGATGAGAAATCAATCTTTGTTCCTAGGTTAGCAAACAAACTAATCCAAAAATTATTATAGAATCTAGAATCACGATAAAAAATAATAACTTTTGGTAATCCATGATTAGTGAAAACGATTTTCAAAAACAATTGTGCTACCTGAGATGCTGTTAAAGTTTTCTTGCATGGAATGAAATATCCTTGTTTACTAAACCTGTCTACAACAATCCAAATCATATCATGGTTAGCTTTAGTGTTAGGTAAACCAATAATAAAATCCATAGAAATCTGTTTCCATGGTCTTGATGGAATAGATAAAGGCATAAGTAAACCATACTGTTTACCATGATGTCTCTTAACTCTTTGACAAATTGAACATTCAGAAACAAAGTTAGATACATCAGTGTTCATATGTGGCCAATAAAAATCTTTAGTCAATATACGCAAAGTAGATATAATACCTCTATGACCTTGATATGGAGGACAATGAATCTCATTCAAAACAAAAGATCTAAATGGAACTGTAACACATAATCTCTTTTCATAAAACATGAATCCATCATTGTAAGACAGTGAATCAATAGGAATGTAGTTATTTCCAACTAATTTATTCCAATCAGCTTGAAAAGTAATGTCCTGATGATAAGTATCTTTCATAGGGGTTAGAGAATCAAATGATATGACAGAGATATTATGAATAGTCGGTCTTCTACTTAAAGCATCCTACTACATTTTCTTTTTCGGGTTGATATTGGATAAGGGGACGAAAACTCTGAATGAAAGCTGCCCATTTGATATGTCGGTCAGATATTTGGGGTTGACTCAGGAGATGTCTAATGCTTTGTTGGTCAGTCTTAATCATAAACTCAGAACCCATTAAGTAATGTTTCCATTGTCTTAAAGCTTGTACAACATCTAATAATTCTTTATCATATGTAGAATATTTAAGTTCGGATGGTTTCAGTTTACAGCTAGAATAGGCTATGGGATGATTATCTTGCATAAGTACAACTCCTATTCCAGATCTGCTAGCATCAGTAACTACTAAAAAGAATGGTCTATTGAAATCAGGTAGTTGTAATACAGGAGCATGGGTTAATGCGTGTTTCAATAAAGCAAAAGATTTTTGTTGATTATCAGACCAATGATAAACAATACCTTTCTTTAAAAGTTTAGTCAAAGGCAAAGCAAGTAATGAAAAATTTCACACAAACTTCCTGTAAAAACTAGCAAGACCTAGAAAAGAACGTAACTCATGCACATTTTTGGGTATAGGCCAGTTCAATATTGCTTCTATCTTCTTAGGGTCAACCTTAATACCTTCTGATGACACAATATAACCTAGATATTCAATTTTTGTTTGAAAGAACTCTCTCTTTTCTGGATTAGCATACAATTGATTATCTTTCAACAACTTGAAAACTAAAGACAGATGTTCATAATGTTCTTTCTCATTTTTACTGAATACACCAAGATATCATCAAAGAATACTATAACACAATGCTAATATTTCAAAAATATGAGATTCATCATTTGACTAAATGTAGCAGGTGCATTAGTCAATCCAAAAGGCATCACTAGAAATTCATAATGTCCAAATTGTATTCTAAATGCAGTTTTGAATATATCAGATTTATCTAATCTCACTTGATGATAACCAGATTTAAGATCTATTTTACTGAATATGGAAGAACCTTGTAGTTTATCCATAAGATCATCTACCCTAGGAATTGGATATCTATTCTTTACAGTAATCTTATTTAGGGCACGATAATCAATGCACATGCGATAAGTATTATTCTTCTTCTTTACCAACAAAATAGGTGTGCCAAATGGAGCTTTACTAGGTCTAATTAATCCTCTGTTTAAGAATTTCTCAACTTGATTCTGAATTTCTTTCTGTTCAATTTGGTTATGCCTATATGATGCTTTACATGGTGGTTGTGTACCAGGAATTAAATCTATTTTGTAATCTTCAGGACGTGAAGGAGGTAGTCCAGGTGATAAATCTTCAGCAAAACAATCTTTAAATTGTGCAAGGAATTCTTTATGCCTAGGGTGCATATGTTTTTCTTTAGCTTGAAGTTCATTTACCCAAATTAGATAAGATTTACTACTTTTACGTAATGCACGTTTAGCTTGAGTATGAGTAAGCAGTGGAAAATTATTAGATGCGTGCATACCATACAATGTAATTTGTTTTCCTTGAAAATGAATTTTAATTGAATGCGTGGAATAATCTATGTCAGGATTATGCTGATGACGCCAAGGCATACCTAGGATAATATCACTGGACTGTAAAGGTACAACTAGGAAATTCCTTCTTTCAGTGTATTCACCAATTTGAATTTCTAAATCATGCACCTCTTGTGTTCCATTATACCTTGTGCCTAAGAATGCTACTTTAATGCGATAATGCGTAGGTTCAGTTTGTAATTTCAATTCTTTCACTAACTTTGCAAAAATAAAATCATGTGTACTACCATCATCATGCAAAATAATCTTTTCTTTTCCATGCACTAAAAATTTCATTGTCAACAAAGAATGTGGAGTTGGCATACCTGGTAAAGTATCCGAAGGAGTAGTAATGTCGTCCTCATCTTCCGTAAAGTCAAGCATTTCCTCATGTTCTTCATCTTCCATTGCTCCAAGATAGTTGATATGGACAGGTGGCTTCTTCGATTGGCAATTGGCTGCTAGATGTCCAAGTTGATGGCATTTGTAACAAACTATAGGTTTGGCTTTAGATACATTATTCACAATGGCAAGAAGTCTAGGAATATTAGGATTTGGCTGTGAGGATGGCTTAGGGTTTTGATTGGTATTTGATGGCAAAGCAAGTGGTTTTGTCCAAGACTTACGGAAAGATGATGAAGGAAAGCGACTTTGATTGAATCTTTGAAAATTTGAATTGAATTGCTTAGAACCATAGTTACCATTTGCTTGAAATTGTTATGGACGCTTGTCTCTTCCTCAAATCTTGTCTTCAGTGTCATGAGCCAAAGAAATTGCATCTTCAAGGGTTGCAGGCTTGAACATATTGACTTCAGCGTAGTAATGCCCAAGTAATCCAGACATAAACTTGCGCTTGTGAGTCACTTCAGGTACATCTTCAAGCATGTGTAGTTGCAGTAAGGCATTCCAAAAGCGTTCGGTGTACTGGGAAATAGGCTCACTATCTCTTTGCTGAAGAAGGTCCCATTGCTTTATGGCTTTTTCATGGAATTGTGGAGGAAGGAAATTCTGCATAAACTCCTTTTTGAAACTCTCCTAGGTAGTGGGACAACGCTCTTATGAACCACGGTCCACCAAAGAGATGCTCGATCCACTAAATGATTAGTGACACATTTAATTTTGTCTTTTTCAGCGTATGTCTCTTCATGAATGTAATCATCAAATTGATTGATGAATGCAAGAACAGTCTTTCCATCTCGAGTTCCATTGAAAGTACGGAATTTGAAATTTCTTTTACTTATCTTTGTTTCTTTGCGGATGGATTGAGCTTCGAGAGTCGCATTGATGGTTCATTGGATAAGATCTTTGGGTTGTGGTCCATCTTTGTCGGTAGTCGATCGTTGTAAATTGGCCAATTGAACTTGCAAAGCTTGCCAGGCTCTTCGTTCTTCATCCAGCTGCATCATAATTAAATCTAATTTCTGTTCCATCGTAGGTTCAGGAAGATCGCCTTCAGCCATTAAATTATCCATATTTTGTTCTGTCATCCTGTAAAAATTCAAAAGACCTCACACTCTCAAAATCCAATTAGCGGGATGAGCGTAGCTCAAAGTCAGGTATACAAGGCTTATAGATTTTTGTTTGGCTTTCACGGTCTTTTACTTTTGTAGTTGCGTGATTTAAAGTCTTCGTAAAATCTACGTGTGCTGAAACTGATTTAGCAAGTCTGCATATGTGTCAAGAATCGCGTGGTGGGGGGGACTTGCTCAAGATGCTGCGCCGAACACACACAAAATGCACAAGGAGAAGCTCATTCAAGAGACAAGAAGAGAGATGGAGGCCAAAACGTTTTCTTGCTGATTTCTTCTTCTTCTTCCACACTCTTTACAATGTACACAAAGTATAGATAAGATACAACATAAAGGAAAGTGGCCTACTAAGTCAAACAATGCATAACCGACTACACTAGTCGACTGGCACTATAACTATGCCAGCTGTAAATAGGTGTAACAACCTGAATATAATAAGTAATGAGTCAGTGGCTATGTGTGAGTCATAATGACCACCGACGTGCTAAGTGTAGACGTGTGGACCCATCTAACCAGGTGGTCCATCATCAATGTCCGCATGTGTTGAGCTTGTCATCTCAACACTCCCCCTCAAGCTCAACTACATCTTTGCAACTCCAAGTAAGCTTCGAAATTTTTGAAGCTTCTCTGTACCCAATGCCTTCATGAAGATGTCAACTATCTGATCGTGTGTGTTAACATACACCAAGTCAATCTCACCTGCTAGTACCTTCTCTCTCACAAAGTGGTAGTGTACCTCAATATGTTTTGTCCTGGCATGGAGCACAGGGTTTCTAGCCAACTGTATACTGCTCATGTTGTCACAATAAATGACAACTGGACCTTCCACCTGCACATCCAAATCATCCATTAACTTTTGTAGCCATACTACCTCACATGCTGCAACACCAGCACCTCTATACTCAGCCTTTGTACTCGACAAAGCAACTGTAGATTGCTTTTTGCTGCTCCAAGCAACTGCTGCACTACCAAGAGAGAACATGTATCTACTGGTAGATCTTCTATCAGGCATACTACCAGCCCAATCTTCATCTATGTATCCAAACACCTGTACATCTGTACCTGCCTCATAGAAAAGTCCATAATGTAATGTGGACTTCACACATCTCAATATGCGTCTGACTGCATCCAAATGTGGCTTTCTAGGTACTTGCATAAACTGACTCACAAGACCAACAGTGTAGCTCAAGTCTGGCCTTGTAATGGTCATGTAGATCAAACTCCCCACTATCCTCCTGAACATAGTAGGGTCTTCTATCTCATCCCCAACATCAGCACTCAACTTTACATTCTGCTCCAACGGGACTGAAAGTGGTTTGCATGCTGCCATACTGTTTTTGGGACAGCCATATACCATCATCACATATGATCACCTCAATGCCAAGGAAGTACCTTAGCTCACCTAAATCCTTCATGTCAAACTTCTTCTTCAAAAATCCTTGACTTCAGCAATCCCACTATCACTATCACCTGTAATAATCAAGTCATCCACATAGATGACTATGATGACCAAACCTGCATCTCTCTTTCTCACATAAAGTGAGTGATCAGCATCAGAAACATAAAAGCCAATATTAACAAGATACTCTCTGATCTTGTCAGACCATGCTCTAGGTGCTTGCTTGAGCCCATAGAGCGCCTTCTTCAACCTGCACACATACGTGGGATGCTCTAAATCTTCATAACCTGCTAGCTGATCCATATACACTTCTTCCTGCAAATCACCATGCAAGAAGGCATTCTTCACATCCATGTGCTGCAACCTCCAACCTTTGGCTGCTGCTGCCAAAGCAATCACACATCTGATAGTTGCCATCCTAGCAACTGGACTGAAGGTTTTATCATAATCTATGCCATATGTCTGGGCATAGCCTTTTGCAACCAGCCTAGCTTTGTACCTACTAATAGAACCATCTGCATTTTGCTTAATCTTATAAACCCACTTACATCCAATAGCTTTCTTGCCCTTCGGCAATGATACTAGATCCCAAGTCTTATTGGCCTCTAATGCAGCCATCTCCTCATCCATCTGCATCCCAATGAGTATGACCAACAGCATCTTCAAAACAAGTGAGCTCAACATCCTCAACTAGTTTCACCATATAAGCATAATGGTGAGCTGCATAACCTTCAAAACCAAATCTTTTAACAAGGTATCTGACCCTGCTAGATCTGCGTACCACCGAATCACTCAATGGAGCCTTTACATTACTATGAGCTCTCTGTACACCTGGTGTCCTGACAGAAGGAATACCAAGCTCATCATCCAAGCTCTCTGAGCCACTGGAGTCTCCATCAAGAATTCCATCAATGCCATCTGACACTTTATTCTTTCATTTGTCTTTACCTGTAGTGCTACTAGATGCACCCAAAGATATAGAGCTACTCCTTAGTCTCCCAAACCAAGGACTACCAGATGATGTCTGTGGTCCACTAAGAGTCCGTGATTCTTGCTTTTCAGCCTACACATGAGTGTCATGATCATCATCATCATCCAGTGCATCACCACTAGATGCATACCAACTGCTCATTTCATCAAAGATAACATCCCTACTCACTCCGAACTTACATGTGATAGGGTTATAACAACGATACCCTTTCTGCTCTAAAGAGTATCCAATAAAGACACAATTTTCAGCCTTTGGATCCAGTTTCTTCTGCAACTCATCTGGCACATGAATATATGCAATGCAACCAAACACTTTCAAGTGTGAGACATCAGGCTTCTTACCTGTAAAACATTCTTCAGGGGTCATACCATGAACTACTGCTGTGAGAGTTTTGTTCATAATATAAGCAGCAGTATGAACAGCCTCAGACCAAAAATGCTTAGGCATATTCTTTTCAGCCATCAAGATGCGTGCATCTTCTGCAATATGCCTATTTTTCCTTTCTGCAACCCCATTTTGCTGTGGGGTATACCTGCATGTGAACTGTCTCTTTATCCTATGAGACCTAAGAAAATCACTGAACTCATTTGAGAGGTACTCTCCCCCTCCATCTGACCTCAAGCACTTTACTTTCAAGCATGTTTCTCTTTCAACTGCAGCCTTGAAAGTTCTAAAGTGCTCAAAAGCTTTACTCTTTTCCTTCATAAAATATACCCACAGCTTTCTAGAACAATCATCAATGAATGTGACAAAGTATGAGCTGCCTCCAAGAGATACATTTTGTGTAGGTCCCCAAATGTCTGTATGCACAACATCAAGGATATTTCTGCTTACATCTCTGTCATGTGAAAAGGGTTGTCTTGCCTGCTTACCAAACTGACATGCTTCGCATACCTTATGAAATTCTACAACTCTAAATGTAGGCAAACCTGTAACCAACCCTTTGGACTGCATTAATTTCAACCTTTGTACATTTGCATGTCCAATGCATTTGTGCCAAATTTCAATGTCTGCAACAACACCTTTTCCTTTAGCATACATAGCAGCATTCATAGTAGGAATTCCAGCATCCAGAGTAAACATACATCCAACTCTACTTCCCTTTGCTACCAACCTGCACTTGTCATTGAAGTCTTCTACAAAGCAACCCTTTGCATTAAATCTGACTTGCAGCCCTTGCTCTACCATTTGACTGACTGACACCAAGTTCTTTGTAATAAATGGCACATGTAATACATTTGAAAGACTCTTTGTCTTACCATCATGCAAGGACAAGGGAACTTTTCCAATGTGAGAAATTGGGTGGCATGAATCATCACCCATCTGCACATAACCTACATTTTGCAAATCCTGCATCTCTCCAAACCATTTTGCATGGCTGGTCATATGATTGGATGCAACTGAATCAACATACCAAACATCATCATGTGTTCCCTTTCCTGTAATAGCATTCAATATATGTTGCATAACAAATAGATGTTCATTTTTGTCTTCATTCTGTCGTGAAGACGATGCATAGTTTCCTTGCTGCAACTTACCACTGTGAATATCATCTTTCTTAGCATAACATTGGGCTACAATATGACCTGTTTTGCCACAGTAGTGATACACAATACCAGATTTGTTAGAACCTGTGTTCTGCCATCCACCTCTTCCTCTAAAGCTCCCCCTGCCTCTAAAGTTACCATGACCTCCTGAAACCTGCATATCACCAAATTGCTGATTCAATCTGTTTTGCTGGTTGTCACTACCACGTCTTGTACCACGGCCTCTTGAAGAGAACCTGCCACATTCCCTTCCTGAACTGGAGTAGAAAGCTTGGACCTGTTCACCACTTTTTTCAGATGTCTCACTTTGCATCTTGATCTCTTCAGTGATCACAAGGGAGACCAACTCATCGAAATCTAGAAATGGCTTTCTAACATATATGAAAGTTACAAAAGACTTCCAAGCCTTTTCATTGTTAAGTCCACCCAAGGTAGACGACACCAAATCATCATCATCGGGCATTGCATCAATCGCTGCCAAGGTATCTCCAATGCTCCTTACCTTCAGTTGCATACTCATTGATAGACATCTTCCCTTTCTTCAATGTATTCAACTCTTGCTTAAGTTGAATCTTTCGTGCCTTTGTATTTACAGAAAACATACTTTCAAGTATGGTCCAAGCTGCATATGAATTCTCTGTATTTCTAATGTGTCCCAGTATATTATTGTCAATTACTGCAGACAACCAATACATGACCTTTTTATCTTTTGCATTCCATTCCTTCTGTTCCTTTGTCTCTTCTACAGTTGTTGGAGGATCACTCACCTCTGGCTCCTTTTCTTCACCTGAAACAAACTCGTAGAGGCCTTTTCTAATAAGGAAGTTCGTGACACGGAACTTCCATGAAGGGTAGTTGTTCTTGTCGAGCTTCTTAATGATGGGGCTTCCACTGTTCTCTGCCATTATCACAAAATTAATACCAAACAGCAAGCAAATCTTTTGCAACCCTCGACCTGTAGTGCACAGCAATACACCAGATAGCCTTTTTCACTATTTGCTCAACAATACATACAATCTGTAACCAGTTTGCAGATAAACCTTGTGTTTACTCGCTGGTAAACACCTTTGAACTTACAGATCTGAAATCTATAACCTGTGCACCCACTTTCGATCAATACAGTCGAAGTCACAGTGTACCGTGAAACTTTTGTCCGCAACCTTGCGGCTCTAAAATGGGGCCTGAAATGGCCTCAGATGCCCAAAATAACTGCAGGCAAGCAAGCAAGCCCTAATGGGCTTGTCTACAGAATACACAGCGCTTTTCGCACACACCAAATCGCACTGCAATCTGAGATTTTTGCTCGACCCTGCTTTCGGTGCCTCCACAGGCACTATCCAAGAGAGAGAGTGGAAGAATGGGAGAGCTTCTTACCCGTGGCTTGCTTGCTCGAACCTTGCTTCTTCTCCTTCGCTTCAGCCTTCGAAATCAGCCTCTCTCAGTGGCGTGGCTCTAATACCATGTCAAGAATCGCGTGGTGGGAGGGACTTGCTCAAGATGCTGTGCCGAACACACACAGAATGCACAAGGAGAAGCTCACTTAAGACACAAGAAGAGAGATGGAGGCCAAAACGTTTTCTTGCTGATTTTTTCTTTTTCTTCCACACTCTTTATAATGTACACAAAGTATAGATAAGATACAATATAAAGGAAAGTGGCCTACTAAGTCAAACAATGCATAACCGACTACACTAGTCGACTGGCGCTATAACTATGCCAGCTGTAAATAGGTGTAACAACCTGAATATAATAAGTAATGAGTCAGTGGCCATGTGTGAGTCATAATGACCACCAACGTGCTAAGTTTAGACGTGTGGACCCATCTAACCAAGCGGTCCATCATCAATGTCCGCATGTGTTGAGCTTGTCATCTCAATAGTATGCGAACATAGTCTTCTAGGGAACAACTTTGCAGTTCTGTGCTTCTGCGCAGGAACAGTCCTTATGGGAGTTTTTGGAATAAGTTAGTTTTGATCTCTGCTGACTTGATGAGCTTGCAGAGTAACGAAACTTGCAGGACTTGATAGACTTTGTAGATTATTGACTTGTGGCTTAGTTGATTAAGCTTATAGCTTAATCTGAATCTCACGACGAATTTTAGGGTGGGAGAGGGTCGTTTTCAGGCGCCGAAAATCACGGAAATAAGCCACTACTGCAGTCGAATTAATGATTTGAGTTACTAAGCATTTTAAAAGCTTAGTTTTAAGCTTTTAGCTTAAACTTTGAAGATTAGATATGAAGCTTATCTCTGTTTTGTCTGAGAAAAAATGACTTGTTGAAGAAGATGTAGAGTGGTCCTCTGCTTCCTTAGGCCGGTCCTTCGCGATCAGAGGCTGTAGACAGATGTTCTTAACCGCCAGGAATCCACCCGTATTGACCGTTCACGATGAAGCTGATTGTAGAGCTCGATCGTTCTAGGAGCTTCGCCTTCGCGCAAGATGGGTAGCGATTGGAAGCTCTCGATCTCAGCTTCGCTCTGATACCACTTGTGCATAGATCGGATGCTGTATGCTCTTGTAGTGAGCGTCGAAGGGTCCCCAAGAACAAAAGAACTCTACTTTTTGCACAAAACTCAAGGTAGAAGGTGTGTACGACATGAACAAGAGACCAATTGGGTGCAATCTCCCCCCATGCCTTGTGTGAGCACTCCACAAAGCATGTATTTTATGTATTAATCATCTTCAAGCTCAAATAATAGCCCAAATTACAAAATAGCACGCTTTTGGCTTTTGAGTTTGCTTTAGTGCCAAATAGAAATAAAGCTAATGGGCGGGCGTCCAAAGAGTCAGGCATACCCAATACAATGTCCAAATACAAATATCATAATCGTACGCCCATGAGCATACAAAATAATAAATAAATATCCAATGCCTTAATAAATAGGCACGACAAAATATAGGTGCCATGCCTAAGGTATGCACCCATCAAAATATAAGTGATAACTCGAATACACGCTATCCTCCAATGCTTTCCACCGCCACTGCTGCTATCTCTACACATCAACTGAAGCATTCACAATAGTTAGTAAAATAATATAATTAAACCAACAAAAGTGAATACCTAGCAGTCTTTAGCTACATAAATAAATCAATTGGTTAGAAATCAATCCTAACCTTAATTTATCACGAGTGTGCACTCTAAACTCATAAACGTTTATTAATTTAATATGTATTTTGCAGAATCACCCGCTATGGAATCACCCATGTACACACTAAATTAACGAAATGCCCGAAAAGGATAGGCATCCCCATCGACTTCTCGCACAAAGAATCCACTTTGTGTATGAGCCCCGATAAACAAAGTTTACGGAATCCACTGTGGCACGGAATCCACTGTGGCATGGAGTCCACCGTGAAATATGCCTCCTGGCATCAAATGTACCATGTCTAAGGTCCTTCTAGATAATAAATGGCCCTGCATGCCAAAGCTTCAACTTGCTGAAAATTTTACTAAGTCAGGAATTATAAACCACAACCCAATCCACTTCTTCAAAAATAAATAAATTGATGTGCATGTTCACCCAATCTTGTCTCCATTGATGTGTAACCTAATACATAGGCAAATAACACCCTGTCTTTCTCTAACTTTGGAATCTTGTTTATCCTATGCTGCATTGATTTTTCAAGATCAAGCTTATGTTCTATAGCAACCTTGAGATTCAACACCACAAACTCCATAGGAACTATAGCCTCTAATCCATATACCAGCCTAAAAGGTGTAAGTCCAATTGTCACTTTATACACAATTCTGAAAAGCCCACAATGTAAATCTAGCTTTGCATCCTAATCTTTCCTATTATCCTCAACTATTTTCCTTAGAATACAGACCAAAATCTTGTTGAAATTCTCTACCTATCCATTAGCTTTGGGATATAAGGAGTAGATTTCTTATGCAGAATCATGTGTGTAGCCTATCAACTCCTGAATAACCTGATTCAAGAAGTGATTACCCTTATCACTGATCCACTCTATATGGCATCCAAACATAGTCATGATGTTAGAATATAAAAACTTGGCTATATCACTAGCTTCCTTGTTATCTTTTAAAGCTTGAGTCACTTCATACAATAGTAAGTGCAAACCAAAATATATTGATTACATGGCTTCTTACTTAGGGGGTCAGTCATAAAAATATGTATATATCACGTGGGTTCCACATAAGGAAATTTTAAAATACCATTTCTACATATTTTTTACAAATAGAAGGGTTCCGTACAAAGTGGTTACTTATAGATTGAATAGAAAAGGATTATGTTTTATTAAAGAAAAATTCATGGATAAGGATATTTATAAATAGAGAGTGAACACACGTGATATAAAAGTGTACATATAGTGAACCTCTCAAGTCTTCTTAGTAGTCAACTTGATGGGCCCAATAAAATCTATCCCCCATTTCTAGAATGGTTTAAGTGGTAATATAAGATGAACCCTGCATCTTATCCCTATCAAGAGGCTCCCCCTCCTTCAAACATTGCATGCACTCTTTAGCATACTAATGAGCATGCCTCAAAATAGTAGGCCACCAATCCTGCATATAAATTTTTTCTACTTGTAATCTCCCTAGAGAAATGACCTCCTAACAATCCAGAATGGGCTTCATGAAGGACTATTGACTGCTCATGCTCAGGCACGCACCTTCTTAATATATTATCAAATCCTCTCCTATGTAAAGTATTCATAATAACCTGAAAGGATCTACTCTTTAATGCCAACTTCCTTCTTTGTTCAACTATAAGGTGTACCCACACAACCCCTTCCTACAGAAAATGTAACAGTTGATCATAATATGAATTAGGGTCTACAACCTAAACTTCAAAGAGTTGAGCATTAGGAAGTTGATTAGGAACTCTTGCTTCTACATCATCATTCTCCAATCTACTAAGATAATCAGCTAAAAAATGCTCTTTCCCTAGAGTATGAATCACCTTGAAGTCAAACTCTTGTAGTAGCAACATCCATCTAGTTAATCTACTTGTTGTCAATTGAGATTTATTGATCAAGAATAATAGAGCTTGATGGTCAACATAGAAAACCACTTGATTAACCAACAAATAATGCCAAAATTTTTCTGGGAGTCTACTACTCAACATAACTAGGGGACCCCTCTATATCACGTATACCTATAGGAGTGGCACCTAAGAAGTGGCACATATAGATGGTAGCAAATCCAAGTGTCACTAAGGGATGTGTGGCCAATATGGGTGACAAGCATCCACTCAATCAATGGGAGGAGGACATAGCATCTATGTCTCCCCAACAATCAATGGAGCCACTCTCCCTATCACCTTGACAAGAGACATGAGTATCAATTGACTACAGGATTGTAGCATCTACATGTCTACAATATCCTCAAAAGCCACTCCTAGTACAACACTGAGACACAACTTCCAAATCCCCACAACATCTACAAAAGACACCACCTCCACTAGTCAGGTGAGGCATTTTTAAGCTACCATTTATGGACAATCTAGAGCATTGACTAGGCTTGTTAGATGCCAATGCATTGAAGAGGATAAGGATGCAAAATGTGAGGATGTTGATTGGGACAACTCAGCATCTCCTCTATCTCAAAAAGAGATGTTAGTTAATTCAATGTAAAGTGAAATACAATAATAAAATATGTGCAATATAACATAAAAGTGAAAAAATGCATAATAAAGTACCAACATAAGTGAGGGATCAATGACTATAACAATAAGCTATCCTAAACATGATCAATTCTACATCTCCATAACTTCACCTTAGTATAGTTGGGCATAAACTAGAAGGTCTATGCAGAAATCTCCACAAAACGAAAGCCTAACTCACTCTTAATGAATTCTTGTATGCCAATCTTCTCCATTACTTGTGTTAGATTTCTCAAGCTTGTCTCCTTCACCTACTGCAAGTGAGAGTGGATTTTAAAGCCAAGATTTAAATGCAAAAACACCCCTAGACTCATAAAATTGGTATGTTTGGTGCAAAATAAAACAATTATAGATCAAGGAGCTAGAGTTTTCCTAGATACATTTCAATGCCAAGAATCCAATGCAAGTGTCCATTCATCAATCGAAGTCCATTTGACCTCCCATTTAATGGCTACAAGGTTTGGTATTATGAAGCACCTGTCGGATCTAGAAGCCAAAAAGCATATGATGCAGCTCAAAGTGATAGATTTTGATACCAAAAATTTGTTTGTCTGTTCAGATCGCAATTCTGAGATCGTTTGCTCCCTCAACAAGGCCGAAACCACTTCATGTCAAGTGTGAAAATGCCAAAAATGAACTAGATAATTTAAAGCTTATAGTTAAGCTTGATTAGGAAGAGGAAACTAATCAAGAAATCAAACAACATGGGGGGGGGGGGGGGAAGGTGATAGATCTGAGTACGAGTTGCATGCCTAGTCATTTCTAACTGCTCTTGCATATCCCATTTGTTTGTAGGATATATCTAGCTCTAGGGGTTCACTATATATATATATATATATATTATCACCTGTATTCAAGGCCTATTCATAAATATCCTTATCTATGTATTTCTCTTAAATTAAAAAAATCCTTTTTTATTCTATCTGTAAGGAATCCCTTTATATGACATCCTTCTATATGTAAAAATTTTATAAAAATAATATTTTAAAACCCCTTATTTTGAACTCACATGATACACATATATATGTTCATGAGTGACCCCCTTAAGATATATAATAGTGTGAGCTTATTTTTTCTTGAGCAATGATCTTGGATTCCCTACTACATTTATTACAATAGAGCTATAATTGCAACTTCATGCATTAGTTATGAGAGTAGATGCTTTGATTTGACAGTTCATTACTAGTACTTAGTAGAGAGCCCTACACTTTAATGTTTTCTTCTATTTATACTTTGACTTGGTTGTGATTTGGGGCTGATTTACAATCATTTATAGAAGCTTGTCTTCTTTACTGTGCTTTCATTTGTTGGCATGATGGTTGCTGGATCAAATGAGTAACATCTTTAACATTGACAAATTGGTTGACACTAATTAGAGCTACTATAAACATAATTATGGCAAGTCTTGGTGTAGAAATTATAGATTAAGCCATTGAGACATGAGTGTAAAGCCCAAATGCTTTGATGCCAAGGATTGGGCTAAATTGGAAGGGTTATGTAAATCTATAATTATTTCATCACTCTCTAAGAAATTCTTCTACAATGTTGCATCCAAAAGGGTAGATTGCATGGCAGTTATGGGAGAAGATCTGTAATGTCTATGATAAGCAGAGTTCTACCTCTTAGATGTATTTGCTGAAGTAACTCATGGACCTTCATATAAAGGAGGGAACTTCCATACCTACCTGCTTAAATGAGTTTCATTCTATTTTTAGGCATTTGTCTTCATAAGGCATTAACTTTAAGGAGAATCTTCCATCATTATTCTTACTTATTACATTGCCTAAATCATGGGACACATTTTGTACTGATATGCATGCAAATACACCTATACTGATGGGCTAAAATTGCAAGATGTAGAGGGTGCATTATTAAATGAAGAAGTTAACAAAAATAATGTTGATGATTCTTGCAGCTCTCATGCTTTGAAAATCAGAGGTAGTAATGATTGCCATGGGAGAGACTCTCAAAAGCCTCATTCTTAGTCACATGAATAGTC
This sequence comes from Lygodium microphyllum, assembly GCF_053477565.2. Taxonomy (NCBI): domain Eukaryota; kingdom Viridiplantae; phylum Streptophyta; class Polypodiopsida; order Schizaeales; family Lygodiaceae; genus Lygodium; species Lygodium microphyllum. The sequence goes on along the minus strand of NC_141154.1, from coordinate 69,665,605 downwards.
TCGCAGTAAGTCATGTGTTCGTAAGTCCACATTACCTTGTCATTATTATGGAAAGCCATGTCGTATTCAACCATAGTGCCATAAAATACATGATGACAACAAGTGCAAGGAAAATGGAAAGGGCAATGTGTAAGAAAATAATAATATTGTAGTATTATCCCCAATAAGTCGAGCAACAAGATTTAAGATATTAATATAATGCAGAGTGATTCAAATGATGATTATATACTTGTAGATTTCTCTCTTGACATTTCACAATTGATTGATACCTTGTCTACTTATACTACTTAATGTTGGTTGATTGACTCAAGGGCTTCATTTCATGTTACCCCTCGTCATAGAGAGTGATCCTATCACAACATGATAGGATCTATAAAATTGGATAATAACTTGGCATTAGATATTATTATTATTGAAGATGTATTGTTACAGTTTGCTTCAGGTAACATCTTTACTTTACATGATGTATGCCATGTTTCAGCTTTAACCAAAAGCCTACTCTTTGCTAGGATAGTTGGATGATGTAGGTTACTTTGTATGTTTTGGTGATTTTTCATGGAAGATTACATGTAGGAATCTTGTCCTTATATAAGATGTCAAGTTTGGCACTTTTTATCCCTTGTATCTTGGTCTATTGACCATGTTTTGGCCATGGCTACAACACCACATGTATCGTTATGGCATTATTGCCTTGGAAACGTGTCATTAAAGGCAATGAAAATGCTTACATGTTTGCAGTATCTTCCACCCCTTGACTATAAATATTTGATTCTTGTGATCTTTATCTTTACGATAGATAGACATGCAGTTCCCATAAGTTTGAGATTACATGTGCATGAGTGAGCCTCTAGCTCTTGTTCATTTTGATATTTTTGGACCTGTGTCATATCAATCATTAGGTGGTGCAAAGAATTTCATTACTTTCATTCATGATTACTCACATAAGGTCTCATCATACCCCATAAAGGAAAAGTCAAATGTACTAGCTAATTTTTAGCATTGGCTTACTCTTGTTGAGAATTAATCTAGGTATGGACTCAAATACCTATGATATCACAATAAAGGTGAGTATGAATCTAAAGCTTTTGAGAAATTCTACGATGGGAAGGGCATTAAGCATCAGTTAATAGCCCCATATACCCCATCCCAAAATTGTATAGGTGGATCCTAAGTTATAAAATGCATTTTTCTTGGTTATGGGGATGTAGGTGAGATGGGCTATCACCTATGGGATCCATAGGTGATAGCCCATGGAAGGTCATCTGTAGCCATGATGTTATTTTTCATGAAAAGAGAATGCATAAGAAACCTGAGCAGGTAGTTGCAGTTCGTTGGGTGATATTTCAAGATAATCCTCCTACTCTTGTATAGCTAGCTAGATAACCTATGATGGTTGATGCTCCGGTGACCCATGGCCCTAATGTTAGATAGGATATAAAGGCTCCACAACTTGTTGTGAGACATTCTACTAGAGATAAATGTCCTCCTAAGCAGTTTGCACCCTTCATGGACTATGTTATGGTAACAAATGCTGATGAGTCTGTTACTTATGATGAGATCCAAAAGTGACTAAAAATGGAAGAAACAATACTAATGAAGAGAAAGTGATGGGACCTCAAATGGGCCGGCATTGGCTATGGAACTAGCCAGATCTCATGCTCATAACAGACAAACACACCCATACGGCCTCGCGGGCCGGGAGTGTCTATCTGCTGCTAAAGGACTAGAGCCTAATCTATGCATTTATAGTTTTGTAGTCCAATGTTTCCCTTTCTATAAACTCCACAGAGGGAGAACCCATACATACTGGTAATAAATGCCACGATAATCACATACATGGGAGGCAACCTCTCGGTGGAATCACCACGGCATCACTGTAGCTCTCCTACATCGCAAGGATTAGCCCCTTGATGCGCTGCTCGACATATAAAACAAACGAACAAACTCCACTCTTTCATTTTGAAAGTATTACAGGAGATACCATGTGTCCTTACCAAATAATTCTCCAAGAAACGAACGTCTATCCTATGGCTTAGGTTGCCTTTCCATACTCAAGTGTGGGTCATCGTCACATCGACAACAGGTGCTATGCATCCAGTGTTTTTATTCTGACACCATGGTTGACATGCACATGCAAAAGTGGATGATCCTAAAGTTCTCAAACATAATCTTCAATCAGAAACATGTGGTGCACAACCAGGCTTTTCAATGTATTTACTAACTCATTGCGGCGATATGAGGATAGAACCGAGACAACACTCGTGCTACTATCCTCTTAATTAAAATACAACGAACTCTATGTCATGATATGCATAAAAAAATCAGCAACAATCAGCACGCAAATCGCACCATTCAAACATCCCAACCCCCTACGTTGAGGTATTGCTTTCGTTGCATAGGTGTAGAGGTTCATTTTGTCATGTTTTGATGTATGAAAAGCAATAAATCACAAACTTTGACAAGGAGATAGGGAAAACTGAGGCTAAACCTCATGCTTTTTCACTACCATACATCCACAAACAATCATTCTATTTTTCCTTATTTTTGTGAGGCATTTTTCTATTTTTCCACTTATTTTTTCCATTTTCTTGATTCATTTGTCATAAAATATGCTATTTTCTTATTTTTCTTGTTCCAATCACTTCAGCATACTAACATTCAACTTATGTTCCATTTTCCCCCCATGGGAACACATTTCACCCACCCGAAACGACAAAACTGTCATTTTACCGCCTAAAAACCGCATTTCGGATTTACGAGAATTAAATAGCACATGCAAATCATTGCAAAATCCAAATTTTTTGATAAACAGCAATTAATCATGGTGCAACCAGCACTCAAACAAAATTTCATCCATCATAAAATATCAAAAACCCTCATTTTTTTTTCATAAAAATGGTCATACCGTATTTTTACGTAACCTGAGACGCATTAAATGACTGCATGACCAGCAGATGGAGCCTCCATTGCTCTCAATCCAATGCAACACATCAATCTTTAGTATCTCCATCAATCTCCATCACCACCTCCTTCCATCTCCCTCCCGGTTCCTTCTTCAAGAGAGTACACATGAACAGCCCATAGAGAAGAGAGAGAGGGAGGAGAGAGAAAGACTAGATTCTGATCTCTTCATCCAGACAGCCATATCTCGCGTAAAGACAAGCGATAGAATTAGGAAAGAGGGAGAAGTTGATGGCCATTGTCGGTTGCATGGGTTCTTTGCAGCCCCAAATCATGATGTGTGTGTATGTGTGGGGGGGGGGGGGAGGGGAATTTGCGCCACGTTGCTACTGTCGCCATATCTCCACGATTTGTTGAAAAAAAATGGGGGGGAGGGGGGGTAAAGTCCCAAAGGGCACCCCCCCTTTGGTCTTAAATTTGTCCACCTCTTCAAATCTTGGCCAAGCGAAATTTGCGCCACGTTGCTGCTGCCGCCATATCTCCACGATTTGTTGAAAAAAATGGGGAGGGGGGGTTTCGTTAAAGTCCCAAAGGGCACCCCTCCTTTGGTCTTAAATTTGTCCACCTCTTCAAGTCTTGGCCAATTTTTGGCCTCTTTCGCGTCTACACTCCGTTTCAGCCTCCTCTGAAAAATCGTGCGCATCTGTCTCAGCATCTCGCACTGACTGGCAACTCCCTACATCCTGTACCACAGTTGAAAAAATTATCAAAAATCTGTAAGTGTCACTCGGGCACATTTTAAAAGCGGTCTTTCACTTGGTGCTTAAAATCATCCTAGCTGCAACCGCCGACTTCGATGTCGAATATTTTTCCCTTAAATTCTGGATTTTTTGGCAAATTTTAGGCACATCCCGGGCTCAAAACTCCGCTCTCATTGGCGACCACGGGATAGGGCGACTCAGCCTGTCGAATCCCACAATACATCTGCACAAAACAACCAAAGGAAGCATCAAGCTTATACAAAATAGATACATATTAAAACACAGCACAATGCTCACTCTACCCCTTGACAAAACCAAGGCATGAAATCCACAAGGAGTAGGCCTAGCATAATCTGATAGAAGGGCCGAAGCTAGTCACTAATCGACTGCTCCATCACGGCCAAACTAAAAAGAACTATCAAAGAGGTTGCCCTAAGTGGTGGTCTGAACTACTGACCTAACTAAGGACAACACGCCCAGGAGCTCCTACTAGGCGAAGACTCTTATAGCCTGATCAAGAAGTATTTTCTTTTAGTGCATTTCTTCTTTTAGGTTTTTATTTTTCCAGACTCGAGCGTGTAAAAAGGAGGGAGCTGAGCGTAGTGACCCAAGGAGAATAGGGCATCGGCCTCAGGTCTTGTCTCGGTATCCAAGAACCTACCAAGCCCTTGCGAGGTGACACTTAATCCTTTTCTAACGCTCACTTTTATTTTCGCTCCAACCTTCCTTACTTTCTTCTTTTCCAGCAAGTTGCCACCCCCCTAGGAAGACAAGGCATCAACCCCGAGTCTGACTCGTCCCTAGGAACCTACCGGGCCTTCGCAAGGCGATGAGCAACTGCTTATAAATTTTCCTTTCTTTTCTTTTCTATTTTTAGAGGGGTTAGAACCCCTTTTTACACACCTTTGTATATATTTATTTTCTTTGAGATATTCAGGGTTTTTTTTTCCTCTCTATCATCATCATTTTTCCCTCGGGCAGGCTTCTCTAACTGCCTCACAACTAACAAGAACTCCTAGAATGGCTGCCTAGCAGGCTAGCAGAACAGGGTCACTAGAACTGCCTTCTAAAATAGTTCTTTTGATGCTTGGCAATGTCTTTACAAGAGGCAACGACTACTCAAACCTCCCTCAGACATACCTAACCTAAACCTGGGACTTCATGCCTTGGACGCTGGTCCCCACAAGAAAAGAAAATCCCCTACAAGTACACAAACACATATAGCATAAAAACATGTTACTCGTAAAGGAGAGATATCACCTGGATAGGGCCACGAAAAGTCTCCGTGCAACATAGGCTCCTTCCAAGCTCTTCTTTGAACCTATCTAGCACAGGACTAAAACAAGAAACCATTAACCACACCCATACTAAACAAACGACTGGCCCTCTTGGCCTAATGAAATAAAGCATTTCACTACAAAGACTGATCGGCCCTCTAGGCCTAATAAAATAACACACTAAAACCTCACAAAACTAGCCCTCTTGGCCTAATGAAATCAAACAAAATAACACCTACACATCCCTCCCCAAAATAGTATAGATATGCAATAATATGCTCCTTTCCAAGGAGGAAAAATAGGGCTCACAACCCTAAGCTAAATGCATAAGATTATGGCCCATCCCTCTTGCATATATAGCAAGAGGCGTATGCATAACATGTTGTCTAATCAGCATATGGGTCCAAGACAACAATGGTAGATGGGTCTCGGCTACTCTTTGCATCACCCATGTCAACCATCGCCTGCCATATATTGCATGCTCTGATAACATTCCCCACAAGTGACCGGGTCCTGTCTCATTATTGATAGCAATATCCAAACTAGGACCATAGTTGAAGAAAAGGTCTTCTTCATAAGCAAGGTTTGCCAGTGAATCCACAAACTGATTCTAGTAACATGGAATCAGTTGAAGAGACACTCTCTCAAACTCCTCAAGTAGGGTCATTGCAGTTCGATGATACATACAAAGGATGGGATTCTGCACTGTGTATGTCCCATCTAGCTGATTCAAGATCAATTGGGAATCCCCTTTTACTAACAACCGCCGAATACCACCTTGTTTGGCAATATGTAGTCCCATAATCAAGGCTTTATACTCCGCCATGTTGTTAGTGAATCCTACCCCGAGATAAGCAACTAACTTCATCGTAACTCTACGTCGGGGATCTCGGATTACTACTCCAACACTCCCTTTTTTATTAGGGCCCCTGGATGCTCCGTCAAAATATAATGTGTATGTCCACAATGGATTTACACAGCCTGCCATTGCGAACTCCTCTATTCGTAATTATGATAGTCAAAATTTAGCATGTTTAGAGGGTGAACTGACGGCTCCATCCCACCGTCTTCATTAAACTCAACAGGGATACTTGTCAACATTCGTAAGCAGTGATGGTTGGCAGAAGACTTTGATCTCCCACACAAAGGTTCTGTCCTCTTGCTCAATCACTTTGTATCCTTTGCTCCACCAGATAAGTTTCCCCTGATGGTATCTCTGCTCCAGATATGGGTGCTCCAAATAAGGAATTAACCGCCCCATCAACCAGCTTTAAGCTCTTTTGCAGGTCTCAAATCAGCCCCAGCATGGACCTACAATGCATTTCTCGGCTTTAGCATACTTAGAAATAATAAGGTTTAATCTTATTAAGATTAACCTTATTTTTAAATTCTACTCCCTGCAGATCAGCTAGTACAGCCATAGACCTATTTTTTCCTATCCTGACAATAGTATCAGCCTGCTGTTTAGCCCAAATTTGGGAGGAAAAGTGGTGTCATCTAATAGCTTTTGCTAGTTGAAAATTGGGCATATTAGAAATTAACTACACCTACATGGAGAAGTTGTGTCTTGCGATGGTCTTTGCGACTAAAAAATTTAGGTGCTACATCCTCTATGAGAAGGTAGTTTTCTATACGAAGGCAGAAGGGATTAGATTGCTTATGAACAAGCTACAACCACCTGATCGTCTGGCAAAGTGGTTAATCACTTTGCAGGAGTTCGATTATGAGATTAAGAGTAAGCCACCGAGGTTGCAAGGGATTGTGGAATGCCTTGTGGATTTCGGGGAGTTGAAAGAGACTTTGGTTGAAGGAAGTGATATTGAAGAAATGTTTAAAATGGATATAGCTTCTATCCCATCTTGGTATGCTGCTATCACGCATTATCTATCAACGGGAGAGACTGGAGCTGGTTTATCAAAATCGGAAAAGAGGAAAATCAGACAACAGGCTTTGAAGTTTTCCTTGATCACAGGAACACTATATCGGCAGGGTGTTGATGATATTTACCGCCGATGTGTGATGCTTGATGAGGTTCCTTTCATCTTGGAAGAGTGCCATGACTCTGCATGTGGAGGGCACTTTGCTGGACGATTGACGACACAGAAAGCTTTAAGAGATGGATATTGGTGGCCGTCCATCTTCCAAGATTCCTTTGAGTACGTTAAGAGATGTGATACCTGTCAAAGACATGACAACAGAGAGAATAGGAAACACCCACTTACGCCTATCATGGCTATCCTTCCATTTGAGAAGTGGGGCATTGACTTTGTGGGTCCTATCACCCCGTCGTCTACTACTCAGAAGAGGTACATTATAGTAGCAATTGATTATTTTACAAAATGATCAGAAGTGCGGGTGATGAGGTAGGACAATGCAAAAGAGACTGCAAGTTTCCTCTTAGAGTAGATTATCTGCCGTTTCGGTCCACCGAAGGAACTGGTGTCGGACCGTGGAACCCACTTTTTGAATAAAGTGATTAAAAGCCTAACTTAAGCTTGGCAAATCAAGCACAACAAAACAACCCCCTATAATCCGCAGCCAACGGGCAAGTCGAAAGTACTAATAAGCAGCTTATGGGTATCTTGTCTAAAATAGTCTTTGAGAAGAAACGAGACTGGGACAGGAAGTTGTATGTGGCAGTATGGGCATACAATACAACGTTCAAGCGAGCTACCGGCCATACTCCATTTAAATTTGTTTATGGGGAAGAGTGTGTGTTACCCCTTGAAATCGAGTTGCCAACCATACGGTTTGCAATTAACCACTCTTTGGGAGACGAGGATTCACTCTTTGAATGTTTCAGGACCATAGCCCACCTGGATGAGCTGAAATTACAGAGCCTATTACACCAGGAGGTAGCTAAATGTCGGATGAAGCAGTTGCACGACATTAAAGCAAAGAAGTATACCTTTAAAAAAGGGCAATTAGTACTGTATTATGATGCGCATAGGGAGCTGTTTCCAGGGAAGCTAAAACCTAGATGGGATGGCCCCTCTGCATGGTAGCTGCTAAAAATATGTAAAATACCTCGTCTCTTTTAGGTGCTTTTAAAACTGGTGCTTTTACTAGCTCCTGTTTCACATCCTCGAAAGCTACCTTACAAGGGTCGCTCCATACAAATAGACAGCTAAAGGATAATAAGTTCGTTAGTGGCAACGTCCTTTCTGCCAAGGCATTTATAAACCTCTGATAGTACCCTATCGATGAGACATAAAGCTATGTACCTCTTTCGGAGTGCGTGGTGGACTCATAGCAACTATAACCTTGATCTTTTCAGGGTCACTTGTGATCCCTACTGAACAGACCACATGGCCTAGCAATAGCCCATAAGGCACTCCAAAGACACATTTCCGTGGGTTAAGAACAATACAAAATTGTCTGCAGCACTCAAAGCACTTTCTTAAGATAATCAGCATCCTTTCCCTTACAGTGGCTGCCCCTAGGTCATCAATAAATACTTTCAACTCATCTGGGGAGATGTCACCAAAGATCTCGTCTGTTGTTCGTTGCCATGATCCAGGTGCATTGCACAATCCAAAGGCCATCACATGGTACGCAAAAGTACCAAAGATAGTAATGAAAGTTGTTTTCAACTTGTCCTCTTTTGCAATTGCCATCTGGTTGTATCCTGCAAAGCAATCCATAAACGAATATATTTCCCTACCCACTAATTGATCCAAAATCTAGTCAATAAATGGCAACGGGTAGTAATCCTTAACCGTCTGCTTATTCAGCTCTCTAAAATCTACACATAGTCAAATCTGGTTGTTTTTCTTTTCCTGATGACAACTGGTGAACACCATTCTATATGCTGTACAGGGAAGATTAAACCAGCTTTCCATAACTTCTGTAATTCCTCAAACAGCCCATCCCTCAATTCAAACGACATACGCCGTACTTTCTGATGCACAGGACGACTGCCTTCTTTTACAGGAATAGTATGAATAGCCAGGCTGGGAGGAATGCCTCTTAGCTCATCATAACTCCAAGCAAAGATGTCGCGGAATTCTTGAATCAAGGACACATAGTCCTCCCTTTCTGCTGAACTGAGCATGGAACCTAATTTAATTGGTCACGAATCATTCGGCATGCCAAGGTCCAACTCAATCACATCCACGTCTCTTATCCTATCTTGCGGCTCTATCAGCTCATTTAGAGTTATCTGATAAATATCCTTTGTAGTGGACCCTTCTTTAGATTCATCACTGGATGATGTCTCACTATCAGATGGATCATCTGTTGTCTCTAATTTAGTGGAGGATAAAGGAGCTCTCTCACTCTGAGGAGACTCAGGGTAAGCATCGACTATTACTCGATTAGCACCTCTACCTAGAACCACTCGACTGGTGGGTATATCGACTTGACAGTCTGTTCATAAGATCCAAGGCCTACCTAGCAAGACTCAATAGCTAGGATGTCCTACAAATCTTATCACCCTAAAGTCCAAGAAGCATTCTAAACTTGCAACTGTAACATGGACTTTAGTAACGCAACCTTCTGGTTGCCTTAGACTATCATCAGCCATTCTAAGAAGGGTGGAGCTATCTTTTTGGATGCCTAAACCCAACCTCTCCATCAACTCTGAACTCATGATATTGACAGAGGACCCAGTGTCTACAATAGCATGCTCCACTAATATTCCATCCACGTATGCTGGAACCCTAGGGCAATTCTTTTCAGCATGATCAAACCAATCTTCCCCTACTCGTGCTATGCCCAAAGGTTCTACAATATACCCAATACGCAGGATCTTCTTGAATTTCTTGCGTACTCCTAGAGATAATTCAATCAACTGTAAGAGATTTACATCTGGTTTGACTTTGCAAAGAGAACTTGCTAAATCAAAATCATGATAGGTAGCCAAAGCTCTCTTTTCTCGCCAAACCATTCTCTCTTTTGGTCTCGAGACCGGCTTTGATGCTTCTTTTTTAGCTCTTGCCTTCTTTCTTGGCACTTCCTCGTTCTTCTTAGGATCGACTTTTTTGTCAACATGCCTTAGAGGTCCACCTTCCATGCCAGGATTCAAGACTTGCGTCCCCTTATCCCCTTGCTTAGGGTTTTCCTCGACTGGTTTTGCATTATCTTTATCACCCTCTTTAGCCTTTTGGCCTCTTGTCACGGCTCGTAGTTAGAGGTTTCAGCACCATTGATGCGTACAACATCGATAAGGCTAACTCCATTGCAATGTGGCAACTCCTCTATAGTGGCCTTTCCCCTTTGCAATATTTGTCTTGGTCCATCATTTTGCTGGAGGTTATTACCTTGCGCTCTATGATTAACTAGACCTGGCTGTTTACTCCCTTGTTGGAGGGAACTAATCTTACTCCAACAGGTAGCGGCTAAGTGGCCCGACTTCCCACAAATATCACATTTAACATTTGGACAGTTTCTAGGGAAATGTTGTCTGCCACACCACTTACAGCTGAATCTTGAGGGACCACCCTCTTCAGGGCGTCAACTCCCTATCAGATTCTGCTGCTTCTTCAGGAAATTGACGTCAACAGCTATTTGCCAATATTATTCAGAAATCATGTCGATGTAGTGCTTCATCATATCCTTAACTTCGCCAAGGACATTAGATGCACTCGACTCATAGCCTTGATCGTCTATCCGTCGTTCCATTGGCCTAACAATTTGATTGGGCATTGGTTATTGACTCACAGGAACAACATTAGGGTTCAAAGCTTAGCCTCCAACATTTGGTGGAGCCAACTGACTAGCCATAGGCATAGTCACACTAGGAGGAGCTGGTAGCAAAGGTACATTTTGAACCATGCTTCCTCTCCCATTAGGGTTATTCATAAGCATCCCTTGACTTCCATTTATCAATGGTAAATTGCCTCCAGGTACTGAACTCGCATTAAGATTTATTCGAGAGGAGTAGGCCGTTTGTAATCGTGACTCTACTCCTTCTGCCCACATGATGGCGATGTCTATATCAGCCAAACCCACACTGCTCAATTGTACCTAAATATTGAAATCCAATCCATGCAAGAAGTATTGCAATTGGGCAGCCCGCGGAATAGGAATGTAAGTTTGTAACTTTCGAAACACTTCCTTAAGCTTTTTGGCATAGGCTTTCACATTCTCATGGGGGTCTTGGCGTGTTACATTCAAAACACACAACCAATATTGGCCACTTCTTTCAAGGGCATATTCTCCTCGAAAAGTTGCATAAAATTGGTCGATTGTGGTTATGCTTCCAGTCTCTATGCTATGATACCATACTACAGCCCTTCCTTTTAACGTCATGTTAAAGAACATCATAAGATATCCCTCATCTTGGATGCGGTAATTAAACATTAATCTTTGGAATTCACAAATGTGAAACTCCGTGTCTTCTTTGGTTAACCCATTAAAAATGGGCAAAGGCACTCCTAAAGTTGGCAGATCTGGTGTCCCTGTAGGAATTGCAATGGGTTGTGCCATAGCGACAATCGGATTGACAATAGGAGTTTGGATTGATGGGATCACACCTCCACTTAAAGTGGGTTGACTTGGTGGAAGAGAGGAAGAACTTGCGCTTCCTCCTGCACCTAAACGACTATGTGCAGCAGCTGGGTTACTAAGATCACTGCCTCTTATGCGTATCGGGCTACTCCTTTGAGGAGAATAGCGACTTACAATCTCCAACCGCCGTCTAGCCCTCTTAGCACGTTCTGCTTTTTGTATTTCGGCTTGACGGTCCTTGTTAGAGGACATAAACTAACTTTTTGGTCCTAAAAACCCTAGATTCGAGAACCACCACTTGTTGGTAGCTCCCGGCAGACGCACCACTAATGGGACCTCAAATGGGCCGGCACTGGCTATGGCACTAGCCGGACCTCATGCTCATAACAGACAAACACACCCACACGGCCTCGTGGGCCAGGAGCATCTATCTGCTGCTAAAGGACTAGAGCCTAATCTATGCATTTATAGTTTTGTAGTTCAACGTTTCCCTTTCTATAAACTCCACAGAGGGAGAATCCATACATAATAAATGCCACGATAATCACATACATGGGAGGCAACCTCTCGGTGGAATCACCGCGGCCTCACTGCAGCTCTCCTACATCGCAAGGATTAGTCCCTTGATGTGCTGCTCAACATATAAAACAAACGAACAAACTCCACTCTTTCATTTTGAAAGTATTCCAGGAGATACCATGTGTCCTTACCAAATAATTTCCCAAGAAACAAACGTCTATCCTACGGCTTAGGTTGCCTTTCCACACTCAAGCGTGGGTCATCGTCACATTGACAACAGGTGCTATGCATCCAGTGTTTTTATTCTGACACCATGGTTGACATGCACATGCAAAAGTGGATGATCCTAAAGTGCTCAAACATAATCTTCAATCAGAAACATGTGATGCACAACTAGGATTTCCAATGTATTTACTAACTCATTGTGGCGATGTGAGAATAGCATCGAGACAATACTCGTGCTACTATCCTCTTAATTAAAATACAACGAACTCTATGTCATGATATGCATAAAAAAATCAACAACAATCAGCACGCAAATCGCACCATTCAAACATCCCAACCCCCTATGTTTAGGTATTGCTTTCATTGCATAGGTGTAGAGGTTCAAACATCCCAACCCCCTACGCTTAGGTATTGCTTTCATTGCATAGGTGTAAAGGTTCATTTTGTCATGTTTTGATGTATGAAAAGCAATAAATTACAAAATTTGACAAGGAGATAGGGAAAACTGAGACTAAACCTCATGCTTTTCCACTACCATACATCCACAAACAATCATTATATTTTTCCTTATTTTTGTGAGGCGTTTTTCTATTTTTCCACTTATTTTTTTTATTTTCTTGATTTATTTATCAATAAAATATGCTATTTTTTATTTTTCTTGTTCCAATCACTTTAGCATACTAACATTCAACTTATCTTCCATTTCCCCCCCATGGGAACACATTTCACCCACGCGAAACGACAAAACTGTCATTTTACCGCTTAAAAACCGCATTTCGGGTTTACAAAAATTAAATAGCACATGCAAATCATTGCAAAATCCAAATTTTTTGATAAACAACAATTAATAATGGTGCAACCAGCACTCAAACAATTTTTCATCCGATAAGAACATCATTACCATCATAAAATATCAAAAACCCTCATTTTTCTTTATAAAAATGGTCATACCGTGTTTTTACGTAACCCGAGATGCATTAAATGACTGTATGACTAGCAGACGGAGGCTCCATTGCTCTCAATCCAATGTTGCACATCAATCTTCAGCATCTCCATCAATCTCCATCATCGCTTCCTTCCATCTCCCTCCCGGTTTCTTCTTCAAGAGAGTGCACATGAACAGCCCATAGAGAAGAGAGAGAGGGAGGAGAGAGAAAGACTAGATTCTGATATCTTCATCCAGACAGCCATATCTCGCGTGAAGACAGGCGATAGAATCAGGAAAGAGGGAGAAGTTGATGGCCATTGTCGGTTGCATGGGTTCTTTGCAGCCCCGAATCATGATTGGGGGGGGGGGGGGTTTGTTGTTAAAGTCCCAAAGGGCACCCCCCCTTCGGTCTTAAATTTGTCCACCTCTTCAAATCTTGGCCAAGTTTTGGCCTCTTCCGCATCCGTCTTGGCATCCCGCACTGACTGGCAGCTCCCAGCATCCCGTACCACAGTCGAAAAAATTATCAAAAATCCGCAAGTGTCGCTCGGGCGCCTTTTAAAAGCCATCTTTCACTTGGTGCTTAAAATCATCCTAACTACAACCGCTGCCTTCAATGTCGAATATTTTTCTCTTAAATTCCGGATTTTTTGGCAAATTTTAGGCACATCCCGGGCTCAAAACTCCAGTCTCAGAAAGAGAAGTAATGGAAAATTGTAAAGATTCAAGAAATCCAAAATACTAGAAAGAATTCATAGATATCTATAGAAGTGGCAAAGACTTGCATCTTGGTGTAATTGATAGGGAGAAAACTAAAGAATCAAAAGCATAGAGAATGGTAATTGATGGTAGGTTTGGCTTTTATTGAGAAGTTTCCTAACAACATCAAGTGGAAAATAGTAAAAAATCTTCAAGAGTCTTGGTTAGTAGAAGTTTACCACAACAAGAAGGAGAAAAGCGAGAAACTCTTCATATACACTCAATATAGGATACGTGGGATACATGGTGTACTAATAATCTTTTGTAAGTTTAGTTACAAACCTAGTGGAAGTTGGTGAATCATGTCTTCTTCACCACATACACTATAGAAACCCTCTAAAGCTGGTATTATTAGAACAATGGCACCATGGCTATCCTTAGATATATGAACTTTGAGACCTTCAAAACCAAATTTATTCCCCTCTGTAGCAGCATGAAGGTTGAATTGAGAGACTATGAGAAAGAATAAGTGGAAGAAGTGTTACATAGAGAGACTTGTAGAGATTAGAGAAAATACAATACCCTCTATTCCTCTCTATGGAGCATTAAAAGTTGGGTAGATCCAACTCTAATGCATGAATTAATAAAGAGATAGCCATTACAAGATCTCGAGAGCTAGAGCAAAGAATGACAAAGTAGGAGAAGAAAATTTTGATACCCTTGTGGCACTCTTTATAAAAATCATAATGGCATAACCAAATCAAGGTCCCCTTACCAATAAAATATAACCTAGAAATGTTGATGTGATAGTCTAGTGAATGTAGGTCCATTACCTATCTTTAAAGGAAAATACAATGAATATCTTGATGTTAATGTAGTAGAGTTTATGACAACATATGTGGTCAATAATGCTAAAACCCCAATGTATTGATTGGCAATATTCCCCCCCACTTTCAAGGATGTGGCTTTTCAGTTGTATGACAGATAGCCAGCAAGAGCTTTTGGTACATGGAACAAATTGAAGCTAGCTTTCCTCACTTAGTTCAAGTGTGAAGGCTTTAAAGAGTAGATATGAGAGAAATTCACGAATTTGATTTAGTCTCCTAGAGAACAAGCTGAAGCATATATTTCAAGAATGGAATCCATATTAAAAAGATGAACCAATCATAATTTGGATGAAGGAATTCAAAAGGGATTCTTTCTAAAAGGGTTGCAATCAAAAGTTTGCAAGTTCATGGAATTAAGAAGACAACTAATTCACAAGTCCCAATGGAAGATGCCAAATTGTATGATGAGGTGGAAGCTAGATTTTCCATGACTCCAAGAAGAGGAGTCCTATCTCTGTTAATGCCAAGAATGGCATATTTTTCTAATGTATTCCCAAGAACTGTCCCTTAACCTTATCCACAGATGCCTACATTGCCTCAATATAGTGCATCAAATTCACATCGATAGTAGATAATACCTCCTATGCGATGGTCCACCAACCACAATAGAAATGGTCTCAACTAGTCCCCCCAATGGCAAATTAGCAACAACTGTGGAATCCTACCAACTAGAATTAACCATATCAATAGACCAAACAATAGCTCTAAATTAGAATCAAAATAGAGGCCCTTTTGCATCAACTCTTTTGGATATTATGTGATTAAAAAAACAATTCAAAATCCCATTGCAAATATATCTTAAGGAGAAAGTTTGAAGGACTACTTATCCAATTCAATTGCAAACATTAAGAAGGAATAGACTCTAAAAGTGAATACTACTAGTGTCTCCAATCCTTATCCATTACAGCATGTACGTAGAATTTTTGAGGAGCTTTCATGCCTAAAGAAATTGTGGCATGGTGATAGCTAACTGGCTGAAAAAACCACTTGCTTTTTGCATGCCATCCTAATCTGGAAGCTTTTCTAACTTTTTCAGATTTTTACAATAAATAATATCAAATATAGGCTAAAATTATCCAAAAATCTAGTATTTTTGGATAATCCATGCAACTCATACTAATACTAATGACTCAAATCACATTAACTCTCTTGATTAATAAGAAGTCGGATGATGATGCATGCCATACTTTTTCACACTGTATCCTCATAACATCATGACATCCACCCTCTGAACTTGCACATCCTCCGGTATGTGCCAAAATCCTAGTTGTCACCAGATTTTGAGTCCTCCTTATCCTCTGCAACCATATCCTTTACTTCTTCATCTTTCATATCTTCTTGCTAGCCCCTGTATCAGGACCACTATTTTCTTCCAATTCTGGCAACTCATAGGTAGTAGATTCTCACCTTTTGAATAATTTGATTCTTTTCCCTGCTACCAAAAGTTTGATGGCTGTCCCATCCAGCTAATTTAATGCATAAGTAGCATTATCAAACACCTGTCTTACCACATAGGGTCCAAACCATCTTTTGGAAACTTTACGCATGGCACCATGTTGGTTATCTAAAGTGCTATCATAAACCAATACCCAATCCCCATCTTGTATGGTTCTTAGTCTCAATCTATGCCTTTTTGTCAAACCGTTTCTTGTTTTGTATCCTTGCTGTCCTTAACTTTGCACTTGTTGTCTCTGTCTTTTGACTTTCTTTCCAACTTTCTAATGCATAATGCCAACAACTCCTCTCGATTCAACTCCTCCTCCCAAGGTTACACACTCCATGTGACTGTCATCTCTTCTATTGACATGATAGGTTTTTGACCATACATCAATTCTGCAGGCATATATCTTGTAACAGCACTATGAGTTGTTCTGTCAGCCCACAAAGCATAAGGGAGAAATTGTGGCCACTCTTTTACCTTCTCTCCACATGCTTTTGCCAATGACTTCACAATAGGTGGGTGACCTCTCTCACTTTTTCCATTTCCTTTAGGGTTATAGGCTGAAGTTAAAGCAAGCTTTATCCCCAATCGTGCAAAGAAATCATGGGCTTCATCTGCATCCAACTCACTCCTATCTGCTGTAATTTTTCCCACACAACCATATCAACAAAAGATCTCTTCTAAGAGAAAAGTACACACATCATTTGTTGTCTTAGTACGTAAAGCTTTCCCTTCCACTTGATTATTCAAGTCTTCATGAGCAAGAACAAGATACCTCATTTGCCAAAGACCTGTAGGCATTGTGACCAAATCCACCACCCACTTAAAATGAAGAGACAATGGATATGTGGTTGCAATCCATCCCGATTTCTCATAGATGAATACATTTCACATGTCGACATGTTTCCACAAAGTGAGCAACATCCTTATACATACCCTGCCACCAATATCTTTCTTTGATCTTTGTAAAAGTACCCCAAACACCTCTATGACTAGCCCACAAGCTTTCATGAAATTCTTGCATTACTTTTACTTGTGAAGCTCTGTCACCCAAAACTCGCAATGGCATACCCTGTTTCTTTTTAGCATGTTTCCATAAGTATCCATCTTTAAAAAAAAAAAACGCTTTCCTCTTGATTTTCTTAAACTCCTCATCTGACCATTCATCTCTCTTTGTTAATGTACTGAGGTATTGACCAATTCTCAGCTACTCTCCTGTATATTTTTCTTCCAGAAACACTTCTACACAAGATACAAAACATCTAAAGTGTCTTCTTTTTGTTATCCAAGCTTCTGTTAATGTTGTAGAAACACCTTGCATTGCTAAATTCACTCTTGCAACATCATTTTTAGCCATAATAAAGTCATCTTCTTCCTCCTCATCCATCATCCCATCTTCATTCTCATAACGTGCTCGAGATAACATGTCTGCACTGGGTTATCTCTTCCTGCAATATGCTGAAATTTAGGGTTCAAAGATTTGATGTATGCAATCCACCGAAGCATAGCAATGTCTGGAGTAGCACAACTAGTAATCATACCCAATACCGGCAAACAATCAGTCTCAATGACTACATGAGCACCCATAAAATACTCCTTATCACATTTAAGGGCTGTCACAATTCCCCATAATTCTCTTTTAACATGTGGATATCTTCTTTGTCATTCAGTCAATACTTTGGCACCAAAGCGAATTGCATATCTTTGTCCTTCCTCATCATCTTGCCCAATTGCCCATCCAATCTCAATTGGGCTTGTATCAACAGTAATAATAATAGGCTTTCCATGTGAATAATCAGCCTTTCTCAATGTAGGAGCAGATTTTAAGAGTTGCTTTAATTTCTTCATTGCTTTCTGATGCTTCCTTTCCCAATGAAATTTCTGACCTTTCCTTAGAAGCTGATAAAGAGCATCGGCTACATGTGCAAAGTGAGGAATCCATATCAAATAGAACACACATGCACCCAAGAATCTATACACCTCTGATACATTCGTGCATACATCTTGCATTCTATCAATCCCATCTATTTTTGCTGGTGATGGCCTTCGCCCATAAGGCCCACACATATGCCCAACAAGCAAAACCTCTTCAACTCCAAAGACAGACTTTTGTTCAGAAAGAGTTGAATGCACCTCTTTTAGACGTGTCAAAATCCTCTCACAATCCACAATATGGTCTGCAACAAACTGTCTGTATCCATGAGCATCCATCTCTTCATTCTTTTCATCCACTGCACACCCTTTGATTTGGAACATCATCCAAGAAGGGCATAGTCAATTGTGGTATAAAATCCCTAAGTACCCTATTCATAGCATTTGTCATGTGTGCCACTGAGTTTGTTGCATCTTGCGGGAGAGTACACATCCGTACTAACCCCAAAGGAGTCTTCATGGTTGTGATATCCCTGCTTTCAATTGCAAGCTGAAACTGATCATAACCCGAGTAAAGATCACCCAAAGAATAGATCGCTCTGCTTGCAAAATCCTTTGCAAATTCATCAACCACAGAACCTGCACCCACATTTCTTATGGTCACTTTATTGACCGGTTGCATGTCTTGACTAAATCTCAAAGCCCCATTCTTTTTGGGCACAGTAAACCAACGATTTGAGTACGGGGCTGAAGAAGGCTCTAAGATCTTCATGTGAATATTTTCATTTAGCAAATCCATCAACTTTGGCAAGTAATCTTTAGGTACTAGAATAGGCCTCAAGTTCCATGGTACATGTGGCACAATAAATATGAGCATAGGAGAGACAACATTTGGATCCACACAACCTATTTCACTTGGCTGAAATACAAATGCCTTCCCATGTCTAGCCAACATCGGCATAAAACAGTCTCTCTTAGCAAGCAAAAGAAACCCTTCTGCTCCAACTTTGAATTCCTGTAATGTTTCAGATGTAAACTGATGACCTATATCTTTAAGATCGCGTAAGCTTGGCTGCTTTGACACTTTTTCATACATACCCTCACTCTCTGGTGGAAGTGGCAAAGAAATTGGTTTCACCTTTTTGTCAACTATCTTATACTTTGTCTCCACAAGTGCTTCAGCCCATTGTAATCCTTCTTGTTGAGCAAACAATGCTATAACATCATATATATCCAAAGAACATACTGACAACACTTTGTTTTCAGCCTCATTTTTTGCATGTATAGTTGCTAAAATTTCAGCCATAGTGTTAGTAATATTCAACCCATAAAAGATTCCTGAAATGCCATCATTTTCAGCTAACAATCCCAATGCTCTCAGTTTCTTAGTAGCCCGTTTCATAGATATGCGTTCAGCCCTACACATAGCTTCCATAGGATTAAAAACCAACATGAACTGTTTGCTGTAAACTGAGAATTACCAATAGTAAAAACATGCTTCATTTCATCAAGAGGCGAGTACGCCCTCTAAACAGCACTATTGTAGCCCCACATTACAACAGTGCTTAATGAAAATCCAAGTCTTTGAATTCCCTTGCATTTGGAACCAAAGGAGACTCTCGAAGAGTATCATGATTTCTAGGATGATTAACACAAACAATAAGAAATTGGACTGATTTTCTCCCATCCTTTCTTTTGACTCTTGCATAAGCAGAACCATCATCAAGCACCTTTGTTTCCATACGCACACTTGTAATATAGGGTTGTCCCAAAATCACTACGTATGAGGAATTATCTTGCACAAAGAAATGTTGCTCTTCCTGTACATCACCAATCGTCACTTTTACATTAGGACATGCAGCATAGAGCTCCCCTAAAGAATTATTTGTAGCCCTCATACGCCAACCATGATCAATGTCCATAGGCCATGCACCATTTTCATACAATCCCTGCTCAATGACATTTATCTCAGAACCATGGTCAAGTAAAGCAACACAAGGAGTTTCACGTTCCCCTATTTTCACTACCATTTCAGTGGTAGCTCTAGCCCAATGATATCTTGTGTTGTGACTTTGAGGAATAAATCCTAGAGTCCCTTCTCCATATTGTTGCATTTGCCTTGCTCCACTATGCATATTGCTACAAGACAATGCATTTTCAGCCACTTTCTTCTCTTTTCCACATGCTGTCCAACCACTGATTAGTAGCATCTGGCATAGATAATCCAGTACTTCATGCTTATATTCAGCCCAAATACCCAACAAACCAGTTTCCTCTTCAAATTGCAGCAATGCACTAGTGGTATCACCAAGAAACTGACGCTTCCTTTTAATTATGTCAATGATCTCATCATGAAATTCTCGCTTGGCAATGCCAAGCAGCTCTCCCAAGGTAAATTCCACCTGACTGTTTAAGATCTGTTCTTCAAGAACCTTCTTAAGATCTTTGGCTGTCTCAATGTTAGATTGCAACTTATATCCTGGCTTCTTGCCCTTCTTTTTGCCCTCTTGTTTGTTATCATGTTTTTGCTCCTGACTGTCCTCTTCCATAACATGCTCGGGAGGTGGTTAATTTGTAGCTTTAGGCTGATCCACACGTTCTTGTCATTCTTTTAGATGTCCCTGCAATATCTTCATCTCTTTTTCATTTTGCTTCCAGAAGTATATCTGTGTTTTGTACCTTTGCTAAATATGTATACACTGAATATGCATCTACTGGTGATTCCCAACCAGTTATGCCACGAATGTCTTACCCTGCATGAGACATTTCACTATCAGTGACCTTTCTCTTTTCAGCTGCATGTAAAGCATGTGTCCATATTTCAGCCTTTGGACCAACCATCACTTGGCCATGCATTCTATCCAACTATAAACCAAAAGTAGAAGCATGTACTACTGCATAAGCATTTTGGACAGCCAAGTCTTCCAACAACTTCTGCATATCTCCCTTTCCAAAATTCAAAGCAAGAGGCAATCCCGTTTCTTGTGCATGGATCTTGCCATCTTTCCAAAAGATAAGTTGTCGTGCCAAGGCCTCCTGATAGGCAGCACAATCCTTTCTCTCGTGCTGCAAACTTTCACACCACATACATCTTTTTCCAAGCTTAGGGGCTACTGCCCGTCCCCTTTCCTCTTGTCCTTTTTCATCCAATTTTGCAACCTTTAATTGAAGATCCTGCATGCCTTTGACCAATCCATCTAAGACATCTTTCCTAACAGAGGGAACAATAGCAGGTACAACCATAGGGTTAGCCACAGAAGTAGGTGGCTTAGTGGATACATCAACTGTCTTGCCTGTAACAGTGGGCAAGCTAGAGACATGCAATCTTTCTCTTCTTCTATGCTTCTTCACAAGTGCAGTAACAACTTCCTTGACATGTCTCCACTCTATTTTCAAAAGTGCCTCTGTAGTCTGATCCTCCAGCAAATCATCAAGCTTCTCTTGAAGCTCAGGATTAGTTGCCTGTAGAAACAATTCGATTTTGTAACTTGCAAGAGCTTGCTGTTCTGCAAGATCCAACTCCTCAAATCGACTTTCAAATTCTCTTAACAATTTTGTAGCCCCATAAGACCCTTATTGGGTTGTAAAACAAACTCTTGAAAAGTCTAGCACATAATCAAACTGGCATCCTCAATGTAAAATTCTTCCCTGAGTGTCTTCTTGAAGGCTACCCACTCTGCATCCTACAAGTATAATTTAGTAATCTGTGCTTTAAGTTTATGAGAACACTAACATGTACAGAATATTGGCTCCATGTAGATTGAGCCACTCCAAAGAATTCCATCTTCTAAGCATAGGTATGTACATATGCAGATACATTCTTGCCATTGAATAACTTCACCTCACGCTCAATTGCTTGCAAAGCATTCATTACAACACTTTCTAATTGAGCTGAAGCTTGCATCACCTGTTGTTGTTGTTGTACCTGCATAAGCATATTCATATTTTGCACCAACTGTTGCAAAACATCAGTGGAGAATATATTAGAAGATTATCCTATCTTGTCTTTCCTTTTCTTTTGACGACCTTTCACATCGGGTTCACCAATGTCGGAGGGGTTTTTGTCGAAAGATCGAATCCACCAGGGATTAGAAGTAGAAGGAAGTAGAGATAGGAGATGAAAGAGAAGATAGAGAATACCAACTGGTAAACACTACAAAAACAAATCACAATGAATTGAATCAATATGTATTGAAAGAACCTGTAATCTTCACACTACCTCGAAGCAATCTCCAGGCATTAGATCTCTTGGAGCTTCTTCGTAGAATAAAACGTGCATAAAAATTACAGCTCCTTCGTTGCTGCTCGGAACCCAAATCTGATGGCTCTGTTGGCTGCGAAAGGAGGGTAAAACCCTAGCACACTTACATACGAATCTCCTAGTTCACTCCTTATTCTTCTTTAAGTTCAATCTATAGTTTTCAGCTTGTTTACAGCGATCGCGACACGCGTGATTTCATCAATCTATCTTTTTTTAAATGAAAAATCTCCTAACTAACTGAGAAAGCCACTTGCTTTTTGCATGCCATCCTAATTTAGAAGCGTTTCTAACTTTTTTAGATTTTTACAATAAATAATATCAAATATAAGGTAAAATTATCAAAAAATCTAGTATTTTTGGATAATCCATGCAACTCACACTAATACTAATGACTCAGATCACATTGACTCTCTTGATTAATAAGAAGTTGAGTGATGCATTCCATACTTTTTAACACTGTATCCTCATAACATCACGACACCGTCGCACTGTTGGAGATAGATGCAGTAATTGTGGCCATGAAATTTTAGGCCCTTGATCTCTCACATCAGTAAGAAAATCATAAGCTCTAGTAACTTTACCTAGGGAAAAATCATCTGGCTCAATCCATTGGCATGAGCGAGCCCTCCTCTTTTTACTGCTGCGTGTCTTTGCAGCCTTTGAAGACTATGCCTCTTCTTCCATATTTTCAACCTCCTCCAGTGGTGTAGGCTCCATCCTCTTAATTCTACGGGCTTTCTTCACCGGCATTGCTTCAACCTCTGCTACTTTGGCCTTCCCTTTGATATCACTCTCATCCAAACTGATCATCCTCACGTCACGATTCTCTGGCTGCTAGTGGACAAGCAAGGGCAGCACCTTTTGCAAGTGGTCGAGGATATTGGAGAACTTGAACTGGCGGGGTGGAGGCCTTAGATTCGGCGGAACAAGCCTCTCCCTAGATTGGTGGAAAAAGCCTCTCTCTAGGTGGTGTCAAAAATTTTCCCCTCCTTGGTTGGAACCCATTTCCTGGCAGATGCTTGGGATGAGGGCAAAAGTACATACCATAACCAGTCTCCCCACAATTAAGCAAACATATTCTCTTTCTTGTCTCCTTGGACCCCGATTTCCTTCATTTGCGAGGGAGAGGACCGTACTCCTTGCACTAAATTCAATGAAAGGCTTTCAAGTTGATTAGTAATGTGTTGTAGGAGCTCTTCTTGTGGCATCTCTGGTTCGGGTGGGGCTCTGCTATTTCTCTAGGCCTTGGCATGGTTGGTAAAACCTGCATAGGCTCAACTCTCCCCTTCAATTGGGCTTGATACTTCAGTTTCCTATATTTCTCCCTAGCATAAGTGACTGATTCTTCATAGGATGTGGGAAACTTGCCTTTGCTCTTCTCTCTTAGTAGAGGGTGGAGTCTGGCCAGAAAACAATCTTTCTTAAGGAAATCAGGTACTCTCTCTCCCTCGGCTAAGGAGAATGTCCATTTATCCCACAATTTTATAAACATACTTTTATATGCTTGGTACTCCCTTAGTAAGGTTTGACAAAGATCTAGGAGTTGTCTCCAAAGATCTTTAGGAGGCTCTGCATCTTGGTACTCATGCAAGAATGTGGTCTTGAGATTCTCCCAATTACCCCTTGTAGCCTCCCGGAGAGCTTGACACCACACTCGAGTCTCACCCTTTAGAACTAAAGAGAAGGCATGTACTTTGGTTGCTTCATCATCCCGACCTATGACTGGGAAGGCCATTTCTAAGTCATCCAAAAAGTCTAGAGCTTTCTCCCCTTTGTGCCCAAAAAAGCTTGGAAAATCCATGATAGGAAGATGTTGATCTAGCTCAATACAAAACAAAGATGAACACGTCTAGGCCCAAGTCATATCTTATTAAGGGTAGAATAAATGGATTCACAGATGTATTAATTTCAACAAGATAACAAGGGCCCAATAAGCCTATTATGATATTTTGGAACCTGAGCTTTGTGCTAACTATTATGTGCATGGTTTGCCTAGTAAGAGGACAGATAGGTCTGTACAAATCCCTTTGGTTCATGGGATGCACTTAGAATAGAATGAATATGTGTACATTAAATGAGATGTTATAATCCAAAATAGAGAATATTATGGGATCATGGGACAATAAGATCTCTCTCAACCTCTTGGCTCCAAAATAGAAGACCAACTTTGCTAAAAATGTATCTTTCTACCAATGCACACATCCACCCTAATGTTTTGAACCGATTGAAATTTGTAGAAAATAGGATTATTTATTTATGCATTAACTATAAATTTCCACTACAAACTTTCATGAAGCATGTTGTTGGAGCTCTGGCCTCTTAGATCCCACCATTCGAGAGATACAAAGGATTTTCTCACCAGTGATTAGCCTAGCTTTGGTGTGACTATCATCAACCTTGTAAGGTTCATAGGCTTCGATAGCGACCTTCTCAATTACTTTGAGCCTTTTTGCTAGTATTAGTTGAAGCGCATCACCATATGTAGCCTCTCGCCAATACCACACAATTCATGTGTAACTCCCCCTCCAAAAATTTGTTAATCCTTGAATTTGAAAGCGCCTTCACCACTTGAAAACGAGGCTCTTTATGGAGTGTCTTTACACTAGACACCAAGCACTCAACACAATGCCTTGACCTAGAGACTTGATGAGAGAAAGATTTCTTTTGAAGCAAAGAAAGGTGTGTGTAATTAACTTACTTTACCCGTATACATGCCGTTCGCCGATAAAGATTATTCTTCTCTTGAGCTTCTTTTGGAGACCATAGTCGTACTCTTGAGAAATGAATCCCTTGAAGAGGGTTTGATGAAGATTCCTCCTTAGTGACTCAGATATTTCTTCCTTCATAGAAATTGTAGAGTGTAGTTTGAGAAGTCCTCAATGGGGGGCATAAAAAATGAGAGCTAAGAAGATAAGTGGGTTGCCTCTTACCCACCCAACCTCCAATCCTCACTAAGAGAGCTAAAGAAGGGCACCACCTAGCCAAAGGGAGGATGGGCTAGGACATCCATTTCCTCAAAGAGAATGGAAAGAACCAAAACACAACTTCATGCGAGAGAATTTGTAGCCCATCTTAAGGAAAATGAAGATGATGGAAGGTTAAGAGAGGTGACAACTCCTAATTTCTCCCATGAATATATATATAACAATAGAAAATAAGGATTCCCCGCATATGGCAAGTCTTACTTACTAAGTTTAATAATGAATGTAGAGGAAGAATTAAAAGAGATTACATATGATCTAGACACCATATTAGAATATGAGAGAGAGAGAGAGAGAGAGAGAGAGAGAGAGAGAGAGAGAGAGAGAGAGATGAGAATAGAGGGAGACAAGATGAGAAGAGGTAGAGGAAGCTTACCATTATGTATTCATGGAATGCTACATAATAAAAGAGACTCACTAATAGCTTACTTCAAAGAGATGGACTAGCATGAGGGTGCTCTAGAGTGTTCTCATGTGCTTGTCATTGTCTCCTTTACATCTCCATGGGCACCTTATATAGTCTTCATGAGGGATTAGATTAAGCTAATCTACTTGATTAACATAATCCTAGATGATGTATGACATCTTTGAAAATATGGAGAATAGTGGATGGGACAAGTCACCACCTTGGTCATCATGCAAGAAGCCAAGGGTGGTGGTAGACAAGCTAGAGAAAGGGAGCTAGATTACAAGAGGTGGGTGTCCAAAGCACATTATTATAATATATTTA
Source organism: Lygodium microphyllum (assembly GCF_053477565.2). Taxonomy (NCBI): domain Eukaryota; kingdom Viridiplantae; phylum Streptophyta; class Polypodiopsida; order Schizaeales; family Lygodiaceae; genus Lygodium; species Lygodium microphyllum. The sequence continues at coordinate 69,639,673 of NC_141154.1, read as the reverse complement.
CAAGAAGGATAAAATGGAAAGTTGATGTGATAAGGGTAAAAGAGAGAAGAAAATTGCATGCAGCCAACAATTCGTGCCTTCGTAACGTCAAATTGGTGAAGAATCTGAAAAAATTTTCTTCTGCAACTTTGTAGGTCAGGTCAAAATCGATTGGACATCACAAATTTTTTTTTGAAATTCGATTTCTAGTGGGATTTATTGAAATTATAAAAAACGGCTTCCAAAAGCTGCTTTGACTTTAGTTCCTTATATATATATATATATAAATACATATCATCATGTGACAGAGGGGGTCTATGCTTGTAAGCTTTTGTGTAAGATCCAAATGACACCATGATGTGGACAGTGATTTGTATACAAGGGTGAGGTGTCCTCTAATGATGGTGATAGATCCCAAATCTTGGTGATACAGGTGGAACCCACGTGTAGTTGGAGGCTAGTCCTTTGAAAAAATCCATGTACTCACTCAACCCCTAGGTGTAATCCATTTCCACCTTCACTAAGATAACCCATCCCTTTTACCCTTTACATTGACATCCCTCCTAAGAACTTGTTCCCCCACTTGCTAGAGTTATCATAATTGAGAAGCAATAATGTAGCATACCTAGTGCTTGAAGAGTAAACCCAAAGTGATATGGTAAGGCTCTTGATAGGGGTTTTGGCCAAATTTTGTGGTAGAAATTCAGTTTGTAAAAAATTCGGATCAATATCTTTTTCTGACATGCTCCAAACTTTACTGTTAAGTGCTTCGTTCGAATAGGAAAGTGTGAGCTTAGATTTGAATCAAAAAGTTGGTTTACTGGAGCATCCAATCAAAATTTATGGTTGAGTTAGTACTTGTAGGTATTGCAAGGCTACACTTTCCACATGCTAATGTAGTACCTATAGGTACTGCAAGACTGCACTTTTCACAGGCAGGGAAACATAGTATTATGGAGCTAGTCAAAGATGTTGGTTCTAATAGGATGTATATTATTTTGATATACATTATGGGTACTTTTACACATGCTTTCATGGATTATGATGACTCTCAAATGGCATTGAAAGTGATAGATCTGAGTTTGGTTGAGCAAGTACTTATCCATTAGTTGCAACAACATACTTGTCAATTGGTTTAACAAGGTGTAATGTAGGCCCTTATCAATCTCTATGATAAAAGTGCATTACAAGGATGTATATGTAATGTTGAAGCTAAAAGGATGTTGTTGGGATTATTAATCATGAAAAATGAGAGTTCTAAGCTGATTTGCGGGTATCAATGAAGTATTTTTGTAGTAGCGGTACTACTCTTCTATAGTCTTTTCAAGGCAGCGATGTATTATATTTGTTAGTATCATTGCTTGATCATAAATCTCACCAACAATTAGAATATGTATTGATATTACTTTTCACTCTAACACCATAATGGGAAATATGGGAATTTCCCATAAGTTTGGGAAACATGATCAAATCTTTTGATTTTTCATAACTTGAACACTATAACTCGAAATCAAGCGCTCTATAGCTCAATAGATTCAGTTTTTCAAGCGCTTTCCAATGATAGGTCACATCATATGGTTTTGAAAAACTTATGGGTATGTTATCCGGGTGCCACCTTTTTAGTATTCAAAAAATGGGAATTAGGAGTTTCCCAAACTCACTAATATTGTGTTTTCTCTTTTCTGAGATTGATGCTAATCAATGGGTGTGAGGTGTCTGCCAGTCTCAATCCAAGATGCACCTTTTAGTAGTCTATCACTAGGCTTTCCAAAATGACACCGCTCGGCGCTCCCTTGGAGTATCATGGGATTTGTCACTTAGGCCCTACTGAGTCTACATCGCAATGGAAGAGTTTCAACCGAACCCACTCGGATCGACCTGAATTTTTAGGTTCCTAAATTCAGACAGGTCTCCTAACAACTAGCTAGCATCAGTAATTTTAAGTTTCCACTTCTTATAGAATTACTCGAATTGAAGTGGACTTGCCATTGAACTTGGTTCAAAGATAATGGGAAACAGAGGGGAGTGTGGTATATCAACCCTCCTGCCCATAAGGCAAAATTCCATTCCAACCCCCTAAAACAATGCAAGTCAGTTCTACCTAACAATTAGTTGGTCAATTTATTGTCTTCCTATTTCTATCGCCGATTTAGAAAAGCTCCCAACTAACTGGGACCACCCTAGTATTAGATGGAATTGCAATCCCACCTGCCTTCCTATGATTGCGGTATCATCTTTAGTTTTTTAATTACCTATATCACAATTATTGAAACATGTATAACTAGCTTTCTTAATTAGTTCGTTAAATCATAGGTTCTTTCACGTAATTTATTTCACGAACACACATACAATTCAGACAACCCTTGAATAAAAAACGAATTTCTTTATTATATTGGGAGTTTATTATAATTCCCATCATTTTGATCCTACAGAAGATATATAGAATTCCATGAGGGTATTCTGTTCACCAAGATTCCTTCCTTATAACTAGTATTAGGGTTCCACGATCCCATCCTGGGTTGCCATGGGGCTCGTTAGATTCTAGGAGTAATGCAGAATTTATAGCCAGAGTCCCCCTTGGCATCCACATTTCCTACTGCTCGAGACTATCTCTATAGACAAATCTTTCCGCTACGGAGCCGGTCTAAGCCTCTCGAAGTGATAATCACAACCACTTGGAGTAGGGTCTCACAGCTAACTTGGGGGTAGCCTAACACGATCTTTCCTTTTATTCTATTTGTCAAAGTTTTTAATCAGAGATCTAGATTCTAGGAAACACAAACAATCCTTTCAAACAATGACAATCACATCATCGTGCAATTCACACCTTCACATAGCCAAGGTAGATCCTTAACCCAAGGTAACCTTACATTCTAACGAACATTCTTCTTTCCATAAAGAAGTGTTGAGTACAAATCTTTCAATGTTGTTAAGCAAGACACGAATTTCCCATCTAGGGCTAACTTACCCAACACGAGAAAATTTCCTTTAGTTAGTATTTAAAAAATAATTGTGACAATAATTTCACAAGATGATTTACAAGATTCTTTGAATAGAATTTCACTTTTTAAGCTTTAATCAACTCCTAACCATTGTCACGTTTGACAATAAATATATCGAGTTATTTTACTAATCTCGAGTGCACATATATAAGGGACTTTTAATCAATCCCTATATAGGAAATCTTGCTAAATGTAGGAAATGTTGTAGTATTTTCTATGTGTGTATGCATGTATTCCCTATATACAACTAGTGAATCACATTCCCCACATCTAATAGTAGGGAATTAAAGGTCAATATAGACTATTTTCTACCTTCTTTCAAAATTCCCTATATAAGAGTATACGTGAACATAATTCCCTATTCTCCTTGTAGGGAAACATAGGCCACTATGAAGATTTCCTATGTTCTCTCAAAATTCCCTATATAACAAAATTATGTAAGAATGCCATTTCCTAATTGTAATAGTAGGAAACTATAAGTACATAGAGAATTTTCTACCTTCTCTCAAAATTCTCTGTGTACGAGAATATAAGAAATTCAAGCTTTGATCTAGCCCGTAAACACAATATCAAAATTAATGATATTGAAAGTAACCATATGGAGGTGAACCTAGATTTTCTAACCCCCCCGCACACACATATGAAAATGTTTCATGCACACATGTTTGCATGTATGCACGCGCGCGCGCGCGCGCACACACACACACACACACACACACACACACACACACACACACACACACACACACACACACACACACACACACACACACACACACACACACACACACACACACACACACACACGAGCACGTGTGCACATGCATACACATGCACATAGATACACACACATGCAAGGCTCTTCACTTTTAATCAAAAGGCCATATCTAAATATAGTCACGGCTTGTTTATCCTAGCACTAAATGTTGGAAATGACCACCATGTTGCAGAAAAAGGAGGCCTCAAACCAAGTAATTACATACCTATTTTGTGCAATGTTACTCTATTTTCTCTAACCTTTTTCGATGATGTAACCATTTAATGCACATGTTTTAATATTTCATGTAGACATAGGATATTGTATAATGGCACACACGGCAATGTTTCAATAGGGCTTAATGTATTTTCTTACTGTTATTGTTGTTTTATTGCAAAGGTTGTTTTGGGCAGGAGGTAGAGGTGCTCATCTCTCTCTCTCTCTCTCTCTCTCTCTCTTTCTCCTTTCTTTCCCCTCCTCTCTCTATGTGTTGTTTCTCTTTTATGTTGTGTTTTCAATAGAATTTGATGTTGGTTCTAATTGTTGCTTTCTTGTAGAGTTTATTTAAAGCAAGAGACAAATGTGTTAATCTCTCTCTCTGTTTGGTTTTTTTTTGCTGCTATCTTTTCAATACAACATGATGTTAGTTCTAACCCTTGTTATTGTTTTATTGTAGAGATCATTTTAGGTGGCATTGCATAAGTGCTCATCTCTCTCTCCCTCTCTCTTTCTCTCTCTATGTTTTCTCTTTTCTACTATTTTTTCAGTATACCTTTATGTAAATAGTAACTCTTGCTATTGTCTTTTGCAGAGATCAATTTGGGCAAGATTGGATAGGTGCTCATTTTTTTCTCTCTCATGTGTACTCACACACACACTCTCTTTCTTCCTCTCTGCATTATCCCTTTTCTACTATCTTTACAATAGGGTTTGATGCTAGTTCTAGCTTAAGGATCAATTTTTGTTGTAGCACTTAACACAAGGAAGAGTAGAGATTCTGTAGCTCAATTTACGCGTAAATTTGCTATATTTTGTGGTGCCAAAATTTGTTCATTTAATTAGTGACTTTTATGCTTGATGGGATTGATGTTTTCTTATGTCTATCGTTTGCAATGGATTTTGATCAGCAACGATTCAATCTTATCTTCAACAGATCAGCTTATAGGTAAATTGGCCCTATTTTGTATTGCTTCTATTCATGGAGTTATCTAGATATTTTTTGTTAAAAGGGATTTGTGCAAGTATTTTTGTTAAAAGAGATTCATGCAAGTATTTTTTTGTACATGTAGGTATTGTACAAGGTTTAGGTGAAGCACATAATTCTCGATCGACTATTTTGATGTGGTGAGTGATTCCTTTGTGTTGGATGATATGGATCTGTTGGAGGTCGATGGTTCAAAAGTCTTATGCTTTATTGCACCTGTGTGTCCATTCGGATCTCCATGCCAATTGGCAATGATCCATGAAACTCTTGTACCATATCATTTACATAATGCACAAATTGTTCAGTCATAGAATATCTCAGGTGTCAATTTAATGTGCTTATTAAGATTTGCATGCCATGTGACTGCTATCCTTGTAACAATGACTCTATAATACCCACGTTTCATACAATATATTGAGTCAAATCAGACTCCTATTCATTATAATAAAATTTATTTTGGCAAAATTCTCTGAGTATTCTTATGCTATTCTTTTCATTATATTTCATGTAAATGGTATGATTAAAGTGATGCCTTGAAATTGAATCTCTACTTTGTGTCAATGTGCATATCCACATGCATTTCGATATCGATGTTTATGTTTGTTTACAAAAGTGTAAACATCTCTTAATGCCATGTTGATTTGTATGGCATATTGATGATTACTAGATAGACTTAAAATGCTTATTATTTAGGGTTTAATACATAATTCTTTACATCTAATGCCTAGGTTATAATGCTTGAGAGAAGAACAAGCATTCCCTCGATAGAATTACGTAACAGAAAAGATGAAGAAGGGAATTGGATCATTGATACGTATCATTGCTCATCTTGGCTACATATGTGTCCAAGTATGAAGGGAGCTTTCAGGGTGAAAGCATATGCAATTGTAGATGTATCAAAGCACTGGAAGGGTAAAATTTTAGCTCTCAGACAAAGGAATGTTGATTCTCACCTTGTAACGGAGGTGTTTGAACAACATGTATTCATGCAAAAACAAATATATATTGCACCCACTATACCCTTTCAATGAAACATTGCAAACAGTAAGTATTTGCAACTCATTGAGAATGAGAAATTTCATGATATCTATGTAACTACTTGTTTCATATTTACAGAAGTATACCCTTCGGATTGCTTTGAGTGGCATACTGTTGAGAGTCTCACAAGTTCTTGTAAGTGTTACCACCTCAAAATTGGTAGATTACTCTTTGAGGGGTGTAAATCTAAGAAGCTCACAGAGGACCTTGTCTTTTTCTATGACTCCAAGTACATATTGCCCAAGGGGGGTCGATAATATGGAACCCTTGAGTCTATGCACATATCGAATCTCAATAGCATAGAATGGCCATTGTGTAGTAGCGACATTTTGCACATGTGTAGCACAAAAATTTTAGCAGACATTGAAATGATCTATTGCAATTTTGGCACACATATTCAATGAATATAAGGTTTTGAGACATATCAAAAGCACGTACATCATAAAAAGTGCATCAGAGGATTATGTAACAAGGATTCTAGGCAAAACTTGGACATAAAAAATGACTCACAGTCCTGACATAGTGAAGTGTCGAGTCACAACAAGGGACATGTCTTTTAGGCAAAAATTTTCTCTCTTAGTTGACTATTATCTTACTTTGGGATGAATCGACTAACTTTCCTTTCAAATTATAGGTACTTTGTCACACGACAGACTTTATGCCTAGTGTTTAAGTATCATAGATGGAGGTCGCTCAAGGGTAAATGGTTGTGCCTTGATCAAGACATGCATAAAAGTGTAGCTGTGGATGTTATTGTCATTTATGAGGGCTGCGAGCCCAAAGTGTTGCAAATGGAGGATGATTGGCCCTTGAGTATAATGCACTAGGAAATTACAATATTAATGCAGAATCTACCTATTAGCTTCTATTTTAAACTAGATGGTAGGAAAATTCAAAGCCGAGCTAAGATACTGTTACCAATGGAAAGTGTGTGGCTCCACATATTTTAGAAATTGTAGAGTCTCCCTAAAAATTCCAACACCATAAGTTGTAATATCCAACACCTATAAATTTTCAGATTTTTTTGGCCAATAGAATATTGTCACTTGCAAACTTGCAATATTTAAAAATTATGGTATTTATGCAAAATCATACATTTGTTATACACTTTTCACATCAACACATTTACATATGCATGTAAACTTTACAAAGACATAAGTAAAGCCATAACTAAATATCGTATGCGAACATACCTTAATGGTTTAAAACTTAAGATTTTTAAGGTAGAACTAGTTTAGCTCTTATTTCATTGTTTCATTTCACACTTTTGGTCTTCATCTCTTTATATCCACCACATCCCTCCTACCTGCTACGATGGATGCTTGCACACACTTTGATTAGTGGATCCATGAGACTATCTTTGCTAGCTAGGGTGATGAGATATTTCAGGTTTTCTCTAAGAACTTCAACCTTGAAAGCGTGCTCTCATCATTGTATCCCCCCCTTCAGGTTTTGGAAGACTTTGTGAGCACCATTGCTACCTACACATGCTCCGTCGAGGGATTGTACATGACTTGGGTGCTTCTAGAACAGCTCATGGTATTTCAGGTAGGGAAGAATCACCAAAAAGTGGTGAATAGTTGTCTGGGCCACATGGATCCTTCGCATAGAGTACGCACTGTTCCCATGGGCGGTGTACCAGGTACAACACCTTTGGATCTCGTGGAGTGTGATAGCACATTGACAATTTACCTCCTTGCATTGGATACACACACATGTTGTCGCTATCACATACATGGGAGAAGAACCAGTTGAAGAGCCCATAAATGTTGAAGAGGAACATCGGGTGGTGGCAGAGAAAGGGTTGGCTCTCATGGTGCCATCTTCCTCAGAACACCCACAAGTTGATAAACCCAACCTTGCCTCCTTAACGCCCATTGAAGTAGATGGTGTACAATACTTGCTTCTATCAGATATGTTGCAATACTTGGAAATGAAGGAAGAAGAGTTGTTTTCCATCCTAGTCAGGGATTCGATGGAAGACTTGATTGATTATGATTACATGGATGTGCATCCAACGATAGCAGAGATTGGAAGATATGATGGCACAAGCTTAGATACAATGAGTGCCACCATAGCAGTACAAGAGCATATTACCTCGATTGAAGAAGATTATCTTGTGCCAGATGTTGAATTTGAAGCACTATAACATGATCTGTTCATACCAAGGCCCCAGCTTCCTACCAAGGAGTTTGTAGATCTCTCTGCCCAAAGAGGTGCCTCATTGACACATGAGGAAATGAAGATGCAAGATGATGTGGAGAAGGTGAGACTTCGTACTACCATATATTTTTATGTGACGAAACTTGACGGTAGGGTGCGTTGGGTCCCTGGAGTCCATCGGTGAAATCTTGGCCCAAAAAGATACCTGCAGCTGCCCTTTGGCATCTAAGGCCACTTTCTGGGCCAAGACTTAAGACATGGTATTATCCATGTCTAGTATTTGTGGCAACTTGTCAAGTGTCTTTAGGTAGTGGATTGGCTTTCTATTTGAGAGTATGTACAAAGGCAATGCGTGAATGGGGATACATGGTATGGCATCCAATGTCATAGTAGGCTCTTTTGTATGTTGTAGCAAGTCCTTTTATGTGTATATCAGTGGCTAATTTTTTTAATGACTAATATTCTTTATGGCAGGGCATGACTTTGGGGGATGAACAATCAGACTAATGGAGTGTTTCTCAAGTCTAACATATAAAGTCAAACTCAAAAGAGCCTATATCTTCAAGCAAGTATGTAAAGTTTTACAATGGCAAGTGCTATATAGTCTTGTACTCTGATCCAAGAGAATAATGAGAGGAACATTTTGTATTTTCTTAGTTGGGAGACCAGAGCATTGTGGTAATCAAACATATTTTGTCTGGTATAGTGGTGTGTATATGTGATTATCCTCTTTTTTCACAATTGCAAGCCTATGTACTGCAGGAGACCCTTTTCTCAACAACTCAAAATGCCAATGGAATTGCAAGTTCCATGCTTAAATTTGCAGTTCAGATAATGCCTTTTGTTAGAATATAGTGCTTCTAGATTATCTTATCACTGTAATTGTGTAATTGTCATTGTAATTGTGGTGGAAAATTGAAAGTTTTAGTTTAAAAAACAAGCTTGAACAAATTGAAAGTCTACAATACTATCAACCAACCATCATATATGTATTTTTTTCGTTGAATCATAGATGGACTCTACTCTTGTTGTGTTTAGGATATGTCTTGGGTACAACACATTCTCAGAGATGTTTCAAAAGCTCAATTTCCCCAATCCTTGACATGAGAAGACCAAGGGCTCATATCATTCTTATTTCTCTACACACACAAGAAGGAACTTTTAATCATTTCCTACATAGGAAAAAAAAGAAAATTTCCTATCAATTCCCTAGTTCAGAATACACATAAGTAGGGAAAGTAAATGATAGGGAAAATAGAACATTTCCTAGTAGTTAGAAAAAATTCCTACATAGAGAAAATTCCATATGTAGAAAAATTCCTACATAGGGAAATTTTCCTATGAAGGAAATTTCCTATGTAATTCCCTAGAGAAATTCTTACATAGAAAAATTTTCCTATGTGATTCCCTAGTTTCTCTAACTAGGAAATGTTCTATTTTTCCTATCATTTACTTTCCCTACTTATGTGTTTTTAACTAGGGAATTGATAGGGAATTCTCTTTTTTTCCTATGAGGTAGGGAATGATTAAAAGTTCATTGTGATAACGTCCTTTATTCTTTTCGTCCAATAACCTCACGCACCTATTTCCATCATGATTCTACAAACTATAATCTCGATTAATCTATCTACAAATAATAGGTAGTAGTTAATTGTTTGTGCGTGTATTAATACACTCTCTAGATGAAACTGACATATGTGTAAGTGTAAATATGGAAGCTAATATTTTATGTACTTAATTTTTATATGGATGCTCCATGCAATCTAACAAGTAATTCTTATACCAATTAATGAAAGTTTTTGACAAAACCTTATTATTTTATGTGGCAATATGAAAATAATAGCATATTTATGAGTTGTGAACAACTTGGTTTGGCACGATGCCATTTAGGAATTTTGTCTTTGCTTGCACTTGGGTTTACCACACTCGATGTTCCTTTTGGTAGTGGCGATTTCGACAACCTTGGATACTCTCGTATCTTTGGCAATACCTATTCTTTGATCGATTGTGGTGGATTTCATGGTCTTTTTGTCACGTTGCTTTGGAGCCATCGTTTGCGAGTGGGTTCGAGAGATAGAAAAGGTGGAATGAATCCGGGATGGGAGAGTGTGAGAGCAGCTTGAAGTTAAAGATCACATTAGGGGGAGGTTAGTTAATTCATTTTCTCTCTAACCCCCTCTCTAATTCCCTCTCTTGCAGCCTCTCGAGATCTTCTTCCCTCTCTCTCTCTTTCTAATTCTCCCCCTCTCTAGCTCCCTCTCGTAGTCTCTTGGTGGGGGGGGGGAGGAAGGGTATCCTTCTACCTCCCTCCCTTTACCTACCTCTTGCTCTATACTCTTGAGAAGGGCCTCTCCCCTCTTGCTTGAACCTCCCTCAAGTGCTCCCCATGCCTCTTATTTATAGATAAGTTAGAAAAGAAGGGTTGTGGCTAAGAAGAAAAGCACTTTATGGAGGGTATCTTGGAAAAATCAGTAATCTGAAGCTTCCAAGATGCAATCTGATGCTCAAATCGTAAATTTGATGGTTCCATTGGCTCCAAAAGGGGGACTAAAACCTCAGGACATTTATTCAAAAATCTTAATCTAGATCACTCATTCTTTTTCTCCCCGTTCGAACTGCTGTTGGTTGCCTGTAAACTGCAATTGCGACACGCACGATTTTTCCAATCCTTCTTTTTGCATTAAATATTCAAAATTGACTGAAAAAGCCACTTTACATGACACCCTATTCTAGAAGTTTACATAGCTTTATAAGACATTTACAATAAATAATATCCAAAATATACTAGTTTTGTCCAAAAAACTAATATTTTTGGACCATCCGTCCTATAGACAGTGACACTAATGACTAATATGACTCATAACTGTTGTTCATGTGGTAACTTCTAAATGAGCGGCTACAATCCCTGTCAATCCAAAAAAAATGTCACGTTTACGATCCTTGTTCTTTTTTTTCACTCGAGATCTTCTCTATTTAATGATTTTAGAGTTTTTCAAGTCCATTTTGCAAGAATTCGGAAAGATTTTAAATCAAAGTTAGGATATCACATTCTCTCTCTCTTAGAGGAATTGAGATGTCCTCATCTTGAATAAAACTGGGGATATTGGTTACATAGTGACTCATGGTCAAAAGCCAAGTGGTATCCTCTTCAAGGTAGTCTTTCCACTAGATGAGATACTCTCTAAGGGTTCTACTCAATTTTCTCTCCCTTACATCAATTACTTTGTCAAGTTGTAGCTTAAGCTTGGTTAGGCATTACAACTTGTTGATCATCAAGGATATGGTTAGGGTTAACTACGTATGCTTTCAATAAGCTAACATGAAATGCATTGTGGATTTTTATATTCTCACGGAGTTGTATCTTGTAAGCGCTTGGTCCTAAGCACTTGAGAACCTTATAGGGTCCACAATATCTTAGACTTAGCTTCTTAAATTCTCCTAAATACAAAGAACTCTTCTTTGGATGGACATGGACAAAGATCATGTCTCCTTCTTTGAAGATTCGTTCTTGCCTTTTTAGATCAACATACTATTTTTGTTTGTCCTTGGCAAGTTGAATATCTTGTCTGATAATCTTGATTTGATCATCCATTTCTTCTAACATTTTTCTCGAAGCTTCTACCCTTAGAGTAGGATCGGAAAAATTAAGTGGCATACAGAAATCTTGATCATATAATGCCTAAAATGGAGTCATCTGAATACTTCAATGATAGGAGGCATTATAAGCAAATTCCAGTAAGTGTAGATATTGAATCAACATTTTCGGTCCCTTACTACAATATGCATGCAGAATATCCTCAATCACTTAAAATAACTCGTTCTATCTGCCACACCATCAGTTAGTGGATGACAAGCAGTATTGAAACAAAGTTGGGTTCCAATGCCTTTAAATAAACTCTTTCAGAAATGTTATGTGAAAAGAGCATCATGATCATTGATAATCCTTTTAAGTAACCAATGTAATCTAAAAATCTCTTTTATAAAAACTCTTACAATATCTAAAGCTTTGTAATTGGTTTTTGTTGGAATACGATGAACGACCTTTGTTAGCATGTCTACTATTACCATTATGGAGTTATATCCTCCTTGAATAGAAGATAACCCAACTACAAAGTCCATGCTAATAAACTCCCATTTCATTTGGGGAATGTCAAGTGGCTGGAGTTTTCCTAGTAACGTGACACGTTCAAATTTTACCCTTTGGCAATTTAGACATTCAGTGACATACTTAAGTACATCAGCCTTGAGTCTTTGCTAATAATAGCTTTTCCTGATAGCATTAAGAGTTTTTGCATACCCTGGGTGTCTTGAAAAAGGAGAGTCATGTGCTTCCCAAAGTATCCTTCTCTTGAGAGTTTGACTTGAAGGAATGCATAGTCTCATTCTGAAATAAACAAGTCCTCTGTCTTCATTTGTAGAGAATTCTTGATACTTAGTCTTGAATTTGAAATCTTGTTCCTTATTTTGAACTTTTCAAAATAATTGTTGATAGTATGGGTCCTTATTTGCTTCATCCTTAGTCAACTCGATGATAGGATTAGTTGGCATTGATACCATTGTAGCCAGAGTTTCTGCCCTAGATGGTTCTTCGGCGACAATAAGAGCATTAAGGAAGGCTTTACAACTAAGGGCATCTACTACTACATTTTCTTTACCAGGTTTGAACTTAATTTCAAAGTCATACTCCTGCAAAATTGCGATCCACCGTCGTTGCCTCATATTAAGATTAGGTTGAGTAAAAATCCACTTAAAATTCTTATGATCTGTGACTAAGGAAAACTTATTTCCAACTAAGGTCTCCATAATTTGAGTGTGAATCAAGGCTAACAACTCCAGGTCGTGAGTAGCATATCTCTTTTCATGGGCTTTCAATTTTCTCGAAGAGTAAGCTACAGGATGACCTTCCTACATTAGTACACATCCCAATGCAAGAGAGTTGGCATTTGTGACAACTTCAAATTCCTTGCTTAAGTTAGGTAGCCTTAAGATAGAAGCAGTTATCAAACTATGCTTTAGTTTCTCAAAGCTAGATTGTTCAATTGGCATCCAGATAATGGCAACTTGCTTTTTGAGTAGGTCTATAAGAGGTGCTATAATTTAGGCATAGTTTTTGATGAATATCCTATACCATCCTGTTAGACCTAGAAAACTTCTCACTTTCTTGATAGTGGTTGGGGACCATTTTCTCAAGGTTCACTTGCTACACCCGCCATGACTCACACTCAACACACTTTAGCACACAAAATTTCATTGTCTAAGTGCACTCGACTAGAGGTGGATGTGGATGAAGGCGATGAGCTTGACGCTACCAATGATGACAGGTCTACACAGCCATGTATATATGCATAGGTTTTAGTTTGTAATAGTTGTACTTCTTGTTTGGCTTCATCATAGTTACTAGTTACATTTTGTTTGTACTTAGAACTAATTATATAATTGCATTAGAGGGCTTTGAGTATCCTAGAGGGGCTCTATTTAATACTACTCAATGTGGCTTGTCACGAGATGCAAAGCCTTTGGTAAGGTATAACTATATTCTCAAAGTTTGTCTTTATGCCATTTAGTTTCCATATTTTAGATCATTTAGCTGCATGTTGGTGGGTTCAAGTCCTAACCATCCCAGTCATCCAATGGGTTGTGCTAGGTGTTAGGGCTCAAATTGCATAATCTATTTAGTATTTTTATACCTTAGGACTTATATGCATGTATGCTTATAGGATCAGCATGTGTAAAGCGACTTTAGATGTGATATTTTACCTGAAGTGAAGGCACCTATTGTGGGTATCAAGAGTTGTAACCTTTTAGGATTTTTGTGATCATGAATGAAAAATTAATCAAAACAATGCCTAAATATGATCACTAATGTCTAGTTCTATCTATCTGTGTTGGTTTTTGAAAAACTAATGTTGTCTATTTTGAGTTATTCATTCAAAAATGGTAGTGATGATTGTAAATAGTGTGACATTTTTCAAGACAATAGTTTTTTATTAATGAATATAATATGCATTTTGTGTCTGCATATTTTTCTTGAATATTAAATACTTAAAATGATTGTAAGTTGATTCAGGAAGTTATCTGCACAGCAACAGAGTAATTTCAGGCAGTGTGGTGTTTTTTGTATTTCTATTGTGGTCTCTGAGAGTCCATAACACTAAAGAAGGATCATCTTGGCTAAGGAAATATGTAGATGTATTTCCAAAAGGGTTGATAGAACTTTCCTCACCAAGAGAATTTGATCATGAGATCAAGCTAACACAAATAGTTGCTCCTATAGTAAAATGACCCTATCGTATGTCTATTCTTGAAGCCATTGAGTTGAAAAAATAACTCAAGCAACTCTTGGACCAAGGATACATCATGCCAAGTAATTCACCATGGGCAGCCTTGGTGCTATTTCAAAAGAAGGATAGGACTCTCTGTCTTTACATCCACTACCATTGCTAAACCAAGTGACAATCAAAAATTAGTATTCAATTCCAAGGATAGACAAACTACTCAACCATCTTCAAGGTGCAAATATATTCTTTAAAAATGATTTAAGATCAAGTTACTACCAAATAAGGATCAAAGAAGAAGACATTCCAAAAATTGTATTTAACACAAGGTATGGTCATTAATGAATTCATCGTGACGTCTTTTGGATTAACCAATGCACATGCAACCTTTAATTGGTTAATGCAAGAAATGTTTTGGCCCTATCTTGATGACTTTGTCCTTGTCTTCTTCAATGACATCCTGACCTACTCAAAGAAAGATGAGGATCATGTGCCACAAATCTGAGTTGTCCTTGAAACAATGAGGACATATAAACTTTATGCCAATAAAAGAAAAAATGTAGTTTCTTTAAAGAGGCATATTGAGTATCTTGGATTTATAGTATCTGATGTGAAGGGATTGTGGTAAATCTTGCCAAGATTAAAGATGTGCAAGAGTGGGCACCCCCAACAATGGTCAAAGTAGTCTGAAGTTTTTTGGGCTTAACAAGATGGTATATGATTTTTATCGAGGACTATGCTTTGATTGCCACACCCTTGATTAGCTTACTCAAGAAGCAAGTTATTATTGTGTAGACTCCCAATGAATAGTCTAGCTTTGAGAAGCTTAAACAAATCCTAGTCATAGCTCCTATCTCAAAACTACTTGACTTGAGCTAAGAATTGGAAGTTGTCACTAATGCAAGCTCTCTTGCCTTGGGTTTCGCTCTCATAAAATAAGGTCACTTGATAGCCTATTCTTCTAGGAAGCTAAAGACCCATGAGAATAATTACACTACCCATGATCTAGTGCAACTTGCTATAATTCATACTCTCGAATTATGGAGACACTATTTTCTTGGTAGTAAGTTCAATTTAGTCATGGACCATAAGAGTCTCATATGGATCTTCAACAGTCAGACCTAAACAATAGGCAACATCAATGAATTGAAGTCTTACAAAAATATGACTTTGAGATAAAGTATAGGTTGGGTAAGGAGAATGCCCTTGTAGATGCCCTAAGCTACAAAGCATTTCTCTATACCCTCATCTCAAAAGAACCCTCTAAAGCAAGATCTCTAGTGACAATGGTGTCAATGCCCAATAATCCAATTATAGAAATGGCCAAAGAAGAACCATGTAAGGATTCAAAGTATCAATAGATGATAATTAAAGAGATCCTATCCAAGGAGATAAACCTTAGGATCAAGCTCAAGTATTTGAACTTCTCCACAATGGTAGGACTTTTCTACTTTAAGATAAGACTATGCAAGGAATAAAGATCTCAAGAAGAAGATACTTTCTAAAGCTTATAATTCCCCTTTCTTAGGACATTCGGGCTATGCAAAGATCACAACACTATAAGAATACTTCTATTGGGAAAAGTTCAAAGGAGATGTGCTTAAATATGTTAGTGAACGCTTGAGCTACCATTAGGCACATTAGTATGCCATGAAAGTTCCAACCACTTGACATCCCACAAATGAAATGGAAATTTATCAGCATGGACTTTGTAGTAGAATTACCCTATATCTAGGGAGGATATAATTCAATCCTAGTGATTGTGGATATATTGACTAAGGTTGCTCACCTTATGCTAGTTAAGACCAATAAGGCTTTAAATACTACAAGGCTCTTTCTAAGGGATATCTTTAGGCTATGGTATTTCCTAAAAGAATTATCACTGATCATGACTCTCTTTTCACTTCTCACTTCTAGAAGAGCTCATCTGAGGCCATTTGTACCCAACTTTAATTTTAATATCATCTTTCATCCCCAAATTGATGGACAAAATGAGAGGGCTAATCATGTCATTGAAGACATACTTAGAGCTTACTACTGCAAGAAACCCAAACGATGGATAGAATACATACCTTGGTGGAGTTTTCTTACAATGCATCCTATTATCTAAGCATTTAGATGACCCAATTTCAAGCTTTGTATGGGCAAGAATGTCTAATCCCATTAAACATTTCAAACCCAATCCTAAAGGTAGAAGATAAAGATGTTGTAAGAGATGGACAAACAAGTTAAGGCTATTAGACAAGATATCTAGGTTACTAAGGATCGATAGAAAGCATATGCTAATCTAGAAAGACAAGAATGGATCTTCAAAGAAGGAGACAAACTTAGCAGTCTAATCACATCATTGAAGACATACTTAGAGCTTACTGCTGCAAGAAACCCAAATGATGGATACAGTACATACCTTTGTGGAGTTTGCTTACAATGCATCCTATTATTAAAGCATTCACATGACCCAATTTCAAGCTTTGTATGGGCAAGAATGTCTAATCCCATTAAATATTTCAGACCCTACCCTAAAGGTAGAAGATAAAGATGTTGTAAGAGATGGACAAACATGTTAAGGCTATTAGACAAGATATCCAGGCTACCAAGGATCAGCAAAAAGCATATGCTAATCTAGAAAGAAAAGAATGGATCTTCAAAGAAGGAGAAGATTATTAAGTGTTTGGGACTCAATTCTTACAAGTTACAACTAATTGAACACTTGAAAGTTAACAATCTATTTTATGTTAGCCTACTAAAAGGTTATGTAGCAAATCATGATCATATTCTTGATGATTAACAAGTTATAAGGCCAAGTGAAGGAGTCCTTGAGCTTCAACTTGATATAATACTTGATGTAGAAGAATGCACCCTCAAAAGTAGAACTGTTAAGGAATATCTTATCCCAGTGGAAAGACGATCTTGAAGAGGATGCCACTTGGATTAATGAAGATATTCTATGTAAGCAATATCCTCAATTTCTTTCGAGATGAGGATATCTTGATTTCTCTATGTCATGTTCCTCTCCTCCCCCTTAGTGTGAATGGGGTCTTAGGAGGAGGGGTGACAATTAATTGACTTAACCTTAGAAAAAATTTGGTTACAAGAAAAGGCCTGATATTAGTCAAATTGCACCACTATCATCAATGTAAACGCCACCATCTTGCATCACCAACAATCACATGATCGATCCAAAGCCTCACAATCATTGCATGATGACGTCCTCTTAGCAATCATCTCGATTATGACACAACCATTTGTTTATCTCAATCCGCTCCCACTACGAGAATTGACATCACAAAGCATTAAAAGCTAAGGCTATAAAGAGCCTTAGCATTATCCTAAGCTAGATTGATTTTCCCTTGTGCATGCCAATTGTTGCTTGCACAGAGAGAGAGAGAGAGAGAGAGAGAGAGAGAGAGAGAGAGAGAGAGAGAGAGAGAGAGAGAGAGAGAGAGAGAGAGAGAGAGAGAGAGAGAGAGAGAGAGAGGATGAGTGAGAAGAAGGGAGGGAAGTGTAAGAAAGAAGGATAGAAGGAAAGAAAGTTAGGAAGGGAGAAAGAAGAAGAAGAGACAAGAAGAAGGGTAGAAGAAAGAACAAGAGGAGTAGAAGGAGAAGGTAGGAATGGTGAAGAAGGAGAGATAAGAAGAGATAGAGGAGGAAGGGAAGGATAAGAGACGGAAGAGAGTAGGAAAAGTAGGAAGAGAGGAGAAGAAGAGAGTGGAGTAGTAAGGAGGAGAGTTGCAAAGAAAGAGGGCCATGATTATTAGTCTAGAACTATAGCATCTTCGAACATTTCCTTCATATCTACAAGATCTCTGTCCTGATTCAAAGTTCCTAGTCATATTCGCAAAATGACCTTGAAGAGATAATACTCTACAGCAGGGAACACAAGAATTGCAAATGGAATCTTAAGCATCGACAACATACCATCCCTCCCAACACAATCTTAGGTTCCTTTCATAGTTTAACATTCAAAGATTAGGAATTTAAAAAAATATTTTTCAATGTTCAATGATAAATCTATGGTTTAACAAATAAGAAAATTAAGAATTGAACAAGAAATGAATGTTAGAATAAAGTAGGAGCTATTAGTTTAAATGAAAAATTTTGAAAGGCAGAATAATCTACACAACATCAACATGCATTAAATAAACTCTTACTTTTAGCAACACGTAAGCAAAAAGCTTCAAATAAATCATTTTTTTTCAAAAAAGTCAATTAGAAAAAGCCACAATTAATTTTAATAAGAATTAGGAGTCAATTAATTGCATTAAAAAATAACTTTATTGGCATTTAGAATCGTGTGAACATAGAAAAAAGTGAATTAATATTGTTAAATATAGGTCATTAAATTCATTGAGTAGAAGTATCCCCTTTGATAGAGAAAATTCCACTTGTTATTAGTTAAGTTGAATTTATTGAATTGCGTATGTAGCCATTAGAGACCGAGAATATTCAAGTCGACTTGCTTTGCAACATAAACAAAGTAAAATATGAACCCTAGTTCAAGAAACAATGATGATAAGTCTATATAATCCTCTTTTGAGAAATTAGAAGCTTAAAATTCCTAAGGAAAATATTTTCCTTATTAGTTTACGTAGCTTCTAAGCAAGCTCCCTGGAGAGGACTGTTAAGGTTGATAACTAGTTTCACACACTAAGGTAAGCCTTAACTATACCCTAACATATAGAATTCTAGTAAAACCACCTAGGTTCCTTCTAAGGCAAGATGATCAACCTTCAACAATGAGTAAGATAAACTAATAATACTCAAGGAGGGCTCCAACAAAAAGAACTATTTGTGGGCTCAGTGGGGCAACCTAAAATCCAAGAAGGGGACAAACCAAGTTAGAAAGATTTACGACTAGGTTAAAATCTTACTCTGATTGCTACACTATTTGTGTAGAAATATTGTTTAAAAAGAGCTACATTAAATAAACTCTTTACTTTTAGCAGCACGTAAGCAAAATGCATCAAATAAATCAATTTTTATTTCAAAAAAGTCAACTAGAAAAAGCCATAATAAAATTTAATAAGAATTAGGAGTCAAGTAAGTGCATCAAAAAATAATTTTATTGGCATTTTAAATCATGTGAACATAGAAAAAAGTGAATTAAGATTGTTAAATGTAGGTCATTAAATTCATTGAGTAGAAGTATCCCCTTTGATAGAGAAAATTCCACTTGTTATTAGTTAAGTTGAAACTATTAAATTGCGTATGTAGCCATTAGAGACTGAGGATATTCAAGTTGACTTTGATTTGCAACACAACAAAGTAAAATACGAACCCTAGTTTAAGAAGCAATGATGATAAGTCTATATAATCCTCTTTTGAGAAATTAGAAGCTTAAAATTCCTAAGGAAAATATTTACCCTATTATTTTACATAGCTTCTAAACAAGCTCCTTGGAGAGGATTGTTAAGGTTGATAACTAGTTTCACACACTAAGGTAAGCCTTAACTATACCCTAACATATAGAATTCCACAAGGAACTTTTAATCATTCCCTACATAGGAAAAAAAAGGGAATTCCCTATCAATTCCCTAGTAAAAAATACACATAAGTAGGGAAAGTAAATCATAGGGAAAATGGAACATTTCCTGGTTTGAGAAACTAGGGAATCACATTTGAAATTTTCTACATAGGAAAAAAATGTGATTTTCCTATATAGGAAAATTTTCCTACATAGAAATAAAAAATTTTCCCTACGTAGGGAAAAATAAAATTTCCTACCCTCCTTTCTCTAACTAGGAAATGTTCCATTTTCCCTATAATTTACTTTTCCTACTTATGTGTGTTTAACTAGGGAATTAATAGGGAATCCTCTTTTTTTTTCTTTCTTATGTAAAAAAAATTCCATGTGTGGGGGTTTTCCAACATTAGAAAATTTTACTCTCCCTACATGGGAAAATTTTCTTGCATATGATAGTTTACCTATCTAGGAAATTTCTTATATAATTCTATTTTTAATCTAACTTAGAGATATTACATTTTTCCTAGTCTGCACATGCATACTTTTGTCTATTTTTAAGTAAAAAATTATATTAAGAATTCTCAACTAGAAATTTGCATAGAGATTATTTAGTTAATTTCAAATAAGACCTAGTACGCATTTAAGTAATTAATATAAACTCAACAAATAAAAACATCAATACATAGTGTCAATGAAAGAGAAAAAATAAATTTTCTAAAGTAATAATGAGTTTACAAATGAGCAGTGTATAATAACACTATGCTACAATTTTCACATAATCCAGACTAATGATATTGTTGCTTGTGGCTATTACAATCTTGCCATTCTCTAAAAGCCAGTGAACAATCTCATGTATCATATTATCACTTGTTGGTTTTTTTGAACCCTTACAAAAGACCCGAAAGCTAATATCGGTCTTTTAAAGATTTATATATGTACTTTTCAATGAAAAGTACATATCATGAATCGTATGCACACCGAGGTACTTCAAAAGTATCGTCTCCATATTTTCTTTCGTCATATCAACTTGCATTATAAAATAAATCATAAAATATTCAATTAATATAATTTATTTTAAAATAATTACATTATGATATTTAAAAATACATATTTATATTATTATGATTTTAAACGAATACCATGTACAAATAAAAAATAACTCTCAAGAAAGTTACCCTTTGAATATCACTGAAAATATCAATTTCAATGCTTGGAGTTGAAATATCCTTACATTCCTAATCCAAATAAAATAACTAAATTAGATTATTCTTCCAATGTAAAACTTATAAAAATACAAAATTCATGTATAATACCTTTAGTTTCTTTTCTTTGATGTTGTTATCTCCTTTTTTGCTTGTTTGTTGCAAACGATTCATCATTTTTTTATTTGGCTTAAAAAACATATAGATAATTAAATAATAAATCACATTTAGAATTTCACAAGGTTATGTAAATATAACCATCGCATAAATATGAATATTCACCTTTCGCTTTCTCAAAATTTTTCGCATTACTTCATCATTTTCCTCATCTACATAAACCTATATTTGAAAATAAACTTAGTAATAAAATTTAAAAATATATAATTACAATATTTTAAAAAAACATATACCTTATCTTTGCTTGAGTTGTTGATGTTCTGTTGTATAGTTTCTTTAGAATATACTCTTTTTGTTAAGCCATGTAACAACTTTGAAAAGCTTGCACAACTTTCCACATCAAGATCCTCATCTTCATTTTCAACACCCTTTAGTAATAACACATTTTAAAAAAGTAAATAATAAAATAAAATGTAAAAAATACAAATATGCAATCAAAATAAATTTTAACATAGACATCAAAACCTGATTTGTTGTATAATCTTGAAATTCTTGAAAGCTTTTTTCTCCTTCGACAAACATATTCATCTACCAAGACAAATACATCTTCATATATAAACATATATAAAATATAAATTATCTAATAAAAATATAAAGAATTTGAATAAAATCATTACCTGTAATGATAAATCTCTCTCCTTATCTTCATGTAAACCTTCCAAGATGTTTTCTTCTCCAGGAGGCTAAGATAATACCACACGTATATATTAAATACATGAAATACCATAAAAGCTTAAAAAACATGCATTAAAAAGTAAACACACAATTTTATAGGATACCTTTTCCAAGGCTTGATCAATTGGAATATCATCCATAGTCAGGATGTATACATCTTGCTTCTGAGAGTAAGCAACAAGAGTATGTACTTTACACTACCATCAAAAGGTATAAATATGGGTATGGAAGAAGTGAAACTAACAAGATAATCATAAAACCAAACATATAAATGATATTATCTTACTGGTGATGCTATTGTATTTGAAATCACATCTTCCGGTATAGGTTCAACGTTATCCAAACTTTCCACTCCAAGAAAGACTGTGGACTCTTTCTATATGCCAGTAAATTAATGGATTCACCAACTAAAATTATTTGTCTCAAATATTAGGAAAGTTAATGAGAAAAAAATTGACTGACTTACCTTATTTAGAAGGCCCTTTCTCCTCAAATACTTCCTCTCATCTTGCCTCGTACTTTTCATAAATATCACGCTCTCTCCACAAGTACTCACATCCATGAAACTTCAATGGTAAAATTTCATAGTGATTTTGAGAGATTATTAATTCAATACATTCTTTTTCAATCTTTTTGTAGAGTAGATCATTTGACTTGGAGGAGTCAAACCATCTTCATACACGTCAATAATTTTCAAGCATGACTACATGTTGGCTTTTAAAGCATTCAGCCAAGAGTTTTTTCCCATAAAATCTACCCTTTTCTCTCCTTTCCAAGGTGGGTGGTGGAAAGATTTCATCATATGACGGTAGGCGCATTATACTTGATTAAACTTAAGATATCAAATATCCCTAATTAGATAGTTGTTATAATAATTGATTATTATCTTACAAAAATAAGGTACCTGTTTCTGGACTTGATGAAACATCAAGACCGGTGACATCCTTATCTTCCTTTCGTGCATTCTCTCTTGTAAAGTCTTTAGTAATATTTTCTTCTATATTTACACACAATTAATCAAAGTTTATGTCAATATTAA
This sequence comes from Lygodium microphyllum, assembly GCF_053477565.2. Taxonomy (NCBI): domain Eukaryota; kingdom Viridiplantae; phylum Streptophyta; class Polypodiopsida; order Schizaeales; family Lygodiaceae; genus Lygodium; species Lygodium microphyllum. The sequence continues at coordinate 69,616,698 of NC_141154.1, read as the reverse complement.
GATTTTAAAATTTTGAGAAAGTAAAGAAACAAATAAAAAACAATGTATTGAGATTGAACCACATATTATTGTACCTTTTACCTCATTCATCATAGAATCCATAAGCCCAAGGAACGTGAGATCTTCACTCATCATCTTCTTTAGAAGAGCCACTAAAAACTGACATTTGAAACCTACACAAATGTAGTGACTATGAGAAAATGGATATTAAGTCTATTGAAAAAATATTAGACAACATAAAAAAGAACGTTAATAAACATACCATCATAAGATTGTTGAGTCATGTGCAACTGAACACCACATAATAGGTATGATTTTTTTTCTTTTATTGATTATCATTGTTTTTTTTTAAATTTCATGCCATGGCTTTTTTGTGGATACACACAACCACCAATCTTTCCATTCTGGATCCTCTCCTCTCACCTTCCAAATATTTTCTTGCAAGTGGACCTTAGTCAACCATCCCACTTCAACTTGCTTCATTTCATAATTAATTGACCTTATGATGGCATATTTTAAGTCATTTGGCCCACACAGTGCTGATAAATCACATTTCATATAAATGATTTCATTCTCCTCTAGCCAAGGAGGGATACAACCAATGCAACCTATCTTTGTTAAGCATGAACTATCTCAAATTCTTTGTCTCATATACAATAATAGAATTTCCATGTTGAAGTGGGATAAATTTATGTAATAATGATTGTATTGGTCTAATACAGTCCCATGAAAATGGCACAAAAGTATTTTGCAAGCGAGTCATGCCTGTAGTGTTATCCACAACCAAACTTTCATGGCCCCTTTCAATCATAATACATTGTCTATAGTAATGTGCACTAAAGAAAAGCCTCACTTCACCGTAACATTCCAATGAGAAAAGTGATGATATGCATGCTTTCCAATTGCCAACATTTATATCAACACTGGTATCGTCGTCACATCTTACAACTACTTTATCTCCCACTTTATAAGTTTCTCCCTTAATAAATACTTTTTTATGTTCTATTACTCGTTCCACCTCTATGTTGAAAGTTTGATGGATGTACCTCCTTTCATAGCTAGTTGCATTCCTGTAACTCAATCTCTTTCCTCCTATTACTATTCCCTTTGTTACTATTGCTATTTTGTATGCACAATCATTAGCTTCTGTAGAAAACCTCCATAACTCTTTTACTCTATCAAAACATGATACATGCATGAGACCTAATGTATGCCATTCTGTACATTCATCACATCTATCAAGATTCACTAAGTATCGATCAGGTGGCAAGAGAGCTTTGTGAAACTGTCTTATCATCCTTTGATGTGGCATAAGTTTGTCAAGCTGGTCTTTTGTTATATGAATGAGTACCCATGTAAAGAAACTCTGCCTTTGATAATTTGCATATGAAATTTCATTGTCTTTGTTGTTTATTTTGATATTAACATATATAGAGACCATTCGTTCATATGTATAGCACCAAAAAGCATCATGGCTACCATGACGAAGAATATCATCCAGGAACTCTCCGAAACCTATAATTGATATAATAAAAAGATAAATTATTAAATTAAAATATAGATTCTATGAATACGTAAACAAAAGAAAAGTTGAGAAGAGTTTGTACCTGCAACATGCTCCAACGGTGCTGAGTTGGATCCTAAGAGTTCTTCATACCTTACTCTCCAAGAACCAAGCAATTCTCTCAAAGTATCTACATCTTCTCTAGACCAACCATGATCACGAGTATAGTTGTAAAAAGCTTGAGCAATGTCTATGAGTATTAATCCCAAGTCATAAAAGACCTGTGGAATACCTTTAACCTCACACAATACATATGGCAGACACCACTGTATCCACTTTTGATTTTCTTTGGCCTTGTAGCTTTCACAATATTTACTAGGGTACCTTGGCCACATCGACCATATCGTATAGAGTACGAAGTTACTTTTGTAACATGATGTGTTTCCTCATCAATTTGTGTTTTGACTCTATTGTCCATAGTCCTTATTAGAGCGCATGTATACTTTGAGAAAAAATTTAGAGCCAAAATATGCATGCAATCATATACAAGATCCAAGGACAAATCAAAGCCGTAGAGATCATATAATCTCCATAAGCACGATCTACCAGAAAGTCCCGCTTCTTTTAAAGGTTCATCCCTATCTGCTTGAGTGAGAGCTCTTTCTGCCATAATCAAAGAGGTAAGCATTTCATCACTTGATTTTTTGATTGGTCTATGTTTCAATTGAAACCTGTTTTGATCATATAAGTAATATCCCGATCCCTCACTTTCCAAGGTAGCTATCGCTTTGTGTCTACAACAAAAAGATTGACCACCCTCTTTAAAAGATCCAATCTTGCACTGAGCTGGATGGTCACCAGTTACCATCATTAGCATGGCACGTGCAATGAATCTTCTATTGAGAGAATTTCTATATTCAGTAATGTGTGTGATTGGATAATTGAAATCTACTGTAAATCCATCAACAAACATACTTTCCAGCTCATCAATCAATGGTTGCATGAAGATATGAAAAAGCTTACTAGAGCTCCCAAGCACCTTTTTACAGCTGAATGGAATAAATAAAACTAGTATAACTCCAATAAAAGAGTTCTTTCCAGCATTGAGGACCTTCACCTCAACAACTCCACAATTCTTATGGGTTGTCTTTGAGGCCTGAAAACAGTCCCAGTGTAATAATAAAGCAAAATTTCGTGGATCACCCTGCTCATCAAAACCAATATATATATATATATATATATATATATATATATATATATATATATATATATATATATATATATATATATATATATATATATATATATATATATATATATATATATATATATATATATATATATATTAGTAATCAATATCAAAGATTATTCATGGGGTTTTTAAAAATCTATGTTGCAATAAAGTGTACCTTGTAGATCCTTTTGTCCTTGTGTATATGAGTTGGACATGATTTGCAAATAAACTTGTAGGTTTTCTCTGTCTCATTCCAACCATCTACAAGCATTGGTGACCTTTGAAAAGGAGGCCATGCTTTATGTGCTTGCTTGCAATGCATATTATTACATATCACTAGAAGCTCTATGTATGATTCTGGATCCCAAAAATCTTTTACACTCTTGCACTTTGTACTATCCCAGAACTCATTTATCTGTGAAGTACTAATTGCATTGTCCTCTGTTAACCACTTTCTTTTATTTCTCCACATTTCCAATAATTCATGACATAGGGTTCTACTTTTGGTTAGTAGTTGCAATTGTTTGGTAATGGAGATATAATCAAAAGAAAGCATATCTTTCCTAGGTAGTGAACAGTTTGAACACTTTTCACAACATTGTGGGCAATCATGCTTTAGCTTCGTCCTTCCTATGGCATTGAAGTTACATTGGCATTCAAGAGTGTCCCGAGTATAGTTATCTTCCTTGCTTGGTTGGTATAGCAATGGTACATGAGAAGAACTCTCACATCCTTGGCATATTCTATATCATTGAGAGTTAACCATACCAAGTCGTATTAACATGACATTGAGTTGCTCCCAACAAGTAGGAATATTTATACCACCTAAGTCTCCATCCCATGTGTTGGGTAGTTGCACTAATAGTTTGCTTAAGCTTGGTGCAAACATATTGTCTGTACAAGTTTGAGAAGGCTTTCTCCCAACAATATCACCAAACAGAATCTGAAGCATCTTGTCTTGAAACTCAATCGAGGCTTGATGATCATCCCAAAGTGCTTGCATTTGAATTAGTCTCTAAATAATTCTATCAAACAAAGATGGCTCAATATCATGCATCTCAACCTCATCTTCTTCACCTTCGTCCAAGCTCTCAATCTCATTTGAGGACTCATTATGGGCTTGGTTATCCAACTCAACATCATATCCCTTTGGAACATCCTCCAATAATGAATCATGAGGGTCATGTAGACCTAGATGGGTTGTAAGACTCTCGAATCTCTCCTCAATTTTTTGGTGTCGTACATAAGTTGAAGGAGGAACCAAACTTCCACCACCACAATATGTTTTGCATCTACACCATACACGTCTACATCTAGGCAATGATTGAGATAATACACGGCTTTCAATGGGGTTGTCATCACTCATAGTAGCATTATCTGGTGCGCAGATCGGTCGCAGATAGCTCACGTGGTGAATCTCGGAAGGTCCCCAAGAACAAAGTACTCTACTTTTTAGCACAAAAACCCATGTAAAAGCAAGCACGACAAGAGGCAAGAGACAAATTGGGTTCAATCTCCCCCATGCCTTGTGTGAGCGCTTCACAAAGCACGTATTTTATGTATATTTCCAATCTTCATGCTCAATAATAGCCCAATTACAAAAATATGACAAGCTTTTAGCTTTTGAGTTTGCTTTCTACAAAAATAGTAAAATAAAGCTAATGGACGGTGCCCATAGTGTCTGGCACGCCCAATCTCAATGTCCAAATAGAAATAACATATCCAGGCGCATAAGCGCATACAAAATAATAATAAATAATCGATGTCTCAATAGACATAACAAAATATAGGCGTGGCGCCTATCAAAATCTAATCCAAGAGTCGAAAACCCGCTAGACTCCAATGCTTTCCTCCGCCACTGCTGCTATCTCTACACATCAACTGAAGCATTCACAATCGTTAGTAAAATAACACAATTAAACCGACAAAAGTGAATACCTAGCAGTCTTCAGCTACAAAAATAAATCAACTGGTTAGAAATAAATCCTAACCTTAATTTATTACGAGTGCGCACTCTAAACTCATAAACGTTTATTAATTTAATATGCATTTTGCGGAATCACCCGCTATGGAATCACCCATGTACACACTAAATTAATGAAACGCCCGAAAAGGACAGGCGTCCCCATCAACTTCTCGCACAAAGAATCCTCTTTGCATATGAGCCCCGGTCATCTAAGTTTACGGAATCCACCGTAAAACCTCACGGAATCCACAGTGGAATATGCCTCCTGGCATCATACCCCCGGGGTGGGATAGCAATTGACCTCAATTGCTATTAGCTCAATGTGGAGCTAACAGAGTGGGGAAAGCATTTAGATCTCTAGCGTGCATCCATTGTGCTTCCTCTACAGGATGGTTCTTAAATTTGACTAGATATCTAGAATACCTTCGGCCAGTTCTAGTGGTCATGTAGTCAGTGTCTATAATGGCTTCTGGTTCAAGTATTTCAGTCTCTTCTTCTAGTAAAGGTGGGTTTTCATAGACAGGGTGGATAGGTATTTGGCCTCTAAATGGTCTCAATAAACTAATATGAAATGTATTATGAATTTTCCAATGAGATGGCAGTTCTAACTTGAATGCATTGTCATTAATCTTATGAATGATTCTAAATGGTCCGTAGAATCTAGGAGCTAATTTGACAACTGGATGTCTATCTACACTTTGCAGTCTACGCTTTTCTATTCTAAGCCAAACATAATCATCAACTTTGAAATTCATGGCTTGTCTTTTCTTATTGGCTTGTTTGGTATATGATTGTTGGGCTTTAGCAATCATATCCTTTACTTCATCAAAAATAGTGTTATGCATAACAGCAATATCATCGGCACTTTGTATTCTATTAGACAAAGATGCAACAGGTGTAGATAATCTATATCCATAAATAACTTCAAAAGGTGCTTTCTTTGTAGATGTGTGCGGTGTATTGTTATATGCAAACAGTAATAAATGCAAATGAGTATCCCATGTCTGTGGTTTAGAGATAGTGTATGCACGTAAAAGATCTAAAATGGTGCTATTTGTGGCTTCTGTTTGTCCATTTGTTTCTGGATGAAATGCAGATGAGAAATCAATCTTTGTGCCTAGATTTGCAAATAGTGTAATCCAAAAATTATTACAAAATCTAGAATCTCTATCTGAAATAATCACTTTCGGCAATCCATGGTTAGTAAAAACAGTTTTCAAAAATAACTGTGCTGCTTGTGATGCTGTTAAAGTTTTCTTACATGCAATGAAATATGCTTGCTTACTAAATCTATCTACAATTGTCCAAATCATGTCATGGTTAGATTTAGTATTTGGTAAACCAGTAATGAAATCCATAGATATATGTTCCCAAGGTTTAGATGGAATAGACAAAGGCATTAATAGTCCATACTGTTTACCATGATGTCTCTTTATTCTTTGACAAATCAAACATTCAGAAACAAAATTAGATACATCTGCATCCATATGTGGCCAATAAAAATCTTCAGTTAACATGCGTAATGTAGAAATGATACTTCTATGACCTTGATATGGGGGACAATGAATTTCATTCAAAACAAAAGATCGGAATGGAATAGTAACACACAGTCTCTTTTCAAAGAACATGAATCCATCATTATATGACAATGAATCAACAGGAATGAAATTATTTTGAACTAATTTTTGCCAATCAGAATGAAAAGTAATATCCTGGTGATATGTGTCTTTCATAGCAATCAAAGAATCAAAAGATATGATAGAAATGTTATGAATTGCACGTCTTCGACTCAATGCATCAGCAACTACATTTTCTTTTCCAGGTTGGTATTGAATGATAGGATGGAAACTTTGAATGAATGAAGCCCATTTGATATGACGGTCAGAAATTTGGGGTTGGCTAAGTAGATGTCTAATGCTTTGCTGGTCGGTCTTTATCATGAATTCTGAACCCATTAAATAATGCTTCCATTGTTTTAATGCTTGGACAACTGCTAAGAGTTCCTTGTCATAAGTGGAATATTTGAGCTCAGAGGGTTTCAGCTTAGAACTAGAATATGCTATTGGATGGTTGTCTTGCATTAGCACGGCTCCTATTCCTGATCCGCTAGCATCGGTCACAACTAGAAAGAATGGTCTGTTAAAGTCAGGCAATTGTAGAACAGGGGCATTGGTTAATGCACGTTTGAGTAAGTCAAAGGATTTCTGCTGGTTTTCAGTCCATTGATAAACAATGCCTTTGTTAAGAAGTTTGGTCAATGGTAAAGCAAGTAATGAAAAATTACGTACAAACTTCCTATAGAAACTAGCAAGACCAAGGAATGAGCGTAATTCATGTACATTTTTAGGAACAGGCCAATGCAATATTGCATCAATTTTCTTAGGATCAACTTTTATTCCTTCTTTTGATACAATATGACCTAGATATTCTATTTCTGTCTTAAAGAATTCACTCTTGTCAGGATTTGCAAACAATTGATTTTCTTTCAGTAATTGAAAAACTAATGATAAATGCTCATAATGCTCTTTTTCACTTTGACTGAATACTAAAATATCATCAAAGAAAACAATCACACAATATTGATATTTTAGAAAAATACGGTTCATCATTCTACTGAAAGTGGCAGGTGCATTAGTTAATCCGAATGGCATGACTAAGAATTCGTAATGACCAAGCTGTGTCCTGAATGCAGTCTTAAATATGTCGGATCTATCTAGCCTCACCTGATGATATCCAGACTTAAGGTCAATTTTACTAAATATAGAAGATCCTTGCAGTTTGTCCATAAGGTCATCAACTCTAGGTATAGGATACCTATTCTTTACAGTGATCTTATTTAATACTCGGTAGTCAATACACATCTGATAAGTATTATTCTTTTTCTTGACTAAGAGCACAGGTGCACCGAATGGAGAACTGCTAGGTCGAATTAAGCCTCTATTTAGTAATTCTTCAACTTGACTCTGGATTTCTTTTTGCTCTATTTGATTGTGCCTATATGGGGCTTTGCAAGGTGGTTGTGTGCCAGGTATTAGGTCAATCTTATGGTCTTCTGGACGTGATGGAGGTAGACCTGGTGGTAGGTCTTCTGCAAAACAGTCCTTAAAATATGCAAGAAATTCCTTATGCCTAGGGTGCATATGATTTTCCTTTGCGTGCAATTCATTTACCCAAATGAGATATGATTTAGTATTCTTGCGTAATGCACGTTTTGCTTGAGTATGCGAAAGCAGTGGAAAGATATGAGATGCATGCATACCAAATAATGTAATAGATTTTCCTTGAAAATTAATATTCATTGTGTGTGTGGAATAATCTATATTGGGATTATGTTGGTGTCTCCATGGCATTCCTAGAATAATGTCGCTAGACTGTAATGGGACAACTAAGAAATTTCTTCTTTCAATATATGGACCAATTTGAATTTCTAAATCTTGAACTTCTTGTGTGCCATTGTACCTAGTGCCTAAAAATGCAGCTTTTATCCGATAGTGTGTAGGTACAGTATGCAGTTTCAATTCCTTAACCAATTTTGCTGAAATAAAATCATGGGTACTACCGTCATCATGCAATATAGTTCTTTCTTTTCCATGCACCATACATTTCATAGTCAACAATGAATGTGAAGTAGGCATACCTGGTAAAGTGTCGGAAGTAGTAGTAGGATCATCTTCTTCTTCAGTGAAATCTGGCATATCCTCATGCTCGTCTTCGTCCATAGCTCCAAGGTAGTTGATATGTGCTGATGGGTTCTTTGAATGACAATTTGCTGCGAGATGCCCTGGCTGGTGACACTTGTAGCATACGATGGGCTTGGCTTTGGTCACATTATTTGCAATGGCTGGGAGTCTGGGTATATTTGGATTTGCTTGTGGAATAGGTTTAGAATTTGGATTGACAGTAGATGGTAATGCAGGTGGTTTAGGCCAATTCTTGCGGAAAGATGGTGATGAGAAACGACCTGGATTAAACCTTCTGAAATTGGAATTGAATTATTTAGATCCATAATTACCGTTTGCTTGGAATGGCTGTGGTCGTCGATCTCTTCTGCGTAACTTATCTTCAGTGTCGTGGGCTAAGGAGATGGCGTCTTCAAGGGTAGCAGGCTTGAACATGTTCACTTCAGCGTAGTAATGTCCAAGAAGTCCAGACATATACTTCCGCTTATGTGTCGTCTCTGGTACGTCTTCAAGCATGCGTAGCTGTAGGAGTGCATTCCAAAAACGCTCTGTATACTGTGGAATAGGCTCACGATCGCGCTGTTGAAGTAAATCCCATTGCTTGATAGCCTTCTCATGAAATTGCGGTGGTAGGAAATTTTGCATGAACTTCTTCTTGAAATCTTCCCATGTAGCAGGACATTCTATGCTCTTGCGGACTATAGTCCACCAAAGTGATGCTCTGTCTATCAGATGATTAGTAACACACTTGATTTTATCTTTTTCGGGATAAGTTTCCTCATGGAAATAGTCATCAAACTGGCTAATGAATGATAAAACAGTCTTTCCTTCTCTTATGCCATTGAAAGTGCGAAACTTGAAACTTCGTTTACTTATCTTGGATTCCTTGCGAATGGTTTGTGCTTCAAGAGTGGCGTTGATGGTACGGCGAATCAAATCTTCAGCTTGAGGTTCTTCTTTATCAGTGGACGCTCTTTGTAGCTTTGTCAATTGCGCTTGCAAGGCTTGCCTAGCTCTTCGCTCTTCTTCCAATTGCAGCATGATAAGATCCAGCTTTTGTTCCATGGTAGGCTCGGGTAGATCGTCTTCAGCCATAGGATCATCCATATGTGGGGTAGTCATCCTGTAAAACTCAACAAACCTTTCTCACTCAAAATCAGTTAGCGGGATGAGCGTAGCTCAAATTTGGGGTTACAAGGCTATGTATTTTTTTGGGTATTTTCTTCTTCAATTTTCAGAAATTCTGCAATATTTCTGTCTCCGTTTGCTGAAAGTACTTCAACGAACTTGTAGATAGGTAGAACAGCTTGCTACGAACAACTTTCCAGTTCAGAGTTTTTGCATACGAACAAGTCTTCTATGAGTTTTAAGCACTAGTCAGTTCTGATTTAGTCTGACTTGCAAAGTTGCAGACTTAGCAGACTTGCAGAGTTGTTGACTTGCTGGACTTAGGCCGACTTGCAGAACTTGCAGTACTTGATTACCGTCGACTTACGGAACTTGACTTCAGGAGTGTGAGACCCGGAGTTACTGAACTTGTTTGCCCAAGTCACGGAGTTACTGAACTTGTTTGCCCAGTGTGACTTGCAGAGGATTGTGTGACTTGAAGGAAGCTTAGTGATTTAAGCTTTGACTTAAGGATTAAGAGAGCTTAATGGTGGAGAACAGGCCGCCGTTTTTTTCGTGAAGGGGGGGGGGGCGTTTTTTCTCCACGCGGAAATTTCGGGGGGTCTTCTTGCAAATCGACTTGAAGTTTTGAAGCTTAATAAGCTTCTTAAGCTTTCTCTAAGCTTGTTGAAAGAAATTTTGAGAAAAACAATGAAGCTTATCTCTGTAACTCCACGACTTGATGAAGGAGTTGGATGCGTGGTCCTCCGCCTGCAGAGCTTGGTCCTTTGCGATCTGACAGTGGAAACAGGGGTTCTTGATCGCCAGAAGTCTGCCTGTATCGACGGTTCGCGACGAGGTTGACTGTAGAGGCCGTTTGTTCCTGGAGCTCCGCCTTCGCCCGAGATTGGTAGCGATTGGAAGCTCTTGATCTCTGCTCCGCTCTGATACCACTGGTGCGCAGATCGGTCGCAGATAGCTCACGTGGTGAATCCCGGAAGGTCCCCAAGAACAAAGTACTCTACTTTTTAGCACAAAAACCCATGTAAAAGCAAGCACGACAAGAGGCAAGAGACAAATTGGGTTCAATCTCCCCCATGCCTTGTGTGAGCGCTTCACAAAGCATGTATTTTATGTATATTTCCAATCTTCATGCTCAATAATAGCCCAATTACAAAAATATGACAAGCTTTTAGCTTTTGAGTTTGCTTTCTACAAAAATAGTAAAATAAAGCTAATGGACGGTGCCCATAGTGTCTGGCACGCCCAATCTCAATGTCCAAATAGAAATAACATATCCAGGCGCATAAGCGCATACAAAATAATAATAAATAATCGATGTCTCAATAGACATAACAAAATATAGGCGTGGCGCCTATCAAAATCTAATCCAAGAGTCGAAAACTCGCTAGACTCCAATGCTTTCCTCCGCCACTGCTGCTATCTCTACACATCAACTGAAGCATTCACAATCGTTAGTAAAATAACACAATTAAACCGACAAAAGTGAATACCTAGCAGTCTTCAGCTACAAAAATAAATCAACTGGTTAGAAATAAATCCTAACCTTAATTTATTACGAGTGCGCACTCTAAACTCATAAACGTTTATTAATTTAATATGCATTTTGCGGAATCACCCGCTATGGAATCACCCATGTACACACTAAATTAATGAAACACCCGAAAAGGACAGGCGTCCCCATCAACTTCTCGCACAAAGAATCCTCTTTGCGTATGAGCCCCGGTCATCTAAGTTTACGGAATCCACCGTAAAACCTCACGGAATCCACCATGGAATATGCCTCCTGGCATCATTATCTCTCAAAGGGTTTTGACTACTTTCATAAGCCACAACTGATGGATGCATATTGCCATTCATATCTTGATGACTATGTGCATAATAAGTTTGTCTTGTAATATCTTGATAGCCAAGAGGTGAATGTCTGCACTTGTAATTGCACTGACATCTCATGATATGATTCATTATAACTACCTGAAATATAAACATTCATCAAAGCTAATCAGTCCATACATTCTTAAAATAAATTAAAGTTATCTCAATAATAGAGATGTAAAACAAAAATTGGGTAGTAGATAGTTTGAGATGCCAAACCAAACACAAATAGGAAGGTCATGTCCTTGGGACTTAGTAGTCCGTCACAACAGTTATCCCTTCTATGTGTGGTATAACATCTTCTCTCTCCACACTCATGAAATGACATATATTTAGGCTCTTTAACATTAAACCTAGAGGATAAGGATTGCAGGTTTAGGCACAAATGATATATGCGTGACCTCAGGAAAATGTTGCACCAAATCTACATTAAATATTAATCAAAGCTAATCAATCCATACATTATTAGAGACATTATTATAAACCTATGTATTAAAGCATTCTTAGAATAAATTAAAGTGATCTCAATAATAGACTCAAAACGAAAATTGCATAGTCCGTGTCCCTAGGACTTAGTTATAGTCCGTCACAACAATCGTCCCTTCTACATGTGGTTTGACATCGTCTTTCCCCACACTCATGAAATGACATGTGTTTAGGATCTTCAACATTAAGCCTAGAGGACACGGATTGCAAGTTTAGGCACAAATGATATATACATGACCTCAGGCAAAGGTGGCAACAAATCTACATTAAATATATATCAAAACTAATCAGTCCATGCATTATTAGAGGCATTATTATAATCCTAGGTATTAAAGCATTCATAGAATAAATTAAAGTTATCTCAATAATAGAGATGCAAAATGAAAATTGCATTCTAGACAGTCTGTCACAACAATTATCCCTAGGACTTAGTAGTTCGTCACAACAATTATCCCTTCTGTGTGTGGTTTTATAATCTTCTTTCTCCACACTCATGAAATGACATGTATTTAGACTCTTTAATAGAGACACAAAACGAAAATTGCATAGAGATGCAATAATAGAGATGCAAATCTCAATAATAGATACGCAAAATGAAAATTGGCGCATAGTAGATAGTTTAAGATGCCAAACCAAACACAAAGAGGAAGGTCGTGTCCGTGGGACTTAGTAGTTTGTCACAACAGTTATCCCTTCTGTGTGTGGTTTTACAATCTTCTTTATCCACACTTATGAAATGACATGTATTTAGGCTCTTTAACATTAAACCTAGAGGACACAGATTGCAAGTTTAGGCATAAATGATATATGCATGACATCCTTAGGCAAAGGTGACACCAAATATACATTAAATATTTATCAAAGCTAATTAGTTTATACATTATTAGAGACATTATTATAATCCTAGGTATTAAAGCATTCTTAGAATAAATTAAAGTGATCTCAATAATAGAGATGCAAAAAAAAAAAGCATACTAGAGAGTTTGAGATGGCAAACCAAACACAAAAAGAAAGGTCGTGTCCCTGGGACTTAGTTGTAGTCCGTCACAATAGTTATCCCTTCTACGTGCGGTTTAACATCTTCTTTCTCCACGCTCATGAAATGACATGTATTTAGGCTCTTTAATATTAAGCCTAGAAGACAAGATTGCAAGTTTAGGCACAAATGATATATATGTGACGTGAAGCAAAGGTTGCACCAAATCTACATTAAATATTTATAAAAGCTAATCAATCCATACATTATTAGAGACATTATTATAATCCTGGGTATTAAAGAATTCTTAGAATAAATTGAAGTTATCTCAATAATAGAGATACAAAACAAAAATTGTATACTAAATAGTTTGAGATGCCAAACCAAACACAAAAAGCACTACAAGAGAAAGGCCCTATAGACGCGCACTGTACAAGCGAAAAAGCCGGCGCGTTTATAAGCGCGTGTATCAGTGCATCTATTTACGCTAGTATACAGAACACGTATATATATCTGCGTTTATAAACGCGCCTATAGATGCAAAAATAAATGCACATATTTTTCATTTCTCATAAAGTCCCTAAATATGACCAAATCTCTTAATAGCTAGTATTTGTTTGAATACATAACAACTTTTCTTCTTTCTGAGTATTACAAATATACATCCAATCATTCAAAGCTAATTATATATGTGTGATTTCATGCCCTATATACATCCAATCATGGCCTATACAAATGTGATTGGATAGGGCATGATTGGATGTATATACGACATAATGACACCTAGATCATAAGGACATGATATATATGTATAGGATCATAAGGACATGATATACATATATATACGACATGATATACATGTATAGGGCATACATGTATAGGACATGATATACATTACCAACTTTACTTCTTTCTGAGTATTACAAATATACATCAAATCATTCAAAGCTAATTATATATATGTGATTTCATGCCCTATATACATCCAATCATGCCCTATACAAATGTGATTGGATAGGGTATGATGATTGGATGTATATACGACATAATTATCAGAGAAGTGATTGATACATGTACATGTTGCATCTATTGTGCACTTAACCTAGCCATGGCTAAAACTTATAGATAAAAGGTTGACTTGTGCATGTGCAATATATATATATATATATATATATATATATATATAGAGAGAGAGAGAGAGAGAGAGAGAGAGAGAGAGAGAGAACTGATCAATACACTCATGTCTCATTTGTTGTGCACTTAACCTAGCCATGCATAAACTTATAGATCAAAGCTTAATCGGTGATTCAAGGGAGTATCCTCACTTTTTAGGGTAGTCCCTTGATTCTCATTATTCTCGAGGAATATACATCACAATCAATACAATCAAAGCAAAAGCAAGACATGCATGCCAATTCATAGAATGAGTAGATTGATGTAAATCAGTTGGCTTGTGTATGTGCAAGCTATTCCAATCATGTCAAGGTGCACTTATAGCTCACATATTTTTTTAGATAAGGTGGACCACATGTAGCCAATGTGCACATGTCCTCTTTTCATCATCTTTAGCCAGTGTGTCCACTTGTTGATGACTAAAATAGATCACTGTAAGGATACTTTGCAATACCAACAAGCCAACTACAAATCTCTTATCTATGAAATGTATAAGTAAATTAACTTGGTTAATTTGATGAGGTCAAGTTTTCCTTCCATGGATAGTGTGGTTGGCTATCTACTTCAAGGTTATGGGAACTTGCAGAAGTCAATGGAGCATCCTAAAAATGACGATACTCTAATTACTATATCAAGTCACTTCATGTACATATCTTTGATTGATTGATGGATAATATGCCTTTCTCTATCTCTTTCATATACACCTTCATTGCATTATCTCTCTCTAGCTAAAAACCATTCGTGCTTTATCCACCTATTGATACTTGCATGCAATTGCAAGTGGGATGGTCTAGTAAGTCACCACATATGTGCCAATTGACTTGCCAATGTGTTATCTCTTATTCTCAAGCTTTGTTATATATGTCACCACATAGGTCAATTGATTTGCTAGTGTACCATCTCTTATCTCAAGATTTTCTATATATTTCATTAGTATTCTTAATCAAAAACATCATATCAAGCATATCTTGCATTAATCAAGCAGACTGGCCAACCCAACATAAATGAAATTGTATGAATAGCAATGTAGATCAAGATCTTAGCTTAAATCAATGACACCTTTTTGCACAATATAAACTGTTAGAGTTTAACTACAATATATAATGCCTGCAAATAAGAAAGAGGCTTGATTTGTTGGACCACTATGCACATACAATCTATATATGTCATATTCCCTAAATGCATGCATTGATACTTACAACATGGAGGCAAACATTTTGATATTGAAAGACTAGGAAAGTTGATCCAAAAACAACCAAAAGCTAGCATCTAATCAGTTTAGTTGTTCCTGCACGTCTGTCAGTGCATGTAATATGTATTATCTGCGCAATTACACGTGCAATTACACGCGCTTACAGACGCGCTACGCAAATATTAAAAAAAATTAAAAAAATTTATGGCTTTCTTTTCAAACCTGTGCTTTCCTGCGTTTTTTGCACATTTTCTGTAGTTTGAGCTCGACATCACAACTCATGTCTATCTATCACTTCATGAAGACAATGAGGGAAGGAAATAAGAGTAAAAAGAGGACATGAGGAAAGAAGAGCCAAAAAGTAAAGAACAAGAGCCAAACAGCAAAGAAGAGAAGAATATTCAAGCAACTTACCAAGGAAAGGGAGAAGGAGGACAAGGAGCTTGCAACCTAGCCGCCACCTGTCGGAACAAGCAAAGAAGATGAGTTCTTCTTCTCTCTCTCAATCTTGTTTGCTTTCTCTGTCTGTTTGTCTCTCTCTCTCTCTCTCTTTACATGCTATAGACTGTCATCTATGGAGGTTTTTTTGCTCGTTTTTAAACCAAGTTTGAAAAAAATGGTCAGACTGTGCACGTTGTCGTATTGCTGCGCATTCGAGGTGTGAAACCACCCAAAAGTTGTGCATGAGATTTGTTACTTTGTACATACTTAGTTGTTATGTTTGCTCTTTCATTCTATGCCGAAGATGGAGAAGAATAAGGTTTTTGATAAATTGGAAACTCGAGATGCAATCTCATGGGCTACACTTATTTCAAGATATGCCGAATATGGACTTTGTGAGGAAGTACTAAACTAATTCCAAGAGATGCAAGTCGAAGTACATTGGTGGATATGTTTGCCAAATGTGAGAGCTTGCTTGATGTTTAGCACACCTCAGAATGGTGCAATATAACTAGTAGGAGCATCAAGACAGGCTTGATTATGAGTGTCATTGTATCACAGTGGACTTGGGCAGCTACTATTTTGCAAAGCTCTAATGTTACATAGGAGCACGGTGGCCATGATCATGAGCACACACAGGTGCATGCATATGTGACTACACACGCATCGGAGGAGAAGGAAGAAGCTAAAACTCCTACAAGTTCTAGAATAGATGGTTTAAAATTGAACCAAGAATAATAATATGGGAGTTACAAAGGCTAAAGAGGGGATTTTGAATGGTTAAAGAAGATGTGGATCAGGCTGGAAAAAGAAAAGCTTTTGATCTATTTTTGAAAGAGGAGCTTTTTGAATCGGGAGAGAGAGGGAAAATAGAAAAAGGGGGAAAGAAAGATGGGAGGAAGAGGCAGAAACAGAGGAGGGAGAGAGCGGAAATAGATGAGGGAAGAAGAGGAGCCTATTTTGGAGCAAGGAGATGACATCGGAGCTCGCCAGTTTTAGAGGGACACGGGAGAGAGGGACGCGGAGAAAGGAGGATGTGAAGGAGGGAAATAGACGGGGGAAAGGAGAGTCCGAAATTGATCCTTCTAAGAACAGACCTCCAACGAAGTCAGAGGATGTGCACGGACCAACGACTTGCGCTAACCAGCAACTCACAATTGATAAGAATGTGATAACAAGTGAGCAAACAGCTGGAGGTTTATCTAGACACAGCCCTGGGTTATCTGGAAGTCCAATTCAACCACCTGTGAGAAGCCCTTACCCCCCGTTCAGGCTTGATAAGCACAGGATCCCTTGGTCCCCCTCAATCAAGTGTCTCACGCTTCAAGCTCGATAACCGCGCGACAGTATTTCGCATTCTTCCACCTCTTCCAGAGGGCATCTCAGATGTCAAAATTCTTAAAGAACACTTTCTGAATTTCGGAGAGTTATCAAGTTTAGAAGTGGAGGATAAGGATCAAAAGTCAGAGGGTAGCCTTGCAAGGAACAGTTCAATTCGATTAACATTCAACTCCAGGCGTGCTGCAGAAAATGCCTTTATCCAAGGTAGGTGGTTTCAAGGGACATCTTTCCAGGTAGCATGGGTCAATCCTGCAACACCTCCAGCTACTAACAAGCAGGAGGAAGAAAGGATAAGGAGAGAGGAGGCAGAAACAGGGGAGGAGAGTGCGGGACTCTGCAACTGGGAAGGTGAAACTCAACGGAAGAAAACGATGAAGGAGGGGAAAGCAGAGATAATACTGGGGAGTCCTGTTTATAGATGAGAAGGGGGGGGCGCAGAATTCTGGAGGGGATTCGACGAGGCTGCAAAGGAAGGCAAACAAGGAGGCGTAAGAAAGAACGTGAATCACAGCAATGGCTAGAATCCCAATGTGGGTCATCTCTCACCATGGTGTATAGTGCTGTGTGGTCGAGAGCCTGACCCTGCTGCGCGCGTCCAAGTTATTTTCTCAGTGGAGTAAGTGAAGGATCACTATTGTCTTCTCCATTCAAATTTACCCCGTGGCAAATATCTGGAAACAATCCAAAGCAGAACTTTGTAAAACAGATACGCATATCTTCATCAACCGCTTCCTCACAAGCTGAATCGAAGAAGATAGCTCCAGGTCATACTCGTGTGGGATGGATAGGAACTGGTGTTATGAGACAGGCAATGTGTGGTCATATTCTTGATGCTGGCTATCATGTTTCAGTTTACAATAGGACTCGAAGTAAAACTGAAAATCTTTGCAAAAATGGAGCAGTGTTTTTTAGATTCTCTTAGGGCAGCTCAACCTTGAAGAGTCGCCATCCTGGGGATCCAGGAGCGTCAACGTATTCGAGAAGCTCGAAAAAATTGGAGAAGGAACTTACGGCCAAGTATATATGGCAAAAGAGATGCAACAGGAGGATGCAGCCGTGCATTGGCTGGAGTCCAGAAAATTTTCACCTAATCCATTCCCTCCTCTCTCATATAAGCTTTTTGTGACCCTTCTCTCAGTTTTTCAATGTTAAAGCAAACCTTCGAAAAGAAAGTGAAGTTCATTTGTTTAAAGTCTATGATGCAGATGGAGAGGGGAAAATGATTTGTGAAGACATTTTGGAAGTTCTTTATGACTTATCAAGCTTTTTCCTTTCCGAAGAACTAGGCCAACAAGTCTGTTTGCCACATTCAAGAGACTAAAGGCTTGAACAAATTGATTATAGGGTCATTTTCTGACATTGCATTCACAAATTGAATCTTGATCTTGTTTGATTGATCTTCTATCTTGGACCAATAACCTCTGTGGTTGCGACATTGCTTTCACAAACCCTTCGACATCTTTGGTGAACCCGACGTGAAAGCGTCGCAGAAATTTCAGGATGGGAGACACTTCAGCCTCTATTTCAGCTTCCTCTACAACTCCAGCTGCCTCTACTTCAGCTCCATCTATGACTGCTGCGTCAAGTACTTCAACGGAGGATCTAAAACAGATTTTGCAGAATATGTCCATGTATATGCAGCTCCAAAATCAGCAAACACAAATGTATATGCAGCAGCAACAACAATTGCATCAACAGCAGTTGTCTCAGCAAAGGAAACTCTATTCGGAGCAGGAGAATGCAAATAGCGCGACTAAGGCTATTGAAGCAGTTGAGAGTGAGAAAAAGCTATTTGACGGGCGTAATGTTTCAGCATATTTGAAGACATATGAGATCAAGATGGGTTCTTTGGAGTTCCTGCTGGACTTATGAGTAAGTACTTCCTTCGTCTTGTCACACCTGCTTTGAGGACAAAGGTAACTGATTTATTTATTCAAAATACACATTGGCAAGATTTTAAGAAGGCACTAAAAGAAGAATATTTTCTTGAGGACTTTGGTATGGCTACTCGACGGTCATTCCGAGAGTGGGTCTACATGCCAAACAAAGGTCTTGCTGCTTCGGAGTTGATTCGAGAATTTGAGGAAAGGTATAGTCAGCTTGATGCCATTGAACAAAGAGCATTAGATGTTGAAAAAGTTGAGCTTTTCTTGCAAGCTGCAGATCCTGCTCTTCAAGAAGAATTGGGTGAGCTTCTTGAAGATCGCACAAAGCCTATGGGTCTTAAAACTGATTGGCAGGATGCTCAGGATGCAGTCTCGACTTTGACCAAGAGGAGGATATGGAAAACTCGCCTACAGAATGGTTCCATGACACCTACACCATCATCTGCTCCTATGCCTACTTCTATCCCTGTTATTTCTTCTCCTCCTCAGCCAGTTTCTTGGCCTATGCCAGTGCCTACTGTTTCTACTTCACCTATTCCTCCTGTTCCACGACTGATGCCTACACCCTCTGCTCCAAAACCATCCGCTCCATCGGTGCCTACTTCTCTTGATGACATAATCAAAGGTATCACTGATTTGACACTTGAGTCAGTCAAAGCGGAGTTGGTGGGTAAGTTGAAGGAGCAGTTTGCTTCGACTGTGCCTACTACTTCTTCCAGTGCTCCTACTGCACCTAGGAGTGCTCCTAGTGCTCCTAGGAGAGATCGGAGATGTATTTGGTGTGATAGTACAGAGCATCAGCATTGCAGGGATTGTGACTCTTTCCAGGATGCAAGGAGGCAGAATTTGGTATATTGGGGGCAAGATGGTAAGATTTGGTTGACTGAGACAGGAGCTCCACTTGCTACCAACTTTGGTAAAGGTGGAATGAAGAAGTTAGTGGAGGACATGGCTGCGTGTACTTCTTATGTGACGGCTAGAGGTGATGCTTCTGTATATGGAGTACAGATTGAGAAGGGATCAGAGACTCAGTCCGCACTATGGACTTATGCTATGGAGACTGCAAACAAGGGAAAAATTCAGCAAACTGTTTTGACTAGCGCAGGCTCTAGCATCAGATCAGAGACAGGTTGGGACTCGCCTGTTGACAGGTATTCTATTTATGCTTATTTGGCTAAATCTCATGGTGCAGATGTATTTGTTGAGGAGAAGCGTAAGAGGGATGAAGAAAATCCAAGTGCAGCTAAGAAGACTAGAGGGGGTGAGTTTGTAACTCCACCTACTGCAGGACCGTCTTCAAGACCAGGGCCAGATCGACAGATGGAGGATGCTCAAAAGAGAGATAAGAGGCAAGAGCCTAGAGAGAGAAAGCAGCCAGGATTCAGATTGATGTCCGACATTGAGACATCTACAGATATGAAGAAAATCTTTAATGATAAGATACTTGGCAGTGAGGTGACTTTCACTATTTCTGAGATTTTGGGCATCTCAAAAAGAGAGTTTCAGGATCAGTTTCAAGAGGTCCTGAAGAGGAAAAGACATGCATTGGCTACCACTGATACACATGGAGTTTTGATTGGAGAGTTGGATGAGGATGATGATGAGGTTATGGTTGATAATGCTTCTGTTTTGCCGCAAGTAGAGAAGAGGGTTCAGCCTATGCATTATGCTGAAATTGATGAGCCTGTTTTGATACCGCGTAGTCATTTCTCGCGGAGCCATTGGGCTAGGGCAACTACAGAGACGATGGTAAAGATTGGAGAGAAACAGGTGCCTTATGTTGCATTGGTTGATCATGGTTCAGAGATTAATCTCATTGTTCGTGGAGTTTATGAGAGTAACAGATGGCCTATGGATGTAGAGCATGGGTGGCGTATGAGAGCCGCCAATAACACTGCAGGTGATTTATATGCTGCTTGCCCTAGTGTCAGGGTTTCTATTGGTGATGTAGAGGAGGATTTTCATTTCTTTGTGCAGGATTCATGCTCGTATCCCATAATTCTTGGACAGCCATTCATTACAGAGATGCGCATGGAGACAAAGGTCATGGATGATGGATCTGCTTATGCACGGATTCGCAGTAAAGATGGTATGAGAGCAGTTCAGTTTATGACTGTATGTGTGAACCATGTTAGAAACAGGGATACTCTCAGAGATGCACCCTTGCCCACTGTGAGGGATTCGGGTTTTCATTAGGTACCGCCGTTTCGCGAGACGACGGTGGTACAGAGGAGAGGAGATTGGAGTTCTCGCCTCCTGGCAGCGGTGTTTTCTCCTCCGGTTATGTTGGGATTTTAGCAAACAGTTCGATGAGCTATCAGAAGACTTCTAGGTTGCCTAGAGCTGCCAGGCAGTATATATGCAGGAAGGAGAAAAATTTGAAAAATGCAGGAATTTTGGAGGATGATGAGCACATAGATGGTATGTATGACAGTGTGATTTGTGCAGATACGATGACAGAGATGAGAGATATGCTGAAAACTGATATGCTGAATTGTCATGGTAATGTATTAGTGCAGTCCCTGGACATGTTTCATGAAATTGCAGATTTTATGTCACAAATTGAGTCAGAGGCTGAGGTAACTCAGCAAAGAGTGTTGAGTGCTGAAGAAATTCAGCAAACAGAGTTTCTAGCTGGTTATGATCAGCTTTCAGAGAGACAGAGGGCTGAAAATTTTCAGCCAACAGAGTTTACTGCTGAAATATTTCAGCATTCAGAGTTTGGGGCTGTTTCTATGCAGTCCATAGAGCAGAGGGCTGAGAATATTCAGCCATTGGAGTGCAGAATTGCTGATTTACAGCAAGGTTTATGTAATGCAGAAGAGCATAATGAAGCCAGGGTTGACACGAAATACAAGACTGTGGATAAGAAGGTGGATTTTATAGGCAAGATTATGGAGTATTGTTCTACCACTTCAGAGATACAGAGATTCATTGGAGCTTGTGTGTTTTACATGATTTGGACACCCCATTTTGCACACATAGCAGATTGTTTATATGAGCTGTTTCGAAAGGGGCAGAAACTATTTTGGGATGAGAGCCACACTAGAACCATGCGGAAAATGAGGAAGTTATTGCAGATTTTTTGGAAGATGGTGAAAAGATGGTTTGGGCCATACATAGTCAGACATGTCTTTGATAATGCAACATATGAGCTGACAGAATTGGATGGAACAATGCTTAGAGTGCCAATTGCTAGAAAAAGAATCAAGATTTTCAAGAAAAGAGATGATGAGGATTATGCATTGGAAGAATTTTCGAGAGAAGAGCAACGACAAGAAACTCCAATGGAAGAGACAGATGATATGGCTGGAAATCTTGTTGATCTACCGGCAATGCATAACGAAGAGATTGATTTGTTTGTGGATCTTGATGATAATGATCATGGGTAGTTGGCCCATCCGGAGGATGCGCAGGATTAGAGGGGGTGGATGTCGTATTGCTGCGCATTCGAGGTGTGAAACCACCCAAAAGTTGTGCATGAGATTTGTTACTTTGTACATACTTAGTTGTTATGTTTGCTCTTTCATTCTATGCCGAAGATGGAGAAGAATAAGGTTTTTGATAGATTGGAAACTCGAGATGCAATCTCATGGGCTACACTTATTTCAAGATATGCCGAATATGGACTTTGTGAGGAAGTACTAAACTAATTCCAAGAGATGCAAGTCGAAGTACATTGGTGGATATGTTTGCCAAATGTGAGAGCTTGCTTGATGTTTAGCACACCTCAGAATGGTGCAATATAACTAGTAGGAGCATCAAGACAGGCTTGATTATGAGTGTCATTGTATCACAGTGGACTTGGGCAGCTACTATTTTGCAAAGCTCTAATGTTACATAGGAGCACGGTGGCCATGATCATGAGCACACACAGGTGCATGCATATGTGACTACACACGCATCGGAGGAGAAGGAAGAAGCTAAAACTCCTACAAGTTCTAGAATAGATGGTTTAAAATTGAACCAAGAATAATAATATGGGAGTTACAAAGGCTAAAGAGGGGATTTTGAATGGTTAAAGAAGATGTGGATCAGGCTGGAAAAAGAAAAGCTTTTGATCTATTTTTGAAAGAGGAGCTTTTTGAATCGGGAGAGAGAGGGAAAATAGAAAAAGGAGGAAAGAAAGATGGGAGGAAGAGGCAGAAACAGAGGAGGGAGAGAGCGGAAATAGATGAGGGAAGAAGAGGAGCCTATTTTGGAGCAAGGAGATGACATCGGAGCTCGCCAGTTTTAGAGGGACACGGGAGAGAGGGACGCGGAGAAAGGAGGATGTGAAGGAGGGAAATAGACGGGGGAAAGGAGAGTCCGAAACTGATCCTTCTAAGAACAGACCTCCAACGAAGTCAGAGGATGTGCACGGACCAACGACTTGCGCTAACCAGCAACTCACAATTGATAAGAATGTGATAACAAGTGAGCAAACAGCTGGAGGTTTATCTAGACACAGCCCTGGGTTATCTGGAAGTCCAATTCAACCACCTGTGAGAAGCCCTTACCCCCCGTTCAGGCTTGATAAGCACAGGATCCCTTGGTCCCCCTCAATCAAGTGTCTCACGCTTCAAGCTCGATAACCGCGCGTCAGTATTTCGCATTCTTCCACCTCTTCCAGAGGGCATCTCAGATGTCAAAATTCTTAAAGAACACTTTCTGAATTTCGGAGAGTTATCAAGTTTAGAAGTGGAGGATAAGGATCAAAAGTCAGAGGGCAGCCTTGCAAGGAACAGTTCAATTCGATTAACATTCAACTTCAGGCGTGCTGCAGAAAATGCCTTTATCCAAGGTAGGTGGTTTCAAGGGACATCTTTCCAGGTAGCATGGGTCAATCCTGCAACACCTCCAGCTACTAACAAGCAGGAGGAAGAAAGGATAAGGAGAGAGGAGGCAGAAACAGGGGAGGAGAGTGCGGGACTCTGCAACTGGGAAGGTGAAACTCAACGGAAGAAAACGATGAAGGAGGGGAAAGCAGAGATAATACTGGGGAGTCCTGTTTATAGATGAGAAGGGGGGGGCGCAGAATTCTGGAGGGGATTCGACGAGGCTGCAAAGGAAGGCAAACAAGGAGGCGTAAGAAAGAATGTGAATCACAGCAATGGCTAGAATCCCAATGTGGGTCATCTCTCACCATGGTGTATAGTGCTGTGTGGTCGAGAGCCTGACCCTGCTGCGCGCGTCCAAGTTATTTTCTCAGTGGAGTAAGTGAAGGATCACTATTGTCTTCTCCATTCAAATTTACCCCGTGGCAAATATCTGGAAACAATCCAAAGCAGAACTTTGTAAAACAGATACGCATATCTTCATCAACCGCTTCCTCACAAGCTGAATCGAAGAAGATAGCTCCAGGTCATACTCGTGTGGGATGGATAGGAACTGGTGTTATGAGACAGGCAATGTGTGGTCATATTCTTGATGCTGGCTATCATGTTTCAGTTTACAATAGGACTCGAAGTAAAACTGAAAATCTTTGCAAAAATGGAGCAGTGTTTTTTAGATTCTCTTAGGGCAGCTCAACCTTGAAGAGTCGCCATCCTGGGGATCCAGGAGCGTCAACGTATTCGAGAAGCTCGAACAAATTGGAGAAGGAACTTACGGCCAAGTATATATGGCAAAAGAGATGCAACAGGAGGATGCAGCCGTGCATTGGCTGGAGTCCAGAAAATTTTCACCTAATCCATTCCCTCCTCTCTCATATAAGCTTTTTGTGACCCTTCTCTCAGTTTTTCAGTGTTAAAGCAAACCTTCGAAAAGAAAGTGAAGCTCATTTGTTTAAAGTCTATGATGCAGATGGAGAGGGGAAAATGATTTGTGAAGACATTTTGGAAGTTCTCTATGACTTATCAAGCTTTTTCCTTTCCGAAGAACTAGGCCAACAAGTCTGTTTGCCACATTCAAGAGACTAAAGGCTTGAACAAATTGATTATAGGGTCATTTTCTGACATTGCATTCACAAATTGAATCTTGATCTTGTTTGATTGATCTTCTATCTTGGACCAATAACCTCTGTGGTTGCGACATTGCTTTCACAAACCCTTCGACAATGTCAGTCAGCACGTCCAGATGACAGTGTAGACGTAGGTATAGACGCAGAAATAGATGCGCTGACAGACGCACACAGAGACGCAGATATAGACGCAGCATGTAATATGTTTTATTTGCATAGGGTAATATGATTTTTCTTGTGTAGATGTGGAATCCTGGATCGTCCAGCATTGATCTTGAGTTGGAACGCGTGAACAACACCTTAGTGGAGTTTTCTAGAGGTGTTAGTAGCTTTTTTGGAGGTTTTTCAAACAAGGAGCAATTCATGGGGAAGATGACCAATTATCTTGGTCGCCCTCCCACGGCAGAGGAGGTTTTCAGTGTGATGTCTGGGACACCTATTACATCTTTGCCTAGCACTGCCGCACAAACACCAAACCTTGGCACACCTCTACTAATAGGTACTCCATGCACTATGCATACAGACAGATCAGCTGATGCACAGGGATCAGCTGAAGTACATGGATCGGTCGAAGCATATGCATCTATAGAAGCATGTGCATCGAGTGAGGTAGAGGGTAGTGCCCGTCGAGAGAGGAGGGAGAGTCGTGCGGGAGGATGAGGAGGTCGAGGGCTTTGTGGGGGTTGCCTAAGAGGTGGCTCTCGATCACCCTTACCAGGAAATGAGAGAGGTGAGCCTCCACAAATGTACTACTCTGTCACTGATGTTGGTGGTATCTTTCATGACTCTGAGGGGAGGGAAGTGATAGCTTACTTGAGGAGTGTTGTGCATGCCACATACAAAGATTGCATGATTCCCTTCAAGCACCAAAAAAATGGTTTGTGGCAAGAGGTGATGCGGGCAGTACATAGAAGGTACCCTAATCTCGAGAATTCATGATTCTCAAATGATTGGGGACGGTCAAAGGTGAGAGATGAACTTCATAACAAGAGGTCTCATCTTATGACGCGCGCCAAGGAGTCACTGCAGAGACAAGAGCAGGGATGCCCTGGATATGGCCAACTACCCAATTGCCACCACAGGGAGTGGAAAGAGGCCAAGAAGAGAGCAGTAGAGAAAATGACAAGTCACCAGCATGCAGAGGCGCGACATATCCAAATGGCAACCATGGGATCGTCGCATTATGGATCGGGTGGCAGGGAGTCATGGGAGGCTGAGTTTGTAAGTATTATTTGATTTTTAAAAAAGTTTAAATTTTATAATTTGTTTCACTTCATTATGTAGTGTGTTCTAATATGTTGTATGTTCAAATTGTTTTGTAGTATCATATCGTTGGTAGGATGCCTACTCCTAGAGAGGTAGGCTATCATCGAGGTCATAACTAGGCATCCACTTGACAGCATTTCTATGAGGAGGGACTCATCACAGAGAAGCAATATAATCGTGCCATGAGAATTCCACCACCAGAAGATGTATGTTTTATTTTTTACATGAAAAGTATAGGTAACTCTAATTTATTATTTGTAATGGTATTTATATACCTTAATCCTTTGTGTAGTCAAACCCTGATGCAATTGATGATAGCGAAGGGGGGACTAGCAATAGCGGTGGCGGCACAGGCAGCGGTGGTGGTAGCGATGACGATGCCTCTTCTGAGGAGATGTAGAGGAGCCCCATGCATGCATGCCTCCCCTTGGCTTGTAATTTTCATTTTTGATATGTATTACTTTCAGCTAGTGCTTGCGACCATGACCATACTTGAGGTCACAAGTACTAGAACTCATCATGTAAAAACGTTTCATCTATATATAGGAAATTTCGTGTTCTACATACATTGTTTTGTTTTCAGTACAAAAATCTTCAAAATAATCTTTCTCTGTTTTCCCTAAGCATACAATTTGATGTTGATGGGGGGAAAAAAACCAGAGAGCATGTGGCTTGCAAAGCCACATGCTCTCTGGTTTTTTTTTCATACCTCTATTTTGCGCGTCTATCAGCGTGTCTAAATTGCAGGATAAATGCGCATCTATTCTCGTCAAAAACTTGTAGAGTAAACGCCTTTTTAGACGCGTAGATACATCCGTATATAGATGCACAATATGAATATATCCACTTTTTTATAAATACGATTATATATTTATGGAGCACATCAATAGGCGCGTCTATATGGGCGTGTAACTCTGACTATAAGTGCGCTTTTAGACGCGAATTTGAAGACATAGCAGTAGACGCGGTAATAAACGTGCTCGACATTTTTTTATCACAGTTCAAATATTGCATCTACAAGCGCGTCTATGGAGCCTTTTTGTTGTAGTGAAGGAAGGTAGTATCCCTGGGACTTAGTAGTCCGTCACAACAGTTATCCCTTTTGTGTGTGGTTTAACATCTTCATTCTCTGCACTCATATAAAGGACAATGCCCTAAAATAGACATCCACTTACTAATTGATTATCTGTTGTTTGAAACTTCAAACCTAACTAGCGCACTCTAAAGAAGCAAATTAAACTTTTTAGAAGGTGTGGCCTTCTAGGTTTCCTAGACTAGACTTCTGCATTAATTACTCATCTACACAAGTCTATTGTGCTAATTATTGCCCTCAATTCATTTGACATTCCTTATCTATTAATATTTGTTGTATGATTGAAACTTATTAAAACAAAGTTATGTCTTACTTAAAAATTGACAAAGTGAACAAGATATTCATCACAATCAAATAAAAAAATTTGAACCTTAAAATGATCAACTAATCTCTTGAGCAAATACAAATTGCAAATACAAAGCATAAACATAAACATTTATATTTTAATGATTAGTGTGAATACATAAGTCAAAAAGAGAAAATTAATTTTAATGACTGTGGAAGGTAACATTTGTAATAGAAATGAGAAGTTGATCAAGAGGATGCATTTGTTTGATATAAGTATTAAAGCTAGTATTGTTGGTTTGTGCAAGACTCTCTTACAACTTTATGAATATCATATGGAGTAATGAGTGGATATTAGCTTGCAGTCACTTCTATGGTTTGAGTTTCAAAACATGGCCAAAGATAATCACAACAAATAGATGTTACATATTCGAAACACATGGAAAAGGATTGGGAATACAATGCAAAGATTCAATACTACTAAGCACGCCCAAAGGTAATTTACAAGCATGGAAAAAGATTCCCAATGCAATGCAAATGAATATTCAATACTGTTATTAAGCAAGCCAAAGACCATTAAATACACAATGCAAGAACAATGATTAATCATGGAGCACTCGATATAATATGTAGCCTATGACTAAGCATTAGGCATGTTGGAATAAGAATTAAGCGCTTGCATAGCCTATGACAAAACATTAGGAGCACTCGGTATAATACATAGCCTATGAAAAAACATGTTTTAAATTTTTTATATTATAGGCCATCGATTTGATTAGAGAATGGACATACAAGATAGAAATAGATTGATTTATGATCAATGCAAGCGCAGCTGTGGACAGAGGCAACTAGAGCACCGATTGTAAATGAGGCACAACTGCATAGGAGGCCAGATTAATTAGCACCTGCCCGCTGTAACATAAAATGGACTAGCCACTTAATGTAGATAAGATGATATTTAATATCCAAGCTTTGATTACCTTAATGTGTAGGTTTAATGTGTAAAAAAAGAGCCTCTTACCAAGCTGCTGATGACAGAACCCCCCCTTTGAAGCCACGCTATGATCATGCCCCTGGCTCCTGATCTGAAGCTACTGATCGACGTGCGTAGCTACAGCTGCGGCCTGCACCCATCTGCTCCTCTGAAGCTATCATTTTCCACGTCAGCAGCTAGAGCTGCAGGTCAATGTCAACATCATTAATGTATTGATAGTGATTGTCAAAGCCTCAGCTTGCGCCCCAGCTACATTAATGTTTATAAGCTATTGAAGCTATTAAAGCTATCTGAAGCTATTGAAGCTATGTATTGACAGTGATCGTGGAAGCCTTAGGTTGCGCCCTAGCTACATTAAAGTTTATAAGCTTTTGAAGCTATTAAAGCTATCTGAAGCTATTGAAGCTATCGATCGCTTCTCTGAAGATTCGATGGCTTCTCTAATCAAATCGATGAGTACCCCCTTCTCTACAGAGGCTACAACTAAACCTATCGATCGCTTGATCTCTGAATCTAATTTGAATCTCTGAATTGCTTGATCAAATCAATGACCCCCTCGATGACATTGTTTCTCTAAATCTCTGAATCTCTGAATCACTGTGATGTCAAAAGGATGACGTGCAGGATAGCTGCATGTTGTGATGCAGTAGCTATCTCGGAAAGGAAGATGTCGTGGATTAGGCTATGATGCAACAGTAGCTACTTCAAAAATTAATCATAAATTAATCGATCGCTGCCTACCACCAGAGCTAGCTGCTCTTGGACTGACGACCGCCAAAGCCCCCTCCTCTACAGAAGCCACATGCAGTATTGTAGATGAATAATGACAACAAAGTGAGAGGATTAGAGGGTAGGCAGATGAATAACGACAATACCATAGCTCAAAGAAACCTCTCTCTCTTTCTCTCTCTCCGTGAATGTTGGTTGAGTTATAACACGTCTACCTCAAAATAAACGATCAAGTCTCCCTCAAAATGGCGGCAAAATGAACGTTGCTACCAACCCTACGCATGCATCCTAAAAGCACATTAAACCCCTTAAGAATTTAATGAAATACATAATCTCTCCCCCTTTTTCATTCTATTATTAGACCTTAATAAAGGATGCATCATCTTGCATATGTACATATGAAGTCATGCCATCGAGTCCATTTGACATTGGAATATATATTTGTCGAGTTGAAATAAAATCCACCATAATCTCATAGCCGCTAATCTCTTAGCCATGCAAAAGCACGTAACATATTTAGTCCTTCCCCCCGGTCTGCAAAAATTTGTGTAGCAGTCCCCTTGGATCAAATATAAAATTAATATTACTCTCATCAAGCTCACCAATAATGAAAATTTTATGAGTACTTGGATCAAACACATAAATAATTTCACTCTCATCAAGCTTCTCTATAATGAATATTACTTGAGTTCCTTAATCAAACACATAAATGACATCCCCATCATCCCACACAAGACACATTTGAAAGCACGAAGAAAGAATCGATCCTCCATGTAACTCATGCATATGAATACTCTAATTTGCTATCCTAATAACTATGGTCCATAAAAATTACATCCACATAAACTGCTTCATCATCTTGCGGACCTCCTTGATACCTGTCTTCAAGCTTCATCACATCTTTTTCACAACCTGCAAGTCTTGCATTAAAATCTTGTATGCATCCAAAAAAGAAAATCAAGCAGTTCTTCAAGCTCTTTTGCATCCCCCTAGGCATATACAAACCAATAAGCACAATTTCTTCCCTTTCCCTAATCTCTATAAGCCAAAAGAACTGATCACGTCGTAAGAGTCCCATTTTACTTTTGCAAATTGGCAGCTTATCAACACTCAATTGAGATGAGGAAAAAGAGATGAGTTAGATACTATGCATCTCAATAGAAATATAATATCATAGTAGCCCATTTTATGTGCCACTAAACTGAAGGGAGTGCATTTAATCAATCCATTTAATGAGTACATTTAATCAGTCCATTCAATCTTCTACTTCTCCTACACTAAAACGAACTTAACATATCCTTCTCTCCCTTCTTAGTTGTTAGCATCAAACAGAGATTAAAAACTTCAACTTTTTGACTTTTGCTTCTATTCTACTTCAAGGAAAATGTTTCTTCAATTGATCTCTTTACTTAAATCAATCACAACTATCATCATATAACTATTCACTTATTGCATCATACCAGCAATCAAGAATGACTGCATATAAATAATAAGACATTTCTACAAAAGTTATGGCTGCTACTTACCTACACAAAAGATGGGTCTTAGTAGTACCATTGCTTATCAATTGTAGTAGTGAAGTCTGTGTCTTCCTCTTTCTCTTTCTTTCTCTCTCGCTCACTCTTGTTTGGGCGCCAAACCAAAATACGGTCCCAAACCCTAGCAAGAAAATCCAATTAATACCCTTATAATATGGCCTACTAAATTATTACCTATAAAATCCAATTAGTACCCTTAGACGTGTATCTTTGGGACCCAGTCAAATCCATTGATACATCTCTTTCTAGGCTTGAATATTCACTACACATTGTGGACTAGCATGAACTGAGATGTCTCCCTACTCTTGCAAGCACCCAATGATAATATTTCCATATTTACATATACATACTCACTCAATGTGATACCTCGTTGGCTTTCAATTTTTGTGTCTTCATCTTGAAGGGTTTAAGTAGTAGCCTTTCATATTGACATATACTTAAAAGCTAAAATTCTTGATTTGATAAAACAAAGGAATAATGCCTACACCTCCATTCCCCTTCGTAAATGGTTTGATGTCACAAAGGAGTAATGCCTAGACCTCCATTTTGCTATATAAATGGTTGTTATCTCGAGAGTATAAAGAGTGTTATCTTCTTATTGATTTTCTACAAAAGCCACTCAAACCCGTTGACTTTGAAGGTTAAAGTGTAATAGCTAATAGATGTTTCTCTCATCCACTTCAATGATACTTGCATCATCATTAATAAATAGAGGAACCCTAATGGACCACCAACTACCTATATCTATTAGGAGCATTAAAAACTGAAATTTTTAATAGATATTCAGCCTATCAAAGAATGGCAAAGGATTTCCTATTCTTGTATTGTTCAAGTAGAAAGAGAGTTGAGACTAGAGCAACAAATCTTTCACATTTCTAGCAGGATGGTGTTATTTTTCTTCATGGATAATTCTATTGTCTTTATCTCATTTAGCAAATGAAGGTGGAGGTCTTGATTTAAGCCCTTGCTAAAGTAATTCACATTTCTTCCCCCATAAATAGACTAGTGAGGCATGAAAAGAAGGCACCTTAGATTATTTGGCAGCATTTGATCCCATGGCATCAATATGCTAGTCAAGGTTAAATTTTCACATTTTCCTAATGTGTGTTATGCCTATCATTTTTATCTCTTTTTGCAATGCAAATGCACTAGAAATGTGTGGAAGAAGATACGCATGGCACATAAAATAGGTTCCTAATTTTCATAAGTATTGAGCTAGGTCACACAGTTCTCAATATTAAGTGTTGATCAATATAGTTACCTTCAATGGGCTTGCTCCACCGCCAAACAATCTTTAGAATGAGTAGAGGAGTTTTGCTAAATTTTGTAAAAAGGGATAAGAAGAAGTGTTGTATTATTGAGTAACCACTTAATTTAAGTATAATTTGTTGGATGACCACTTTCCACAAATTATGTATTGGTATGACTGTTCATAATCTCCCATAAAGTACGTATTCTTGATGTGGATATTTGAAATATCCTAGTATGAAATGCAAGGAATTGAATTCCCTAGTTTTGGAGCCTACAATTCCCTACTATGCTAGATGGGAAATGGATTCCCTATTTATATGACCTAGGAATACCTAGTTTAAGATGTGGGGAATAAAATTCCCTAGTTATAGATAAGGAAATCATACATGCATGCCTAGGATTCCCTATCATGAGATGTGGGGAATGTAATTCCCTATTTATACATAGGGAATCCATGTATACATACCCAGGAAAAATGAGAGAATTCCCTACATTTCGTGAGTTTTCCTACATAGGAATTGTTCAAAAGCTCCTTATGTTCTAGTAAAACCACCTAGGTTCAATATAAGGCAAGATGATCAACCTTCAATAAGGAGTAAGATAAAATAATAATACTCAAGGAGGGCTTCAACAAAAAGAGCTATTTGTGGGCACAAAGGGGCAACCTAAAATCCTAGAAGGGGACAAACCAAGTTAGAGAGATTTGTTACTAATTGTTAAAATCTTACCCTGATTGCTACCCTATTTGTGTAGAAATATTGTTTAAAAAGAATTGCTTATGCTTGTAATGGTGCATAAAAGTTACTTGATGCACTTATGAGGTTTGATTGAATTAGTCAAAATCCTAATGTGCCAAATTTACAATAGGATAAAAGAAAAGTACACTCTATCTCCCCTACGGCTGGTTGTGAATCACTTCATTGAGAGGTATTGGTTTTCACCACCTCCGAAAGTTCAGACTTGCCACCCTCATAGAGTGATAGTGAGATATCGCTTTGTATCATTTTGTCGTTCTCATGACATAAAATGGCATCGCTACATCCAATGGATTGCATTGCAGTAATGCCTAATGAAACCCACTTTGAGATCATACTTTTTCAAATCTCCCTTTTGGAACCTTGCGGTAAGTAAGAATCTATGGTGCCTGCCATGTATTTTCTCGACAATATAGTTCAAAGGCATAAAGCCACCAAGAATTGAAAGATATAAGAGGGAAATCCTTCACAATAGAGTACTTACTCACATGAGCTTAAATAAACTTTGGCTTGTTGATGAAATAAAATGGCAAATCAATAGTAGAGCATGGCCATTGAATGCATTGCTACCAAACGTCTATTAGAACAAACTGAAGGGGAAACACAAAGGGAGATTTAACTCTATCCTCATGTCCGGGAAGCTTATGTGCATTGTGTATGTATACTAGTGCACAAGGGTATTATCTCGATTATGTAGTTGATGTGGAAGAACCGCTTGATGAGCCGAGCAGTGAACGGGTGCATTCAGTAACTTCGAACCGTGGGGAGCGTACATGGCAAGTAAAAAATGAGTTATGCAGACGATGGTGCCTTGTAGTTCCCGCCGGCATAGTTGAGGGTCGTCTTGTAGAGAGGGAGGTTGTTGCTGTAGTAATCTCGGAGGAACTCCCCGAAGATCACTTCTCGGAAGACGGGTGGATTCTTCTCGCTGCAGAGGGCAGGAAGGGGGGCGATCCTGGCGTCCTCGCGGGGTCCGAAGAATGCCGCGAGAGAGGTGCGAGGGCGGCCCTTGTTGGCCACGACGCGGTGCTCGACGCTCTTGTACTTGGCGTTGGTGAGGATCTGCGTGGACGTGCAATTTAAAGTTTTGAATATATGCATTCACGGAATGAGGTATTCAGCGGCAGTGTACTCATGAATGGAAAAATATACAAGAGTTCAGATGTACGTCTCACTTCGATCTGATCGGCGACGTTGATGATGAAGGCGTTGGGGGCCGGGTCGGCGACCACCCACTTGTCGCCCTTGCGGATCTGGAGGCCCGGGACCTCGTCGGGGAGCAAGATGGTGAAGGAGCTCACGTCCGAGTGCGCACTCAGAGCAAACACAAGGCTCGGGTCGGGGCAGGGCGGGTAGAAGTTGATGGCCAGCACCAACCTCTCGAGGCCGGGCAAGGCATCGCTCCTGACATACTCCTGGCTCAGCCCCAGGCTCTCGAATATGGCATCGTAGAGCACCCGCGCCAGCTTGTCGAGGCTCGCCTGGTACTCAAGGATCTCCTCCCTGTACATTAACAACGTGATCATCACATCTGTCGATATTCAGCCCTTCAATCAATCACGTCAGTATACCTGACTTAGCAGCACTATGGTAAGCATTTCCCGGATCATTACGGTACACTTCTTATGATCTGTCGTCCTACCTCAAGACGGGAGGCGCGTTCTGGAAGCCGTCGCAAATGCCAGGGCGCCTGCGGATGACCAGGGTGTCCTTCCAGTCCTGGGCTGCCCCCAGCGCGTTGTTGAAGCCGGTGGAGAAGGTGACGCCGCTGTCGGCGTTGTGGGAGGGCAGCACCTTCTTCTCGCCCGCGGGCAGCTCGTAGAATCTGCGCACAGCCGCCTGGATCTTGGCGATGTCCACGCCGTGGTTAACCACCTGCAATGTGGATAAATCCCAGGGCGTTATTAAATAATCTCGCGCCGGCATCGACTAAGAGGCCCGCGCGCGCCAGGAAACCATAACGTGCTTATGATAAGCGGGTGGCTATTTGGACGCTACGTTAGAACGTGATTCAAGCGTCCGGTATAGTTATCGAGATGCTAGCAGATCCCAGAATCGTTATTCAAGTACCTGGAAAAAGCCCCACTCCTCACACGCCTCTCCTATCTGGCGCACCACCTCCGCGCGCCTCTCCGATCCGGACTCCTCGCCCACCAGCGCCGTCAGGTCGAGCACTGGGATGCGCTCCGCCGTCGTCACGTTCTCCAGCGTCGGACGCTCGCTCTCCGGGCGGACATACTTGTCCGGCACGTGGGCGAGGCCGTCGTCCAGCATCTCCTTCACGCCCTTCACGTGATCCCGGAAGCTCCCGCCCATCTGCACCACATTGGCAGGCGCCGCCGGCGAGGCGACCGCTGCAGTGGGAGGAGCCATCTGGACCAGCCGCTAATTCTATGAATATCAGCCTGAAACTATGTAAGAAGCCTGGAATGGGAGATATGCGGAAGAGCAACCAAGTGCTGCTGATGATCGGGTGGGCTGTCGATCAGACGCAGCTATATAAGAGATGAGCGACCTGTAAACTCGTAGCTCGCTTCGTCGGTAAATCGTAATTTGTAAATCCCTCGTCTCGCCCAAAACACTACGACAGTCCCACGCAAAAAGCAGCTCCTTTAATGCGGCGCGCCGGCACCCCTGAAGCGTGGATCGCGTTCCCCAACGATTTACCAAACAGAGAATCCATCCATTCTCGTCTGCCCGCGGAAGTTGAAAGTTCCTCGTCTTTTACGTTTGGGACCATAGTATTCAATTGCATGTGCAAGCCTCAAGGTGTTCAGGGAAAGCCGAGTGAATGTGGGAAAAATCTAGAATTTTTTCCATTTATAGCGACCTACTCGGGTATGGAAAACTCTCTGTTTCTCTCCTCTGACAGTGATGGCAAATTGGCAATCTTTTATCGGAGAGAAAAACAGAGAGAGTGTGTGTGGTAACTGGTACTGTTTCATAATTATTCCAATTACCTATTATGAAAAAAAGACAGAGAGAGAGAGAGAGATGAGCAAGGGGAAGAGAAAGAGACAATGTGTGTGTGTTAGAGTTTGTTAATAAATTCATGCACATAATTTTTTCAACATAGAGAGAAAGAGAAGAAGATTACTATGTATTAATGTTTTCTTTTACAATTTTTATGGGTAAAGATAAGAAGATTATTATGTATTAATGTTTTCTTTTACAACTTTTATGGGTGCTAAAGAGAAAAACAAAATATTTTGAACCTTTTTCAAGCAATATTTTTTGTAGTTTTGAATTGTTTATAATTTACGTATTTGATTTTTTAATATTTTAAATGTATGTTCTTTAAAAATATTTTGCTTTGAATTGTTGATTTTGTTATATTGTGTTATTATTTATATGATTTCGAGATAAAATTTATTAACATAAATTTTAAATTATTTTTTAACATTAACTTTGCTATTTTTAAAGATAATTTTAAATCATTAGAGTGTTTCATTATGTAATTTGTAACAAAATAAATTTAAATAATTGATAATATACAATAAGATATTAAAAGGTAGATTTCTGTTAAACGAATTTATATTTCGGTATTGAATCATTAGAAAAGTGATATTTCATTTTCCTTTTAGTATTGAGTCATTGGGAAAGTGATTTCATTTTCCTTTCAGTACTCAATGATAATTATACTAGATTATAGTGTTTCGTGTTAAATATTGATAACATATATCACTTTTTACATTATTAAGTAAAGCAATTCTTGAAACTTATGTATGATTAATTCAATATATCCAAATCAAATTGTATGTCTTAATTTATGTGCTTTTGAATTTGATGAGAAAAAGTACTCTAAAGTCTTAATGCTTGTTGTATGCTAATAACTTTATTCATTTGATTTTATTTGTTGTGTTTTTTGTGTTCTAATTTAAGATTATTTAAATTTCATATGATTATTTCATTTGTATGTTTATATTTTCACAAAAGTATTTAATCTATTTTTATGAATGTCTTTAATCTATTCTTTAGAATGTCAATTTGTATTTACCAAATAAATATCATTTCTCTTGTTAGTCATTTAATATGATGATCCCTCACTTGTCATACATCCTGCATGCTATCACCAGTTCTCAATCAAAGCAAGCCAACGTTGGAAATATAGCCAAGACTTCTGATTTCTGCTTAATGGGGCATACTTAGATCTTACGTGTATAGCCATCAATGAAGGTAACGAAATACTTTGCGCCACCTAACGACTCTTGTAGGACATGGGACCATATACAAACTGAATGAACAAGAGCCAAAGGCTCACCCATGCATGTCAATCATACTAGACTTTTTATGTGTATGCTTGCCATATAAACAATAGCCACAAGACTCAAAGCACTTATAGTCAAGGGATGGAAGATACTACAAACACGTTGTTGCATTGAAAACACGCAAGAGTTTGTGAAGTCGCTCGCCACAGGGATACTTTTGCAAGATGGGAGCAAAATATGATGAAAAGTACTCAAGTCAAGGTAAATACATGGAGTAAGAAGACTGGTTAGGTTTCACATTCAATCGAATACCTATGTGGTCAATGTAAGGCAAAGTGGGAAACAATGCTCTCAAGGGTTTGAACATCCTTGTTTTCCTGTCCAATGCTCTTGCCTTTGTCCAATACCTACATATTCTCCTCCTTATTCCTAGCTTCTCTCACTTAGAACTTCCAAATAGAATAGCTTAAAACCTTGAGATACAATTCCTTTGCATGTGATTGAGTTTGCATGGCCATAATTTTACATTCATCATAACATATGTCCTTTGTATACGGGTAGGAAGACCTATAGATATCTAGAATAATAAGAGGGAAAACTTATGGTAAAGGTTGATGACAAACACAAATCACTACCTTAATCTTTTGAAATCATAGATGCTTTTTCTTTATGCTTCTGAAAGATGAGTAACAAGCACTGAGAGTAATGGCAACTTACAAGTTCTCTCTCTTCATAATCTCTAAGCTAAAGCGATTCCCATCAATAGACATAAATTGAAGATACATTGAGTGATAAGTTATCCTTCAAGTGCTATTTGAGCTCTAACTGCTTCAAATTTAATAAGTTGCAGGGTGAAATTTGATGTTGATGGTGATTACTCTTGCAAGTGACATAGTTATGTAACAATTCTGATAATCATGCCAATACTTATGCAGCTGAACTACTAGCTTTGGCACACCACCCTGTAGATTTGTTAGATTATAGTCCTGTTGATGTTGAGTATCATCTCTGGTTGTTTCCTCTCATGGCGAGAGTCAATCCTCCTCCCTATAGTCATTAGAGTTGACGCTGTGTGATTAAAGCTTCTTCCCACCTCCTCTTCTCCTTCGTTCCCGGCCCTTAATGGCAACAACTTCTCTTCTATGAGCTTCAATATTCTTCAGGTTTGCTTGTCGATTTCCCTTCGTTCATCATAGTCGTGTCATGCTTGCCATTCGTAATCTAGTCATCTCTGTGGGCCGAAGATAAATTTCAATATGGGTTCTGCTTTTATGGGGACGTGCTGGTAACTCCCGGTTGCTTGCCGGTCTCTCAACCTTTTTGTTTTTTAAAAATTAAGTTAAAAGGAGATAGTACTCCTTCATCAATGTGATTCGCGGGCGCATGGTTCAAAGCACCACTGCGTGGAATGGGGGAACAAGGTTTGTTCCTTGGGATGATCCACTAGGTGAAACCAATGCCCTTTTTAGGGGGCCTTTAATTTGTGGGTCCCAAAGTCACCCTTTAACCGTGAAAGACCGTGGAGCCCTTGCTGATATACATCCACAGCCCATTTGCACTCGCCCCTCTCAACTTCATGACACAGTCTCAAGGTTTTAGCCATGGCCCATATATTATAGCACTTCTCTTGGCATGCTTGAGGGTCCGCGATATGGCTGTCTTCCCGCTAGCCATAGTGTTTACCTCCCCACACTTGTAGTGAGTCATGAGGAAGGACTGCTTGACAGCATGAGTAGCCAGTCACCTTCACAGTCATGCATGCGATGATTGCAAAAAAGGCGTCGAAGGCCTCAGATAGTCTCCTTCACAAAACTTTGCTCTATCATTTGAGTTCGATTCCTCTCAGGGAAACTATGCCTTCAGAACTGTCAAAGGAATGGCCGCAGTATATGCATGAACAGGTACGGCAACGCATCTCGGGGAATCTTCTCTCCTCCCATCTTCCTCTTGGTAAAACTGGTTTAAGTCATAATAATGAAAAAAACTCTAACGCACATGTATTTTTAAGTAATCCACTCTGCTCGAATTACAACACACCTGTGAGGGTGTTGCATCTGAAGATGACCACATCTTCATCCTCGTTCTTGGCTAGG
Organism: Lygodium microphyllum; assembly: GCF_053477565.2. Lineage (NCBI taxonomy): Eukaryota > Viridiplantae > Streptophyta > Polypodiopsida > Schizaeales > Lygodiaceae > Lygodium > Lygodium microphyllum. Next base: position 69,577,663 of record NC_141154.1, on the reverse strand, counting down.
ATTTCGCACTTCAATCGAGCCTCCTCAACACTGCTTACAGTACCATTTTTCATGGCCACCCTGAATGGCTAAAACAAAGCCAATAAATAAATAAATAAATAAATAAAGAGAATTTTGCTATTAGCCACAGGTCACATTAGGATCCGCCATGATCCAAAACCTTTACCAAAATTTCCTGCATATGCTCCGATTAAGGCATTCCATGAGAGTGCATCTCGAACCGGTAATGCACCAAAAACTTGATAAGCTTCTCCAAGTGAACTACAATTGTTGTACATATCCACCAAAGTGCTACCTATCACTTCTGCATGTATTTCTTGGCATGTATCTAAAGCACCAACACTACCACAAGCTTTCAAGTTGCAGACAATTGTGGCAACATCCATAGCAACACCTCTTATGTCCATTTCATGAGGACAGTTCAATGCTTCCTTGTTAAGCCCGTGTTCAACATATCCTTTAGTCACTGCATTCCGTGCAATTCCATCTAGATCTAGCAGACCATCAAACACATTCTGTGCTTGATCACATGACTTCCATTTAATGTACATATCAACCAATGCATTACCTACATAGACTTCCCTTTCCAATCCTCCTTTCGTTAATTCCAAATGAAGTTGCCAACCTGATTCCAGAGCTTTAGTATTGGTGCAAGATTTTAATATGCAAGCAAAAGGTATTGGAACTGGACACATGCTTGTCACTAAATCTTTTGTAACACCAACAGCTTTTAAGCACAAAAGAAAAGTGACAGAATCAGGACACTCCAAAGTGGCTTTGTAGTGGTGGATGTGCAGCATCTCATGACAACATAAACATTTTCATTCCTTTCAAAGACATATGCCCAGGAGGTGATGATGCCAAAGAGATATATATACAACTGCATCCATTGCCAAAACATGGTCAACAGACCTAAATACAAGCAAGGGATAGAGAGTATTGGACTTAGCACCATGTGCAATGATAAGATTCACATGGGTAATCTTTCATGAGGAATCACCAAAAGAGACAACATAGCTTGTATCATCCATAATGCTAGTGGAGATAAGGCTCTTTGTGAGAGCCAGTACATGATGTACATCATGAAGAGTGAACGTGCTAGAAACTACAACTAGACATCACCAATACCAACAGTCTCTAATGCCAGCCCATTATCCCAATGAAAATATCTAATTAAATTGCAATAAGAGTGGAACCACTCTCTAAGAGGGGTCACATGAAAAGAAGCCCCTGAATCTATCAAAACCAACACTGAGTATAGCCTCAGTCAGCTGTGAAGTATCAAGAGATAAAGTTGTAAGTATGAAATCATCATTAGAGTCAATCTACATGACATTAATCTCGTCAATCTTAATGCTGGAATTGCTAGGGACAATGCTATAGTCATAATTTTTGTCTTATACTTTACCCATGTCCTTTTCCTTGTGCTTGTCCTTGCATATTTTATGGCACTTTGGCCAAATATGTCATACTTTTCCATAGTAATGACAAGTCAATGGGTACTTACAGGAACAAGACTTACTACAAGACTATTCATGTGACTAAGAACAAGAATGGTGAGAGTCTCTTGTCGTTGCAAAAAGCGTCGTTATTGGCGACACCATAGAAAAGTTCGTATTAGCGTCGGTATCAGCATCGCAAATAGCGACGCTGGCACCGATGCAAATAACGATGATGATAAAGACACTTTGTGACACTAATAATGACGCCAATAACGATGCGTGTAGGTAAATTTGCGACGCTAATAGTGACGCTAACAGGGAAAATAATAATTTTGTGGCAGGGCAGCAAGCTACCTTGCCACATATAGCAGTATATGCTTTATTTGGGCCATATAAAATAGTTTCTGCATTGTGTACAATGCTCGTGTAAATAAAGACAAAGTGTATACTACAACAAAAAGGCTCCATAGACACGCTTGTAGACGTAATATTTGAATTGTGTTAAAAAATGTCGGGCGCGTTTATTATAATGTCTAAAATTTCATGTCTACAAGCGGGCTTATAGTGAAACCTACACGCGTATATAGACACACCTATTGACACACTTCGTAAATATATAATCATATTTATAAAAAAATAGATATATTCATATTTTGCGTCTATATACGTGTGTAACTGTGCGTCTACAAAGGCGTGTACTCTGTAATTTTTTGACAATAATAAACGTGCATTTTTTTTGCAATTTAGACGCACTGATAGACGCGCAAAATAGAGGTATGAAAAAAAAACCAAAGAGCATGTGGCTTTGCCCATCAACATCAAATTGTATGCTTAGGGAAAACATAGAAAGATTATTATACTGAAAGCAAAAGAATGTGGAGAGCCAAAGTTCAAATATTGATAATAACACATGATGAGCATACAGTGCTGAAACATTTGTACATATTTTGAAGATTTTTGTACTGAAAATAAAACAATGTATGTAAAACACGAAATTTCATATATATAGATGAAATATTTTTACATGACGAGTTCTAGTGCTTGTGACCTTAAGCATGGTCATGGTCGCAAGTACTAGCTGAAAGTAATACATATAAAAAATGAAAACTACAAGCCAAGGGGAAGCATGCATGCATGGGGCTCCTCTACATCTCCTTAGAAGAGGCATCATCGTCGCTACCGTCACCGCTACCCATGCTGGTGCCGCTGCCGCCACTGCTACTACTAGTCCCCCCTTCGCTATCCTCAATTGCATCAGGGTTCGCCTACACAAAGGATTAAGGTATATAAATACCATTACAAACAATAAATTAGAGTTACCTATACTTTTCATGTAAAAAATAAAACATACCTCTTCTGGTTGTGGAATCCTCATGGCATGATTATATTGCTCCTCCGTTGATGAGTCCCTCCTCATAGAAATGCTGCCAAGTGGATGCCCGGTTATGACCTCGATGGTAGCCTACCTCTCTAGGAGTAGGCATCCTACCAATGATATGATACTACAAAACAATTTGAACATACAACGTATTAGATCACACTACATAATGAATTGAAACAAATTGCAAAATTTAATTTAAAAAAAGAAATCAAATAATACTTACAAACTCAGCCTCCCATGACTCCCTGCCACCCGATCTATAATGCGACAATCCCATGGTTGCCATCTGGATAAGTCGCACATCTGCATGCTAGCGACTTGTCCTTTTCTCTGTTGCTCTTTTCTTGGCCTCTTTCCACTCCCTGCGGTGGCAATTGGGTGGTTGGCCATATCCAGGGCGCCCCTGCTCTTGTCTCCATAGTGACTCCTTGGCGCGCGTCATAAGGTGAGACCTCTTGTTATGAAGCGCGTCTCTCACCTTTGACCATCCCCAATCATCTGAGAATCGTGAATTCTTGGGATTAGGGTACCTTCTATGTACTGCCCGCAGCACCTCTTGCCACAAACCATTTTTTTGGTGCTTGAAGGAAATCATACAATCTTTGTATGTGGCATGCACAACACTCCTCAAGTAGGCTATCACTTCCCTCCCCTCAGGGTTATGCAAGATACCACCAACATCTATGACAGAGTAATACATTTGTGGAGGCTCACCTCTCTCATTTCGTGGTGAGGGTGATCGAGAGGCACCTCCTAGGCAACCACAAAGCCCTTGAACTCCTCGTCCTCCCACATGACTCTCCCTCCTCCCTTGATGGGCACTACCCTCTACCTCACTTGCTGCACGTGCTTTTGCAGATGCACGTGCTTCGGCCGATCCATGTACTTTAGTTGATCCATGTGCATCAACTAATCTGTGTGTATGCATAGTGCGTGGAGTACCTATTAGTAGAGGTATACCAAGGTTTGGTGTGCCAAGGTTTGGTGTTTGTGCGGCAGTGCTAGGCAAAGATGTGATAGGTGTCCTAGACATGACACTAAAAACCTCCTCTACAGCAGGAGGGCGACCAAGATAACTGATCATCTCCCCCATGAATTGCTCCTTGTTTGGAAAACCTCCAAAAAAACTACTAACACCTCTAGAAAACTCCGCTAAGGTGTTGTTCATGCGTTCCAACTCAGGATTAGTGCTGGAAGATCCACGATTCCACATCTACACAAGCAAAAATCCATTACTACCCTGTGCAGATAAAACATATTACACGTTGCGTCTATACCTGCATCTATACCCACGTTTGTCAGCGCGTCTATTCATATGTCTATACCTGCATCTACACTGTCATCTAGATGCGCTGATAGACGCGCAAGGTCGGACCATATTTTGCAAACTGTTATAAAAAACACGCAAAAAATCTCCATATATGACAGTATAAAGCATGTAAAGAGAGAGAGAGAGAGACAAACAGACAAAGAGAAAGCAAACAAGATTAAGAGAGAGAATAAGAACTCACCTTCTTTGCTTGTTCCGACGGGTGGCGGCTAGGTTGCAAGCTCCTTGTCCTCCTTCTCCCTTCCCTTGGTAGGTTGCTTGATTCTTCTTCTCTTCCTTGCTGTTTGACTCTTATTCTTTACTCTTTGGCTCTTCCTTCCTCTTGTCCTCTTTTTACTCTTATTTCCTTCCCTCATTGTCTTCATGAAGTGATAGATAGACATGATTAGTGATGTCGAGCTCGAACTGCAGAAAACGTGCAAAAAACGCAGGAAAGCATTGGTTTGAAAAGAAAGCCACAAATTTTTTAATTTTTTTTTAATATTTGCATGGCGCGTCTGTAAGCGCGTGTAATTACGCATGTATATGCACAGATAAGACATATTACATGTGTTGATAGACGCGCAATTACAATTAAACTGATTAAATGCTAGCTTTTGGTTGTTTTTGATCAACATGACTTTCCTAGTCTTTCAATATCAAAATGTTTGCCTCTATGTTGTATCAATGCATTTAGGGAATATGACATATATACCAAATGAAATCATATATGTCCTTATGATTCATGTAAAATTATGTCGTCATCTTCTACTAGTATGGAACATGATGAGTCAACAAAAAGTACATCCTCCAGTGAGGACGAGACATTGCGGCTTCACAATCGAGACGCTTGGCTACGATGGAAAATCAAATGTATGTGTGATCGTTGTCGAGGATGTTTTTTTCGAGCACGTCGAATCACAATGTTACACCTCAACATGTACGAAGAGTGGGACCAAGAAAAATATCCAATAATTTTTATTGCTTTATTTGCACAAATATTATTGGTCTATGTTGCGTCTTCACCATTAAACAAAACATCCTTTTTTTTATTGAGCAAGATGTGGTACCACATCCTCAAATGGTCCCTCCAGGACGTCGAGAGGCTACGAAGCATCGACGCGAGGAGGCAAAGTCCTCAAGAAGAGTAGAGATTGATGACGACGATAACAGCCCTCTTCAAATGCCCCATCAAGTTTTGGAGGAAGATATTTTGGACAACATGATGCACGATTTATTTTCCCATGAGGTTCGAGGGGAGGGCACCACTAGAGAGACAAATGACCTGCTACACATAGCGTCAAAAACTCCATTGTACGAAGGTTTCACTTACTCCGTTCTACGTGCATCTCTCGAGATACTGAACTTACAAATCATTTATGGATGGAATAATGCTAGCTTGAATGTATTAGTGAAGTATATATTATTTGATATTAATTCATAAATGCTTTTAGACAATATTTGTGGTTTGTTAACTCTGTTTGCACAATATATGCACGTTATTATCACAAATGCTTCTAAATGGAAATAAATTACCAACTAGAAGGGAGCAAGCAAGGTATTTCTTGACATCTCTTGGAGGTCTGGATTATGTTAAAATCCATGCATGTATCAATGATTGCATCTAACACCATATTGGGGAATATGGGAATTTCCCATAAGTTTGGGACATGTGGTCAAATCTTTGGATTTGTCATAACTTGAACACTATAACTCAAAATTAAGCGCTCTATAGCTCAATAGATTCCATTTTTCAAGTGCTTTTCAATGATAGGTCACATCATATGGTTTTGAGAAACTTATGGGCATGTTATCCGGGTGCCACATTTTTTGTATTCAAAAAATGGGAATTGGGAGATTCCCAAACTCACTAATGTTGTATTATCTTGTTTCGTGGGGATCATGTATCTGCACGATAGTGTCCTATTTGTGGTGAACCAAGATACAACCAGGAGATGAAATCAATGGATGTGCCTTGTAAGGTTTTGCAACATTTTCCTATTATTCCACGTATTCAACTTATGTTTAAGTGTGAATCTATTGTGAGATTCATGGCATGGCATGCTAGTCACCATTCAAGTGATGGAAAGTGGAGAATTTCTTCAGACACACTAGCTTGGCAACATGTAGACAATTTGTGGCCTACTTTCAAAGAAGAGCCCAGAAATTTGAGATTTGGTCTAGGATTAGATGGAATAAATCCATTTGGCATCAAAAGCATCTCATATAGTATATGGCCAGTGGTATAGGTGAACTATAATATCCCTGCGTCCATGGCAATAAAAAAAGGACATGTACTGTTGTCCCTTTTGATTCCTGAAAAACACAAAGTAAAAAACATAGATGTTTACTTAGAGCCTTTGATCGAGGAGCTAGAAATGCTATGGAGAGGTATTGAGGTGCAAGATGTGAGTGCATCATTGTCCTCTAGAGATTTCACTTTAAAGGGCATGTTGTTGTGGACCATGCATGAATTTCCAAGCTATGGAGAGTGTTCAGGTAGTTACATACTCTATTTTATTCATTTTTACCCTTAATCAAATATATGTCATCATTAACCAACTTGTTTTTACAGGTTTAACTACATCAGATATCATGCATGTCCAATTTGCGGTCCCTCTCTAGTTTCTTCTAGATCGACACGCTTGAAGATGGTTATCTATGACAATCATCATTTTTTTCTTCATATTGACCACCCCAAATATGCACCCCCCACTAATGGAAGAACTCCACAATCTCTGACCATTCAAGATTGGAAGGACACTTGGACACATGCCAATGATCATCCTCCACTCGACATGCGTCGGTAACTAGTTTACTTATTTTGTTTGTCTTTAAAGTACACTCCATTATGAGAACGAGAAATAATATATTGTTTGTGTCTTAGATTCTCTATATTTTTTCGTCTCCCATATTGGATTGAACTCAAGATCAATCACTTGTTGGACCCCATGCATATATTCAAGAATGTTGCCTCTACATTATGGGATCACTTAATCGGGGCTTGTGATTCTGTCAATGTAAGGGAGGATTTACGTAGCATTGGACATATGAGACGAGCTTGGCCACGCATCAGACCCAGAGGAAAGATCAAATTACTGCGTACACCTTGGATGTTGTCGAAGATCGAAGAAAAGATGGTGAAGCAGCAGATATGTAGCTTTCGAACTTCCACATGATATATGAGATGCCTCAAGGGAGCCTTCATAAAGAAAAAGAAAAGAGGTGTGGAGCAACTATCCAGTTTGAAGTCTCACGATTGGCACAAAATGATTCAGGTAAGGATTTTCATTGCCATAAATATATTAATTAGTGGAGTAACTATGTAGACTAATTAACAATGTATGAATATTTACATACAGTTTATCCTTCCTACTAGCATATCCCATTGTGTTTTGAAAGGTGTGTGTGATATCATTTACAAGATGGGTGAGCTCGCGAGGTATGTATACTTTATACTTATTTTTTAGTTTACATATTACGTACATCACATAGTAAACCCGCTTGAATTTATGGACAAAACTAATCATCATTATCAATTGCATGTTGGTAGATTTGTGAGAGTTTGAAGGAAATTGATCCAAATACGTTGCAAGAGGCTCGAGTATTGTCCATTGAGGTGGTTTGTTTGGTGGAGGAAACTTTTCCTCTCTCCATTTTGACTACTCAAGTACACTTACTCGTACATGATGAGATTGCAATTTGTGGGGTAGTTCATGCAAGGTGGATGTTTTTTCTAGAGTGCTTTATGAAAACCCTAAAAGATTTTGTAAGGCAAAATGCACGGCCCGAGGGAAGCATGGCTGAGGGTTGGTTAGTGCAATCATCCCTTGTACAAATCTCTGAATATCTTACTAAAGTGGACCCCTCTTTACCACGACTATGGAAAGATGATGAAGATTTGAGGATGACCTCTATAATACCTCAAGGAAAAGGAAGGAGCAAAGTGCTAATGAAAGAGGAACTTCGTAAGTTAAATGTATTTTGTGTGCTAACAACGAAGTAATGAGTAAATGAGTGACACTATATAAAGTAGCAAGGGCAAGGAGAGTAAGCGAAAGGTAAGTATTTCATGCTAGACATGGAGGTAATGTCCCATATCCAGAACATCTAAGTGCGCTTTCACGTCATATTGATATAGATTGGCTACATGAAGAAATGGAGAGCAAGAGGAGTGGGAATACGCACGAGGTTGCTTATCAAAGGTGAGACATACTTACAATTAAATTATCTTTAGTTATATATGATATAATAATTTCACATGTTTCGTCTTTAACTAAATCATTAATATGATCTCAATAATGTACTACCAGAGCACATTGTTCAATGCTACTTGGTGTGAAGGTAAACATTTTCGAACTCAAGGTATAGATGATAAGAGAAATACCCAAGATTGTGGTATCCTTGCAAACTTCCAAGATACCAATGGCACCATGGAAGGTTATTGTGGCTTGATCCAAGATATTTTGAAGCTTGACTTTAGGCAATTTTATATATATGTACTAGATGTGAAGTGGTTTAAAGAAGTAGTAACAACGGGTGAGCATTGCACAATTAGACGTCATTCAAGTGGTTTTGTAGTGATTGACTCTACAAAATTTAACCAAGGCAATAATGACACATTCGTACTACCTCAACAATGCGAGCATGTATATTAGAAGCTATTTATTTTCATATATATTACTTCTTGATACATTCTCAAAATATAACAAATATCTCAGTTGTTTACTTTTTATTTTTTAAATTCAGGTTGTGTATCACCCAATGGTAAACAATAACCGATGGTGGCATGTCATCCCCATATCTAATTGTTCAAAACCAATATATGGCAATGCTAGCAACATAGAGATAGTTGATGACAATCCAACAATCAATGATGATGCACATGATGATACCATGATCGATGATATACATGATCCAGTGCAAGATGATCCCCGCGAGGATGTTCAAGGAAGCACAGAAGAGAATAACAATATGGTTGCAGATGATGATGAAGAAATTGAGCATAGCAATACATCTGACAGTGGGATAGACTTATTTGTTTCATTGCTTATTAGTAACATAGACTTAGAGGTAGATAGTCTAGCAAGGGCCGATCTCATTGAAGATGAGATTGATCATTCATTGTAGCATATATAATTAGATTTGAATGATTGGATGTATATTTGTAATACTAAAAAATAAGTAAAGTTGGAAAATGTTTGGTCATATTTAGGGACTTTATGAGAAATAAAAAATATGTGGGTTTATTTTCACATCTATAAGCGCGTTTAAAAACGTGGGTATATAGACGCGTTCTATATACTAGCGCCAATAGATGCACTGATAAACGCGCCCGCTATTTCACGTGTACAGTGCGAGTCTATAGGGCCTTTCTCTTGTAGTGGTACTTAAATCATAACACTAATACATAAAATAAATACATGATTACATAATGAAAGCGACTGGTACAATCATGGCAAGATATCACTACTATATAAAAAATGTCTACACAGATCACATGACCAAAAAAGAAGGGTGTGTGAGCTCCAGGGATCCAAGGGCGAGCTATAGATCCTCGCCATCCGAAAGCTCGTCCCATCGCAAAGGAGCATCAAACGGACTCTGCAAAAAAAGAAACAACTACACATCAGTCTACCATACAATAATGCATTCTAATTAAACATGGTAACTACGGACAAGAAATATAAGTGACTTATAGGGCTGCCGCGTCCATACAATCGGTCGATCAATGCAATGAGACCGTACCTCTCTGCATATCGAGTCTCAAGGCCGATCGGATCATGATTTGTAATGGAGTGCTACAAAGGAAACAAAATACTAACTGTTAGAAACATGATTGTCAGTACAAAGGATATTGCAAAAAAATAAGCAAGCAAAACAAAAGAAAAACTTAGAAAGTCCTCCAGATATGTCCTATGGCCGCCACTCCCAAGATGATGGACCACTCTAGCCTTTAGTCGTGCCCTCGCCGCCTTATGCTGCTATCTCCAATGCCTTGGAGAATCTGTAGCCTCCTCCCTTAGTCGGCGCTAGTCTTCCGCATCTAGCCACTTGGGCTTTGCAGCCCCACTCTTGAGTGCCTTGCGTATGTCCAATCGTCTGTATGATATATATGCACGTATGCACCTCATCATCTAGCCCATAGAAAATCTATCTGCTAGGTTGGTATCGGAAAATCCTCATGCAAGGATGCTACTATATAGTCCTTGCTCCCCTCCGGTATGTTTTTCCAATGATCCAAGATGTGCCGAAAAACTTATTGGCACAACTCTCTCATGCGAGCCATCACCCTCCTCCCCTCATCATTCATGATGATGGCTCCTGACCTATCACCTACAAGGTAGGCATACCCCTCTGGGGTATGCCTAAGATGAGTCCTCTCCCACTTGCGACCACGCTCCTGGGCATATCCAAGAGACCCCTGTACATCTGGTGTACTGACTGGGGTGATATCTATTGGAGTAGCACCCATAGGGGTGCCACCTGCGGACGGCTGAGAAAAAGCCAAAGTGAGTGGAGTAGAAGTCCCCACAGGTGTGACAAATCCCGGAGGTGACGCAACTCAAGTGGAACGACGAGACGGAGACACCGCATCCATGTCTCCACAGCAACCACCTGAGCCACGCTCTCTAAAACAGCCATGAGAGTGAGGAGTAGCACATGTATCTCAAGCTGACCGTGGGCTCACTAGATCCGTATCTCTGCAGCACCCCGCTTGACCCTGAAGCACTCCCTTCGTCTTGGCCCAAGTCTGGAGCGTCGACTTCGTTTGCTCGAAACTGAAGAATTTGATCGCACCGAAGTAGATCTAATAGAGCGACCCGACGATGTCTAAGACAGCTCTTGGTCCGCCATGTCTCTGAATCTCGCCAACTGATCTAGAGACATGTGCATGAAGATATCCTGCAACTCCTCATCACTCATCTCTCAACTCATCTTGATGATCTAAGTATCCACAAAGGTCACCTGTAAAAACAAAAAATGATGTTAGGATAATCAATTTAAATCATACAAAGCACGGTAATATAAATCTTTAAAAAATGATCTTACTTAAAATGCATATCTTATGTACTCGTATAAGCAATTAGTCAACGAATTGAGTAAGTGGATGCTCCAAGTATGAAGTATCCTATGGTCCCATGTCAATCTCCTAACACTGTTGAGATATCGAGCTCCACTCGTGATATGCCACGGTGACCATTGTGCATTTATGTCACCGACTTGTTAGTTGCAGATGCGGTTGGTACACCGCCCATGAATAATAGCTAGATGACAGCTATCCTTATCTACTCTAGTTCGTGGCTCAGTTAGTATACCACCTTAGTTAGTTGAGTTTGGTTTGAGACCCATATATAGGGTTCTTCTATTTCTATGTATTAGAATTCTTTTTGGCTTACACAACTAAGAAGAGGAAAACTGTTTTCAGCCTCCACCTTTGTGTGTATTCTCCCATTGTGCAAGCAAGAAAGCTACAAGTGAGACTCCTTCCTTCTCTCCCACAATCTTGACATGGTATCAGAGCCTTGTTCGTGGTAAGGAGCTCAAGAAAGCAAGCCAAGTTCGCGGTGTTCTGGTAAGAGGACCAGTGTTGCTTTCATTTTTCTGTTTTGGGAGCAAGTCTCTATAGATAACAGAGCCGGAAAGTGCAAGAGTGCATTGTCTTAGATTGAGACGCCCTTCGCGGTGTAGCAAGAGTACAGTATATGCTGCAGGTAAGGGCTTTAGCCCTTGGTTGCTATGTTTTTTTTATTTGAGGCCATTTCGGGGCCTGTTTTGGAGGCGGAAGTTTTCTGCACGCACTCACGAAAAGGCCCAGTTTTATGCTGTGCAACCACTGTTGTACAGGTCGGTGAAAAGTTACTGTAGAAATTGCATCGTATGCCTGTGTGCAAAGACATTGGGAGTTATAGAATCATCCTTGTTGCCTGTTGATGCAAAATCGTCACTAGGAAGTGACTGTGTGGTCAAATACCACTTTCGTCAGTTTTGCAGATTTGCCCTTATGAGGCTGAAGCTGTGTTCTTTGCAGTGATAGAATTTTTTGCAGTGTTCTATAATGGTGTCTGATTCTCTTTCACAAATTGTCACTGAAAAGCTTGACAAGAACAACTTCCAAGCATGGAAGTTTAGAATGATGAATTTCCTTATGGGAAAAGGATATTGGGAATTTGTTGCAGAAAATGAAAAAGAACCGGTTCTTCCTGATGTTCCCAATCAATAGTAAATGCAGGCATGAGAGAGCCAGGAAAGTTATGTACTGGCTGTCTATCAGCATTTCAGACTCTACGATTGTGCATATTCAAGATGCAAGTACGCCAAAGGAGACATGGGATACTTTGTCAAAAATGTATAGTATAAATACTCAAGCCAGGAAAATGCAGCTCAAGCAAGAGTTGCATAATGTGCAAAGAGAAAATATGAGCATCAATGACTACCACATGAAGGTGAAGAAGATTGCAGATGCACTTGCTTCCATTAGGTCACCAGTGGAAGATGATGATTTAGTTTCTGTGACCTTGAATGGTCTAGGAAAGGATTATGCACAGTTTCGAACATCCATTTCCGTCGGTGAAAGATTTCTTGATTTTGAGGAGTTGATTGCTCTTCTAATTTCTGAGGAGCAGAGAAATGATGGTGCATCTTCTTCAAGAGGAACTTCAAAAGAAACTGTCTTCTACTCAAATGCTGGAAGAGGTAGAGGCAGAGGTAGAGGAGGCTGATCTGGAGGCCGTGGTAGAAATCAGAATATGCAGCAAACTCAGGAAAACCAGTCCTATGGAGGAGGACGTGGTAACTCTAGAGGCAGGGGGAGCCAAAGAGGTCGTGGTGGATGGCAAAGAGGCCAAAATGCAAATAGCAATGTTGAAAGCTACTACTGTGGTAAAATGGGTCATTTGGCTAAGGACTGCTATAAAAAGTAGAATGACATCATGAATGGAAAATTGCAACAAGGGAATTATGCATCTTCTAGTAGACAGGGTGATGACAGAAATGAGCATTTGTTTATGGTGCAGCACATGAACAATTCTGTGACAAGTGCAGAAGAAAGCAACGATGTATGGTATGTTGACTTAGGTGCATCAAACCACATGACAGGTCATGCAGAATGGATGGAGGATGTAAGGAAAATGGAAAAACCAGGATTTGTGGAGACTGGTGATGATACTGCACATCCTATTGTGCAGATTGGAAAAATTCCTTTGTCTATGTAGAATGCGAAAAAGAAATACCTATCCGATGTATTTCATGTCCCGAATATCACCAAGAATCTGGTTTCTGTTGGTCAAATGGTTGAGCAGGGCTTGCAGGTCAGATTTAATCCTCATGGATGCTTTGTTGAGGATATGAAAAATAAAGGTCGCTTGATAGCAAAAGGAAAGAAGAAGGGCAGAATGTTTACGTTGGATGCAGACATGTCTGAATTGAGTGCAACAATGTTTGCACATGGGACCGGTGTACTTGCAGATATTGATATCTGGCATAAACGCATTGGTCATGTTAATGTACATCGACTTAAATCAATGTAGGCCCAAAATATTGTTGCAGGATTGCCTAAATTCAAGGTTGTAGAAATGCATAAGGTATGTGAAGCCTGCCAATTTGGAAAACAGGAAAGGAAACCATTTCCTAGACATGTTCAAGAGAGTAAGAAGCCATTGGAATTAATCCACTCTGATGTGTGGACTACTAAAGCTGCATCTCTTGGAGGCTATCATTATTTTGACGCTTTTATTGATGACTATAGTAGAAAAGTTTGGGTGTATTTTATGAAAAAGAAAAGTGAAGTTTTTGGGCATTTCAAAACTCTTAAAGCTATGGTTGAAAAAGAAACAGGCCTACAAATAAAATGCCTAAGGTCAGATGGAGGGGGAGAGTACCTCTCAAATGAGTCTGCAAGGTTCCTACAGGAGCATGGCATAAAGCAACAATATTCATGCAGTCATACCCCACAACAAAATGGAATTGCAGAAAGGAAAAACATGCATATTGGAGAGGTATCTCGTGCCATGCTCAACGAAAAAGACTTGCCAGATTTTTACTAGGCTGAAGCAGTTGCTACAACAATCTACATAATGAATAGGACTCCCACTGCAACAATACATGGGATGACTCCAGAGGAGAGGTATACTGGTAGGAAACCAGATATTTCTCATTTGAAGATTTTTGGTTGCATTGCCTATGTTCATGTGCCAGATGAGTTGAGATCCAAGTTGGATCCAAAAGCTGAGAAGTGCATCTTTATTGGTTACTCTCTGTAGTAGAAAGGGTATAGATGCTATAACCCTTCTACTCGTAAGTTTACAGTGAGCAGAGATGTTGTTTTTGATGAGATGAGTAGCTGGTATAAACCAGTAAATGTGATTGATGATGTAGATGCACAAAATGGTAATGCTGTACAGAATTCACAGCAGTAGTCACAAAATATTACTGGACCTGGAACGTCCTCTAGCAGTGGTTCACATTCTTCGCCATGGACAGGCAGATTGAGATCAGGAGAATCTTCTCAAAGCAATGTAGATAGTGGTATTCAGGTATCACGAAAAGGAAAAGAGAAGGTAGATCAGCCCATGTTTGATGTGAATGCAGGTCACTCTTATGTGGATGGTGAATCCAGTGGCTCAGAACAGAGCATTGATGATGAGTTGGGTATTTCTTCTATTATTACACTTGGAGTAAGGAAAACCAGGGATGATTTGAGGACCCGGGAGTGAATCTACTTTACGCAGGTCTACCAGAGCTAGGTATCCTGTGGATAGGCTGAAATATGATGTATTTACAGCCATTCACTATGCCTATATGGTCAAAGTGATATATGAACCAGAACCCACTTCTTTTGAGCAAGCCATGGGAAAAGAAAAATGGGAGAAAGCCATGGATGAAGAAATGGATGCCTTGAAAGCAAATACTACATGGGAATTGGTACCTTTGCCTGAAGGTAAGAATGCAATTGGCTGTAATTGGGTTTATAAGGTGAAGCACAATGCAGATGGTTCTATGAACAGATACAAGGCAAGATTAGTAGTCAAGGGGTATGCACAAACATATGGCATTGATTATGAAGAAACATTCAGTCCGGTTGCAAGGATGGAAACCGTAAGAGCAGTCATTGCTATGGCTGCATCAAAGGAATGGTCTTTACATCAGATGGATGTAAAGAATGCCTTCTTGCATGGTGATTTGCAAGAAGAGGTATATATGGAGCAGCCACCAGGTTATGTGCATGCTATTCATCCTGAGTTTGTTTGCAGGTTGAAGAAAGCATTGTATGGCTTGAAGCAAGCACCTAGAGCATGGTCTGACAAGATAGGACAGTATCTTGTCACTATTGGCTTTCAAATTTCCAAGGCAGATTTCTCACTTTATGTGAGAAAAACAGAGAAAGGTGCTACTTGTCATTTATGTTGATGATTTGATTATCACAGGTGATAGTGATGAAGATATCCTTCATGTGAAAATGCTATTGAAGCAGAAGTTTGAGATGAAGGATTTGGGAGAGCTGCGTTATTTCTTGGGCATTGAGGTGATTAGATCACCAAGTGGGATATGGCTCTTACAGAGGCAGTATGGATTGGACATGCTGTCCAAATATGGGATGACAGGCTGTAAGCCTATTTCAGTTTCTTTGGAGCAGAATGTGAAGCTGAGCGCAGATGCAGGTGAGCTTCTGGAATACCCTACTATGTATAGACGCATAGTAGGAAGTTTGATTTATATGACTATTACCAGGCCAGATTTGAACTATGTTGTTGGATTGGTAAGTCAGTTTATGCAGGCTCCAAGGAAACCGCATTTAGATGCGGCTAGACGCATACTCAGGTATGTGAAGTCCACATTGCAGTATGGATTATTTTATGAGACTGGGGTTCAGATACAGTTGCATGAATACACTGATGCTGATTAGGCTGGTACTATTTCTGATAGACGATCTACCAGTGGATATGTGTTCTCTTTTGGGAGTGCTGCAGTCACTTGGAGCAGCAAGAAACAGCCTACAGTTGCCTTGTCGAGCACAGAGACTGAGTATAGGGGCGCAGCAATGGCTGCATGTGAGATAGCTTGGTTGCATAAGCTACTTTATGATATGCATCAGCCTACAGATGGGCCAGTTGTCATTTATTGTGACAACATGAGTAGTATACACTTGGCAAATAACCCAGTCTATCATGCTAGAACAAAGCACATTGAGGTGCATTATCACTATGTGCGAGAGAGGGTTTTACTAGGTCTTATTGATCTAGTTTATGCCAGCACAGAGGATCAGGTAGCTGATATATTTACGAAGGCATTGGGCGCAGAGAAGCTGTGCAAGTTCAGAGACCTACTTGGTGTGCAGGAATTGGGATTGAGCTCGAGGGGGAGTGTTGAGATATCGAGCTCCACTCGTTATATGCCAGGGTGACCATTGTGCCTTTATGTCACCGACTTGTCAATTGGTTGCAGATGAGGTTGGTACACTGCCCATGAATAATAGCTAGATGACAGCTATCCTTATCTACTCTAGTTCGTGGCTTAGTTAGTATGCCACCTTAGTTAGTTGAGTTTGGTTTGAGACCCATATATAGGGTTCTTCTATTTCTATGTATTAGAGTTCTTTTTGGCTTACACAACTAAGAAGAGGAAAATTGTTTTCAGCCTCCATCTTTGTGTGTATTCCCCCATTGTGCAAGCAAGAAAGCTACAAGTGAGACTCCTTCCTTCTCTCCCACAATCTTGACAAACACAACTCCGCATAAACTGGAAGGTCGATAGACATGTCACCACAAAAGGATAAGTCCACCTCGTTCTCAAAGAATTCTTGGACTCCTGTATTTCCATCATTGTTACCCAATGCTGGCTCCTCTATATGCTCCAAGCTTTTGGTGGCCTCCACACCTTGCAATATCGACCCCTCTATTTACATATTGTCCTCATCTATGCTTGGAATATCACTTTGATCATATATTCTCGCACTTCAGGGAGCTGAAGGTATAATATACTACCATCGAGGTTGTCGGGGGTTTGGATAAAAGATTACCTGTTCACAAATACGTATAAGAGAGATTTACCTATTGTGACATGTACCATGTCGTAATACAATTAACAAACAAATGAGTTCATGCACATGTTCACAATGGGCTGGCAACACAAAGGTGTCACGTAAATCCATCCATTTTTTTTGGAATCTATTTCGAGAAATCCAGATGGACCTCATTGAACTATTGCTCCAGATCCTTCAAGTACCACTTTGAACCACTGTACATCGAATAGTATCATGGAGAAGCTACGGTAATCCACTGTAACAATACTTTGCAATTTTCCAAAATACTCCATCTCATCTATAACCATGTTTGGATCCGTTGCTCGTCGTCAGCTCTCTTGCTCGAACCTTGCCATGATACCACAGTCTATTGTGGAGCACATTTTGTCAATACACTCCACACGAAAATGTCGTCTGCACGACCACGATGCACTATATATTTTGTACTGTACATTGAAACACTCAATTAGTTATCACATATAAAATATAGATACAACAAACCCTAAATACGCCATCACCTTTGGACTACATCCCCTCGAGAATTTCCACTCCTTGGTTGAGACCTCCGTCCCTTTGCGAGACACTGCGGTCAAAGCTCCATGCAACTATCGCATTGACATAAACCGCGACATCTCCTCCATGCCCTCGGGATATTGAATTGGTCGATGGCACATACTACATCGAAATTCAGATCGCACTTCCTCTCGATCTTGCCTAGCTTGCTGGTACCTAGCGAGCCATGTCTCCATAGAGACATGGTGCAACATACAAAAGTGATTCACTTTCTTCTCCATTGCAACATCCATTCTTTTTTCTACCCCATTTCCAACCACCACATCTCCGGTCACTCTATCATTGTCCTTCAATGACCATAGCATACTGTTGTCTGGATCCACCGTTGGTAGCCATTGTGAAATATGCACTAGTGCCTCAGACACCAACCAACCTTCAGACATGCTACCTTTTGGCCAAGCTCATTGTTGCACAAAGCCTTTTAGGGTTTTCATGAAGTGCTCCAAGAAGAACATCCATCGCGTATGGACAAGTCCAGCAATCTCCACTTCATCTACAAGATGCACAAGAAGGTGAATTTGTATCATGAGCATGCTGGTAGGCAGGTATTTCTCAAAGAGACAGGCCGTCTCCACTGCTCCCTGCCTCGTGGATTCAATAGAGGACATATTAATCTCCTTCTGTGAGATCCATTGCACTAAAGTTGACAATTTGTAAATGGCTCCGCATATTTTTGGAGTAATACATCCTGCGATAGCGATCGGTAGTACAAACTGCCACAAATGAAAAAGCATTATGAACAATGACTACACTCCAAATAGCAAAATGTGCAGGCCACTTACAATCCATTTGTAGTACAAACCTGACATATCTTATGCCAATCATGGGATTTTAGCCGTGATAATTGGTCGTCTTTAGAAAACGCAAACCTGAGAGAACACATTATACCCGTTGGAGTGCGGATAGACTTGACTATTTGCTTCACAATGCGCTCTACTTTAGTGGACAAAACCCAAGGAGCGCGAGGTAGCTGCACGCGACCATCAGCACTCGACTGCGGCCAAAACGCCTCTATCTTGCCTACCTCCTTCAAATCCATTCGTGCCCCTATAGTGCCTCTCTTTTCTGTGATGTGGTCCCATAGCAAACTGCCCACGTTCTTGAAAATATGCATGGGATCCAACAAGTGGTTGATCTGTAAGTGGGTCTAATATGGCAACTCGTAAAAAATTGAGAACCATCGCATTCCGTTTGGATGTGACTTTGCGTGGACCATTTTCAGCTCGTATTAGCTTTGGGCATTCATATGTGTTGGAGGTCATCCAAGAAACCTTCCCTGAGTTCATGACCCTTTGGCAAGAAAGCAGTGTGTCCTTGATATACCATCTTCTTCATGGTTCGTGACCTTTGGGAGTCTAACTGTGGCCCGCACAATGGACATGCATGATAACCTGAGGTAACCAGACCTGTCCCAACACCTCTATCTAGTGAATACAAACTTGAATGAGCTATGGTAGATATTATCAACGAGAACGGAAGCCTATTTACCTAAGCACTCTCCGAATCCCAGAAAGTTATGCATGGTCCACATAAGAATGACTCTAATATTGGCAGACCGTCGACCATCGCACTTGCTCATATCTTGCACGATGACCCCCTCCTCCCACAAAATCTTAAGCTTATCGACTAATGGACGAAGATACACGTCCATATTTTTGACTTTGTAGCAGCCGGGGATGAGTAAGCTAAGGATGAGATGTCCTTTCTTCGTAGAAAGCCATGTAGGGATATTGTAGTTGACAAGGACTATAGGCCACACACTGTAAGAAGTTGAGCATAGACCGAATGGGTTCACACCATCCATTGTAAGACCGAGTCGAAGATTCCTTGGCTCTCGGGCAAAGCCTGGGAAGGTAGGGTCAATGTGGCTCCATGCGCGTGAATTCGCTGATATTCATTGAACTGCATCTATGGACCTATTCTGCGCATGCCACGTTGTCAAGCTTGCCATGCCAAACGTATGAAACATGTGGTTTATGCGGGGATAAGTGGAAAGTGTCTAAGAACTTTTTGAGGGATGGTTTGCCCTTGCAAGTCTTATCGATACTACCTATGAGAACCACACTTTGGACATGTCTCCATAGTCTTGTATTCTCCTCGAAAGAGTATGTAATCGTTGATACATGCATGGATGCTGTTGTAGTCCATGCCAAGATTTTGTAAAACATGTTGTGCATCATCATGAGACTCAAGCATGGTATTGCAAGTGGTAATATATAATAATTGATTAATTTGAAGAAAATCATAAAACACCTTGAAAAAGCACAAATGTTTTTAATGATAGTGCCAAAAAGAAATCAACAAAGCATACGTACAAGGTACATGATCAACTCGATCACACTCGCATCGCTCCACCTGTATTTTGCTTGCACACTTAGGAGTGCAAGTAGTGTCTTCAGGCGAGATACTCGGCATCCATCATATAATGGTATGGATGCTTCCTCTCTAAGCGGATCAGAAGTCTCGACATCCATGGGAATCAATGCATCGATCATTGCCTCCATCTCAGGCTCCAAGTTTGTAGATAAGTCTCGAAGGCTACCTGTCTCCTCTGGTATTGACGGTATAGATTGGGTAGTACCTTCCAAGTGGTGGATCGGTTCAGGCACTCTATCCATCGCACACCCACAAACTCTTCTAATTGGCTGCAAAGGGTGCACTCCTCCTTGGGACGAGACGTCACTTCCCTGGATAGAAAATTTGCCAACCACACCCAATCTTTTTGTATATGGTATTCAATTAGCTTGTGTTAACAATGAATGATTGATATTAACTTTTCTTACCATTTGCTAAAAATCCAAGATCTCCTGATCAATTATCTCAGATTAAAACTCACCGAAGCATCATACGTGTTCTATAGATAATCAACATTTTCGTCTAATTGCCAGCTTACATTGAGAGCAAGGACATGGGACATACTGATTAAGATACACCTCGTGATCTTGAACATCAAGACCTTCATCATTTTCCATTTTGTCTACGTTACGACAATTTTTTTTTTTTGCTATTATTCTTTTTTCTTTCTTAAGTTGTTTAAGAAGGAATTTCTTCTCTTGTAACTCAGCAAAAATCAACGTATGTAAAGTCTCCACCCACCCACCTATTAGATATGATCAATGCCCCACCCTCATTAAGTGCCACCAATGATCCATGGTGCTCAAAGTTGTAAGACTCCCATTATGAGGAGAAGCCAAATGTGAGCCTGGACATTGGTTGAGTCTTGACTTGTATATCAGATGGAGTCTATGTGATCGAATAGCAAAAAGGTGACCGTTGTGGGTCTAATCTTTGGGTTAGATGGAGTGGTTAAGCTTGTAGCAACTCGAGGCACATTGCATTGAGTTATAGGGTAAGGGAGTTAAAAGCGGCCCTAATGGAGGCTCATATGGTAGGTCGGTCAGACCGACCTAACGGCCTTCGCGGACTGTAAAAGCTAAACACCTTCATAGCCATCTATCATTCATCTTTCACCCAGTTAGAGTTGTTGTTCCAGCTAGCCTTAAGCTCTTCACCTATCTTCTGTCTAGATCGCCATCTAAGCTTCACACAGTGGAAGCGCACGGGTGGACAGAGCCATCTTAGTATCAGTTGTTTGGAGCTAAATAATTTACTGATTCTCCTCTTATCTGTTGTGTACTCTCTATCTCTTTCTATGATTTTGTTCGTTGCACCATGTAATTTTTTTTACATGGTATCAGAGCCCAGGGGGCCCTAGAGATTGAAGAGTGTGTAAGAGGCAAAGGCTTCAATAGCAAAGAGAAACTATGTCGACTTTCGGAAGCGGTTCTGGTGCATCAGGAAGCAGTGCAGGAGGTGGTACTGCTGTACCGGCTATTCAAACACTGAGGATTCGTCCACCAACCTTCAACGAAGGCAAGTTAGATGGTACAAACTATACCTTGTGGAAGTTCAAAATTACAACTATCCTTGATTCTTATGAGCTTCTGGAGATTGTGCTGGGGACTGACGCAGAACCACATCAAATTCTAGTGTGATGATTCCTCCGAATACAGATCTTCTACAAGCTTGGAAACGAAGGAATGCAGATGCATTGTGTGCCTTAGTTACAAGCTGTTCTAAGTAGTGTTCTGACTTTGATTCAGCATACAACCAAAGCGTCAAAGGCTTGGAATGTACTAAGGAGTCAGTATGAAACACGAAACCAAACAAGGATTCAAAACTTGGAGAATCAACTAGCAATGGAGAAGTTTGTTGAAGGAGAGACGGTTGAAGCATTCATTACTCGGATTAAGAATCTATGCGACCAGATGGCTGGTGCTGGGATACAAAAGACTAGTGAAGAGCTAGCTCGGAGGTGTCTTCGGATTTGTCCACAAAAGTTTGATGGACTAGTAATTGCTCTTAATACTTAAGTGAGACCTCAAGCTTTGACTTTTGAGGAGTTTTGTGCATTATTGATGGAGGAGGAGTTGAGGCTGAAAGCCCGAGAAGGAAGCAACAATGGAGATGCTGCATTCTCTGCCAATGCAAAAGGCAAAGGTGGTTCCTCCACCAAAAATGATGGTGACAAAAAGAAGGGCGGCAATAAGAAGGTTCAAGGAGAGTGCTTCTACTGCAAGAAGAAAGGATATGCAATTGCAGATTGTCGTGTCAAGAAGGCAGATGAAAAGAATGGTACTCTTAAAAGTAAAGGGAAAGAGACAGCCAATACGGCTAAAGCAGAGTTGGAATTATTCATGGCGACCATTGAGGAAGTGTGCTCCTCGACGCAAGAAGAATCTACCACTCACTCATGGGTGTTGGATAGTGGGGCCTCCTGTCACATGACAACAAGAAAGGTCTATACAGTTCTATACAGCCTCTATAAAAATCCATCATTGTGACGGTTGGAAATGATGCTAAATGCCCTGCTACGGGCACAGGTACTATTTCTTTTGTTGCTGCAAATGGTGAAGTCAAAAGCTTTCAAATGTGTTTTAACTGATCTTGGTCATGAAGTGAGGTTCAAGAAGATAGGTGCAGAAATTCTTGATAGTGCTGGAACAATTGTTAGCAAAGGAGAAAGAAGGAACAACTTGTATGAGCTAAGTGCTCTTACAGCCACCGCTGGAGTGGGCATAAGTAAGCTTTGGCATGAAAGGTTTGGACACAGATGCAAAAGCAAGGTATGGTTGCTCACCTACCTACAATAACTGAATTGAAGGAACCATGTGAAGCTTGTATGATGGGCAAGCAACATAGAAATGCATTTCCACAAGAAAGCAAGAATAGAGCATATCTAGAGTTGGTGCATGCTGAATTGTGTGGTAAGATGCCTACACAGGCCTTGGGGGGATCTTCTTATTTTATGTTGATTGTCGACGACTACAGTAGGAAGATGTGGGTGTCCTTCCTTTGTGATAAGGCTCAAGATTTTGGTAAGTTTAAAGAATGGCTAAAACTTGTTGAGAATGAAACATGAAAAAGTGTGAAGAAATTTAGAACAGATGGTGGTGGTGAGTTCAACTCAAAAGGAGTTTGAAGACTTTTGCAAGAGCGAAGGGATCAAGCATCAATTGAAGACACCTCACACACCTCAGCAGAACGGTGTTGTGGAACACAGGAATCGCACCATTGTGGAGATGGCAAGATGCATGCTAAAGGGCAAGAGATTGCCTAACCATTTTTGGGCTGAAGCTGTTAATACTGCAGTCTACATTCTAAATCGGAGCTACACAAAGGCTCTCAAGGGAAAAACACCTCATGAGGCTTACACTGGTAAGAAACCATCTGTCTTACATTTCAGAATTTTTGGATGTGAATGTTATGCACATGTTCTAAATGAGAAGAGAAACAAGTTAAAACCAAAAAGCAGAAAATGTATCTTCTTGGGTTATAGTGATGAGCAGAATGCTTAAAAATTATATGACCAAGAGGCAAAGAAGATCATCGGGAGCCGTGATGTGGTGTTGAAGGAGGAGCCGCATATAGTGAAGGAGGAGAAGGCAAGTTCTTCCACTTTATCATCAAGCGAAGTAGTCCACTATGAACCTGTCCTGAGAGCTGTCCCTATCCTTAAGGAGGAGGAATCATCATCTTTAGATGATGAGAAAAAAGTTCACCAACCTGACATCACCCCACCGGAAAAGCCATTGCCACGTTGGGTGAAGTAGCTCTATGACCACAATAATCCTATGCCTGCATCTGTTGAGGAGAAGACAGACGGACCAAGGAGGTCTCAGAGAATAGAGAAGCAAAGGAGGGCTTCTGCTCACATAGTCAATATGGCCTTAATGGTTGAGATTATGAGAGAAGTAAAGGAGCCAACTAACTTAGAAGAAGTACTTGAAGATCCATCATGGAAGGCTGCTATGCAAGCGGAGTATGACAACATAATGAAGAATGACACTTGGGAGCTAGTGGATCGACTAGCAAAGTGGAATGTTATTGGCACCAAGTGGATCTGGAAGGTAAAGTACAAGGCTAATGGTACCTTAGAAAAGTACAAAGCTAGATTGGTTGCCCAAGGAATTTCACAAGTTGAAGGGTTTGATTTTCAAGAGTCATTTGCCTCAACTGCTAGAATGACCACTATTCGCATGGTACTTGCAGTGGCTACCCACAAGAAGTGGCCAGTGTACCAAATGGATGTTAAGTCAGCGTTCTTAAATGGTGACCTCAAGGAGGAGGTGTACGTGACTCAGCCACCAGGGTTTGAGGCCCCCCATTCTGAGAACAAAGTGTGTAAGCTGAAGAAGGCATTGTATGGCTGAAACAAGCCCTAGAGCATGGTACCAGCGGATAGATAAGTTCCTTTTAAACCTAAACTTCAAAAGATGTGCCTCAGATGCTAACTTGTATGTTTATAGGGATGGTAAAAAGTCTGTAGTGATTGTCCTATATGTGGACGACTTTCTTATTACAGGTGACTATGAAGATATGATCAACCAAACTCGAAAGGCTTTGAGTTCTGAGTTTGAAATGACAGACTTGGGCTTGCTGCACTATTGTTTGGGGATTGAAGTCTGGCAAGAGCCAGGAAAGATCATCTCTCAGAAGAAGTATGCATGGGAGATCTTGAAGGCATTTGGCATGACCGAGTGCAAGGAGATAGCTACACCTATGGAGGTGAATGCAAAGTTATCCGTCGAGGATACATCAGCACTAGCAGACATCGGGAGGTATAGGAGGTTGGTCGGCAGTCTGATCTACTTGTGTAACACCAGACTAGATATCAATTTTGTTGTTGGTGTTTTTAGCAGGTCCTCAAAAAAACCTCATGAGAGTCATTGGAAGGTTGGGATGCGGGTGCTCAGATACTTGAAGGAAACTCTTGACTATGGTATCACATACAATTTTAAAACTTCTCTTGTGGAAACTGTGACTCAGATTGGGTAGGAGACAATGATTCCAAGAAGTCAATTTCTGATTATTGTTTCTCTTCGGGTTCAGGAATTTTCTCTTGGATTAGTAAGAAGCAGCCAACAGTGGCATTGTCTTCTACTGAAGCAGAGTACAAGGCAGCTTGTTTTGTTGCATGTGAAGCAGTATGGTTGAGAAGGATTATATAGTATATGGGAGTGCAGGATGAAGAATCAACTGTGCTGAGATGTGACAATCAGAGTTGCATCGCCATTGCCAAAAATCCAGTGTTTCATGTACGCACTAAACATATAGAGATCCAGTATCACTATGTGCATGATTTGATAGAGGATGGGATAGTGGAACTCGTCTACTGTCCAACAGAGGAGAATGGAGAAGATATCTTCACCAAAGTACTTACAAAGGATCTGCTTCAAGTTCATCTTCAGAGACTCGGCATTGGGCCGAGGAGATAGTTCACCTATGAGTAGACGTTGAGGGGGGGTGTTAGATATGATCAATGCCCCACCCTCATTAGGTGCCACCAATGATCCATGGTGCTCAAAGTTGTAAGGCCCCCATTATGAGGAGAAGCCAAATGTGAGCCCGAACATTGGTTGAGTCCTGACTTGTATATCAGATGAGGTCTATGTGATCGGATGGCAAAAAGGTGACTGTTGTGGGTCTAATCTTTGGGTTAGACGGAGTGGTTAAGATGGTAGCAAATCGAGGCACATTGCATCGAGTTACGGGGTAAGGGAGTTAAAAGGGGCCCTAACGGAGGCTCATATGGTAGGTCGGTCATGCCGACCTAACGGCCTTCGTGGGCTATAAAAGCTAAACCCCTTCATAGTAATCTATCATTCATCTTTTACCCAGTCAGAGTTGTTGTTCCAGCTAGCCTTAAGCTCTTCACCTATCTTCTATCTAGATCGCCATCTAAGCTTCACACAGTGGAAGCGCATGGGTGGACAAAGCCATCTTTGTATCAGTTGTTTGGAGCTAAAGAATTTACTAATTCTCCTCTTATCTGTTGTGTACTCTCTATCTCTTTCTCAGATTCTGTTCGGTGCACCGTGTAATTTTTTTTACACCACCTACAAATTAACGTATGTCGGAGTGTTTCTCGTCTTGTGGTGTTGCACCAGACCTCACCACCACTCTCTCTTTGTTTTTTATCCATTCATTATCTCATCTCCTTCCATCTCTCTCTCTTTTTCTCTTTCTTTATTATGCTGTATGTTTTTTTCTTTCTTAAATTGTTTGAGAAGGGATTTCTTCTCTTGTAACTCAGCAAAAATTAATGTATGTAAAGTCTCCACCCACAAATTAACGTATGTCGGAGTGTTTCCCGTCTCGTGGTGTTGCACTCGACCTTGCCACCACTCTCTCGTTGTTTTTATCCATTCATTATCTTCTCTCCTTTCATCTCTCTCTTTTTCTATTTCTTTATTATGCTGTATGTTTATTCCCTCTCTCTCGTTCCTTCTTCCTTTTTCTCGTCCTCACTCTCTCTCATTTTCTTTAACAAAACATATATCTCTCTCTACAACAACAACAACAACAACAACTACTACTACTACCACTACCACTACCACTACCACTACCACTACCACTACCACTACCACTACCACTACAACAACAACAACAACAACAACAACAACAAACAAAAAAAGAAAAGAAAAACTACTATTACTACCACTACTACAACAACAACAACAAATAAGAAAACTAGACAACAATAAACAAGAAAACAAAAAAAACTATTACTACTACTACAACAATAATAACAACAACAACAAACAAGAAAACCCACTACTACTACTACAATCATGACTACGACTACGACCACCACGACCACGATCACGACCATGACCACGACCATGACCACGACTACCACTACCACTATTACTACCACTACCACTATTATTACCACTACCACTACCACTATAATAAACAAAAAAAGAAGAAAAAACTACTACTACTACCACTACTATGACAACAAAACCAAATAAGAAAACTAGACAATAATAAACAAGAAAACAAAAAAAACTATTACAACAACAACAACAACAAACAAGAAAACCACCACTACTACTATAATCACGACTACGACGACTATGACTACAACCATGACTATGACTATGACTACGACTATGACCATGACCACGATCACGACTATGTATACGACCACGACTATGACTACGGCTACCACTACAACTATGACTACCACTACCACTACAACTATCACTACCACTATAACAAACAAGAAAAGAAGAAAAAACAACAACAATAACAACAACAACAACTACTACTACTACAATAACAATAAACAAGAAAAGAAGAAAAAACTACTACTACTACTACAAAAAAGAAGAAAAGAAAACTAAACAACAATAAACAAGAAAAGAAAAAAAACTACTACTACTACAAAAACAACAACAAACAAGAAAACAACAACCTCTCCCTCCCTCTCCCATTTCCTCTCCCTCCCTCACCCTCTTCCTCTCTTTCTCTCTTTCTCTATTATGTTTAATGTTTTTTCTCTTTTCCTCTCCCTCTCTCTTTCCCTATTATGTTTAATGTTTCTCTCTCTTTCCTCTCCCTCTCTCATTTCCTCTCCCTCCCTCACCCTCACCCTCTCTTTCTCTCTTTCCCTATTATGTTTAATGTTTTTTCTCTTATCTCATCTCCCTCTCTCATTTCCTTTTCTCTCTTCGTCTCTCTCTCTCTTATTTCCTCTCCCTCCCTCTCCCTCTCCCTCTCTTTCTCTCTTTCCCTATTATGTTTAATGTTTTTTCTCTTATCTTCTCTCCCTCTCTCATTTCCTCTCCCTCCCTCACCCTCTCCCTCTCTTTCTCTCTTTTCCTATTATGTTTAATGTTTCCCTCTCTTTCCTCTCCCTCTCCCTCTCTCTCCCTCTCCCTCTCCCTCCCTCACCCTCTCCCTCTCTTTCTCTCTTTCCCTATTATGTTTAATGTTTTTTCTCTCTTCCTCTCCCTCTCTCATTTTCTTTTCTCTCTTCCTCTCCCTCTCTCATTTCCTCTCTCTCTCCCTCTCCCTCTCCCTCTCTTTCTCTCTTTCTCGATTATGTTTAATGTTTTTTCTCTCTCCTCTCTCTCTCTCTCATTTTCTTTTCTCTCTTCCTCTCCCTCTCTCATTTCCTCTCCCTCCCTTACCCTCTCCCTCTCTTTCTCTCATTTCCTCTCCCTCCCTCACCCTCACCCTCTCTTTCGCTCTTTCCCTATTATGTTTAATGTTTTTTCTCTCTCCTCTCCCTCTCACATTTCATTTTCTCTCTTCCTCTCCCTCTCTTTCTCTCTTTCCCTATTATGTTTAATGTTTTTTCCCTCTTTCTCTTGTTCCTTCTTTCCTTTTCTCTCTTCCTCTCCCTCTCTCATTTCCCCTCCCTCCCTCACCCTCACCCTCTCTTTCTCCATTTCCCTATTATGTTTAATGTTTTTTCTCTCTTCCTCTCCCTCTCCCTCTTCCTCTCTTTCTCCTTTTCCCTATTATGTTTAATGTTTTTTCTCTCTCCCTCTCCCTCTCTCATTTCTTTCTCTTTCTTCCTCTCCCTCTCTCATTTCCTCTGCCTCCCTCTCCCTCTCCCTCTCTTTCTCTCTTTCCCTATTATGTTTAATGTTTCCCTCTCTTCCTCTTTCTCTCATCTCCTCTCCCTCCCTTTCCCTCTCCCTCTCCCTCTCCCTCTCCCTCTCCCTCTCCCTCCCTCTTCCTCTCCCTCTCCCTCTCTCATTTTCTCTCCCTCCCTCTCCCTTCCCTCTTCCTCTCTTTCTCTCTCATTTCTTTTCCCTCTCTCAATACACATGAATTTTAACAAAAACAAGTAAAAGAGAAAGAGAAAATGCAAAATGAAAGCAATAAGGAACAATGCACTCACTGTAAAGGCTCGAAGAAAGGTTCGGCGGCTCCTCTTTGCCCTCCGTACACTTCCTCCTCTTCTTTGGGAACGGCGGCGGTGACGGTGAGAAGCTTTCATTCTCCATCTTTCTCTCTTTCTCTCCCTCTCCCTCTCAAATGCAAGATGTTTGCTCTTCCTTTCGCTCTCTCTTTCATGTATGGGCACAAAATAACGCGCTCGGATTTTGGCCCGCGTTTTTTCATCTGAGTACCATTGCTATTTACGTCGCATTTACGACGCTAATAGTGACACAAATAGCAACGCCGCTATTTTGCATCGCAAAGTGCCGTTGCTATACCTGCATATCCTTGTAGTGTGCCTCTAACTGTCAAAGCATGAGAGATGTAGGAAGCATTGACATTCTTTCTGTTAACCTCTTCATTCAAGAGTGCACACTCTATATCCTACAACTTTAGCCCTTCAGTAGATATGTTTACACACATAGCAATACGAAATTTATCCCATGATTCAAGCAGTGTCACTAAGAGGAATCGAGGAGAGATATCACCCTTGAATTCAATCTCTTGTGGAAGACAAATGGCTGAGAATAGAATGAAAATCATTTAAGTGGATTGACATGGAAGTGTTCTTCTTCATGAGAAGATCCATGAGTTGCTTCAACCAATACATCTAAGAAGCAGGGCCCTGCTTGTCATAGACATTGCGAATCTTATCCCATAAGTCCTATGTGGAATACCCATCAAAGAAAACATTATAGAAAACTTACTTAAAGAGGGACAAAATGATTGTGGATTTACATAGCTCATCTAGTTTAGCCCAATCATCTACATCAATATGTTTAGGCTTTATATCCTCATGTTTCAAAGGCTTAATCTATATTTTTTGCACCAATACTTGCTAGATTTGGGCCTTCCAATAGATATAGTTGGTGCCATCTAACTTGTCAATATTAAAGATAGTACTATCATTAGAACCACCAGTCATAATGAGAGCAAGCAAGTGCATAAAAGGACAAAATAGGTTGATGTAATAACTTGCAAATCAGCCCCAAAATCATTGCTAAATCAAGCTAAAAACAAGGAGTAGTGACCAAGTAATGAGTTCTTCACAAACTCAATGCAAAAGATTGTCAAATGGAGGTGGCTACTTGTATAAACAGTGGACTAAACTGCAATTACAACATGCTAAAAATGAAGTATAGTAGTAAGAAATCAATGCGAAAGAGGAGCAATCACTTATACAAAACAAATTGCAACTGCTAGGGAATAGCTATAACTAGCAGTGAGTGAATATGTGACTGGCACTAAGAGCTATCAAAAGATTAATGAGTTAAATTGAGATACATATCCACTACAAGATATAGGCCTTATATCGACGTTAAAGGCGACAAAAATGTTCATAAAGAAAATTTCCCCCGTCTTCGTAAAAAACGTCATTATTGGCGATGCCATAGAACAATCGGTATTAGCGTCGTTATCAGCGTCGCTATTTGCGTCGATATAGAGACACCGATAACAACGATTTGCGAAGCATTTTGTGACACTAATAGCGACATGTGCAGTAAATTTCTCATGCTAATAGCGATGGTAACATGGTTTTTTTTTGTGATAGGGAAGCAAGCTGCCTACCACATATAGCACTATGTGCTTTATTTGGGCCATACAAAATAGTTTCAGTAATGTATACAGTGCTCATGTAAATAAAGACAAAGTGTACTTAAATCATAACACTGATACATGAAATAAATACATGATCGCATAATGAAAGTGACTAGCACAATCATGGCAAGATACTACTACTACATAGAAAATGTCTACACAGATCACGTGACCAAAAAAGAAGAGTATGTGAGCTCGAGGGATCCAAGGGCGAGCTATAGATCCTCGCTATCCAAAACCGCGTCCCGCCGCAAAGGAGCATCGAACGGACTCTGCAAAAAAAGAAACAACTACACATCAGTCCACCATACAATAATGCATTTTAATTAAACTTAGTAACTACGGACAAGAAAGATGAGTGAGTTACAAGGCCGTCGCGTCCATACAATCACTCGATTAATGCAGTAAGACCGTGCTTCTCTGCATATCGAGTCTCAAGGCCGGTGGGATCGCGGTTTGTAATGGAGTGCTGCAAAGAAAACAAAAGACAACTGTTAGAAACACGATTGGCAGTACAAAGGATATTGCAAAAAATAAGCAACCAGAACAAAAGAAAAACTTACAAAGTCCTCCAATTATATCCTTTGGCCGCCATTCCCAAGATGATGGACCACTCCGACCTCTAGTCATGCCCTCACCACCTCGCGCTGCTATCTCCAACATCCTGGAGAATCTGTAGCCTCCTCCCTCTATCGGTGCTAATCGTCTGCGTCTAGCCACTCGGGCTTTGAAGCCCCACTCTTGAGTGCCTTGCGTGCATCCGATCATCTGTGTGACATGTATGTATGCATGCACTCCACCATCATCCAGCTTGTAGAAAACCTATCTGCTACGGTTGGTACCGGAAACTCCTCTTGCAGGGATGCCAAAATGTAGTCCTTGCTCCCCTCCGATATGTTCTTCCAATGATCCAAGACGTTGTGCCAAAAAACTTGTTGGCACAACTCTCTCATGCGAGTCATCACCCTCCTCCCCTCATCATTTATGATGATGGATCTTGACCTATCATCTACAAGGTAGGTATACCCCTCTGGGGTATGTCTGAGATGGGTCCTCTCCCACCTGCGACCGCGCTCTTGGGCATATCCAGGAGACCCCTATATATCTGATGTACCTACCGGGGTAGTATCTCTCGGAGTAGCACCCATAGGGGTGCCACCTGCGGATAGTTGAGCAAAAGCCGAAGTGATTGGAGTAGACGTCCCCACAGGTGTGACAAATCCCAGAGATGACGCAACTCCAGCAGAATGAGGAGACGAAGACACTACGTCAGTACCTCCACAATAACCACCTAAGCCATGCTCTCTCAAACCGCCATGAGAGCGAGGAGTAGTATCTGTATCCCAAGTTGACAGCGGGCTCACTGCATCGATATCTCCACAGCATCCCCCTGAACCACTCCCTCTATCTCACCCAAGTCTGGAGTATCGACCTCGTGTGCTAGAAACTAAGCATCAAAGTGCACTGAAGTAGATCTAATAGAGTGGCCTGATGGTGTCCAAGACAGCTCCTAGTCCACCATATCTCTGAATCTCGCCATCTAATCTAGAGACATATGCGTGAAGATGTCCTGTAGCTCCTCGTCGCTCATCCTTCGACTCATCGTGATGATTTAAATATCCACAAAGGTCACTTGCACAGACAAAAATTGATGTTAGTATAATCAATATAAATCATACAAAAAATGGTAATATAAATCTTAAAAAAATGATCTTACTTAAAATGCATATCGTATGTACCCTTATAAGCGATTCATCAACACATTGAGTAGGTGGATGCTCCCAAGTATGAAGTACCCTACTTTCTCCATTGCTCCCCGCCTTGCGGATTCAATAGAGGACGTCTTAATCTCCTTCTATGAGATCCATTGCACTAAAGTCAACAACCTGTAAATCGCCCAGCATATTTTTGGAGTAAGGCATCCTGCGATCATGATTGGTAGTACAAACTGCCACAAACAAGGAAGCATTATGAACAATGACTACACTCCAGATAGTAATATTGACAACACCTAAAAACATGTCACATATTGCAAAAATTTTCAACAACATTGTATACATCTGATATACTACTACCATCTTTTTACATTAATTTAATGCAGATGCGGTGTTGGTAGTTGTTGTCTTTGGAGGCCGTGTCCTTGCAGTCTAGCCAGGAGATATTGGTACAAGGAAGTTCTTGTACGAGAGGAAGGTGGAGTTTTAGACAAAATCTGATAGGTTTACTTAGTGAATCTCAGCTATGACTATTTAAAATTTTCCCGTAGGGATTACTATTACTTAGAGGAGATAAGACCTTGTTATAAATTAGGAGCTTTCGGGGAAATTTTAGACTTGGCAAGGTCTTGACAAGTTGATAGTTAATTACATGAGACGAATTTTGAATGAATCAGAATGGCTTTTGATTGATAAGCTAGAATATTCCTTCAATGGGCAATTGTGTGATCACATTGGAACATTATACTATGCATTTTGTGATCAGTTAAATCGATGTACACAAGCCTTCAACAACTGCTTAAGATTTCAAATTCAAGACTATATAGAGGAGGATTATGAACGAGTGTTAAAGGGACTAAAACCTCGTTATGCATTGACACAATATGGTGTAGAGTTTGGTTTTAAAGATGAAGGTGCTTTTACACGTTTACTTCTACCTTTGAAAGATGTCACAAAATCTGTTATCACATTGGAGCTCAATGCAGATGATGTGAAATTTATTATAAATAGGAGTCCAAGGAAAATCATATCAGTGGTCTTGTCAAAATTTGAAGCACTCTCCCGAGATGGAAATGCAAAGGTGGTGGTGTCTAACGTTGGGGAGCTTGTAGCTGCTTTTTATCTAGGTATGAATTGTTCAATTGGAATAAGGGCTTCTCCGGAGTTGATACTTAGCTTACAACCTAACAAACCAGAAACTTATGAGTTTGCTTTAACCACCTCAAGTGATAAAGCTAGTTCAATAGAATGTGTAGCTAGGTTAAAGGACTCAGGGGGTGAAGTTTTGGACAAGGTATCAACAATGGTCATGGTTACAGCAACGACATACATCAATGTATCAAAGGTTGCAAATAAGGACATAGATCCAACAGAGAGTACAAGCTTTATATCAAGTATATTGTCATCAATAACAAGCTTTCTTACAAGTGCTTTCAATGATGTTGCAAGCTTGGGGGAGCGTCATTATTTCTTTGGGAAATGTTGTGAGAGGAGGGTTCCATACTATGGTATGGTCGTACATGTGTGGCCAACAAGTTCGTATAAATTTGAAAGATCGGAGGTGCAAGGAGTTGTATTATTCTTGAAAAGTGGTGGAACGCTTCTTGGTGGTGTCATTTGCAACCATGTGCAAAAAAGAAATTTTTGATTTAGACTTTAAAAAGAAAAAAACCTAACCCAACGTGAATATGGAGAAAACCTATATAAGACTATGAGAAGGTAGAGTTAAAGACCTTTCCCATTGAGTGCAATTTATGGATAAGTGAGAGGAGGGAGAAAAAAAAAAGATGTGTGGGAGAGAGCAGTTGAAAAGAAACCGTCGTGTGAAACGGAGTGCACCTGTCTGGAGGAGGAGGAGGAGGAGGAGCTAGGGCTTCTTGCTCTTCTTCTTCTTCTTCTTCGGAGTCCAGCAGCAGCGGCAGGAGCGAAATGTTTGTGAAGCCTCTCAAGTGGATTTATCCTCCAGTGCCTGCCATGTCTCTATATAATTACTGCAGCAATGTAGTTTTTTCAAGTTTTTACATGGTATCAATGGGTTGGACGATCCCGTGTGGCTCGTGCTCAACCCTCTACTGAGCGCACTCTCCAACTCTTGGAGCAACCTTAACACAGGATGTAACCCTGTGGGCAACCTACCGTCCATTGCAAAAGGAGATGATAGTAATGTGCAAGGAAACCTCCTGCCGAATGCAAGTGGAGATGAAGGCATTAAAAAATGGCTACCTCCAGGCCAATAACAAAGGAGAAGAAAAAGGGTAAGAAGACCCTGGTGAAAGCCCTCTCTAACTGAGTCACGAAGATGACACAAAATTGTGCTCCCCTCCGCCCCATGCAGAAGAAGGTGAAAAAGTCGCAAAACCTCTTGCCCTGTAGACTGGCCAAGGTGCTTTCACATCTTCAAGCGATTCCCAATTTTGAGAAATCCCTATCCAAAACAAGCACCATGTTGTTCCTATAGCCTGCCAAGCGATTGCTACAAATTCTCTTTTACCAATCATAGACGCATTGGCGTGAGTATTCCTGGATCAAGATCGCTTTGGTGGCACCTAATGGGGAGAGATTTCAAATTGACTAGCATGACAGCTCTTCCATATTTTTGGGTGACATTTTCCTAAAGGTTTTTGATCCAGACGGCTCTTCCTGTGACATGATGATGCTCTCAATATCCAAAAGGGTTATCTAAGTTTATATGCAGCAAACAAGATGTTGGTAATGCACTGAAAAGGTAAGCCAAAGATCCCCACCATCATCTTGGAGATGGATTTTTTATGCCTCTAATGGTGATGGTGAATTTGGCTATTTGAAAGTGATTACTCAAGGCTTGTTTGATGGAATAAGTGCTTTGGATGTTACTAATTCATGGGATTATCACCGAGCTCATACTTTGGATAATAATGGAGATGGTGTTCATTCCAACAACAAAGTTGCATGGAGACGAGAAATGATGATCTTGCGATGTACAATGACTGGATAGTGGCCAGACGGAATGAGGACACGACTTCCAAAGACGGGACGACAACTCGTGGATTTTACAAGTATGCGCCTAAACCGTTTAACAAAAATAGAGGTTTTAACATGAGTAAATCTTCAGTTTATTATTTTTAAAAAATATTTTGAAATGTGTTTTCCTATATTGAATGGTTATTTGTATTTATGCGGACCTGTTTCTATTTTCTAAATATAGAAAATAGTTGAAAATGCTTGAAAAAGGTCTAAAAATGTTACAAATATTTTTTTATAAAATTTTTATTGAAAATTTATAAGTTATGATATTTTATCCATAAAGACAATAATTTTGAAAATTTATGAAATTTTTTTCATAATGTTTAAAGATTATTCAGTATATTTAAAAATTCAAAAATAGATTTTTTTAAGAGAAAAGTAACAGTTTATATACAAAAATGGATTTTCTATCAATAAAAAATTATGCTATTCATGTAGAGCTGAAAATATAATTTTTGATGTGTCAGTTGAGTTTTTGTAAATTTAGGAAAAAAGAAAATAATTTAAATATATTGTCTTTAAAAGATGTTTACATTGAAAAACATGATGTTTTATTTTGAGAAAATTAAAAGATATGTGGTGTGCTGTTTAATAACATAGGGAGGGGTAAAAATAGGGAATGTAAGAGTCTTTTATAATAATCGCTTCTTAACAAAACAATTATTTGATGGCATGAGGGAAAGCTCAGTATCTAAGTTGAAATTTTATATTTTATTTTTCTATAAATATTATTTGAATGATCAAAAGAGTTAAGAGTGGAGGGCCATTAGGATAATTGATAACTAAGGGGATACATTGGGTTTTTAAAATGAGCTGTGTATGTGGACGTATAAAAGTGTGGAAAGAACTTGTTTTTGTCATGATTGATGTTTAGTTAGAGAAGAGGAAAGAAAAGACGTTACTATTGGAAAATAAAAAAACCAATTAATTGTCTAAATATTAATAGCAAAGGATGAATTGTGCAAAACAAAGAAGGGTAACATTTTAAAAGGGGAATCAAAGTTTATGAGTTTATCGCACGTTAGGTGATTTGTTTTGAAGAGTTGCTGATTAAATCAATACAAGGAAATCATTTTATAAAAGGTGGAGAAGGAAACATTTAAGAAGGAACTGAAACAGAGATATATCTATAGACTCTATTGAATCTATGTGGTGAAACAATATTTCTAAAGTCAAATATAAAATTTCCTGGAAAAATAGAATAATTAAGTAACTTGTTGGACTACTTAGTAGTAAAAATCACCTATCTAGTGCAACAACTCTTAGGAGTTGACTTGATAACTCGGTTAAAAGTGGCTAAAATACGCATGCCACTTACAATTCATTCGTAGTACAAACCTGACATATCTTATTCTAATCATGGGATTTTAGCCCTAGTAATTGGTCATCTTTAGAAAATGTAGACCTTAGAGAACACATCATACCCATCGGAGTGCAGTTAGACTTGACTATTTGCTTCCCAATGTGCTCTTCTTTAGTGGACAAAACCCAAGGAGCCCGATGATGGAACCTCAATGGGCTGGCACTGGCTATGGTACTAGCCGGACCTCATGCTCATAACAGACAAACACACCCTCATGGCCTCGCGTGCTATGCAGTCCAGGAGCTTTTCCGTTGATACCATGAACTATGCACAGTGCATAATGTGAACGGTTTAGTACATAAACAGAAGAAAACTAGATGAGGACTCCTATAGCCTGATCAAGAAGTATTTTCTTTTAGCACATTCCTTCTTTTAGGTTTTTAATGTTCCATACTCGGGCATGTAAAAAGGAGGGAACTGAGCATAGTGACCCAAGGAGAATAGGGCATCGACTCAGGTCCAGTCTCGGTACCCAAGAACCTACCAAGCCCTCGCAAGGCGACACTTAATTATTTTCTGACGCTCATTTTTATTTTCGCTCCAACCTTCCTTAATTCTTTCTTTTCCAGCAAGATGCCACCCCTAGGAAGACAAGGCATCGGCCCCGGGTCTGACTCGTCCCTAGAAACCTACCAGGCCTCCACTAGGCGATGATCAACTGCTTATAAATTTTCCTTTCTTTTCTTTTCTATTTTTATAGGGGTTAGAACCCCTTTTTACACACCTTTGTATATATTTATTGTCTTTAAGATATTCAGGGTTTTGTTTCTCTCTATCATCAGCATCATTTTTCCTCTGGTAGGCTTCTCTAACTGCCTCACAACTAACAAGAACTCCTAGAACAGCTGCATAGTAGGCTAGCAGAACAGGGTCACTAGGGCTGCCTTCAAAAACAGGTCTTTTGATGCCTGGAAATGTCTTTACAGGAGGCAACAACTACTCAGACCTCCCTCAGACACAAACCTAACCTAAACCTAGGACTTCATGCCTTGGACATCGGTCCCCAATAAGAAAAGAAAATCCCCTACAAGTACACAAACACATATAGCATAAAAACCACGGTACTCATAAAGGAGAGATATCACCTGGATAGGGCCACGAGAAGCTTCCATGCAACAAAGGCTCCTTCCAAGCTCTTCTTCGAACCTGTCTAGCATAGGACTAAAACAAGAAACCATTAACCGCACCTGTACTAAACAGACGACTGGCCCTCTTGGCCTAACGAAATAAATCACTTCACAACAAAACTTGATCGGCCCTCTTGGCCTAACGAAATAAAATAGAATAGCACCTACGCATTCCTCCTGAAATAGTACAGATATACAATAATATGCTCCTTTCCAAGGAGGAAAAAGAGGACTCACAGTCCTAAACTAAATGCATAAGGTTATGACCCATCCCTCCTACATATATAGCAAGAGGTGTATGCATAACATGTTGTCTAATCAACCTATGGGTCCAGGATAAAAATGGTATATTGGTCTTAGCTACTCTTTGCATCACCCATATCAACCATCGCTTGCCATATATTGCATGCTCTGATAACATTCCCCACAAGCGACCGGGTCCTGTCTCATTATTAATAGCAATATCCAAACTAGGACCACAGTTGAAGAAAATGTCATCTTTATAAGCAAGATTTGCCAGTGAATCCGCAAACTAATTCCAATAACGTGGAATCAACTGAAAAGACACTCTCTCAAACTCGTCAAGTAGGGTCATTGCAGTTCAATGATACATACAAAGGATGGGATTCCGTACTGTGTATGTCCCATCTAGCTAATTCAAGATCAACTGGGAATCCTCTTTTACTAACAACCGCCGAATACCACCTTGCTTGGCAATATGCAGTCCCATAATCAAGGCTTTATACTCCGCCATATTGTTAGTTAATCCTACCCCAAGATAAGCAGCTAACTTCATCGTAACTCTACATCGGGGATCTCGGATTACTACTCCAACACTTCCTTTTTTATTAGGGCCCCTGGACGCTCCGTTAAAATATAATGTGTACGTCCACAATGGGTTTACACAGCCTGCCATCATGAACTCCTCTATTCGTAATTATGATAGTCGAAATTTAGCATGTTTAGAGGATGAACTGACGGCTCCATCCCGCCTTCTTCTTCATTAAACTCAACAGGGATACTTGTCAACATCCGTAAGCAGTGATGGGGCAGAAGACTTTGATCTCCCATAGAAAGGCTCCATCTTCTTGCTCAATCACTTTGTATCCTTTGCTCCACCAGATAAGTTCCCCCTGATGGTATCTCTGCTCTAGATATGGGTGCTCCAAATAAGGAATTAACTGCCCCATCAACTAGCTTTAAGCTCTTTTGCAGGTCTCAAATCAGCCCCAGTATGCATTTTCCTGTGTTAGCATACTTAGAAATAATAAGGTTTAATCTTATTAAGATTAATCTTATTTTTAAATTCTACTCCTTTTGCAAATTAGCTAGTAGAGCCGTAGACCTATTTTTTCCTATCCTGGCAATCTTGTAGGGGCCATCCCATCGAGGTTCCAGCTTCCCTGGAAACAGCTCCCTATGCGCATCGTAGTACAGAAATAATTGCCCTTTTTTAAAGGTATACTTCTTTGCTTTAAGGTCAGCTTGATTTGCCAAGCTTCAGTCAAGCTTTTGATCACTTTATTCAAAAAGTGAGTTCCACGGTCCGACACTAGTTCCTTTGTTGGACCAAAACGGCAGATAATCTCCTCTAAAAGAAAACTTGTAGTCTCTTTTGCATTGTCCTGTCTCGTCGCCCACGCTTCTGACCATTTTGTGAAATAATCAGTTGCTACTATAATGTACCTCTTCTGGGTAGTAGAGGACGGGGTGATGGGACCCACAAAGTCAATGCCCCACTTCTCAAATGGAAGGATAGCCATGATATGCGTAAGTTCCTATTCTCTCTGCTGTCATGTCTTTGACAAGTATCACATCTCTTAACATACTCAAAGGAATATTGGAAGATGGACGGCCACTAATATCCAGCTCTTAAAGCTTTCTGTGCCGTCAACCGTCCCGCAAAGTGCCCTCCACATGCAGAGTCATGGCACTCTTCCAAGATGAAAGGAACCTCGTCAGGCATCACACATCGGTGATAGATATCATCAATACCTTGCCGATATAGTATTCCTATGATCAAAGAAAACTTCAAAGCCTGTTGTCTGATTTTCCTCTTTTCAGATTTTGATAGACCAGCTCCAGTTCCTCCTGTCGATAGATAATGCGTGATAGCAGCATTCCAAAATGGGATAGAAGCTGTATCAATTTTAAACATTTCTTCAATATCACTTCCTTCAGCCAAAGTCTCTTTCAGCTCCCCGAAATCCACAAGGCATTCCACAATCCCTTGCAACCTCGGTGGCTTACTCTTAATCTCATAATCAAACTCCTACAAAGTGATTAAACACTTTGCCAAATGATCAGGCAGTGTAGCTTGTTCATAAGAAACTAAGCCCTTCCGCCTTCGTATAGAAAATGACCTTCTCATAGAGGATATAGTGCCTGAATTTTTTAGTTGCAAACACCATCTCAAGGCACAACTTCTCCATGTAGGTATAGTTGATCTCTGAAATGCCCAATTTTTGACTAGAAAAAGCTATCGGATGATACCACTTTTCCTCCCAGATTTGGGCTAAATAGCAGCTTATACTATGCATGGTGGCTACTGAAAATATGTAAAATACCTCGCCTCTTTTGGGTGCTTTTAAAACTGGTGCTCTTACTAGCTCCTGTTTTATATCCTTGAAAGCTACCTTACAAGGGTCACTCCATACAAATAGACAGCTAAAGGATAATAAGTTCGTTAATGGCAATGTCCTTTCTGCCAAGGCATTGATGACAGAAAGCTATGTACCTCTTTCGGAGTGCATGGTGGACTCATAGCGACTATGACCTTGATTTTTTCAGGGTCAATTGCGATCCCTACTGAACTGCCCACATGGCCTAGCAATAGCCCATAAGGCACTCCAAAGACACACTTCCATGGGTTAAGAGTGATACAAAATTGTCTGCAGCACTCAAAGCACTTTCTTAAGATAATCAACATCCTTTCCCTTACAGTGGCTGCCCCCAGCTCATCAATAAACACTTTCAACTCATTTGGGGAGATGTCACCAAAGGTCTTGTCTGCTGCTCATTGCCATGATCCAGGTGCATTGCACAAACCAAAGGCCATCACATGGTACACAAAAGTACCAAAGATAGTAATAAAAGTTGTTTTCAACTTGTCCTCTTCTGCAATTTCCATCTGGTTATATCCCGCAAAGCAATCCATAAACGAATATATTTCCCTACCCACTAATTGATCCAAAATCTAGTCAATAAATGGTAACGGGTAGTAATCCTTAACGTCTGCTTATTCAGCTCTCTAAAATCTACACATAGTCAGATCTGGTGATTTTTCTTCTTCCTGATGACAACTGGTGAACACCATTTCGTGTGCTGTGCAGGGAAGATTAAACCAGCTTTCCTTAACTTCTGTAACTCCTCAAACAACCCGTCCCTCAACTCAAAAGGCATACGCCTTACCTTCTGATGCACAGGACGATTGCCTTCTTTTACAGGAATAATATGAACAGCCAGGCTAGGAGGAATGCCTCTCAGCTTGTCATAACTCCAAGCAAAGATATCGCGGAATTCTTGGATGAAGGACACAAAGTCCTCCCTTTCTGCTAAATTGAGCATGGAACCTAGTCTAATTGGCCGCGAATCATTCGGCATGCCAAGGTCTAACTCAATCACATCTGCGTCTCTTAGCCTATCTTATGGCTCTATCGGCTCATTTAGAGTTATTTGATAAATATCCTCTATAGTGGACCCTTCTTTAGATTCATCACTGAAAGATGTCTCACTACCAGATGGATCATCTGCTGTTTCTAGTTCAATAGAGGATAAAGGAGCTCTCTCACTCTGAGGAGACTCAGGGTAAGCATCGACTATTACTCGATTAGCACCTCTTCCTAGAACCACTCGGTCTGCAAGTATATCGACTTGGCAATCTGTTCGTAAGATCCAAGGCCTGCCTAGCAAGACCCGATAGCTAGGACGTCCTGCAAATCTTATCACCATAAAGTCCAAGAAGCATTCTACACTTGCAACTGTAACATGGACTTTAGTAACACAACCTTTTGGTTGCCTTAGACTATCATCATCCATTCTAAGAAGGGTGGAGCTATCTTTCTGGATGCCTAGACCCAACCTCTCCATCAACTCTGAACTTATGATATTGACGGAGGATCTAGTGTCTACAATAGCATGTTCCACTAATATTCCATCCACGTATGCAGGAATCCTAGGGCAATTCTTTTCAGCATGATCAAACCAATCTTCCCCTACTCGTGCTATGCCCAAAGGTTCTACAATATATCCAATATGCAGGATCTTCTTGAATTCCTTGCGTACTCTTGGAGATAATTTAATCAACTGTAAGAGGTTTACATATGGTTTAACTTCGCAAAGAGAACTTGCTAAATCAAAATCATGATAGGTAGCCAAAGCTCTCTTTTCTTGCCAAACCATTCTTTCTTTTGGTCTCGGGACCGGCTTTGGTGCTTCTCTTTTAGCTCTTGCCTTTTTTCTAGGCACTTCCTCATCCTTCTTAGGATCGACTTTTCTATCAATAGGCCTTAGAGGTCCACCTTCCACGCCAGGATTCAGGACTTGCGTCCCCTTATCCCCTTGCTTAGGGTTTCCCTCAACCGGTTTTGCATTATCTTTATCACCCTCTTTAGCCTTTTGGCCTCTTGTCACGGCTCGCAGGTTAGAGGTTTCAGCACCATTGACGTGTATAGCCTCAATAAGGCTGACTCCATTGCCTTATAGCAACTCTTCTATAGTGGTCTTTCCCATTTGCAATATTTGTCTTGGTCCATCATTTTGTCTGCAGGTTATTACCTTGCGCTCTATGATTAACTGGACCTGGCTGTTTACTCCCTTGTTGGAGGGAACTAATCTTACTCCAACAGGTGGCGGCTAAATGGCCCGACTTCCCACAAATATCACACTTAAAATTTGGATAGTTTCTAGGGAAATGTTGTCCGCCACACCACTTACAGATGAATCTTGATGGACCACCCTCTTTAGGGTGTCGACTCCCTATCAAATTCAGCTACTTCTTCAAAAAATTGACGTCAACAGCTATTTGCCGATATTGTTCAGAAATCATGTCGGTGTAATGCTTCATCATATCCTTAACTTTGCCAAGGACATTAGAGGCACTCGACTCATAGCCTTGATTATCTACCCGCATCGTTCCAATGGCCTAACAATTTGATTGGACATTGGTTGTTGACTCATAAGAACAACATTAGGGTTCAAAACTTGGCCTTCAACATTTGGTGGAGCCAACTGACTAGCCATAGGCATAGTCACACTGGGAGGAGCTGGTAGCAAATGTACATTTTGAACCATGCTTCCTCTCCCATTAGGGTTATTCATAGGCATACCTTGACTTCCATTTGTCAATGGTAAATTGCCTCTAGATACTAAACTCGCATTAAGATTTATTCGAGAGGAGTAGGCCGTTTGTAATCGTGACTCTACTCCGTATGCCCACGTAATGGCGGTGTCTATATCAGCCAAAGCCATACTGCTCAATTGTACCTAAATATTGAAATCCAATCCATGCAAGAAGTACTGCAATTGGGCAGCTGGCGGAATGGGAATGTAAGTTTGTAACTTATGAAACACTTCCTTAAGCTTCTTAGCATAGGCTTTCACATTCTCATGGGGGTCTTGGCGCGTTACATTCAAAACACGCAACCAGTATTGGCCACCTCTTTCAGGGGCATATTCTCCTCGCAAAGCTGCATAAAATTGGTCAATTGTAGTGATGGTTCTAGTCTCTATGCTATGATACCATACTGCAGCCCTTCCTTTTAATGACATGTTAAAGAACATCATGAGATGTCCCTCATCTTGGATGCGGTAATTAAACATAAGTCTTTGGAATTCACAAATGTGAAACTCCGCATCTTCTTCGGCTAACCCATTAAAAATGGGCAAAGGAACTCCTAAAGCTGGCAAATTCGGCGTCCCTATAGGAATTGCAATGGGTTGTGCCATAGCGACAATCGGATTGACAATAGGAGTTTGAACTGATGGAATCACACCCCCACTTGAAGTGGGTTGACTTGGTGGAAGAGAGGAAGAACTTGCGCTTCCTCCTGCACCTAAAGGACTATGTGCAACAGTTGGGTTACTAAGACCACTGCCTCTTATGCGTATCGGGCTACTCCTTTGAGGAGAATAGCGACTTACGATCTCCTAGCCCTCTCAGCACGTTCTGCTTTTTGTATTTTGGCTTGACGGTCCTTGTTAGAGGACATAAACCAACTTTTTGGTCCCTAAAAACCCTAGATTCGAGAACCACCACTTGTTGGCAGCTCCCGACAAACGCACCACTGATGGGACCTCAAATGGGCCGGCATTGGCTATGGCACTAGCCAGACCTCATGCTCATAACAAACAAACACACCCTCACGGCCTTGCGGACCAGGAGCGTCTATCTACTGCTAAAGGAAAAACTGTCCTAAAGCCTAATTTATGCGTTTATAGTTTTTGTATTTTTGTACTCCAATGTTTCCCTTCCTATAAACTCCACAGAGGGAGAACCCATACACGCTGGAAATAAATACCATGATAATCACATACATGGAGGCAACCTCTTGGTAGAAACACTGGGGCCCCACTGCAGCTCTCCTACATCGCAGGGATTAGCCCCTTGATTCGTTGCTCAACATATAAAACAAACGAACACACTCCACTCTTTTATATTTCTCATATTTCCAGGAGATACCATGTGTCCTTACTTAACAGTCCCTCGACCCCCTATCCTACGGCAAGGGATAACCTTACACTCTCAATTGTGGGTCAAATTCCTAAGAAAGCAAGTGCTATGCAGTCCAGGAGCTTTTCCGTTGATACCATGAACTATGCATAGTGCATAATGTAAACGGTTTAGTGCACAAACAGAAGAAAATCAGCATTGTGCATCGTGAGAAACCATTCTTTTCATGATTTCCATGCTA
Source organism: Lygodium microphyllum (assembly GCF_053477565.2). Classification (NCBI taxonomy): domain Eukaryota; kingdom Viridiplantae; phylum Streptophyta; class Polypodiopsida; order Schizaeales; family Lygodiaceae; genus Lygodium; species Lygodium microphyllum. The sequence goes on along the minus strand of NC_141154.1, from coordinate 69,532,978 downwards.
GCGTTTATGTGCTGCAATGAGAGAAGGCACAGAGCCTTACGCTCATGCTGCCTTTCCCTTTATTTTAAAACAACGTCCTATAGGCATGATGCAACACATAAACCAAATTTTAGTTTATATTTTGATGCTCAATCTCCCCTCTCTCTGTCGTTTAATGTTTTGCATTCGTTAATAGGTAAAAGGGTCGTTTTATGTGTGTTTCCTTACAAAGAAAGCGACAAACATGAACGGAAACATAGAAACGAGGGTAAACCAAGGTCAACCTCATGCTTTACCTTCATTATACGCTGCACAAACACACATGTAATTTTTTGGAATTTTCCTTTTACCGTTTCCTAATTTTCTCCCATTTAAAATCCATTTTTCACAATTTTCTTGGTATTTTTCCTCTATTTTTTCAATAAAAAATGACTAAAAATTAAGATTGATTGTGGGCTATGGCCCTTAGGTTCCTTGACAGCAAAATTTCAGGTTTTGTAAGTGTTATGTCTCATATTTCCCATTCATTTTGCAAAAATCCCATTTTTACCCCTTAAACACATTTTTCGGGTTTTATAACATTAATTTCAGCCAGATCGCTTATGATTTTTTGATTTTCAGATTATAAACTGTTGAAACTCATAGAAAACAACATCATAATGAATATTCAGCCTATGGGAACAATGTTTCATCAATCGAATAGCATAAAAACTCATTTTTCTTCATAAAAATTGAATTACTGCTTAGGTTTCGTGTTTTGGGATTTCGGTTTTGCTGCGGGACTGCAGGACTACCCACATTCAATGTCCATCATCTTCACAATCAGCAATCTTCATGTCTACATCGTCCGGAAGCAATCCGGTCCCAACTGGACAATCTTTCCTTCACCGTTCTTCATTTCCTCTTGCACATAATCCCAAGAATAAGCTTATCTAATCATTCACAAATGAAGCCTTGATGTTAAGAGGTCAAATCCTTCTCTTACAACCACATAGATCACTTATTTACTTATCAAAATGGACAAGAACAGTGGGTTGCCCTGTTTATGACTTGTTTTTTCAGTTCAAAACAGCACATACACCTTCAAAATCCTCCCCTTTGCTTACTCCCAAAGTCATTCAAGTACTTGGGTACAAGACAGGCTTCATTGTACCATGAATATGGTAAAAGAATGAGGGAAGACGTACATAAGAGCAAGCTGAATACTTTTTCTCAGGTTTCCCCCTTTTACGGACTATCATACCACTCATTTTCGTCATACCAAATGGACGGGCAAGAAGAGCTCTCACCTTCCTTGTTTGTATCTCCTTCTTCAGCTTCAATTTACCTTGAGTTTGCATGCTTTGGAGCATGCACCATAGCCCACATAGCTCATCCTCCATCTGCCACAGGTATGCAAGCCCGTTTTTTGCGCTGAAAAATGCGGGCTACATCCTGTTCAGCTCCCACTCTTCAGTTTGACCATTTAGGTCACTTATAAGTCATATAAGACCATTATTTCAGGTCCCACACAAAGCTAGTGGACTTTTGGCACTTCTCTTGATTTCCAACCAAAATTTCCTCTTGAACCAATGTGACTTAGCCTGCAAACTGTCAATTACCTCCAGTTGATCAAGTTGTGGGTTCCCATAGACTTAGTTTTTGTCAATATACATGGTACAACTGAAAATTATATGACAGTTACAAAAGAACTTATGAAACTAAGTGATATCTAAGTCGATTGTTGGGTAACAATGACTGAATTATGTATGAAAGTTCCTCATGTGAATCCTAATGAAGTTCTTTTGCAAACATAAGAATTCTATGATTTATATTATGAACAAAAAACTCTTTGACAACGTTATGACAAACAATTTGTTTTTGTTATCATTCTTTTTTTCTTTCTTAAATTGTTTGAGAATGGATTTCTTCTCTTGTAACTCAACAAAATTAACATATGTAAAGTCTCCACCCACCCACAAATTAACGTATGTCAAAGTGTTTTCTGTCTCGTGGTATTGCACCGGACCTCACCGGACCTCGCCACCACTCTCTCTTTTTTTTTATCCATTCATTCTTTTCTCTCCTTCCATCTCTCTCTCTTTTTCTCTTTCTTTATTACGTTGTATGTTTATTCCCTCTCTCTCGTTGCTTCTTTCTTTTTCTCTTCCTCTCCCTCTCTCATTTCCTTTAATAGAACATCTCTCTCTCTCTCTACCACTACCACTACCACTACCACTATAATAAACAAGAAAAAAGAAAAAACAACAACTACTACTACTACAACAACAACAACAACAACAAACAAGAAAAGAAAAAAAAACTACTACTACTACTACCACTACTACTACAACAACAACAACAAACAAGAAAACTAAATAACAATAAACAAGAAAAGAAAAGAAAAGAAAAGAAAAAACAACAACAACAAACAAGAAAACTACTACTACTACTACTACTACTACTACTACTACTACTACTACTACTACTACTACAAACCACTACCACTACCACTACCACTACCACTATAATAAACAAGAAAAGAAGAAAAAAACAACAACAACTACCACTACCACTACCACTACCACTACCACTATAATAAACAAGAAAATAAGAAAAAACAACAACAACAGTAACAACAACAACTACTACTACTACTACAACAAACAAGAAAAGAAGAAAAAACTACTACTACTACTACTAGTACTACTACTACTACAACAACAACAAATAAGAAAACTAAAAATAAATAAATAAGAAAAGAAAAAAACTACTACTACTACAACAACAAACAAGAAAACTACAATTACTACTACTAGTACTACTACTACAATCACAGCTACTACGACTACGACCACGACTACGACTACCACAACAACAACAAACAAGAAAAGAAAAAATTAAACAACTACTCCTATGAGTACCACTACCACTACCAATACTACGACTATCACAACAATAACAAATAAGAAAATAAGAAATTTAAACAACAACTACTATCACTACCACTACCACTACCACTACCACTACGAATTAAAAAAGAAAAGAAAAGAAGAAATAAAACAATAACGACAATAACAACAACCTCTCCCTCCCTCTCTCTTCCTCTCCCTTCCTCCCTCTCCATCTCTTTCTCTCTTTCCCTATTATGTTTAATGTTTTCTCCCTCTCTCTCTCTCTCGTTCCTTCTTTCCTTTTCTCTCTTCCTCTCCCTCTCTCATTTCCTCTCTTTCTCTCTCAATACACATGATTTTTAACAAAAACAAGTGAAAGAAAAGGAGAAAAAACAAAAACAAAGCAAGAGGGAACAATGCACTCACTGCAAAGGCATGAGGATGGATTCGGTGGCTCCTCTTCGCCCTTCGTACACTTCCTCCTCTTCTTCGCAAACGGCGGCGGTGGCGGTGAGAAGCTTTCCTTCTACCAGTTTTTCTCTTTCTCTCCCTCTCCCTCTCAAATGCAAGATGGAGTTCACTCTCCCTTTCGCTCTCTCTTTCGATCTTTCGCGCAAAGTAACGCACTCGGTGGGTTTCAGCCCACATTTTTTCGTTTGAGCACCATCACTATTTGCGTCGCATTTGTGACGCAAATAGCGACACTGCTATTTTGCGTTGGAAAGTGCCGTTGCTATGCCTCCGTATCCTTGTAGTGACCATAAGCATAACCATTATGCATAAACTAGGTCTCATGGATAATAGAAGAGACTACCAAAGGCACAACTAATCAAGCAATGTAATGGAAGCTCAATGCATAGCCAACCAAGATGCATACATCATTGAAAACAATGTGATAGAGATAGGTGATGTGCTAAAAGCAATGTTAGATCATCCTACTAAGCATCAACTATGTATATAAAGCATAACAAGAGCATGTACATGTCACCAAGTCCCATGATCTCACTATAAGACCCTCAAGCTCAAATGCATAACCAAATGCTCAATGTAACATCCAAGTGTCAAGTAACGACTTCCACTGGAACAAAAGTCAAGTGCTAGATGAGCAAGCAAAGCTCAAAACCTTATGTGAGTAGCATCCATACATCCAAGATCCAAGTAAGAGACATTAGGTAGCATAAAGCCTGATATTTACTCTTCAAGCCCATAATAGCAAGGACAGAAGTAATGAAAACATTAAACCAATGTATCAAAGCATCCACACAAGAAAATTTTAATCATTCCCTACATAGGAAACTTTGTGGAATGTAGGAAGTTTTAATATATTTTCTATGTATGTATGTATGTATGTATGTATGTATGTATGTATGTATTCCTCATATATACATTGGGTATTGCATTCCCCATAGTTGATGTTTGGGAATTATAGGAAAATATAGAAAATTTCCTATTTTCTTTTAAAATTTCCTATGTAGGAAAATACAAGAAGTAGGAAATTATAGGTCACTATAGAGATTTCTTGCATTTTCAAAATTCACTATATAAAAGAATGTAAGATAATACATTTTCTACCCATCTTCAATCCTCAATGGCTTGAACTTTAGTAGTAGATGGGTCCTAGTATCCATCAACTATCCTTTTTCCCTACAAGCATGCACTCCTTTTGTATTTCATGGGCAAAGACTCTATAGATGGAGAGTTTAGTATGCCTCAACATATCAGCTCATTGTTGTTTGCTCTATGATATGCTTGTTGGGAAGGGTTTCTACTAGGTCCTACTCAATACTCAAATAGAATAGGACTATGTGCTTTCATAAACAATTAGTTGCAATGGAAATCTAGTTCACATCTTCCATTGTTAGTAACCTTTTTTGTAGACAAAAGCCGAATATATGTATATATAACGTGAGTTCAAAATAAGTGATTTTTAAAATAGCATTTTTATACATTTTTTACATACAGAAGGGTGTCATATAAAGGGATTAATTATAGATTGAATAGAAAAGGGTTGTGTTTTATTCAAGAAAATTTCACAGATTAGGATATTTATAAATAGGCCATGAACGCACGCTATATAGAGAATATATATATAGTGAACCCCCCGAGCCGATTGTTGAAATCCCTTGTTTAGGCCAACTATCCAAACCTACATGCTATACAAGAGGAGATAGAGATCAAGAGTCTTTGTTTGATTTTGGGGGAGGCTAGTAGTTCCTCCCTTACCAACAATCTTTAAAAGCAAACACTACCCATGCAATATTGTGCTATTGTCTAGGTGAACCCCTTGAAGTGTTTGAGATACAAGACACTTATGGTTCTGAAGTGGTATGGGAAGTCAAATTTTCACAATGTCTAGATGTGTGTTTTATTGTCGCAAATTAGGTCACGTTGTGAGCTCCTATCCAAGAAAGGTAATAAAGAGAGATACATAGGATGGAGGTCTACATTAGAAATGAAATACAAAGAATGTTTTGGTGAATGACAAATCTAATTTCAATAGTCCTAAGGAAGGTAGTTAGAGAAAGCAAGCATACTCTATTAAAAAGCATGAGAAGCTTGAACATTGCAAGGTCTCCTCCTAGGTCATTATGAATAAGTAGGAGCAACCAAGGGATGAATTTCAAGTGTACAATCTTAAAACTAGCAAGGTGCTACAAGGAAAGAGGGATAAGCAATGGATGAGAAAGAAAATAGGGTATCCAAGGCTGCAAAACAAAAGACCTCAAAGGATTTTGCTAGGGGTCTCAAGGTTTAACCAATTTGTGTGGCTCATTGGGAGAATTGGATCCTAACTTTTTTGCTTCATGCACTTTCGTTAGAGACATGATCAAAAACAACAAAGTGAGTTTTAATACGAGAGGGCTCTATTCTAGTTACATATAAGATACAAGCATGCATACAACTTGTCAAGTGTAGAAAACCACAAGGTGTTGCCATTCAAAGGCCATTAATATAAGTGGTAGAGGAAAATAAGGTACCTACTCCAAATTCTTTAGGGAGTCAAGAAATTTATGGCAATGAGAAGATTCAAAACTCTCTTACCATTCTATATGGGGATTCTGACATGACCTACAATTCTAGGGACACATCACCTAGATTAGGATGAAAATTGAAGATGACTTATCTACTTGGTCACTCAATGCTAGTGATAGCCTTATAAATAAATAAAATCTAACATGACAAGTCCATCGTCAATTTATGTGGCATAATAAACATATTGGAGAGATATGGAGGGGATCGAGACTAGAGAGGATGTGTGCATGTGTAGATGGATAAGTGGGTATCACTTGGTGTCAGATATGCAGTATTGGGGGAGTATTATGCCTTAGATCATGTATCAATACTAATTACGCCCCTAAGGTTAGTATGTGAGAGAAATAATTGTAAATTTCTACGTCCTTTCAAATTTAACATGTCTTTTTTTTTCAAACAGAAATTTTCTAAAGGAATTGCAAAGTGTATAGAAAGTAATGGCTTTAGTAAAACTTGATCCCTTCGACAAGTGGAGAGCAAGCGTAAAAGCTATAATGTAGCTTTGCAAAAGCCATAGGGATCTTAAAGATATGATGGGTAGAAAGTGACATTGTATATTCAACAATTTAGAGATATTACTCTCAACTTCTAAATATTCTTATCTTCCTTTTTGCAGAGTTATATTAAGAATCAACAAAGTGCCAAATTTTAACTACAAAGATATACTTGAAGGCTCATAAGATGATGGTGGGAGCATCCATGCACCAATTCTGTTTTCAAGTAGTTAAGGCAAAGCAAATAACATATAGTATGAAAATTGTTAGTAGCTCAAAAATGAAGAAGGCATTTCAAGAAGATTTCTTCAACATAGTTGTCCTCCATTGTTGGAATATAACTTTAATAAGTGGAGGGTTATGAAACTAGACTTGTCACCTTTTTGGGCCTAAAAGAAATGGTAAAGAGTGATATTTCCTTCTCTATTGAAAGAACTTTTGTTAACCTTAGCACAAGAAGAAAGTGGAAAAGCGCAAGTTGGGTTACCTAAAAGAGGTGGCCCTGAAGGAAATTGGACACAATGAAAGAAGCAAGAAGAGAAACTGTCGAGAGTGTAAGGGCGGCCTCAAAAGCCAAGTCAAAGGTAGAAGCACATTTCCAAAATGCAAAGGCATCACCAAAATTTTGTAAAAGAGTTCCAAGATCCCTCTTATGCAAATTGTAAAGGATAGAAGGGCATGGGTAAAGAGAAAGGGCAACTAGAAGGGAATGGGAAAAGAGGACCTTGCCATGATATCCGGTCTTGTAAAAAAGGGGATGGGTGCCCAAAGGGATGAGGGCTTTGTATATAAACTCAAAAAGTGAAGAAGAAGCTCATTCTTTGGTGTGTGGCAAAGTGGACTCTTCTTCTTTCTCCTTCTTTCCTCTTGCTTGCTTGTGAGTGCTTGAGGGAGGGAGTGTGAATAAGTGAGGGAGTGAGTGTGTAAGGGTGAGGGATCATGGTGATGAAGCCCTCCATCATCTCCTCTCTTCTTCTTCTCCTTTCTTCCCTTCTCTCGTCTCACATGTGGCTATGGAGGATGGAGCTTGGAGGTGGAGGCTTGAGGTTACTTGAGCTCGCATCAAGAATCGTGGAGCTATTGATGTGCTTGAAGGAGGAGGGCACTCAATCGGCCATCAAGGTAAGCTCACTACACTCATAGTGAGGGATAGCGGGTTGGCTATGTGAGAGGTAGCCATTAGTGCTCACTTGAAACACTTGAAAGAATAAGCGATCCGTGGGTCTTCGCAGTTGAGCGTGAGCTCACCTCTACAACTTTGGGTGTGGAAGATGTATATTTATTCTTGAGAAGGATGAAAAGAGGGAAAGCCTCAGGACTAGATGGTATTATCTTTGAGGTCATTTTAATTCTTTGAGATAATTATGGAACCAACTTGTGTAGGTTAATTTATTCATGGCTAAAGGTATTACACCAAATAATAAAAATCAAGGGTTAACCAAGCTTATACCAAATGGAGAAGTCAAAAATTTTCCAAGCCACTATATCCCCCTCAGAATGATGAATGTGGCCTACAAGGTACACTCTAAAACCATTGCTTTGAATCAAGTATGTGTTGCCTACGATACCATCTAGCCAAGTAAGGTTGCATAAAATCTAGGAAGATACATGATGCAATCCTCAAATTGATATCAGGATAGACCATGCAATAGAGTTGAGAGAGAAATAGATGATACTTAATATGGAAGTTGATCGTGCTTACAATAGAATCAAATTGATTTTTTTTTATAAGAGTCCTTCGGTGGAGTGGCTTTGGAATCAACTTTTTAGAATGGTGAAAGATACATTTATTAATTTAGGCATCTATGGTATTCTCTATTAATGGATAACATACATCCTCCTTTGCTCCAAAGAAATTGATTAGATAGGTTTGCTACCCTTGCCATGTTTCCATGTGACATGGTGACTTGATCATATAGATTTTTTAAGTTTAGCAAGGAGTCATCAAAGAATTTCCCTCCATCATGGAGAGATCATTACTTATTAGATATTCATAGATGACAATTCTAATATCTATTAATGCATTATTGCCAGCTTCTGATGAATTTTATTTGATACCTTCCTTAGTTATTAAGGTCTAAGGAGAAAAGTGTTTCCTTTCGTACCTTCCTTAGTTATTAAGGTTAGTAAGGAGAGAAGGGAGACCTTGCTCTTAGATTTGTATGTTTATTTAGTTTCAAGAGTATCAATCAAGGGAAAAAAAATTACTATTTGGGTGCTCCATAGGGTGTTGCTTCAATTAAAGAATGTTTTAGATGGCTTAGAAATAAGCCACAATTTGGAAAATCTATTCTCACATCAATGATGTGTTCAAGGCCCCTATTTTTCCCTTCACTAAAACAAATTAGTGCACTTTGGAAGCATTGTTCAAAAGGAAAAGTGGCCTTGGTGTTTTCTCTTAGAAACAAATTATTCAACCCAAGAATTATGGTAATCTTTTCATGTTGTAATCCCCTCTAATCAGAGAGAACGAATATTAGCGAGCTTGCCAGCAATAAACTTCCACATCTTTGACCTAGTTGCAAAAATGTTAGATGCATAGAGATACAAAACCACAAGTGGTCTATCCCCTATAGTATAATTTATAAAAATATAGCTTTCGTCCTAATTGTTCCATAGCCAACTAGATTGAAAACTTGCTTAATTGTGCTAGCAACCATCCATGTTTCCCACACCGTCATACATCATCAAAAAAGTCATAGTTGTCAAAAGGGGAAAATGAAGTGGAGAAATCTACTATTAGATAAGTCATGGAGGGTAGCTAGGCTTGATGAGCTCTACTTCAATGCTTGGGGATGGTATTATCCAAGTTTGGACCATACCTAGTTTCAAAATTTTTGGGGGGGGAAATTTAGTGGTGTGTATTTCTTGGCTAGTAGGTAGCTATAGCTAGGGTTAGCAACGTTCACTTGGCACCAAGCTAGGATTATATATATATATATATATACATATATATATATATGTATATACATATATATATGTATATGTATATGTATACATATATATATATGTATATATGTATATGTATACATATATATATATATTACTCTCAATATAGTGCTAGCTACCTAGTACATGCCAATTTGATGGGGGGCACTCATGTGGAGTATTTAAATGTCATTTGCTCAGTTTATTATAATTTCTTGCCTAGTACTTATAATTGTTCTATCTCGAATCATGACATCAAGCCGAGGGTGCAACATAGAGAAAGGGCTTTGTGGAATCCTCTTGGTTTTGCAAGATGAACATATCTTTGTTTCATGAGATAACATTAATAGTGTGTGGATATGCTCTAAATATTCATTCTTTGACTCCTTTCTATTTTCTTTATTACTGTGCCCGATTGTACCTTGTGTTTCATTCAGAAAACAATAAAATCAAAAGCTCTACTATGCCTGATTGTGGCACTCAATTCTGATTAGTGTTTTGTGAAAACAACAGCTAAATCAAAAGTTGTGCACTACATTACAATCAATTATTCAAGTGTACTCCCCTCTATCTAAATAACTACAACTATATTATCCAAGATTTTGAATATAGGTGGATTATCCAAGATTATATAAATTCTAGGCATGGAGAAGTTGCTAAGACCATAATCATATAAATTCTGGGTGTGGAGAAGTTGATAATTGATTGGGAGTTCTGGTGTCAATAAGGATGGGGATTTTTAGATTTGTAAAGGGAAGAATTACGATGGCAATAAACAGAGTGGATGCATGAGAGAGAGAGAGAGAGAGAGAGAGAGAGAGAGAGAGAGAGAGAGAGAGAGAGAGAGAGAGAGAGAGAGAGAGAGAGCGACACACACAAGGAACTTTTAATCATTCCCTATATAGGAAATTTTATGAAATGTAGATAATTCATTGATATTTCCTATATGTATCCATGTATTTCCTACATATAACTAGGGAATCAAATTCCCCACATCTACTAGTACGGAATTAAACATCAAAAGAGAGATTTCCCTACATTCTTTCAAAAATTCCCTATATAAGAGAATAGGATAATCTGATTCCCCACTTCTAATAGAAGGAAACTATAGATCATTGTAGTGAATTCCTATGTTCTCTCACAATTCGCTACATAAGAAAATGTAAGAATGTCATTCCCCACTTCTAATAGTAGGGAATTATATGTACATATGCCTTCATTCTCTCAAAATTCTCTATATAGGAGAATATACAAAATTCAAGCATTGCTCTAGGTATTTAAGATCTAGCTTATAAACAAAATTATAAATTGTTAAAGTTGGAATTGGCCATATGAAGGTGTCATAGCCATCTATCCCAAGTACAAACATATACACATGTATATATGCATGCACACACACACATGCCCTCTCCACTCCTAGTTAAAAAGACATATCTAGATGCAACTATGGACTTGTTCTCCTTGCATTAAATGTTAGAAAACTCATTGGAAATGGCCCCCATATTATACAAATGGGTGGCCTCAAGCTAGTTGCTCAAACATAGCTTTATTCTGTTCATTTCATGCCCATCTAGTGTAACAATGCTTCTTGTTTTTAGTTAGTCTAGTTAGTTTATATGTATTGAGCTACTCAAATGCCGGCTAGTTTGATTAGTAGGAGGGAACAATTTGTTATCTCTAATATGGACGTGATGAAATTGAATTATTAGAGAGCTTGTAATGAGGATTAGTTATAAGTTATTGTATTCTTATTACTCAATTGAATTTGGTTCCTTTTTTGTATTATAGAAAATGTTTTGATTGAGTAAATTGTTTACCTTAGTTCTTAATAAGAGTTAGTGTAAAAGACTCCTTACCTTTCTTAATTATAGTGAGTTAAAATATTTTAACTAAGATAGATTTATATAATTTGTTATTTTTAGTATGAAATAGAATTTATATTGAATATTTACAAACATAAAATCTAGTGACCTAGTTAAGCCAAAATGCTTCAACTCTTAGCTAGGTGGTTAAAGGCAACCTTGAAGACTTGGTCATTTTTCCTAAGTTCCCTAAAAGTAGAGCCTAAGCATTGCTTTATATTTTTAAACATAATATCCCTTGCCTTGATTATATTGAGAAATCTAATCACATGTATCTTCCAAACCTAGATAAAAAATATTTGTCTTAAGTTTACTAATTTTTATGCCTCAGAACTACATACTACTCATAATTGTTAGCCCCAAATTAGCCCTACAAACCAAAATTAGATTTGAGTTATCATTAACAAAAATTTGGGTGCACCTTTGGGAGTTATTACTAGAGGGAGACCATGGATTAGTCCTCTCTACACTTTGTTATCCACCATCTTAAGTAGTGGATCACCAAGTAAAGAGAATAGGTGCATCCTTGTTTGAGTGATCTCCTTAAACTAAAAAGGGTGGGCTATGTATCCAGTGAACCCGACTTTTGTGGCCACATTCTTGAAGAGTGCATTCACCATTATGGTAAAATTATCTCCCCATTCCTAGTCTAGCCATGAGTATAGTGAAAAAATCCCACCAAACCATATAGCAGACCTTTTCTAAATCCATGTTGATGATCACCAAGTTTCCCTCACTTTCTAAAACTCTTCAATGCCAATAATCTCTTGCAAAGTGAATTTCATTTTGCTATTCAAGATGTGCTTCTCAATTCAACGGCCTTTTTTAGAACAATTACAATTTCAATGTCTAAGTGCAATTTGTACCCCAGTTGTTTCCCCCTTCGCTTTCATGTTCCTACTTTTTCTCTAACACCATTTTTTTCTAATTGATTGGATTGCACAAGTTTTGGCTCAAATTTAGATTATAATATCCTACAACCCAAATTGTAACTTTAATAAAAGCATCATAGTTTAACAACCATTTGCAATGGCTTGATTGGTAGTCGATATGATAGAACAATCTCCAAATGAATGTAAGGGTGTGGCATTATAAGCTTGGATGTGGGTTCTAGCCATACTCAAGAATTACTTCACTTTTGCTTCTTTATCACAACTCATTCTAGAGTGGTGATATTAGCAAACATCCATTTTTTAGCAATGTCCATGTAATCCATAAGGGACTTGAGTATATGAATTAAGATAAATGTGTTTGGTGTTTGGATCGATGCTCTAAAATGACTAAGGGTCATTTCATATTCATTCGTGGGGATAGATGTGTGCAACAAAGCCATTAATTGAGGTGGAAATTATCCAATGCGGGATAGAACTATCTTAGTGTTGCTGAATTTGACATTTATGCACAAAAAGGAGTGGCTAGCCATTGGTACCAATCAAATGCATGCAAACATCCAAGAAATTTTTGAAAGAAAAAGGGCCCAAATCATGTTTGATTTGCCTTTCATTGCTTCCAATTTATGCATTCTAAGGTGTTTTTTTGTCTAGACATTCATGAAACCTTCCTAAGCCAACAACTTTTCTCAACGTGATGAGGTCCACAAGTTAGCTTTGGCTCTTTACACGGGTAACCTAGTACTTTATATGTATGCCCATATATTAATCTTGTTCCCCACTAAGTTTCATCAGACCATTTGTGAACCTTGGATTGGATCATATCCTTGAACCATCCAAAACTCTAGTAAAGCAAGGAAAAAAATATAGATGGCATGTTATAGCATGGGAGTTGGTCATAGTTGAGAGGTCAAAAGGAAGACTTGGATTAACAAAAGAAAAAGAGGGATCATATTCCTTTGTGTTTCAACTACTTAAGAGGTTGGATGCACAACAACTATGGGCTATCATTGTCAAGACTTGGGTGGTAGCCTACTATCCTTTAGGAGGTTAGTGGTGGGTAGGCCCAACATCTTGGGATAACCTAATAGTTATTACAATTAAGATTATTGCCTTAGAGCTTGCCCAACAATTGGTTGTAGAAATCAATACTACAATTTGCATTGCTCTTTTAATATTTACAAACAACTACTAATATTTTCTTAGTGCAATCAATTGTATTGTTGAATCCATGTAGACTGATTGGATTTGAAGGTGCAACATGGAGTAACCAAGGGGCTTCATATTCCATAACGATAACATTTGGTCTCTTGATTCTATGGCAATGAAAACAACATTGTGCAAGCAAAGACCAAATGTGTAGATGCATTCATGAAATTGTATATGATAGTTTTTCAAAGCTCTATAGGGTGTGATGATTAGTGTGAGAAAAAGAAAGCTTGTTTACATAGGTTTCCTTTTATTTCCTTCTCTTCAGAAGAACTTGTTAGGTTTGGGAACCTCAAGCTCTAACCATTTAGGAATGGAGATTGGTGTCAAGTTAGTAGATTGTGTTAGTTGGTTATATAATAAAAAATTGTACTTAACCATTTGCATATCTTCTTTTACGGCTTTTTGATACATCTGCATTACCAAAATAGATCTTGTTTTCAACCTTGTACCACAAAGGGAATGTCCTAAAATATGCATGATCTTACAAAGTATACCTATATGGGAAACTTAAAAACTACTAGCTTTCAAAGAAACATATTTAAATTACCAAAAAATGTGGCATTATATGTTCCTAAAAGGTTACAATTTTGCATTTTATCGCATCCATAAGTTCGCTATGGTTACTCCAAAATGCATGCACCTTGACAAAACAATGAATTTGCCTTGGGGGTTTGTTTTTCCTCATAAATACATTGATATCTTAAATGATCTAGACTAATTTGGTATTGTTCATAGATGATGAGCAACTTATCCTTGAACTCTACCATGATTTGGGTTAATCTACCCATTTCCTTTAACATTGGTGGCTACTAATAAACAAAGGCACCCAATTAGTTCCTTGTAATCCCACATGTTCTCCTAACATTTTATTTCCTCTTGAGAAATATGATATGATAATTTTGGATTTTCATTATCAACAAATATATACTCCTTGAATGCCAAATCATTGAACCAAGTAGACAATCCAAGTAATGAATCAATCCTTTCCTAACTAGCTAGTCCATGATGCTAAGTATTTCAGGCTTCACGTTTTTCATGGTGGTAGGATACCCTTTAAGGAGAAGCATTCACAATGGGTCAATGTCAAATGCACTAAAAAGGGTTTCATTCATGCTTTGTTGGATTTATAAAGATCTATTCCACTATCTTCCTTGGTTGGCAAGAGAGTGCGTGTTCACAACCTCATAAGATCATACACTTAGTAAGTAATAAGAGAACATAATGCATTAAAAAAATTAATTTGGAAAAATGGGAAGTAGTTCAATATTGATGGAGATCAAATAGGAGTTAACCCAAAGTGTGCCGTCACAACAAGCTACAACCAAGAGTGAAGCACCAACCAAGAACAAGTGAAAAATGAGGGTGACATACAATGTGTGGGATGCCAAATAGGGTTGCCTTTGTATAGGCTACAAGTGGGATGAGGCCAGAGAGAACAAGACTCACAAGGAAGAGCCTTAGGAGGACAAGACTCAAGTGGATGAGACACAAGAGGAGCCTCACGAGAGAGACCACAATAGCACTTTATAGAGTAACACATATATTTCTAAACCCCCCTCTTGATACTCAATAAATTCTATGAGTAACAAGAGACTACAATGATACTAAGAAGTCAACAAAATGCTAGAACCATGGATGCCCTGGTCTTTTACATAGACTAGATGTGCCTTGAAGATAGTACAAAAAATTATGCTCAAGTATGAAGCATGGGATGAAGAAACCACTCCTCCCATATGGTAGCTCAACAATGTAAAAGATAGTCCAATTAAAAGTGCCTCAAATCTCCAATAATGCCATCTAATATTCATTGAAAATATGTAGCATGCAAGTGGCCACACAATGTCAAACAAAAATCCAATCCCAACTTCCAAGCCATTGATCATAGCAATGAAAATGTCAAAGAAAATCCTAATCCCAAGTCATTGCTAACTATAGCAAGGGTGAGACTCATCAATCACACTCCCAAGAACTAGCATTGGATTTCATGTAAGGAGGTGAAACAAAAGTATAGCCTTGTCTTTCTCACTATGAAGGCATTGGCACTAGATATCCCCTGCAACTTCCCTTGCACTTGCATTGACAACTATTCATGAAGTATTAAATTACCAGCATCTTTAAAAAATAATGAATCCTTGCTGCAATTACTCTTATCAATGTACAAAAAATTCTTGTGCACAATCCAAGACTTTAGTTTTAGCTTTCAATGAGAATAGTTAGTGCAGTAGGGCATGCATTTTGGATTTTGACATAGAGGTGCCATGATGGAGATGCAACATAAATCACTTGGAAGAAAATAAAATCACTAAACCATACAAAATAATAGCCCATAAACTCACACCACAAAAGAAACTCAAAACTCAATGCACCACACAAACAATAATAGCACCTAAACACACAAAAAAAGGAAAGTCAATGTAACACACAAAAAAATTCAAATCACTAATTTTCAATGTGTAATGTGCCTTTTAGGTGATAAACCTTAGACTTTAAGAAATGTTTAATATGCTTATTATGCTAATGTTTAATGTTGTAGGTTAAAAAATATTGCCCAGAGGTAGAGAGGGGGAGAGAACTAAGAGTACCTATCTGGGTAGCAATGGCCATTTCTTACTTTCACTATTTTTGGAGGTCACGACATCAACTCCACTTATTACAGTATTGATGAAGAGATGGATCCCAGGCCATGTATAATTTGTGCGTGGATCATACAACACAACCCTAGCATGAGCTTGACTGTTGCAAGCCTAATAACTTGTTTTTGCACTCGGCCTCTGTTTTCTCCATTTTGAATCTTGCAAGTTCCTTAGAGGTATGCCCTCGGGGGGTTCACTATATATATATTCTCTATATAATGTGCGTTCATGGCCAATTTATAAATATCCTAATCTGTGAATTTTTCTTGAATAAAACACAACCGGTGTTTTAAAAACCCCTTATTTTGAACTCACATTACATATACATATATTTATGAGTGACTCCCTCGAGGGTATGCCCCTCTTTGTATTCTTTTCCTCCTTAATCTACATTCTCGATCTTGTAGGTCTTCACTAGAGGTATGCCCCTCTTTCTTGCATCAATTCTTATTGTTGGAGTCAAGTTTGTTGTGCAAACAGGAATCGACTTTTCTAAAGCAGTTTGAGTTGATCCAACAATAAGGTTACTAGTAAGATTTTTTGCATGTGTTCCTTACCCCTTTATTTTAATGCATTTTGGCATTTCATAACATCATCAATATCATCATCATCATGAAGATTATCAAGTTATTCATCTTCCATGAGATATGTGTGAACTCGATCCTACACATCAGAGTTGCTACATCTATGAGGAGGTGGTCAAAGTCTTGCTAGCAGATAGAGTTAAAGTAATGGAGCGAAATGAATGACATGGCTATCAAAAACGGGGATTTTTTGAACTTTCCATGACTTACGGCTTCCTGAGAATCCATTCCCCAAACCCATATTACTATTCTGTCCTAGCTGAATCCAATAAGGAATTATTAACTGGGCGATGATGTATTTCTTGAAGGAAAAATCATCCCAACCTATCTCTATCCATCCCCAAATAATTGTACTTGAGGCTTATGCCTCTTTATGGATAAATAAGAATTTTATGATTATCTAGCTTGTTACACAATATTGATGAAAAATAATCTGTGTATTAAGATAAGTTGTGAGAAGATGTGTAAATGCAATCTTAATGTGAAAATTTAAATTGAAACCAAATACAACCCCAAATGCAGAATCAGAATATTGTTCCCGCACTAAGCTTGGTAGAAGCACAAGAGAGGAAGTTTCTTCTCAAACAAATCAAATCACCGAAATTTGATGGGAAAGAGAAGAATATTGAAGCTGATGCTCAGGTATGGATTGAATCCATGGAGGATTACTCCAGTGCAGTAGGAACAACACCTACAAACCAGGCTATGGTTGCCACAACATTAAACTCATCGGCGAAGCTAGGCTCTGGTGGAAGCAGTAGTGTAAAGATCAAGCAATCACGAAAAGCACAATAACTTGTGATAAGCTAAAAGAAGTAGTGCAGGGAAGGTATATGCCACCTACATATAGAACTCAGAAGATGAATGAGTTCTTTAAGTTGAAATAGTTGGGTCTATGTCTAGAGGCACACTACTCAAAATTTTTCTCCATGTTAAAACATGCCCTGACAATGAGTATTACCCAACAAGTCTCTAAGTTCTCCAATGGGCTAAATCCACCAATGAACACTTGATTGGAATCAATGCGTCCTTCATATTTACAAGATGCATTGATAAGAGCGGGACCCATTGCCCATGAAGTCCAGCCAAAATCCAAGAATAATAGACCCTGGTCTCACAAAGACCAGAATCTAGGGATGTTGAAAGTTTAATTTAAAAGGGGGCAAGGATAGAGTCAAGACCAACAGAAGAAGCTGAAGGCAAATGCAATTAGTGACTTTGTCCCCACCCAAAGAAACAACTAGAGTTCGTAATGTTTTTACTGTAAGGGACCTGAGCACTTCAAAAGAGAATGTCCCAAACTTGGCGAATCAATGAAATTGAGTGGGTAAGCTAGGGCTACCCGTAGTCGCAGTCGTGCACCATTGGGAAGGGCAAAAACTTCCAATATCACCATTAAGGAAATCAATGAAGGAGAAGACATGTCCATGGAAGCTAAGATTGAGAGGGTATCAGTTCATGCCGCTCTCCATAAAAAGGGTTCGAATTGCCAATTTTTGGTGATCCAAACTCCATCGTATTACCAAGGTAAGAAATTCAAATCCTTGATTGACTATGGCAATACTTATTCTTTCATTTCATCAGCTTGTGCAAGAAGGCGAGGGATAACCACTATAGCTGCACCTAGTTTTCTTGTCAAACTAACAAATGGCAAGAAATTACTTGCACTAGACAAATTGCTAAGGTGGAATTTCTACTTGGAAAAGAGCCCACATGTGTTAAGTTGAATCTAGGAGTCCATGATGCCTACTCAAGATGGATTGGCTAGTCCCCAATGATGCTCACATTCATTGTGGGAAGGGCCAAGTTTCCCTTCGGAATCCTAAAGGTGAGTTAGTTACAACTCAAGGAGAAGCTGGTAAACCAAAGATCCAGCTAGCCAAGGCAATGCAAATAGCTCAAGGAATAAAGAAAGGATTACCCATCTATCTGATCAAGCTAAACAAGCCGGAACAAGTAGAGGACTCCAATGAAGAACTGTCATGGTTAAAGGAGTACGTGGATGTATTCCCGGAAGAATTGACAGAATTACCACTATCTAGGGAAGTGGATCGTGAGATTAAGCTAATACCAGGTGTTGCAACAATTGCAAAAATGCCCTATAAGATGTCCATTCATAAAGCTATATTGAGCTAAAAGAACAACTCAAATAGCTATTAGACCAAGGGTACATATGCCTCAACAGTTCTCCTTAAGAAGCTCTAGTCTTATTCCAAAAAAAAAAGGATGGTACACTTCACCTTTGCATCTATTATAGAGGCCTGAACTAAGTAACCATAAAAAATAAGTATCCTATCCCAAGGATAGATGAGTTACTTGATCTATTGTAGGGAGCAAAAATATTCTCCAAAATTGATTTGAGGTCAGGATACTACCAAATGTGTGTCAAGGATGAGGATATTCCTAAGATAGCATTCAATACCAGATATTGCCATTTTGAATTCATAGTAACATCCTTTGGATTGACTAATGCCCCTACCACATTTAATAGGCTAATGCAATGCATTTTTAGACCATATCTCAATGATTTTGTACTTCTTTTCTTTGATGACACCTTGGTTTATTCCATGGAAGCGGAGGATCATGAACCCCAAGTTCATGTCATCCTTGAAACCATGAGGACACACAAGCTCTATACTAAGAAGATAAAGTGTGCCTTCCTCAAGAGACAAATCGAATATCTTGGATTTATTGTGTCAAAAGAAGGAATCTCTCTAGACCTTACAAAGGTTAAGGATATCCAAGAGTGACCTCCATCAACCATTGTAAAAGAAGTACACAGTTTTCTTGGACTAATAGGATGGTACATGATCTTCATTAAGGACTATGCCTTAATTGCAGCACCCCTCACAAACTATTAAAAAAGTAGGGTATCATAGTGTGGGCGCCCACCAAAGAATCGAATTTTGATCTCTTCAAGAATAGCTTAGTGACAACACCAATTCTGAAACTCCCTGACTTGAGCAAGGAATCCGAAGTTGTCATGGATGCTAGCTCACTTGTACTAGGCTGTGTACTAATGCAAGAAGGTCATCCTATAGCATATTCTTTGAGGAAGCTAAAAACTCATGAAAAGAATTATGCTACTCATGACCTATAGCATATTCTTCGAGGAAGCTAAAATCTCATGAAAAGAATTATTATACTCATGACCTAGAGTTGCTAGCAGTTATTCATGCTCTCAGACTTTGGCAACACTATTTGCTTGGTAACAAGTTCTCTTTGGTCACGGAACACAAAAGCCTGAAATGGATCTTCACCCAGGCTAACCTATGAGGCAACGTCATTGGATTGAGGTTCTACAAGAATATGACTTTGAGATCAGGCATAGACTTGGTAAAGAGAATGTGGTCAATGATGCCTTAAGTCGCAAGGCATTCCTCAACTCTCTTATTATGGAGGAACCTTCAATGGCGTAATCATTAGCAACTATGGTATCAATGCCTAGTAACCCTATCCTTGAATTAGCTAAGGAGGAAGCTAGCCATGACCCAGAATATCTGAAGATGATAAATGAGATTTTTGGAAAAGGATCGAAACCCCAGACTTAAGACCAAGTATAAAGAATTCTCTGTCAATGGGAAACTTGTCTATTTTAGGACAAGATTATGCATTCCCTCAAGCAAGAAACTCAAACAGAGAATGTTGAGATATTTGCAATCACACTTACTTCAGTCCCTTTGTGAGGAGCAGTGCGGGCTCAGGATCAGAATCCCATATGCACAGTAGGAGAAAGTACCACCACTCAAATCCTATAAAGCTTTGTATTTGTACTCTTTTTCTAATGCAATGTTTGTACTCTTTTCTTTCCACTAAAGTGTCATGTCACTGTCAATACACAAGATTGTGTTTATGAGTCCAAGTCTCAATCTTGGAACCTAATTCACTTGTGTAACAATTTATCCTAGTCAGGGTCAATGTCTTCATGAGTTTCTTTTTTCTCTCTCAACCTCCATAGCTTCTGCATCTGCCATGCTCTAGATCCCATGTATTTCACATGATATCAGAGCTCAGTTGAGCATGGCCCAACTCTCCTTTCACTCCTCTAATCTCCTTTCCATCTCTGCTCAGCTGAGTTTGATATTGGACCCTATCTCCAACTTCATTTGCATTCCTACCTTCAATGAAGCTTCCATGGCAGCCATAGCCAGCAGCACCCTATCAGCTTGAAGCTTTCATATCTCTCTCGACATGCCAAATCTCTCTGAACTTCCTCCTCAAGAAGTGTTTCTCTACTTCTGAAGCTCCTCTTTGGCACCTCAATCATTGAGATTGGGCAACTATAGCTTCAGCATTTCCTCTTTTCAGAGTCGCTACCATAACTGTGTCTGTGGATAGCACCTACCTACCTCTGTTGGAGCAGCCATATCTCATCAACCATGCCATATCTCTTCAAGCTTTCTTCTCGGAGAGTTGTTCTTTAGTTCAAGGCGCAACTTCTTGGCACAAAAATCAAGGAGATTGATGCACACCATGCCTAGCATTTGCATTTTCCAAATCTAGGCGTAGTTTTGACAACGACCACTTTGAAGGCTTAGATCTCTCAACTCAGGAAAAATGAGTACAAACCCTCTTAGAGAGAGTTAAAACCATTAGTGAGGGCCCTCTATGTCAAAGGGTTTGAGCAGATTCAACCTGTGGAGCTCGTGGGAGCTCATTTACCAGTCATCACTGGTCTCTATTTTGATAGGACAGCCATAGCCAAACTTCATCAAGCTCAAAAATCTCATCATTTTCTCTCTTCTGCCACTGGAACAACACATTGCCACTCAGACTTGAAAAAATCAAGAAGAGGAAGATATGGATCTGAAAGAACTTGAAGGATTTTTGTAGGTTTGAAGGACTCAGGGAAGAAACATAGTGTCTATTGACACTCATTTTTAGTGATCTAAACACTTGTGTCTCTTAACACATCTCAACCAACTCTTCTGCTGCTTAAATTTGATAATTCTGAAGCTGATTTGCTGTTGGTCCCTCAAGTCAAACATGGGCAAAGATTCTCCAACTACCCACTTCAAAGGAGTTGAGTTTCATACCTGGCAGACCCGCATCAAATTGATCCTGATGAAGAAGGGCCTCTGGGCCATTACCACTGGAAAAGAAAAGAAGCCTCGTGATGTGGATCTTGCTATTACTTGGCAAAAGAATGATGATAAGGCTCAGGCCATTATCAAACTAGAGGTAGACGATAACTATATCCACCATGTGGATAACTGTGAGACTTCATAGGATACATGGAAGAGACTTGACACTTTGTTTTGGTTCATAGTCTAAATCATCAAAGTATGGTCTCATAATTGAGTTTTTCAGGCTTGAAATGAAGTCCAGTACATCACTTGCCATACATCTAAATTACATGGAGGGACTTCTAACCCAACTTGCAGGAATCAACATTAAAATGGAAGAAGATGTTTGCATCGGTGTTCTACTTAAGAGTTTACCTCCTGAATATAATAATGTATCAACAACTCTAATTAATATGCCAAACCCTGAACTTGTTGATATCCAGGCATCACTGTCAGAGGAGGAAAAGAAGCTAAAAACTAAGGAAGAACCAAGTACCTCTAGAGATAAGCATGCATTATATGTTGGCAATAGGTAAGGCAAGAAGGATCAGCTCTTTTGTAATTTTTGCAAAAGGACCGGACACACCGAGAAGTTTTTCCACCCCAAAAAGAGGTCCAAAAAGGCCTATCTAGTTGCAGTCAAAGAAGAAGAAGAAAATAGAGAAAAGGAAGAAGAAGAAGAAAACTACAAGAGAAGTAAAAACCTCATCAGTCCTTCTATTCAAATAGAATTTTTTAACTGTGTATTTCCTAGCCCTAATGCCTCATACATAAACTTGTAAACTCCTCAGTTATCCTTGTACTACAGCCTTTGTACACTTTGTGAGGCCCCTAGTACAGCCTTTGGATGTCTATCATGCTTGTGGTATCCACACTTATCCTTTTCTGCGATAGCCTCTAGTGTTTTGCCATGTCTATGTTGTGCCCACACTTTGCAGGTGTTGCATTCACTAAAGCCTCTACATACTTTGTACTTTTGATTGTGATTGAGGAGGGGTGTTGAGATATTTGCAATCACACCTACTTCAGTCCCTTTGTGAGGAGCAGTGAGGGCTTAGGATCAGAATCCCATATGCACCGTAGGAGAAAGTACCACCACTCAAATCCTATAAAGCATTGTACTTGCACTCTTTTTCTAATGCAATGATAGTACTCTTTTCTTTCCACTAAAGTGTCATGTCACTGTCAATACACAAGATTGTGTTTATGAGTCCAAGTCTCAATCTTGGAACCTAATTCACTTGTGTAACAATTTGTCCTAGTCAGGGTCAATGTCTTCATGAGTTTCTTTTTTCTCTCTCAACCTCCATAGATTCTGCACCTGCCATGCTCTAGATCCCATGTATTTCACAGAGAATACTTTGGGGAGCACATGACTTACCCTTTTCAAGCCATCCCGAATATGTTAAGGTCCTCAACACAGTTAGAAAGAGCTATCATTGGGAAAGAATTAAGGGAGATGTACTCAAATATGTCACGAAATGTTTGTTTTGCTAGTGCATTAAGACAGAGCATGTCAAAATGCCTAGGAAGCTACAACCTCTTGACATTCCTCAAATGAAGTGGGAATTTATCAGCATGGACTTTGTTGTTAGGTTACCTTCAGTTCAAGGAGGATACAATTCAATTATGGTTATACTAGATATGCTCTCCAAGTTTGCACATCTCATTCCAGTCAAGACAAACTATAAAGCTTCAGATATTGCCAGATTATTCATCAAGGAGATATTCAAACTCCATGGGTTTCCTAGAAGGATCATTAGTGACCACAACTCCCTCTTCACATCTCACTTTTGGAGAGGGATATTTGAGGGTATTGGGGCTCAACTCCGTTTCAGTATAGCCTATCACCCTTAAACTGATGGCCAAATAGAGAGAGTCAACCAAGTCATTGAAGATATTATTAGAGTATATTGTGGCCACGAACCCAAGAAATGGATCCAATATCTACCATTGATAGAGTTCACCTATAATGCTTCTTACCAGCAAAGCATTCAAATGACATCTTTGTAAAAACACAAGATCTAGAGCATGGTAGCTATGGTGGCTCATAGACATAGACTAAACTCATGTAGACACTGACATGATAAAGACTAAGGGACTTGATTGAAGTACAGAAGACAAGCAACAAGTACACTATGTTGAATAACAAAATGAAAATACCATTGCATTCATCTCATATGACAGTGACAACCAAGTACAATGTTACATAGACATGGGTAGGTGCTAGTCTTTCTCTCTATGCCAATGGGATTCTTGCAGCCTACGTGTCCTCAGCCCAACCATCTGCTCTTACAAAGAGATAGCATGGATTTGATTGCAAATCTCAACACTCCTCCTCAATCACAACTAGAAGTACAAAGTGTGTAGAGGCTTTAGTGAAAGCAACACCTACAAAGTGTGTACTAAAATGTGTTGCAACCCAGGCATGTTACAATTAGTACCATAAATGTCCTCACAGATAGCAGTGAGGAAGAATACATCACATGAAAGAGTTCCATGGAGAATATTGGCATGAGGATCCATGAAGAAATCATCATTGATAAAACTGTTAACAATGTCCACATGTTTTGGAGAAGAGATAGAATTATCTTGCCCATCATGTGGTAATAGAACATCAATAGTAAGGCATAGATTTGTGCCATGGGTAACAATACTAGGAGGAAGGACTACTTCATCCTCATCAACACGATCTGTTGTGGCTTCATCTTCTTCTTCTCTATGATGCATTAGAGCAATAAGATTGGATGCAGTATCAGTTGCATCTTCATCTGTACAGGCATCTATTTCATTGTTGGCTCCCTTTGATGGCGTAAAGAGATTGGAAGGTGTGCAAAGAGGCATTCAGATTCTTTTTCACGATCTCTGATCATTGGAGTAGGGTCAACATCCACCATAGCCATGGTGGGCATGGGACAAAGGTTTATATCTTCATGTAGAGAAGGTGAAGGAAATACTGTGGCATGGTCAAAATATGGGCAGAAAATACATCTAAAAGTCTATTACAGAATAACTAAGGGTAGTAGCCATGAAATAAAGAATGATGAGTAGTCTTTAGCTTCTGAGTCAAGATGGAAGATTGATATTAGGAGCAACTCCTCCTATCTGAATAATAGTTGATGCCATTATTTTCATTGCTTCATTTGACCCATGATCTTGATGCTCATTTTTTGGAAAATTTTGTTTATCTACAAGATAGGTTATATTGGTTCTTATGATCGACAATCATGTAGGGACAAATTAATGTGTGCCAAAGGGTCGCCATAAGCCCTCATGTACTAAAATACACTGCAACACCCTGATGAAGAGGGTTTGTATATACATTTCTCTAACATAAATATTCACACATAATATTTTGGCATCTTAGTCAATAACTAGCCTTATTTCTTTCCTTAAAATCATTTTTGGATTCACTTAGCTTTACAGGTTTCCTTGTTCTATTGTCTTATTTTATGTTATCTGGTTGACCAAATACATGGGCATTATCCATGTCCTGTATTTGTGGCAACTTGTTGAGTATCTTTAGGTAGTGAATTGGCTTTCTATTTGAGAATATGCACAAAGGCAATGTGTAATGGAAATCCGTAGCATGACATCCAATGTCATATTAGGCTCTTTTGTATGACATAGCAAGTCCTTTTGTGTGCATATCATTGGCTAATTTTTTTTATGTTAAGGCATGACTATAGAGGATCAATAATCAAACTAATTGAGTGTTTCTCAAGTCTCACATATAAAGTCAAACTCAAAAGAGACTACACCTTCAATCAAGTATGGAAAGGTTTACAATGGCAAGTGCTATATAGTCTTGTACTCTAATCCAAGAGAACAAAGAGGAAAATCTTGTATTTTCTTAGTTAGGAGACCAAAGCACTATGGTAATCAAACATGTTTTGTATAGTGCAATGGTGTGTATATGTGATTATCTTTTTTTCACAATTGCACGCTTGTGTATTGGTAGGAGACCCTTTCTTCAACAACACAATATGCCAATGGAATTGCAAGTCACATGCTTGAATTTACAATTTAGGTAATGTCTTTTGTTAAAATATAGTGTTCTAGATTTTCTTCTCACGGTAATTGTCACTATAATTGTGGTGGAAATTTAAAAGTTTGAGTTAGAAAAAAAATCTTGAACAAGTTGAAATTCTACCATGCTATCAACCAACTATCATAGCTGTATTTTGTCGAGACAGCCACACAATTGGGTGGCATCATTCTTGAATCATAGATGGACTACTCTTGTTGTATTTAAGATCTATCTTGGGTACAACACATTCTTAGAGATGCTTCAAAAGTCATGGATACAACACATTCTTAGAGAAGCTTGAGATTGTCCTATCAATTTCCCAGTTAAGAATATACATAAGTGGGGAAAGTAAATGATATGAAAAATGGAACATTTCCTAGTTAGAGAAAATTCCTACATAAAGAAAATTCCCTATGTAGTTCTTTTCCTATGTAGAAAATTCTCCCTTATGAAATTTTCCAATAGGAAAATTTCCCTATGTAGGAAATTTCCTATGTGATTCCCAAGTTTCTCTAACTAGGAAATGTTCCATTTTCCCTATCGTTTACTTTTCCTTCTTATGTGTATTCTTAGCTAGGGAATTGATAGGGAATATTTTTTTCCCTTATGTAGGGAATGATTAAAAGTTTATTGTGAAAGATTAAAATATTTAAAATATTGGGACTCCAAAAAGACATATTTAAGTTTCCCAAAGCTATTATCTGACACATCATTAGAAACCTTATGAAAAATAGAATTTGTTGAGCTATTGAACAATAAATTTGGAGCGAAGAAGAAAGAGAAGCAATACATGCTACATTATCAAAACAAGAATGTGTTACTATATGTGATCATTAGCGCCTCTGACCCATCTAAAAGTAATAGTCATGGCCAATCACATGTGCACTAGACACATGTTGATATCTAATTTTAGACCACACTCTAGTATACAGTGGTACCTATACTGCTATAGTCTACTAATCATTGAATATTTTTGAATGCCAAACTCTAAATGAAGCCGAATGATGCTTTTTGTGTCTATGTCTATTGTTATTAATTTCTAGCCAAAACTATGGTACAATTCAGAAGTTAGTCTTCAATGCTAGAATATAGATCATGCCATAAAGTTTTTTTCAAAACACTACGACCTCAAAGTTTGCAGTATGAATAGATTTATTCTCAATGTAATACCTAACAAGATGTCTATAAACCATGAGTGGGATAGACAAAAGATCATGATCTTTCATTAACCTTACATGAAACTATTGACATGTGCATTACACACATCTTCCTTTTGAAGGTAATGGTAATGTATTCTCTAATAATTTCAACATTGCTTGCACTTAGTTCATGATGTCTTAGTTATTTTCTCCTAGTTCAATAGTGATCTTAAAATAATATTAGGTTAATGTAGATTTGGTGCTACCTTTACCTAAGGTCATGTATATATCATTTGTGCTTGAAACTTGAAATCCTTGTCGTCTAGTTTAATGTTGAAGAGCCTAAATTCACGTCATTTCATGAGTGTGGAGAAAGAAATTTTATTGATTTCAAAGAAATAAATCCAGGGACTGTTTATTCAGCAAGCTGTCTACTTTGTTCTGGGACTATTTGTTGAAGACTTTATGGCTCCATTTGCTTCTGAAGTATTTCAAATCATGTATATAGTTGGGGCTTACTTCCGTTCTTCAAATTCAGCTCTTGTAATGGTCATTTTTCATTCATTTCCCATTTGAAAAGCTATAAAACAAAGTAGTACTCTATTCTATCCATCTTCTTTCTAGTTGTTTCTAGGTTTGTTTTTTAGGACAAAAATTTTTGGGAAGGGATGGATTGTAAGAAGCTGGGAATAACAAATAAGTGTTAATAATGTTGATATTATGCCATGTCACACTGACATTGGTATAAAAGGAGAGAAGATGTAAAATTTCACATCTTTTTGATACATTAATAAAATTACAGACTTTCTCTCCCTTCTTGCTCACAGCTTCTATGGCTTCCCCTTCTTTCTTGTCTTTCTCTCTCTAAATCTAATCTTTCTCTCTCCTCGTCACTCTTATTCTCTTCCTTCCTGCAGTCTTTCTCTCTCTTCTGCAGTCTTCTCTCTCCTCTTTCTCTCTCCCTGGTTCTCTCTCTGACACCCACTTCTGCATTTCTTGTGCTCTCTCTTCTATAATCTTCTCTCTCCTATTTCTCTCTGTCCAATTCACTTCTTGACAAGGGGTATCAAAGCATTGGTATTTAATCTATTTTTACTTCTTTTTCATCCAAAATTTCACTATAAAAACCAATTTGAGACAAGTATTATATGTACTTGACATAGACAATGACTAGTAGATGTTTGTAGGTCATCTATAGTTAGTAGGAGACTATATTTGGAGATCTTCAAGGGTAGATATGGAGGTGGAAGGATAAAATAGCAAGTCGTCACCAATTTTTCATGCAATCTAGAGGTAACTAGATCAAATGGGAGTTAACCAAGCTTAGAAGGGAAGTAAACCATGGTTACTTTTTGGAGCAAGAGTCTTCTTCTTCTTCTTACAAGTTTTTGAAGCTCCTATGGTGGATTTTCTTCAAGATCTTTCTTCTCAGGCATTAAGAGCATTAACCCTTGCTCTCTCTTGGTTCTTCTCGCTTCAAAGGTAACATTGATAGCCAATCTTGCTGGGGATTTTGGCCACATGGAAAATAGATTGCTTGCACAATTTGCATTGATTTTTTGGCCTCGTTCCTTGATGTGATGATGCTCTTCTTCTTCTTGCCCCATTCTAATCAGCCTTTGCCACTTGCCACTTGCTTTTGGAGGCCACTTTGATCTAGGTAGCTGCATATTCTTCATCCTTTCACTCTCTTCAAACCCTAGATGAACAATCCATGGACAGCCATGAAAGCTTCAGCTCAAGCTTCAATTTCTCTTCAATTCTTGAATATTCTTCATCATTTTAGCCGTGGGATCATTTCACCAAGGGAAATTGCAAGGATTGAGCACGAATGGTCAAAGATTGAAGCTCAAGAGCTTACATGGAGTTAAAATTTGGGGGAAATGGGTTTAATGCTTCAATCTTAAGCATTTGAAGCTTCAAGATTTCTCCCAAGCATTAAATACGCAAGCCTTGAAGATTATTTTGCCAACATTGAACCTTTGAAGGCTTCATTAAGCATTTGGAGATTAATCAAGTCATCATCAACTATGTTAAAGGTACTCTTCTTTAATTCTTAATCTCTCTTATTCATCCATTTTCTTAGCTTAATCTACTTGATTGAGAGATTAAATAATTGAATAATTTCCATCAAAACTTAGTGAACCATTTCTTGAATCAATCCATTTATGTAATACAATGTTTGCTTGATGCATATTGGTTCTAATTAGAAATTTTCAACATTACATTTAATTCGATCAATTAAGCCTATTGATTGATAATATTTCTCACTTTAATCCATTGATTGGATGATTTCTTTTACCCAATCTTGAAATATTGTAAAAGGGTATGTACTAGCAATTAGCAAGTCACTGAATTGCATTGGTAAAACCCTCTACCTATCCAATTTTTTGAAATTTCCATCCTATTGTATTTTGAAAGGAAATGCATCTCATGCTAATTGATTAGAGTAGTATGGTACTTCCATGTTGATATACCCATAAAGGAAAAAGGTGAATGCTAGCAAAGATAGTAAGACAAAAGAGAGGTGACCTTCCCTCACTATTGAAGATCCCGAAGGGGTGCAACCAACCAACCCGGGTGGAACTTTGCCCACCACCTAGTGATTCGAAGCCCATGTAGAGAGCTTGTCCTGCTATGTTATCCCTCACACAAGTACAACGAGTGGATAATTGAAGATGGAAGTGCCTCAAAGACTCAAGTACCTTCAAGAGCAAAATAGGGTAAAACATGGATTTTATAAGACACTGCAAGGTATTTACACATCCTTACAAGTACCAACTTCATTACTAAAGTATAGGTGCAGCTACTACAGGGTGCCCACAGGTTCTACTCAACCTCCTATAGGGTTTGGTAGCCATTTGGAACCACCATTTTACCCTTACAAGTGGAAACATGGTATCTACAGGTTGAAACATGGTGTAGGTCTGGAGAGTTCAGACTCAGAAATTGAATTGTAGAATTTTCTTTCATAAACTTCTTATGACATACTATAGCTCATCTTAAAGAGGTAATTGTTAGCTTTGATTTGAATCAAAAATTTTGAGAATTAGAGCTTCATAGGTTAAGTTATAGCCAATTTTTTTACGGGGTACTACAGGACTACACTACTATGCCAAGGCATAAATGCAAAAATAAGGCCCAAGATGAGTATGCACAAAAAATCAAAGATTCTACGCTAGATAATATACCCCAAGAGAGCCCTAAAGAGGCTCAAGTGCATGGAAAAGTTAGTGCACTGAACAATACCATGTGTACACATGAAAATAGGCATGCCCAATGTCATATAGAGCTATTATCAAGAATGGAGCAAATGATATTATCTACTAGTCAAAGGAGGTCTTCCATTGAGAAGTTAATGGATTCAACTACCTAAACAAAGCCTTCCATTGACAAGTTAATAGAATCTAATGCTCAAATAATGGTTCAATTCTCCCAATGGATGCAAATGCAAATGGGATCCAAAGAAGCAAAGGAAAAAGCTTATTCAAATAGTGAACCCTCATTCCCACTTCAGCCACCTAACCAAAATGGTCAAGGTCATGGAATCATTGGACGAAGGGGTATCCCAAATATCCAATATGAAGTAGATGAGACTTCACAAAGACATGATGACTATTTTTACAATTTTAATGGTACCAATTTCTAAGCTTTTGGACTAAATACCCAACTTCTTGGAGGTTCTCTACCAATGGGAAGGTTCCATACTAGTTCTCAGCCACCTATTTGGAGAGTTCCATCTCATTTTTGGGGTTCAATGCCCAATATTGATGACCGATGTATTTTGGGATAGCAAACCTTGCATGAAATAGAGCTGAAAGATAAGATCACCTTGGCCAAGTTCAATGGTCAATCATCTTCACCATGTGACCTAAAGGAATGGATTTCCAAATTGGAATCTTACTTTGATATATTCCCTAGAACTAATGATATGAAGATTCATTTTCTTCCTTGCATTTGGAGGGATTTGTGCATACTTGGTGGAGATTCATTAAGAAGGAGAACATACTTGTAGAGAATTGGGAAGCATTCAAGACACTTATGGTGGAGGTCTTTGTCTGTCCTCTTGAAAAAGAGAAATTGGCCCAGAGATGGTATTGTTTAGAGAAAAGAGGCCTAAGTGTAAGGGATTATACTAACCAATTTCTCAATCTTACCATATATATAGAGAGCATTAGTGATAAAGCTAAACTCCACAAGTGCATGTATGGTTTAGAGCCATCCTTATCAACAGTTGATGCCATGGCACAAAACCCTACCACTCTTTTCAAAGCTACTAAGCTTGCAGAGCACTATGGAAGGAAATATAGAAGGTAGTCTTCATTTCAACCTAGTTATCGATAGTCAAGGAGTGTTTTCAAATAGGGACAAGTTGGCAATGTTTTGGCAGCAATCATGCACCAAGTGGGGGCTTAAGAGTACCAACTTATCCACCATTTAATGCTTCAAGTCCTCAAAGAAATTTCAGGACAACAAACAACCCTAGATTTGATTTCAAACAAGGGGACATCAAGCCTGAATCTATTTTAGCCAATATGAATCCCAAGTCTATTCCTATGGACCTCTACAAAGAAAGAATGGAAAAAGGCTTATGCTTTAAATGTGGGAAAACACATGATCATACCACAAATTGTGTATACAAAAATGTAAAAGTCAAGGTTCATAATATGTTAGTCTTTGAGGATTCTAAAGATGATATTGATGAGGCTAATGCAACTGCACCTATTGTTAAAAATTATGATCTTTGAGGAAGAAGTTGGGCAAGAGTACTTTGTAGTTTTATGATCCGGTCGACTCTTTTCCTTTTGATCCAGGCAGGAGTGTTCCTTTTGACCTATGGGACTTATGATGAGCCACTTGCTACCACTAGTTGTTCCATTTCCATGGATGCTTGGACAGGTTCTAAGAGCCCTAATACACTCCGTATGAAGGGTAGCATTCATGGGAAAGCCGTGTTCATTTTGATAAATAGTGATAGTACACACAGTTTTGTGAATAAGTCCATTATGGATAAGCTGAATTGTCTTTGCACTGACTTACAACATCCCAAAAGAGTTCAGGTAGCCAATGGTAAAGAAGAAATCAGCACCCAAATATGCCAACAAGTTTCTTTACAATTGGCTAAAAATTATGAAGCAAAAGTAAATCTAATTACCTTGGAAATGGGGCCCATAGATATTGTACTCAATTGTGATTAGTTGATGACATTTGGCAAAATCACTATGGATTTCTCATAGTTGTATATGGAGTTTATCTGATGGACAGCTCATCCATTTACATGGAATTCCTAGTAGCTCAAATTTTCAGTTTATCACCATTCAACAACTCAAAAAGGAGTACAATAGGTGCTCACAAATATTTGTTCTGCACTTGAATAAAGAGATCGAAGATCAGTCCATAAATTTAGCAAGTCACCCAGCCTTGAAAGCTCTTCTTGAGGAGTACATGGACTTATTTGAGGTGCCTACTTCATTTCGTCCCAAGAGAATTATAGATCACTCCATTGATTTGGAGCCCAACTCAAAGCCAATCAATAAGCCACCCTACACATAGTCCAAGTGTGACTGGGAAGAAGTAGCCAAGAAAATCAAGAAGCTTCTTGAGATGGGATTCATTGAACCTAGTTCTTCACCCTATGCATCTCCGATCTTGTTAGTAAAAAAGAAAGATGGATCTTTCAGTATGTGTATCGACTACAGGGATCTTAACAAGATCACAGTGAAGAACAAGTATCCAATACCCAAGTTTGATGATTTTCTTAATGAGCTCAAGGGGGCTAGATTCTTTAAGAAAATTGACTTGAGGTTAAGGCATCATTAGATCCACATGCAAGAGGGTGATGAGATCAAGATTGCTTGTAGGACTAATCGAGGGCTCTATCATTTCCTAGTGATAGCATTTGGGCTTACAAATGCTCTAGCTAACTTTGAGAGTCTAATGAACAAGATTTTGTAGGCTTTCCTCTTTCAGTTTGTCTTGGTATTCTTTGATGATGTTCTGATTTTTAGTAAGACCCTTTAGGACCATCTATCACACATGAGGAAGGTTTTTGATGTATTGAGACATCATAGACTCTTTGCTAAGGAGAAGAAATGCTCTTTTATGCAGGCTGAAGTGGAATGATTGGGACATATTGTCAGTAAAAAAAAGGGATCTAGGCTGACCCCAAGAAGGTGCAGTGTATTAAAGATTGGCCAACACCTACTACCATTCCTTCACTTAGAGGATTTCTTGGTCTATCTTCATTTTATCGCTGATTCATCAAGCATTACGCAGCTATTATAGCTCCTTTGACTAATAGGTTGAAGAAGAAACTTTATTTTGGGATGTTCTCGCAAATAGTAGCTTCAATCAGTTAAAGAAACTCCTTACTTCTACTCCTTTCTACTCCTATTCTAGTATGCCCATATTTTTCAAAGGAGTTTACCATAATATGATGCCAATGGCCGAGGAATTGGGGTTGTTTTGTTACAAGAGCATGGTGTGATTGCCTTTGAAAGTAATAAGCTTATAGATAAGGAAATGGCTATGAATGTTTATGACCAAGAGATGTTGGCTATCTTGCATGAAATTAAAAAATGGCACAATTATTTGTATGGTAGCCGCTTCAGAGTTCAAAGTGATCACAGGGTTCTTAAGTATTTTCTCACTCACTTCAATCTTACTCCTAAGTAGCGTAGATGGGTAGCTACACTGCAAAATTATGATTTTGACATCACTCATACGAGGAGCAAAGACAATGTAGTGGTTGATTCTCTTTCTTATATATGGGCTTGCAAAGTTTCAATAATGATTGAGCTACATAGTAACTGGATTGAAGAATTACAGGAGGCTTATCTTTCGGATGAAGAGGTTATCTATATTTTTTAGAAATTACAACAAGGTCTCATGGAACTAAACTCACATTGTGAGCTTCAAAATGGTCTCATCTGGTTAAGTGGCAAGATTGTCATTCCCTCTCCTTCTTTTTTTACATGAAAATTATGAAAAAGTTACATTCTTCACATTTAGTTGGACACTTTGAAGTTTTCAAAACCTATGATAAGATCAAAAAAAGCTGCTATTGGAAAGGGTTGTGAAAAGATGTCAAAGACTTCATCATGAAGTGCATACCTTGTCAACAGAATAAGGACAACACCCATAAGCCAGGTGATTTGTTGCAGCCATTACCCATTCCTACAAGAAAATGAACGTATATTACCATGGACTTCATTTGTTGGCTTACCTACTACAAAAAATGAATGGAATAGCATATATGTGGTGGTGGAAAGACTCACCAAGGTAGCCCATTTCATTCCAACCAAGACCCATTTTATTACTTCTCAAGTGGCTAGTTAGTTCATGGAGAAATTTTTTAGATTACATGGATTACCGCAAGTGATTGTTCATGACAAAGATTCAAAGTTCATGAGTAACTTTTGGTAGGCGATATTCACATCCATGGGGGACTAAATTGGCTCCCTCTACTACATCCACAAACCGATGGACAATCATAAAGGGTAAATAAGTGGTTGGAGACTTATATTCACCATTTTTGTTATGATGTCCAGAATTCACAGTATTCTTGGTTACACTTGGCGGACTTTGCCTACAATAACTCCATTCATGCTAGCATTGGAGTTTCACCCTTTGAGGTTATGTATGGTTATAAGGTACCCTTACCCACAGTCATCTTTAATGAAAGAATCAATCCTCATGGAAAAGAAGAATTGAAAAGAATATAGACCCTTCTTTAACAGTGTAAGATGAATCTTAGGAAAGCTCAAGACCAAATGAAGATGTATGAAAAATGAGAAGTGACCTTTAGATTTCTAGGAAGGAGAATTGGTTTTGTTGAAGGTGCCCAAGTCTCGGTACTCTACTTTGAAAGATGGATCCATTAACAAGCTTGCTCTCACAGATTTTATGGCCCCTACCGAATCCTGAAGCACATTGGAGACTTACCATATAGATTGGAGCTACCCTAAGATTCATAATGTATTCCATGTTAGTCAGCTCAAGCCTTTCTATGGTGATCATGTTGATACAGTTGATGAGCTTCCACCTATTGATAAAGAAGATCTTATTCAATACATACCAGAGACTGTTATAGGTCAGCGTGAGAAGAAGCTTCAAACTCGTTCCATCATTGAAAATTTGATCAAATGGAGAGGTCTACCACCTGAGAAAGCTTCTTGGAGGCTTGATTCCATATTAGATGAGTTTTCTTTCCCAAGGGACACATTGGTAGTAGCTGAAGCTTACTAGCTATGAAGCTAGCTATGGTGCATGATAGCAGATTGTTCAATTTTTAGTCTGCCTAATTTTTAGAATTATGCCACCTACATAGGATCAAAGTACTCTTCAAGAGCTACATTTTGACATGTGGCATACCTCATTTAGACACTTTTTCCAAAAGTTATGGGCAGATTTGGTTCAACAGGGTCTATTTATATAACAAGCTATCTACTTTATTTTGAGCTATGATCAGTTGAAAACTTTAAGGCTCCAAGTACCTTTGAAGCATTCTTGATCATGTATGTAGCTGAGGCATACTCTTATTCTTTCATTTCAATCCATATGTCTTTCATCATTCATTCATTTTTCATTTGTAAAGATGAAAACAGAGTAGTACTCTATTCTATCCATCCTTTTCCAATCTTTCTAAGTTTGTTTTTTAGGGTGAAAACCTTTGGGACAAGATGGATTGTAAGAAGCTCGAAAGAATAAGGATTTAATGTGTAAATAATATTGATGCCATGTCACATTAACATTGGTATAAAAGAAGGGGACATGTAATTTTTCTCATCTTTTGACACATTAACACATTACTGTCCTTCTTCTCATTACCTTACTCTCATCTTTAATGGCTTCTTTCTCTTTCATGTCTTTCTCTCTCCTCGTCGCTCTCTTTCTCTTACTTTACACTTCTTCTTATCTCTCTTCTACAATCTTCTCTCTCCTATTTCTCTCTCTCTAGTTCACTTCTTGACAATATGAATCTTAAAAAGACCAATGTTAGCCTCCGAGTCTTTTGTAAGGATACAAAAAAGCCAACAAGTGGTAATATGACACATGAGATTGTTCATTTACTTTTAGAGAATGACAAGATTGTAACAGCACAAGCAACAATTTGATTAGTTTAGATTATGTAAAGATTGTAGCATAATGCTATTATACACTCCTCATTTATTAACTCATTAGTACTTTAGAAAATTTATATTTTTATCTCTTTTATTGGTGCTATGTATTGATTTCTTTATTTTTTGAGTTTATATTAATCAATTACATATGTACTATGTTCTATTTGAAATTAAGTAAACAATCTCTATATAATTTTATGGTTGAGAATTTGCTATATAATTTTCTACTTCAAAATAAGCAAAAGTAAGCATGTGCAAACTAGAAAAAACTCCAAGTTAGAGAAAAAATAGAATTAGATAAGAAATCTTATATATAGGAAAACTATCATATGTAGGAAAATTTTCCTATGTAGGGAGACATAGTAAATTTTTTATATATTGGAAAATCCCCACATATGAAAATTTTCTTGCATAGGAAGGAAAAAAAAGAGGATTCCCTATTAATTACCTAGTTAAATATATACATAAGTAGGTAGAGCCCCAAGAGAGATACTAAGGAAAAAGGGTTTCTATTGCAAGAAAATCTATCTTGTAACATCAACAAGCTTTTGTTTCATTCTTTAGAGAACCACAACAAGGAAAAGAACAAATCTTCACACAGCATCATAGTAGATATCTCCCACAGATTTGATAGAATCAACCATAATCTTCAACATCTTCATAGAATCCATCAAAACTAACAAGAACACAAAAGAAACACCACTTTTGAATGGAAATAATCACATAGTATTCATCTTCATTGTTTTCATAGTTCTCTCTCTCAATCTCTCATAGAAGGATACATTGTTTTGATAGAATCACTATATCTTACTCTCTCTTTCTCTCTCAATCAATAGTACATCATCTTCTCACTACAATGCTCAATAATCACTCATAATAATCCTTCTTAGGTTATGGATGCCCCTTCCAAGAGGTGTGTCTGATATGAAAGGTCACCAGAGCCATTACAGTGACTCTTCATAGCTCATCACTATCACTTCACTTCAGTCTTCTCTTGAGTCTTCAGCAACTACTTCTTCCACTTCCTTGAGCTATTTTAAACTTACATTCACCTCTTTCCAAGGCTAAAAAACTTTCCCAAAGTCACTCATACATTCCATAGAACACTTACAAAAGTATTCAGAACATAACAAAACAAGAACAGAACAAGAACAGAGGCTCATCAGAGGGTTACAAAAGGTTAACAGAAAACATTAGAACCGCATAACTCATACTGAAACCATCCCAAATTATCAAAAACTATTCAATAATATTTGAAAAGACCAAAACCTTCATCAATCATCAATCCATGCTTCATACAGAAGAAAATCAGAACAAAACAGAAGCTAAATAGAAGGTATGAGAACCAATCAGAACCTCAATAGAACCTATCGAAACATCACAGAACCTCATATTTCTACTGAGAATCATCATGAACTTCCAAAAAATAATCAATATCATCCAAAACACTCTCAAACACTTCCAAAATAACTAATCATCACTCAAAATCCATTAAAAATCAACCCTTCAGGCCTCAAAAACAACAAAAATCAACCAAAAAATCTAGTCATTTCAACATTCAACATATCCCCACACTTAATAAGGAAGTGTCCTCACAACCTAAGAAAGAGGTAATATAAGTTCATTAAGAAGCTCAACTTGATCTTTGTTAATATTTTCAATAATCCATCCAACCACAATCCCAATCCATACAACTAAAGGAAAACACCTTTATCCAGTAGCACATAATATAAACAATAGAAGGTCATAACAAATTTGTAAAGGATATAAAAGGTTCTTCAGTCTTCAATGAAAGAACAATAGGTAAAATTTGGAATTTGAGGTGCATCCTGAGGTTGGAAAAGGAGAGGTAAAATGGCTGCTGAGTTGGATTGATAAGGGGAAAAAAAAGCATCATAGTGATGGGCCATTTTTCGATAATAAAATAAGCTAGGAACAAAGGGACCTAAAGCAGATCATCGATAGTAGGCATCAAAGAAGGATGAATCAAATGGATGGTTCTTGGAAAGATAAGCTAAAAGATCCACCCTCAGTTGGTTAGTGTTCTGCACATGAGTAGAGGCTTTATTCTGTCGTTGGTTCAGGACTAGAAAATCAATCATTGTATGCCATAAAGTGTCGGGCCAAGTAGCCACTTTAGAAGAATAGCACTGGAACATTTCATCTATCCTCAACTCCAAAATTTTGACACATAAGGTAGCTTGTAAGACCACATCCCCTACATATCAAGCGAGATCTTCATCATCAGGAATCAAAAAATCACCTCGTAAATACATATAAGACAACATCATGGTATCCGAATTCATAGAATCTTCAAAGACCATACGAACTACTTCTGTCAACAAATCAAAAGACCAAGCTCCACTCCAAGCATCCTTTGGAAGAGGTAGATCCATCGTTGAGAGCTTAATATAGAAGGCCAACTTCTGCAACTAATAGTGGACAAAAAAGGAATGGTCGGGAGGAACATACTCATGAAATTGCTCAAATGAAGACTATAATAAGTCCATCCTGGACTGCAGTCTTCCCACTTTAGCTTGAAACAATGGACATAACATGGCCTGTCATTGAAGAACTGCCAAGTCTGTAGGGGCCAAATAAGAAAATCGTTGCTCAAGACTCGGTGTAGAAGAACGTGACTAGACCAATTGCTCATTAAGTTGCTGAATTTGGATTCTGCTCTATTCTAAGGTGCTATTTGCTATCTTAAGCTCCTCCGTCTGGGTAGCTAGCAGAGCCTAAAGCTCTTCAGATTATTTCAATAATCTATCTTTTTCCTCAATCACATTAACCATTTGGGTTTTAGCATCAGCGAATTGAGTGTGCAAACTAGAAATGCCCATTTTCTGAGTGTCAATGATCTTAGTTTGTTGCTCCATTTGGATACAACGATAAGAAAAATGTTCATGAGTAGAAGCTAGCTCTGCAGTTGCTTTTGTCAGCTCTTCTTTGGTTTGTTGGACTTTATCATAGCAAGAGGAATAGAGCTGTTGGATGCATGCAGTCTGATAGCTCAATAGAACGCTGAACATCTTGACATAGGAAGGGAATTGCATCTCCAGCTACCAAGTGTTGTACTGTATGGAAATCTCCAGAGTACCCTCACGATGTGCTCTAAAAAGATTCGGTGTTGTGAGAAAAGCTAGTAGGTGACTGCTAGATTGATTAGGAACGGAGACTGGAGGAGGAGATGGGGCTGATTCAGCCATTTGTTTTAAGTTTTTCCTCTAAACTACCACATGAGGGATAGGATCAAGATCTTTAATGACGACATGAGAGTGTTCAAGAGGGGGAGGAACTTTTACATCTTGTTGTTATAAACACAAATTTGTCTTACTTGCGCATGAGATGATGATCTATTTTTCATATTTAATAATTAAAATAATAGTCAAATATGTCACCTGGAAATTTATGACAAGCACTTGGTTGTTGTTGGTATTCGCAACTTTGTTTGTAAATGTGAGTAATTGTCATTCCGTTTCTAGTGGTTGTACCTACAGTGTTATTAGCAGCTCTTGCTTTTGTGGCCTTCGTAATTTTCTTTTTTAGACCCATGGTCTTCGATCATAAAATTGTAGAGAAGACTTTGATAATAGAGCTTTGGGTTGTCTTGATTGAATCGATAGGGATAGCAACAATTTGGAATTGAGAAGAAATTAAGTAGGGTCTTGATTCTACATGGGAGTGACATTAGGGGAGTTTTAACGTCTCAAAAGCCTTGTAAGAGATCCTAGAGAGAGAAAATATTTTAGGAAATCAAATTATTTTTTATATTTTTACTTTTAAGTTTTGGTAAGTAAATATATAAAAATTTGTTAATAAGTCATTGTTACAGTATTCTCATGGTCACATCAAACCTAGAAATCTAGGCCACCATAAAGGTAACAAAGATTGTCATAATGAAGATCTCACTCATCCTCATTAAAGTGAAAACTAATATTCAATTTTAATTTTATTCGACATTTGATTACTTCCCTCCATTCTCGCTCTCTTGTTTCTTTCCCATCCTTACTAGTTTCTTCTTCATTTTCCTTCTTATTTCTAATTTGCATATTTTTTCAATCCAATCTTCTAATCACATCCTTAGCTATGGATTAGTCATCCAATGATCTATGTAGCTCTAGTAAAAGACCTCTCTAACATCTTCATATTGATTTGGATAGTGAGTATGAACCAATAAGGAAGAGAACAAAACCCATTACTATTATAGAGTCCAGGAAACATATACTCAGGTTTGAATGAAAGAAGAATCTTGATCTTTGATATGATGGCAGGCTATATCCCAAAGAAGAATCTTGATCTTTGATTAGATGAATGGCTATATCCCAAAGATCCTAGCAAAAATAGCACTCCGCCTTTCTATAATAGCTCTTCACTGTTGAGGTTCATTGGTGATGGTTATAATGGGTTTCTAGGTTATACACTTAACTTGGTTGTAGAAAAGGATGTCCTCAAATTGGAGAACCATCTTTTATCAAAACATAGCAACGAGTTACTACAGAAGCTAAAGGGCTATCAACAAAGGATTTATTCATTGGAGAAACATATCAAATATTATCAACGAAAGAAAACTATTTTAGGCCTTTGAAAGCGACAAAATGCTCTTAGAAATATTGATAGTCTCAAATGAGGAGGAGATGGTTGTAGTAAAAGAATCCAAGCAGCAAGGTACATTTTTTTCCACTTTAAATTGATTAAATATGACTTTGTTTATAATTAATTATATTGATTTGTGATTTTGATATTGTTTAGGTCTCTTCTTCAATCGAATGCAAGTGAAAGAGATTCTTTGAAAGCATCCCATGTTTATTATCATCTTCTTTCTTCAGTAGTTTCAAAAGATATTTTGGAGGAGAAATTTAAAAAGGTAAAGAAACAATGCTTGGAGTCATGTATAAAGGATCATTCTTTGGATACTGAGTTAGTGTAGAAGACACTAGATAATATTGGTATCAGTCGAGATGATTATATACAACTTTTACGGTCAAATATGAACCAAGGACAAGTACATAATTATATACTTCCAAGGCTATCTGTGGTTAAAAGTGTTAGATAGAGAGTGAATAACAAAGTGATGGAGATTCTGGGTGAGCCTTTCCATATCAAGGCTAGCTTCAAGGGCAAGAAAAAGAAGTTTTATTCAATGAATTTGACAATATTTTCCTTGACTTGTCTACCCAACAATGTTTAATGATTAGATTCTATGACTTGTCACTAAAAAAGGCACAAGGAGTGGCTAGATTTGTGGTTAAACTTTATGAAAGTGAGATTCTAAAATGTACAAAATTAGAGAGGGTATCTATTTGAAAGGTGAGAGGGATCGAAGCTTGTACTCGAGAGCTATGGTGGGAAAGCAAGAGCAAGAAAGAGAGAGACAAGAAATGGGAACTCCAACAGACACAATGTGTGACCGGGCCTTCCTTTATTCAAACTATCACTAAAAGAATAAAGAATAAAGTGACGGTGATGGGCGTCCACCACCTGCAGTGTGCAGTGGCAGTGAATGTCAGTGTAGTAATACACAGGTAGCTAGGCGGAGGCGCCTTTACCCCCAACAACCTCCCACTTAAAGGAGAATCTGCCCTAGTGAGGAGTGAAAAGAAAAAGAAAAAGAAAAGACAGTACAACATGTACACATGTACAATAGGATGAGAAAAGGCATCATCTCATCCCAGGCCCATCAACCTCCTGAGGAAGGCAAAGTGCTCTATAGAGAGGCTTTTGGTGAGCAGATCTGTAGGATTCTGGTCAGTCAAGATCTTGAAAAGATCAACAGACTTGTCCTCAATGACCCCATGTATGAAGTGATACCTCACCTCAATGTGTTTCATCTTCGCATGGAAGACCGGATTCTTGGCTAACTGAATAGCACTCATAGAATCTGAATGCAGTATAGGGGTAGCATCAATACCAAGGTCAGCAACCAAACGACCCAACCAAATGGCCTCCTTGCAAGCCTCAGTGGCTGCAACATACTCGACCTCTGTAGTAGAAAGGGTTGTGCATTTCTACACCTTGGACATCCAAGATACAGCACCTCTAGCATAGGTGAGTACATAGCCGGAAGTGGACCTCCTACCTATCTGCATGTCCTGCATAATCAGAGTCAGTGTACCCCATGACTCCTGTATCCTGGCTGCCATAGCATATGCACATATCTGCAATGCCCTTCAGGTACCTCACGATACCCTTCATGGAATCCCAATTCTTCTTGCTAGGTGTAGCCATATAGCATGCCACAACACCAACTGCAAAGGCAATATCTGGACGAGTGGTGATCCTGGCATACATAAGACTGCCCACTGCAAATGCTTAGGGAATCTTGGCCATCTCGGCCCTCTGCTCATCTATCTGGGGACAATCATCTTGTGATACCTTCACATAAGAAGACAATGGATAGCCAATAGGCTTTACATCCTACATGCGGAAGCGCTCAAGGACTTTATGAATGTACTCCCTTTATGACAAGTAGAGGAGTCCATGATGCCTGTCACATCTAATGCACATACCAAGTATGTGAGTAGCCTATCCTAGATCTTTCATCTCAAAGCTCTTCTTGAGATGATCCTTAAGAGCATCTAGCTCATCATGAGCTTTCCCTGCTATCAGCATATCATTCACATAGAGTACCAAAATCAATAAAGAACCATCATGGGGCTTTCTTCGTGTAAAGACACGGATCCATAGCACTCCTGCTGTAGCCTTGTGACTGCATAAAGGCATCAAACTTATGATACCACTCCCTAGGTGTCTGGTCATAAAGACTTTTTTTCAATTTGCACACTAGGTGCTCCCTGCCAAGTTCTACAAAGCCCTTAGGCTTCTCCATATAAATCTCATCATGCAAGTCTCCATGTAAGAAAGCCGTCTTGACATCCATCTGGTCTTCCAATCTAGCCTTGTATGCCGGCTTGGGGTGTCCAGGGGTACTTTTCAGCTTGTACACCCACTTGCATGGCAAAGCCTTCTTGCCCGTAGGCAAGGAAACCAAATCCCAAGTGTCATTCTTATGCAAGGAGTCTATCTCAGAGTGCATAGCCCTCTCCCAAGAGTGACTATCACCCCTGCGCATAGCCTCATCATAAGTGAAAGGCTCTCCTGCATCTGTAACCAAGACATAATGCATCGAGGGCTGAAATCTATCAGGTGGATGTCTGTCTCTAGTAGACCGCAGGCTTCAACTGCTTGTCCAATACCCTGACCATGAGCATCTATTGTAGCTATAGGCTATCCAACTGGCTATGCGGGAGCTCTCGGCTCCTCTTGAAATATGACCCTACGGACCTCAACAATTCTCTCAGGCTACCGATGCATCTTGTCTTCATGGAAGACTACATAATGACTGCGGATGACTTTTCACACTTGCGGATCCCAGAGACAGTAACCCATCTCGCTTGCATCCCCATAACCAAGGAAAATGCATTTGACACTCTTAGGATCCAGCTTACTTCTCTTGTCCCTGGGCACATGGCAAAATGCCTCACATCCAAAGACATGAAGATGTGCATAAGAGGGAGGTTTTCTAGTCCATACCTCCTCTGCAACTTGGAAATCCAAACCACTAGAAGGTGATATATTTATGATAGGTACAACTGTACTAACTGCCTCAGCCCAAAAGCTCTGTGGTAGGCCTACATGGCTAAGCATACTGCGTACACACTCCTGGATGGTTCTATTCATCCGCTCAGCCAAACCATTCT
The DNA here is from genome assembly GCF_053477565.2 of Lygodium microphyllum. Classification (NCBI taxonomy): domain Eukaryota; kingdom Viridiplantae; phylum Streptophyta; class Polypodiopsida; order Schizaeales; family Lygodiaceae; genus Lygodium; species Lygodium microphyllum. The sequence continues at coordinate 69,489,433 of NC_141154.1, read as the reverse complement.
GGGGGGGTGTAGGGGGCGGTCAACTGACGCTTAATACCCCTCTCATCACATAACTGTTCAAAAGCATGTGAGACATACTCACCCCCATTATCTGTTCTTAGGCATTTTAGCCTATACCTAGATTGGTTCTCAACCAATACAAGCCATCTCTGAAACATAGCCAAGACATCGGATTTTAGCTTAATGGGATAAGCCCAAACTTTTTGTGAAAAATCATCTATGAATGTAACAAAATACTTTGCACCACCTATAGACTGGGCCCACAGACATCCAAATGTACCAATGCAAAGGGCTCACTCATGCGTGGCCTACCAGACTTCTTATGCGTAGACCTAGTCTGCCTGCCATAAAGACAATGCTCACATGAATCAAAACATGCATAATCAAGGGGCGGTAAGTACTACAAACCAGAAAGTATTTTCATTCCCTTCAAAGACATATGGCCCAAATGGGCATGCCAAAGAGATACATGTGGGATAGAACCCAGAGACAAAACATGATCAAGGGAAGAAGCGGATGCAATCAAAGGATAGAGACTACCAGTCTTGGCACCTCTCATAATCACAAGTCTGTCACGAGTGATCTTTCATGCAAAGTCTCCAAAAGATACATGATAACTACGTGTCAAAGTAAGTACATGGCATACATCCTGCATAACAAAACTACTACTAGAAGGAAACTGTAGCCTAACATCACCAATGCCCACATTATCAAGAGAGCTGTCATCACCCAAGCGCAAAGAACCTGAAACAGTATGATATGAATGAAACCACTCTCGACAAGGTGTCACATGAAAGGACGCACCTGAGTCCAAGAGCCAACACTATGCATACATAGAGTGTATCTCTGTCATCTGTGAAGCACTAGAAGAAGCTGCAAGGATATAATCATCATCATCAACATCCTCAAGCTGCATAACATTGATCTCCTCAATTTTAACACTAGACTTTGCAGGCACTATGCTGCGATCAGAAGACTTATCCTGCACTTTGTCTTTCCCCTTATCTTTGCGCCTTTCATTGTGCAGTTCATGGCATTATGGCCTAATATGGCCCTTTTTCCCACAATGGTGACAAGTAACATCTGCATTCCTGCCATGGGATTTGCTACGTGACTTCCCACAAGACTTGGATCGAGGTTTCTAAGAATCCCGTCCATGGCCATTGCCACTGCCATGCTTTCCATACCCATCATTCCTGACTCTAACTGTCATAGCATGCGACACATGAGAGGTATCCAAATTCTTACGATTAATCTCTTCTTGCACAAGAGCACTCTCAACATCGAATAATTTCAAGGTAGCAGTAGAGGCACATAATGCAGTGTGGAATACATCCCATGACTCATTAAGAGTACCAAGCAAGAAAAGAGGAGTGACATCATCTGCAAAAGTGATGTCCTGCAAAGTCAAGTTCTTGAGTATAGCATGGAACTGGCTCAAGTGAACAGACATAGTCACATTCTCCTTCATGCGCAGATCCATAAGCTACTTCAGCCAATACATCTGACTCGCTGGACTTTTCTTCTCATAGAGATTCTTGATTTTATCCCACAACTGCCATGCACTCTGTTCTTCCTCAAATACATTGTAATGAACCTACTTTGGAGAGATAATACAATAGTGGATTTGCATAACTCATCAAGCTCAAGCCATTTCTCATCTGGCATAGTTGCAGGCGGATGCCCGCTCAACCTCAATGGTTTGATCTGCGATTTCTGCACTAACACTTGCCAAATTTGGCTCTTCCAATAAGAGTAATTCGTACCATCAAGCTAGTGATGTTGAAAATAGCATGATCAGTGGACAAACTTGCCATAATGCAGGCTAGAAGACTATAGACAGTTCAAAATTGCTTGTTGTTTATTGCAGAAAATGACCAAAAAATCACCAAAATCGAGAGAAAATGGCGAGAAAAGTGTAACCAAAGCTACTGCCCACCAAGCACTAGTGAAAGTTCATCATTTCAGAATATTTCAGCATGAAAAATCCATGTCAGTTCGGAGTTATATGCTTGCTGTAATAAATGATAGCAGGGTACTATGAGAAGCAATTGCTGACCAAATCACTGCACTAAGTCAAGAAATGACAGGCAAGACATGGCCAGCCATAAATGGGCATAAATCAGCACCAAACAGTCATCAAGACCCTGAGCAAATACCCAAACATGTCACCAAAGCATCAGTCAGTGATGAGTAGGCATACCCCCTAGACAATAGGGCAAAGTATACATAACACTGGCAAGACCTGACACCAGTAGGTGTATGCTCACAAGAGTGCAAAGCCCAAGCTCAGGTCAAAAGCAACTCCAAGATATCAGTGCATGAACCATGCAATATTTAAGTGTAAGAGATCCCAAAGTGTCAAGTATCTGCAAAATTCTCAAAATAACATAAACCTCCTGCTCAATGTTGGTCAAGCATACAAGATGCTCCCACTGGCACGAAAAGGTAGATAAATGAGCTCAACAACTCAAGCAAACCAAGTCAAAGTACCAAAGACATGTAACCAAGACAATGCCTCAATAGCATCCAAGGTCATAATGGAAAAAGCCAAGTCGTAATGGAAAAATCCAAGTCAATGTCCAACTGCTCAAGGGAATACTCAAATGAATGTCCAGACGAGCTCAAACAACTGCCATCCACAGCCAAAGCATAAAGCATTCACCAAGACATCATAACCCGTACTGGGTAGCCTAGGCATAAACCATGTGATAGATGAAATACCAGCTATAAAGAAGTGACAATCAAACCCAAATCGAGCTCTGATCTCAGCTCAAAAGCATTTCGGAGCATAAACAATACATGTGGCATAGTCCAAATACATCATGACATCATACCGAGTAGCCGGGAGCACCCCGTGACCAATAGGCATAACCCAACTGTAGCATAAATAGCTTCAGCCTTGAAGTTTCCAGCAGCATATAACCTCTATAAACCAAGCAAATCAGTGCTCAATCCAAGCTCAAATCCATAGGAAAACCATAGGCATACATTCTCGTATGTATAGGCACCAACCGGGCATAATTGGGCATCAAATGCCAAGACCTGTAAGCATAAAATTGAAGTAACAGGTGGCTGCCCTGTTTTGGACAGATTTGGGATTGTTCAAAACAGTCAATGGCTGAGCTAAATCAGCTCCAAATCCATCTCACATAAGAGGCATAACATCCACAATTCTTTTAGGGCTATGTGGTTATGTCTTTCCTTATCATATAGATCTTTCAAACTCTCTTCTCCCTGTAGGTTGCAAATGTGATCTTCTCTTCTTCTAACTTTGCAAGCACAATCTTTTTCTCCTCTATTATCTTGTCAAGTTAGCTTTGAAGCTCTTTTACCAACTCGTCACATTCTACAGTATTGCACATGGGTGAAGGCACCAAAGTAGTTGACACTTCTAAATGAGGTACATTTGGCCCTTGGCATGATTTTGCATCTGCTATTGCTAGCCTCTTTGTTCTTACACAAAATGGCTCCTTGCTAGGAGCAAGCACAATTTCTTGCACTTTGCTCACTAAATACTACACCCAAGCCATGATGTTGCTTTCACTGACTACCTGTTCATTAGTTCCTTATATCATTGTGATTGTAGGGTGGGCTTTTTATTCCTCTTCCACCCTTTTTAGTTCTCTATTTTCTTTAGAGGTGGATCGGGTTCTTCTTATGGGAATTTTAAGAGTGATCTTCCTTCTCCCACCCTGGCTTGATAGCTTTGAGCCTTGTTGCTTGTTGATTGTTCTCTGACTCGAAGTTCCTTGTGCTGCTGAGTGGGTCAATCAGTCTCCCCGTCATTAGCATATCTTTGTATTTTGTGCTTCTAATCCTTGTGGAATTCTTCCTCCCCCTATTCTTTTACTGAGAGTGAAATAGGTGGGCTCACTAGGGTGGGGGAGTGATGCCTCTCTTGGATAGATGATGGCTCTGAGGTTTACTCTATTACTTCTCATTCCATCTCCTCCATGGCCTTCTAGATTATGTCCATTAGCACTTCTCCAAATCTTGTGGTTGAAGCCTTGGAAGTAGATTTTTTCCTTTTTGACTCCTCTCTAGTAGACTCCCCTCCTACTACCCTTGGTGTTGTGGCTAGCACCTTTGTTGATGTTTGTAGTGTCTTCTGGACATAGGAGTTCCAATTCACCTCACAGAGTGTGTTTTGCTGCAAGTCTCTCTAGCGACGGCACTTATATTCTATTCATGAGAGCATTGTAGCTCTAGCTTGAGAAGAGGGTATGGGCCATTTTTGATTGCAGTCGGATGGTGGGGCCAGGAATGTTAGCTAGACTAATCCCATCATTTGTGTAAATCTTCCTTTTGTCCATCCCCAACATCCCATAGACATCTCTCTTTGGCCTCTTCTCTAGCTTATCTACTAATCCTAGGGCCTTCTCCACAATTTCTAGACTAAGGGCAACTTCCACGTTTCTGGAGGTCTCTCCTTACCTAATGGTTGTTGTGCTACTATTCCATTGGGTATCGAAAGTTCTCAAGAACTTTATGCATTTGATGTGGTCGATGTCCTACCCCACCTTCTCAAGAACTTTATGCATTTGATGTGGTTGATGTCATACCACACCTTCTCCAAGCACTTGGCAAGATTACATCATTCTATCAACTACCCAACTGCATCTTCAGATGTCACAACTCCTTCCAGATTGTGGATGTTGTGGTATTTTAATTAATTGAATGTGTGTATCTCCATGGCTATGCCATATCTTTTGTGCTCCTCCTCCAAGAGGGGAGCCTCTTGGCTTTATCCTATGGATCTGCCATTTAGGTTCCTGTCGCCACACAATAGCCCATGATTAGTTCTCTGTCATGGAAGATAAAGTGACTAGAAAGATTAGTGTCCGATGATGAAGGATATAACCCACAAAATGAGAATTCTCACATCAGTAAATCCACACATTTTTACACACTCATTCTTCCCTTTAAAATTCAATTTCTATTTTGAGTTTTCATCCATTTTCCAATTTATCTCCTCCCCTTGGAAAGGATGAAAATCCTTTCTAGGATTATGGGAATCAAGGTGTGTGGGCATTTAATGCGTCCGTGGTGTGACTTTTTCAAGAGCCAATTGTAGAACTTGGGGTTATACTCTAGGGTCAAATAATGGTCCATATCCTATGGGACAAATGCCTACTTGCAAGATATAAGTTAGTATATCAGTCAAGAGGTCACCAGAGTTGAGTTGACTTGTAATGTGAAGTTCCTCCTCTGTTAGGATCCTATCCAAGTATGGGTGGAACATGATGTTGACTTCTAATGGCTGATTCCTTGTTATGGCTAACAATCTAAATGAGATTGGGGCCCCATAGGTCGGGTCATAATCAGAAGTCCTGATGGTATGTTGTTGCTCCATATTAGTCATCATTTGGTAACCCTCTTAAGTCCATGAAATGCACAAAGTATACCACATGCACAAGAAATTGGACTCAAAATTTTGAGTAATTATTGAATTTCAGGAAGTTCCTATGGTGACATGGGAATTGTGCTCTTCTTATATGAGGTGATCAAGCATTGGATTAAGTCTACTTCTTGTGAAATTTCATTGCCAATCATTTTATCTGCAATAGTGGGGGCCTTAGTGAAAATTAATTTCGTATTCTTCCACTTGGGTTTGTCAAGTAGGCCTAGGTCCAACCATTCATAATTGCTAGCAAATAATATGAAAGTGGAGTCCAGTCACATCAGATGCACATTACTAAGTCATCCCCTACGTCCATGGCCATATTAGAGGCTAGTTAAAGAATGGATCATTGTTTGTGATGATGACCTAAGACCTATTTGTGGCTTGGGTTTGGTTGAGAACTAGATAAGTTGATAAGTGGTACTTCCACTTGGGGATTCTTAGTGGGTGTGGCAAGCTTGGTTTGAGAATTTTGGAGTTAGATTAACATTGTGTCATCATATTTTGCAATAGTGATCACATTAGAGTCATTAGGCAAGATCTCATTCATGAACGGTTGCTCATGGGCTCTTGGTTGAGGCGATAGACCATTTGAGCACCTACGGATTGAGCACCCTTCCTTTTGGTTGTTCTCTACCCGTATTTCGATTGATGTTTTTGCACCTTGGTTTTTGGGGCATGATAATTAAGATCATACATGGTATTGGAGAGTTTGAGTAGCCACATCAAGGTGTTACCTTGATAGTAGCCTTGGGCTCACATCAGAATTTTGAAACCTAGTGCTACTTAGTCATGTGTGAACTATAGGATTGCCAACTCTATCGTTTAGGCCTAGATTTTAAGGCACAAAACTCTGAATTCCCAATGAGTGACATTTGTGAGACTATGATCCATCGTGGGGACCCACAAGCATTTGTGTTGTAGCTTTGGGTGTGGTTTATATAGGGTGGTGGTACTTTGCAATGGGTGTACATTGTGATGTAGTACCCCCTCCTTAGGGTTGACACTAGGTTTAGCTACTAGTGGCACTACATCCTTTTGGGTGGCCATGGTGCCCTTGCTGAAAGCTATTACTATTCTAACATTACTAATGGCAAGATGGATGCACTACGAGTAGTAGCCAGTGATCACATGGTCCTAAAGTATTTTTTCACTCAATTGAATCTTACTCCTAAGTAGCGTAGATGGGTAGCTACACTACAAAATTATGATTTTGGCATCACTCATACAAGGGGCAAAGACAATGTAGTGGTTGATTTTATTTCTTGTAAGTGGGCATGTAAAGTTTCAGCTACCATGATTGAGCTACATAGTGATTGGGTTGAAGAATTATAGGAAGCCTGTATTTTGGATGAAGAGCTTAGCCATGTTTTTAAAAATTACAGCAAGGTCTCATGGAGAATAACTCCCATTATCAACTTAAATATGGCCTAATCTAGTTAAATGGCAAGATTGTTATTCCCTCTACTTCTTCTTTTACACGGAAAATTATGGACGAGTTGCATTCTTTTCCTTTATTAGCTAGACACCTTGGTGTATCTGAAACCTATGATAATATCAATAAAATCTTTTATTAGAAAGGATTATGAAAAGATGTCAAAGAATTTGTCATGAATAGCATGCCTTGTCAGCAAAATAAGGACAACACCCATAAGTTAGGTGGTTTGTTGCAACCACCATTACCTATTCCTATAGGCAAATGGATGCACATTACCATGGACTTCATTATTGGCTTGCCTACTACCAAAAAGGTATGGAATAGTATATATGTGGTGGTGGATAGGCTTACCAAGGTAGCCCATTTCATTCCAACCAAGACCCAGTTTATTGCTTCACAAGTGGCTAGTCAATTTATGGAGCAGATTTTTAGATTACGTGGATTACTACTGCAGGTGATTGTTCATGACAGAGATTCAAAGTTCACGAGTAACTTTTGGCAAGTGGTATTCACATTCATGGGAACTAGCTCTTAGCGTCAATAGAAACCATGAGTTTGCATTTCCCCAAGAGTGGATAGGTCTATTCCCCAAACATGCTAAGTTTCACATTGGTTGGTTGCAACTGGGCATTAACCCATGGTGGTCTAGTGTTCATGCATTACGATATTTGAGTCAGCTCCCTTATCAATTAGTGCATCAAGGGTGTATGCCTTGTGGGTGATTACGGTCATTTGCAAGTAGGCTGATACTACTACTTCCTCATCCACCTCTTGAGATTAATAATGGTTGCAATCCTCATGTCTATCGATGGTTCTATCATCAGAGGTTCGTAAAGTGGATGTGACGGAGGGTAATACTTTTTTATACAACATCCATTGAAAAAACCTATGCCCTCTTCTTCTAGGATTTCAAGTTCCACATTCCCATTCTACTAATATTGCAAACCTTGAAGGGTCCCAATCCCCTGAATTTAATGTTTTGTTTGTGTCCCTTGATGACAAACTATAACAATACTAGGTCTTCTTGTCCAAAGTCTTGTTGTTTGATGTGTTTGTCAAACCAACTCTTGCATCGTACCTTTTACAGATGAGATCCTAGTTTGCAATGAGACAAGTCCCAGATAGACATTCCAATTCGCAACCAACTGATTCGTCTATGCTTCTTGGCCCTCCCATCTCTCTTGTGCTAGTATTCTCAAGCTTGGAACAAATAACTCCACTAGTAGAATAGCTTTGATTCCATAGGTCAAACTAAATAGAGTCTATCCTATGGCTACTTTGTAACATGTCCTATATGGCCATAAAGCTACCATGAGCTTGTTGTCCCAATCACTACATGAAATAGAGACTACTTTTGTTAGAACACTCATCAAGTTCTTGTTCATGGATTCGGCTTGACCATTGACTCGAGGATAATATGGTGAGGACTTTATGTGGATTATTAAGAAGGTGGATAATGAATTAACAATCACTTCATTGATGAAGTATATGCCTTGGTTACTAGCCAACTCTATGGGGCAACTGAACCATGAGATTACTTGCTCCCATAGAAACTTAGCCATAGTCATAGTATCATTTTTGCAAGTTGCTCGAGCTTCTGTCTAGTTGGTGATATGGTGAAGAATTTTTGTGAATTATTAAGAAGGTGGATAACAAGTGAACGATCACTTTGTTTTGATGAAGTGTGTGCCTTGGTTACTAATCAAATCTATGGGGTAACCAAACTATAAGATTACTTGCTCCAAAAGGAACTTGGTTGTGGTCCTAGCATCATTTGCGAGTTGCTCAAGCTTCCATCCACTTAGTGAGGTAGTTTGTGTTAACAATGATGTACTTGGCTTAGGAGTATTGTGTTACAAGGTTGATTGGACCAACGAAGTCGATTCCCCACTTCTCGAATGGTTGGCACACAATCACTTTAAGGAACCTCACATGCTGTGAGAACCTTCTTCATGGCTTTGATTTCCTTGAAAGTTTGGAAGGCTTGGAGGATTGATATATCTTTGAAGCAAGACCTCTAGGATCAACTTTCTACTTCCTTGTAGTGGACTTAGTTCTAGCCATCTGAAACATCCAAAAAGCCAAATAATACTAACAAATTAGGAAAGATCTCCTAATCTCTCATATCAATATATCTACAATCATGAAGCAGCAAGCAAACAGTAATCACAAAGTCTAAATACAATCTCAATAAAACAATACGAAGACGTATGAAACGCAAGTAGGCGTTGAAGACAAAGGGAACTCAACATCATATCATGTTTCATAGAAAATTATAGGCTTCCTTTCTTTCCACTCTCTCTAGCATGTGCTCTATGTATGGTAATAGGTAGTTGTGTCTCTTTGTGGCTACATTAACCTTCCCATTCTTTTTCATGACTATGACTATGGGTGATACCCAGTCTATGTGCTCTATCTCATAAATGAATCCTGCCCTCAATAGCTTATCAATCTCTTCCTTTACTGCATATGCACGCTTAGGATTCATAGCGTATGATTGTTGCTTGACCAGTTTTACTATGGGGGTCATGGGAATATTGTAAGTCACTATACTCAGATTTATTCCCTTCAATTTGTCTAAGGACCATATAAACACATTGGCAAATTCCCTTAAGAGATTTATAAGATCTTTCTCTTAATATACTACTCATAGTCAATTGCATGCATCTTAGAATCATTTAATGACTTAGGATCTCATATTCTCACTTAGATTTTCATATTAATCACTAAGCCACTCATAAAGAGCTCACACAATACATCATTTGGCAGCATAGTGGCTCTTCTTGATCAAAGAATCCTCACTTGGATTTGCATATTAATAACTAAGCCACTAATAAAGAGCTCATACGGCACATCATTTGGCAATACAGTGGCTCTTCTTGGCCAAAGCCTAAGAATATCATCAAAGGATCTAGCATATTATTTTATAGAGATATATAACTCTTGCTAAATCTGTGCAAGTTATGCCAAGACCAAAGTCATGGGAACCTTCTTTTCATACTCATCTAGAAATTTGTCACATAGTTCCTCAAAGGTTCTAATTGACCCTGTTGGGAGGCTCCAATACTTAGGTCTCTCCCTTTCAGGTACTTGAAAATATAAGCATATGGTGTATATCATCTAACCTCCTCACAAGGAAAGTTAAACTGTATTCTTTCAAATGCAATATTAGATCCTCATCTAACAGCCCATAAAACATTGGGAAATCCCTATAGGGAGGAGGGCCTTTATTACTCTTCTTTGGAATTAACACTGGGTCATCTTCATATTCATCTTGACCTAATCCCAACATCTAAAGGTCTCTAATCTCTTCCATTTTCATGTTTACTAGTGTAGAGAGGTTAATATTTCCATTGATGTCTCTTTCCATCAACTCACATAGTGGTCTAGGTATCATTTCAATCTTTTCTCAAAGGATCTTCCATCCCTTGGCTATCCATAGGCAATTCTAGAATAGATTTCTGTAGGAGCTTTTGCCCCTCATCTATAGAAATATATCAACATTACTTAGATCTTGGGAGTCATGTCTTCTGAGTAACTGATTTCCCTTAACAACTGAGGCTTCCAACATCCTTGTGAGGCCTAATATTTCAGCATGCTAACCCACCACGTGTGACGTTTCAACCACAACTAAATTCCATTGTACATTGGTAATTTTTCATGGCATTACGACTTTAGCATGATTGTTAGTCGATGCCATGACTACCACACATTCCAATATACTTGTTGCATATCCTCTAGGTTGATGTATGGTTGTGGACAATGTCTCTTGGATAGAGACCATGAACCTCGGCCCATGCCATCATATTAGAAAATGGAATAACCACAAAATGGTTACTTTTTACATCACATGAATTATCCTTTGTAAATAATTCGTGCTCTATATTATTAATTAGATTCATCATTAGGTTTTGTATAGGGCAAGCTAAGTGTTTTAATCCTTGGGCAAATCCCATTTTGCAATTATTTTAAAACATGCATAATGGTCAAGGTTACAAAAATTTAGACCCCTTTTCAGTCAAGGTTCAAAAACCGCCCCTTATAAGCGGCTCCCGAGAAATGCACCACCTATCCAGACCAAAACAAGCCTAGCACTAGCTCTAAGGCCACTCTAGTAGCTAGTGAGCTCCTATACTCTCTAAATGTCACATGCCTCCCTAACAATTCCCTAGCAACGCGTTTTAGTGTTCCATCGGGGAACTATCCTAGATGGTTTCGCCCAACACTCATGATATTGAAGCTCTTGCTAATATAATCATTAATATTAACATTGCATGTGTTTCAGGAACAAGAAAATAATTTTTCTTTTATTCTACTCATATTCTATGGTTTAATCGACGATGAACTTTGAACGTTATCTAGAAAGATCAAATTTCATTTAGCTTTGTCTTAAATGCAATGATGATTGTTTTTCTAAAAACTTTATTCTAGGCAATGCAAAAATCATAAGTATAATTTTTCTTTCATCTTTTAGACATTGAATTATATTACTATGTACCTAATTTATATGCGTCTAGTATATTTTTTTCTATACAATTTTTTGTTGATTTAACACATTGATTATTTCATGATATTATCTAAATGATTTTCTATACATTATTATAAAACTCATATGCATGTTTTTATCATTAAAAAAATAAAATAGAGATGGTCAATTTCAAGAAAAAATTATAAAATATTCCCTTCCCTAACACCGTTTACCTTTTTTCTGTTATTATGATCGCATGCGTAACTAATGAAATAACAATAAATATCATGAAATAAACCATAATTACGATATTTTCTTAATGAAAAGAATATAATCATTTTTCAAGTGAAAGAGTCTTTTCACTAAATAGTTAACTATTATATTACTTAGGTTATTTTCTTAAGCGACAATTCATATGCATTTTCTTTGGAATGAATTTATAATCGTTTAAAGCCAAATATAGTGATAAGATTATAAAACATTAATTTTTTCCAAATCAACAAGATATTACCTCTATCAGATTTGCAATAACAGGGGTTTTGCCAATTCCTACCGCGTCATTTTCTCCATTGGCCGCGTTCCTTGCTTCCTTTGCATCAAATGGGCTTTTTGAATTTCTATGACCACCTGGAGCCATGGATGTCAGGAAAAATTGACGTGCTAGTTCATGGAGAGTTGGTGGTAGTCCAAAAGAAAATTGCTAGCATGTCACTTAGTGGTATGGTCGTATGGGACGAAGGTGTAGTAGGGGGTAGAGTAAATGAAAATGAGATAGAAGGGGGTATTTTCGTCCTTCAAGGCTCAAGCTACAATGGAAAAGAGAAGTAGAGAAAATTTTACATCATCAAGAGGTCTTCCTTCTTGCTTTCTTTGTGAAGGAGAGGGGGTGTACTTATAGGCATGAGGGGGAGCATGCAATCAACTCATTCTTTTGGCTACTTGTCAAGAGCCAAGTGAGCTTTATTAAAAATATATTTTGATTGCCTACTTGTTGAATGGTGGCATGGGGATGATTATTTTATGACTTCTCTACCTCCAAGCATAAAAAAGGTCATAAATTTTGGCCTATTTTTTCAAAACCATCTTTTTTTCTTCAAAACAACTTCATCTGGTGGTTTTTGGCCAAGTTATCTCATGACTTATCTAGTTTATAAAGTCATGTCATATTCTTTGATACTTAACTTACTCAATATCATGCTCGTTCTTATGCGTTCTTCGTCTACTGATTAAGGCTTTTGTGGTTTGTCTTGCGGTTACAAAATCAATGAAATATTTGACGCATTAAATGGAATCAAGAATGCTAAATCAAATATAATGTGGAAAAATTTACGATCAAGCCGTCATAATATTATTTACGATGCATCTTTTCTTTTTTGTTAGCTGGGAACATTGAGGCATCTTCTCATGTCAGATTGCAAAATTGATTTAATGTGAAACTCGATATAAAGAAAATTACATGCGGTCGCTTATGTGAGAGCTCGACGAGTAAATTTTAAAATGCCTCAAGCCCGAATTGGTTTCTTGATGTAAAGCGCTATGGCATGAATATTACATCCTCTCCTCCTTAGAGGAATTGAGATGTCCTCATCTAGAAAAGAGCTGGGGAGACTGTTTTTCTAAAGTTGTCTCTTCTATCCATGTGGCATCCTCCTCAAGATAGTCTTTCCACAGGATAAGATACTCTCTAATGGTTCTATTTCTCAGAGATTTCTCTTTTACATCTAGAATCTTATCAGGCTGGAGTTCAAGGGCTCCTTGATTAGGCATTACAATTTGCTGGTCATCAAGAAAAAGATCTTGATTTGCCACATAAGCTTTCAGAAGACTAATGTGAAATACATTGTGGACTTTCACATGGTCAAGGAAGTTGCAGTTTATAGGCATTTGAGAACCTTTTATGGTCCAAAATACCTTGGACTCAACTTTTTGAACTTTTGTAATGATAGAGAACTCTTCTTTGGGCGTAGATGGATGAAAACCGTGTCTCCCTCTTGAAAGATATGCTCTTGTCGTCCTAGATCAACATAAGATTTATGGAGGTCTTTGGCATCTTGGATGTCTTGTGTGATAGTTTTGACTTGATCATCCATGTCTTTTAGCATTTTCTTCGAAGCCTCAACCTTTAGGGTTGGATAAGAGAAATTTAGTGGCGTCAAACAATCTTGCCCATACAATGCTTGAAATGGAGTTATTTGAATACTCTGGTAATATGATGCATTGTAGGAAAATTTTACTAAGGGAAAATATTGTATTCACATTGTTGGTTCTCTAGAACAATAAGCTCTCAGTATATCTTCAATGACCTGATTAAACTGCTCTATTTGACCATCACTTTAGGGATGGTAAGATAAGCTGGGTTCCAATTGCTTCAAATAGGCTTCTCCAAAAATGTGATGTAAATAGAGAGTCTTGATCACTAACAATATTTTTAGGCAATCCATGAAGCCTAAAGATTTCTTTCACAAACGATCATGTAATATCTGAAGCTTTGTAGTTGGTCTTGGCTAGGATAAGATGAGTGACCTTTGTTAGCATATCCACAATCACCATGATTGAATTATACCCTCCTTGAATAGAAGGTAAGCCAGCTACAAAATCCATACTAATGAACTCCCATTTCATCTATGGAACGTCAAGTGGCTGGAGCTTGCATGGTATTTTGACACGCTCAACTTTCACATGTTGGCAACTTAGGTATTCAATAACATATCTGAGTACATCAAGCTTTAGTCTTTCCCAGTAGTAACTTTTCCTGACTACATTAAGAGTCTTTGCATATCTAGGATGTCCTGAGAACAGTGAGTCATGGGCTTCCCATAATATCTTCTTTTTCAACACTTGATTGAGGGGAATGCAGACCCTTATCTTAAAATAGACAAGTCCAGCATCCACAGTGGAATTTTGGTATTTGACTTTGAGCTTAGGATCAATGTCCTTAACTAGGATTTCTCTAAGCATTAGTTGATACTTAGGATCCTTGTCTGTCTCTTCTTTGGCTAGCTCAATGACTGGATTGCTAGGCATTGATATCATGGTAGCTAAAGTATCTCCTTTAGATGGCTCTTCCATGATAAGTGCATTTAGAAAAGCTTTATGACTTAATGCATCAACAATCACATTCTCTTTTCCAGGTCTGAACTTGATTTCAAATTCAAATTCTTACAAGTCTTCAATCCACCGACGCTGCCTCATATTGAGGTCTGGTTGAGTAAAGATCCATTTGAGACTTTTGTGGTTAGTGACCAAAGTAAACTTGATTCCAAGCAAATAATGTCACCACAATTTGAGAGCATGGATCACAACTAACAACTCAAGATCATGGGTGGCGTAATTCCTCTCATGGATTTTCAGTTTCCCTGAGGAATAGGTTATTGGATGACCTTGCTGCATAAGCACACAACCTAGTGCAAGAGAACTTGCATCTGTTACAACCTCAAAATCTTGACTTAGGTCATGTAGCTTTAAAATGGGTGTTACCAAACTTTTCTTGAGTTGCTCAAAAGTGGCTTGCTCAATGGGCATCCAAACAATGGTAGTTTTCTTTTTTAGCAAATTAGCAAGAGGTGTAGCTAATAGGGTGTAATTTTTTATGAAAATTCTATACCATACAGTCAGCCCTAAAAAACTTATCACTTCCTTAATTGTCATTTTGGTGGTTGCCACTATTGAATATCTCTAACTTTGGTTGGGTCTTCATAGATTCCTTCAATAGATACTATGAATCCAAGATATTCCATCTATCTTTTGAAAAAGACACACTTCTTTTTCTTTGCATAGAGCTTGTGCGTCCTCAGTGTGTCTAGTACAATGCGCAATTGTAGCTCATGGTCTTCATCTCTCTTGGAGTATGTTAGGATGTCATTAAAGAAGACTAGGACAAACTCATCAAGATAAGGTCAAAAAATGTCATCATTAATTTGTTAAATGTAGCAAGAGTATTAGTTAGACCAAAAGACATTACAAGGAATTCAAAATGACCATATTTGGCATTGAAGGCAGTTTTGGGGATATCTTCTTGCTTGATTCTTGTTTGGTAATAACCATATCGGAGATTAATCTTGGAAAATATTTTTTCCCCTATTCTTGGGATCCGATACTTATTCTTGATTGTTACATGGTTTAGACCTCAGTAATCAATGTCAAGGCGGAGAGTTCCATCCTTTTTCTTTTGAAACAATATTGGGGCTCCCCATGGTGAATTACTGGGTCTGCTATATCCTTGATCCAGTAATTGCTCGAGTTGCTATTTCAGCTCAATTGCTTCAAGGATAGATATTTTATACGGACTCTTAGTGATGGGAGCATCTCCTAGTTCAAGTCTAATCTCCTGATCGACTTCTCTTAGAGGTGGTAATTTAGTTAGCTCTTCTGAGAAGATGTCATCATATTCCTTTAGCCATGGCTCTCCCTCGTCTTGATTATTCTACTCTTTTTTATGAGATACATAGATAATCCTTTTCTTAACCCTTTTATTATGCGAGATTATTTGGCTAGTTGAACCTTGGGTTTTCCTGCCTCACCTTGGGTCATCACTTTTTCTCTCTTTAGGTTTGGAAAAGTCACGTGGCCTTTTTTGCACTAAATATGTGCGTCATTGGGAAGCCAGTCCATATCCAATAGACATTTGTAGGTCCCTAAATTCATGATTCTAAATCCCATTTCAGAGAGATTTCTTCCCAGGCTAAATGTATTTTTACAAGTTTGCTGAGTAGACATGATTTCTTTTTCATTAGCAAGTTCCACAAGCAACCTAGATGTAGGTATTGTGTCTAGACCTAATTTCTTGGCACACTTTGGTGATGACAGGAATGAGTGTGTGCTTCCATAGTCAATCAAAATTTTAAAGGACTTACCCTGATATTCTATTGGTATTTGAATCATCGAAAATTGGTGATTTGTGCCTTTCTTATGGAGGGTGGCATGAACTAGTGCCCTCTCCATATCAGCTTCCATAGTTGTGTTTCCCTCTTCTTCAAGCTCTTTAAGAATTACAGTAGATGCTTTTCTTTTTGCAAATTGAAGCTTGGTTTTGACCTCTATACTATCCTTGGCGAGGAATTTGGCCAAGCTTTGGGCGCTATCTTTTAAAGTGGCCTGGCTCATTATAGTGGAAACACCCAAGTACACCGAATTACTTCCCATAGGTATGAAGTTTCCAACTTGCATTTGTTTTGTCCCTCTTTCCTTGACCCTGATCTTGGGCTTGCTTAACGTAGCCCTATGAAGTCCCTTTGTTTTGATTCCAGAGCCTATTATTCCTTGGCTTTGATGACTAAATCTCCTGAACAAGAGATACTGTATGAATCAAAGCATCTTGTAGATTAGTTGGGTGCATAGATTCAAGGCATGTGTTCAGAGGAGCATTCAATCGGTGAAAAAACTTAGACACCTATGCTGAGCAATAGTCATGGAAGGTGCATATTTAAGCAATGAGATAAACTTTGAGTAATATGCCTCCAAGCTCATTCCTAGCTATCTTAAGTTAAAGAACTCATTCAATTTTAGTGTGTGATAAGCTGATGGCAAATATTGACCATGCAGAGCTTCTTTTAGCTTTTGCTAGGTAATAGCTATCTCAACAAGTTCCTAGTCTTTATACCACTATTTTCACCACATGGATGCCTCACGGTCAATTTCAACTTGGCGATCATAGCCTGATTAGCAGGGGTAGTTCCTATGACAGTAAAGTAGTCCTCCATGGTCTCAATCCAAAACTCTGGCCTTGGCTTCAATGTCTTTGCACTTGCCATCGAATTCGGGTGGCTTAACCTACTTAAGGAGATACTTCTTCTCTTGAATTTCATTGAGACTAGTGATAGCTATATTACCCTCGGTTATCATAAGTTTCACAAATTAGTTTAGCAATTTAAAATTTTCAGCTTCGTTTCCACATTAAAATATCTTACTAGATTTGTAAAACAATGATGGGCCAAAGAGCACAATATTTTACAAAATCTAGTCACTATTATATTTTATTATCAGTAGCCATATGCTACGATTTTTACAAGTAAGGGATATTTACAAATGACAAATGTTTACAAGTAGAGATACATCAGCATCGATAGGATAGGAGATGGATGCTATATACAATTTCCAAAATAGGATATCATTATATCTTTTTTTTTCAGGGATGGCTATCAATTACATTGATGTAGAAGAAAGTAGGTCAATTGCTATCTATGTGCAAAAATCTATAATGTGGAAATAGCAGATCTAGAAAACCATGGATACAATAATCTCAATACTTGCAACGTCCTTGAATTATAATCCTGTGGGCTGGGATTACCGTCAGTACATCGTCATAGATTTAACGGTCTAGATGTATTTGTCGAGTGGTAATCATAAGTCGATTCCTTCTAGACTAAAGGACTCAACTACTTTTAAATTTTCCATCCATTCAAGACATTTCAGATTAGTCTACATATTGAAGAATCGATTGGCCTTGATGTAACACTAACACTCATCCCAAAACCATCTTATTTTGTGATTCATAGGGGATGGATCGTATAGGCGATCGAGTATCCTCATCATTTATCTTCTCCCCTCCTTCATGGAGTTCAGTGTAGATGTGTACATTGCTAAAAAAAACAAGGATCTGGTTCCAAGCTTCATTATTCTATCAAAGTTTATCCCTTAACAATTAGCATGCTTATTATTACTTAGAATAGTTGGTCTTAAAAACCATAGATAATTTTAATTTCAATTATGCTCTAATACCATGTGTCACATGCCTCCCTAACAATTCCCTAACAACATTTTTTAGTGGTCCATCAGGGAACTATCCTAGATAGCTTTGCCTAGCACTCTTGATATGAATGCTCTCGCTAATATAATCATTAGTATTAACATTGCATGTGTTTCAGCAAGAAAATAATTTTTATTTTATTCTACTCATATTCTATGGTTTATCGATGATGTCCAACCATTTGTTGAACTTTCAACGTTATCTAGAAAGATCAATTTTCATTTAGCTATGTCCTAAGTGCCATGCTAATTGTTTTTCTAAAAACTTTATTATAAGTGAAATTTTTCTTTCATCTTTCACACATCGAATTATATTAATATGCACCTAATTTATATGTCTAGTATATATTTTCCTATATAATTTTTTGATGATTTAATGCATTGATTATTTCATGATATTATCTAAATTATTTTCTATAAATCATTATAAAAGTCATATGTGTTTGTTCATCATTAATAAAATGAAATAGAGATAGTCACTTTCAGGGAAAAATTATAAAATATTCCCTTATCTAACAAAGTCTACCTTTTTTCTGTTATTATGATCACATGCATCATTAATGAAATAACAATAAATATCACAAAATAAACCATAATTATGATATTTTCTTAATGACAAACATATAATCCTTTTTCAAGTGAAAGATTATTTTCATTAAATAGTTAATTATTATATTATTTAGGTTATTTTCCTAAGTGACAGTTCATATGTATTTTCTTTAGAATGAGTTTATAATTTATTAAAGCCAAGCAATAAGCTTATAAAACATTAAATTTTTCCAAATCGACAAGATGTTACCTCTATTGGGTTTTTAATAGGTAAGAAGTGCAATATGTTACACTTAAAAATGTTTGGTTGTATTGCATATCTTCATGTGCTAGATGAGCTATGAAGGAAGCTTGATCCAAAGGCTAAAAATATATTTTTATTGGATACTCTTTAGAGCAGAAAGGATATTGCTACTATGACCTTGTCATCACATGTAAGTTCACAATGAGCAAGGATGTTATTTTTTATGAGATGGGCAGTCGGTATGCATCTTGTAGTGATATATTGGATGATGATAATGATCATGATAATTATGTGTAAAAAGAGAAGCAAGAATCACATAGCCTTAGTGGATCAAAAATATCATTTTGTTCTACATCTACAACTGGTCTAGCCCTTGGTTTAGTAGACTAAGAAGAAGCCCCACATCATCAAGTGCATCTACAAGCATTGTAGGTAAAGAAAAAGGAAAGAAGAAAGTGTTAAATGGCAATGATGCATCTACTAGTCATTTGGGGTTTGATAAATATTATAGTGGTTCAAAGAGTTTGGCTGATGAGTATAGTATTCCTTTAGTCATTAGGGCACCTGTTATATAGAGAGCACATGGTAATGTAAAGGCTCCAATGAGTAATCCAATGCTACATAGGTCTAGTAGGGTTAAATGCCCTATTAAGATATTTGATTTTGAAGGTTATATAAGTCACCATGATGCTTATGTGGTAAAGGTGGCTGAGGATATTGAGCCCACTTATTTTGAGGATATTTTTTGTCATGCTCATTGGGATATAGTAATGGATGAGGATATGGTTGTATTAGAAATGAATAAGACTTGGGATCTAATACCATTGCCTAAGGGAAAGAAAAATATTGGCTGTAAGTGAGTCTACAAAATTAAGCATAATGCAAATGGTTGTATTAGTAGGTATAAGGTTGTCCTAGTTGCAAAATGCTATTCTCAAACATATGGCATAGATTATGAAGAGACATTCGTTCCAATTATTGCTAGGATGGAAACTAGTAGATGTGTGATTGCTTTGGCAATAGTCAAACATTGGAGTTTGTAAAAAATGGATATAAAGAATCCTTTCTCACATGGTGAATCAGAAGAGGAGGTATATATAAAGCAACTAGTAGATTATAAGGATTTAGAGCATCACATATAAGTATGCAGGTTAAAGAAGGTGCTCTATGGGCTCAAGCAAGCACCTAGAGTATGATCTAACAAGATTGAAGAGTATCTTTTCAACATTAGCTTTCATGTTTCAGATGCTAATCACTCACTTTATTTGAGAAAGGAAGATATAAGTTTGGTCATCATAGTCATCTATGTGGATGACTTGATTATTATAAGTGACAATGACAATGGGATTGCTGAAGTCAAAGACCTTTTGAAGAAGAAGTTTGAAATCAAGGATTTGGGTGAGCTAAGGTACTTTCTTGGTATTGAGGTGACCAGATGTGATGATGGTATATGGCTATCCCAAATGCAATCTTACTTGAATATGTTTTCCAAGTATGGTATGATAGCCTGTAAACCTATTTTTGTGCCGTTGGAGAAAAATATAAAGTTGAGGTACTGATGTTGAGGATGGATAGAAGACCCTACCATGCTCAAGAGGATAGTAGGAAGTTTGATTTACATGTGATTACCACAAGGCTAGACTTGAACTATGGTATTGGCCTTGTCAATCGGCTTATGCAAATGCTTAGAAAGAATCATTTAGATGTAGTTTGATATATATTGAGGTATGTAAAGCCCACTTTGCATTATGGACTTTTTTTATAAGGAAAATAAGGATAATGGATACACAGATGCACATTGAACTAGTAGCCTATTTGACAGAAGATCTACTAGTGCACTCATATTTTTTATTGGTAGTGTAGCAGTTAAGCAACTTTACGGTTACTTTATTAAGCATAGAGGCTAAGTACAAAGGTGTTGCTATGGTAGCATGTGAGATGGTATGGCTGCAAAATCTATTGGGTGATTCGAATGTGTAGGGAGATGGTCCAATTGTCATTCACTATAACAACATTGGTTATTATATTCGATTTGTTACACCTACCTATAGCTAGCATAATTATATTGATTGTCGATTAGTATAGTCAATTATGCATTGTTTGACTTAGTAGGACACTTTTCTTTATATTCTATAATATATATACTTTGTGTACATTGTATTGTGTATAAAATAAGAAGAAGAAACTAGCAAGAAAACATTTTAGCCTCCATCTCTCTTCTTGTGTTCTTATGTGACTTCCTCTTGTGTGTAGCGTGTGTGTTTGCAATAGTAGCTAAAAAAAGGTCCCCCATCATAGGATTCATGACATGTTCATAAAAATGTTATAAGCCATGTATACATGTATGCATTTAAGTACGCCATTAAGCAATTCCCAAAGCAACGTAATGCCCACATCAAAATACATGTACATGAAGAGCCAAAATCCCAAAATCCAAGTATCCCAAAATATTCCATGTATGTCCTATCAAGCCATCTGTACCATGAAGACATTGAGCCAATGTGTTTTATGCAAAAAACATTGACTAAGAGAAAATAATATGTGATGTTCCTCTTTAAGTTCAAATACAAAACCTTGTCCAAGAAAACATGAAGATCAATGAACATAAGAATAACAAAATCTAAGCAAAGACTGAGACAAGGATGATGACCAGTAAGGTCAAGCAAAGCAAGGGAGAAGGAGAAGGTTTTCTTAAGACTAAAGATTGAAGACAAAGAGACAATAAGCATGACCACCCACTATAATAGCCATAGAATGCACTACTGAGGGGGGGACAATCATTCATTATAAAATCAAACAACATAATCACCTAACTACCTTGCAGTAGGCATAGTCACATGTAATAAAAAGGTCATCCACATATATAACAATCAATTTAGACTTTTCACTATCCTTGTATATATACAAGTTAGAATCTAAGACATATCTTTTGAAATTCAAACTTAGAAAGAATTTATATATCCACTGGTACCATGCTTTAGGGGCTTGTTTTAGCCCATACAATACCTTCTTTAGCTTACAAAATTTATTCTCAGAATGGGGGACCTCAAACCCTAGTGATTAAGCCACCTACACCTACTCCTTGAGGTCACCATTCAAGAATGTTGATTTGGCATCCATTTGGTAAACTTGCCATTTCTTATAAGGAGCATTGCAACTATGTGAATAGTGGTCATTCTAGCAATTGGATAAAATGATTCTTGAAAATCAAATCCTTCAACCTATGAAAAACCTTGTGTAACTAATCTAGCATTGTGGTTTTCTAAGCTACCATCATCCTTATACATTACCTTCCAGAGCCACTTGGTGCCAATAATCTTTCTCTTTTCTAGCTAATCCACTAGCTCCCAAGTGCCATTCTTCATTATTATATCACACTCAGCTTGCATAACTGATGTCCATGATAGATCGGTAAGTACTTCTTCTAATTTTGTTTGCTCTTTTACTTCTCTCATAATCTCAGCCCCATCAAGGCCATATTGACTATGTGAGTACAAGCCTTTCTTTGCTTCTCTATTCTTAGAGACCTCCTTAGTCCATCTGCATCTTCCTAAATTGTAGTAGGTATAGGATTACTGTGATCATAGAGCTGCTCCACCTATTGCAACAATGGCTTTTCTAGTGTCATGATTGCAAGTTGGTGAACTTTGTCCTCATCATCCAAATCATCCAAAGATGATGCTTCCTCCTCCTTGAGAGTAGGGATGACTCTTGGATAGGTCCATATTGAACTACTTCTTTGTTGGATGATAAAGTAAAAGAATTGATATTCTCCTCCTCCACTGTATGTGGATGCTCATTGAACACCACTTGGCCGCTTGCTATGATATTCTTTGCCTCTTGATCATACAATTTGTAAGTCTTTTGCTCATCATTATAGCCCAAGAAGATACATTTTGTGCTTTTTGGATTTAAATTTTTTATCTTATCCTTTGGAACATGTGCATAACATTCACATCTAGAAGTTCTAAAATGTGAGACAAATGGTTTCTTAGCAAAATAGGCCTCGTGAGAAGTTTTTCTCTTAAGAGTCTTTGTGTAACTCTGATTGAGAATGTAGACTGCATTATTAATAGCTTCTACCCAAAACTAGTTAGGAAATCCCTTGCTCTTAAGCATGCACCTTGCCATTTCCACAATGGTACGATTTCGGTGTTTAACAATGCCATTCTACTAAGGTGTATGAGACA
The DNA here is from genome assembly GCF_053477565.2 of Lygodium microphyllum. Classification (NCBI taxonomy): domain Eukaryota; kingdom Viridiplantae; phylum Streptophyta; class Polypodiopsida; order Schizaeales; family Lygodiaceae; genus Lygodium; species Lygodium microphyllum. The sequence continues at coordinate 69,466,396 of NC_141154.1, read as the reverse complement.
TCATCAATTGATGCTTAATCCTTTTGCTCTTGCAAAACTCTTCAAAATCCTTTGAGTTAAACTCACCATCATTATTTGTTCTAAACTTCTTCACACTTTGCCTTGTTTCATTCTTAACAAGTTTTAGTAATTCTTTAAACTTACCAAAAGCTTGAGTTGTATCATGAAGGAAGTACACCAACATCTTCCTATTATAGTCATTGACAATCAATATAAAATAAGAATATCCTCCCAACTTAGGAATTTGTAGGAATTATACCACGTAAGTCAGTATGCATCAACTCTAGAGGAGCTGTCTCTCTATTCTTGCTTTCTTGTGAAAATGTTTTTCTCTATTGCTTGCCCATCATACAAGCTTCATATGGTTCCTTCATTTCAATTATTGTAGGCAGGTGAGCAACCATACCTTACTTATGCATCTCCTTCAACACTACAAAACCAATGTGACCAAATCTTTCATGCCGAAGTTTACTTGCGCCTACACCAACAATGGTTGTAAGAGCACTCAGATCATATAGGTTGTTCCTCTTTTGCCCTTTGCCGACAACTTTGCTAGCACTATGGATAATTTCTACACATGTCTTAGTGAATCTCACCTCATGGACAAGATTAGTTATAGAAGCAATTGATAACATATTTCTCTTAATCTTTGGAACATACAACACATTTGAAAGATTCTTGAGTTTACCATTTGTAGTAACAAAGAAAATAGTACGTGTGCCCTCAACACAAAATTTTGCATCATTCTCAATTATCACAATGATGGATTGTTGTAGATGCTTCATAGAACTATATAGATATTTCTTATTGGTCATGTGATGAGAAGTGCAACTATCCAATACCCATGAGTCAATGCTAGATATTTCTTATGTTGAGGAATACACTTCCTCAATGGTTGCCATGAATAACTCCAACAATTGTGCTTTAATTGTATTAGTTGTCTCCTTTTCTTTAGTCTTGAGGGTGCCATTCTTTTCATCTACCTTCTTGTCATGACAATCTACAATTTCATGTCCTTTCTTCTTGTAGTAGAAGTACTCTCATTGAAAATTTTTCTTACCACCCTTCTTCTTTTTGTCATCATTGGTGGAGAAACCAACTTTTTTTTCACATTGGCAGAGAATGCAGTATCTCCATTCTTACTATCTTCTCAAGCTTTAAGCCTTAACTCCTCCATTAGTAGTGTACACAATTTCTCAAACATCAAATCTTGGGGTCTCATGTGAGTATTTAGCGCAGCTACCAATCCATCAAACTTTGGTGAACAAATCCAAACACACCTTCAAGCTAGCTCCTCACTAGTCTTTTGTATCTCCCAACACTAGCCATCTAGTCACATAGATTCTTGATCTAGTGATGAATGGTTCAGTTGTCTCTCCTTCAGCAAACTTCTCTACTACTAGTTGATTCCTCGGGGAAGTTACTATATGTATATCCTCTACATCACATGCGTTCAGGGCCTATTTATAAATATCCTTATCTCTGAATTTTTCTTGAATAAAACATAACTCTTTTCTATTCAATCTGTAAATAATCCCTTTATATTACACCCTTCTATATGTAAAAAATGTATAAAAATGGTAATTTAAAAGTACCTTATTTTGAACCCACGTGATGCACACATATATTAATGAGTAACTTACCAGAGGTTGATTCTCCAAATTTTGGATCCATATTTGATTCCGCATTGCAAATTGACTCCTTAGTATGTGCCAATTCTCCGATGCCTTGGTTGTATACTGAATCAAGGTCAAAATATTGTTATAACATCTTGTAACTAAGGCACACTATGCATTTGTGTTCCTTCATTTCCAGACACATAGAAGATCTGCATTTGGAGAAATCATAATACTCAAATTTGATGGGTCACGGGTGGGTTGTGGTTTTGGGTCAATCCCCAACACCTTCTCCAAAAGCTCATAAAGGTCAAGGTTTAACAAAGTATAGTTTGTACCATCTAACTTACCTTCACTGAAGATTGGTGGGTGAATCCTCAATGTTTGAATTGTTGGTATAGCAACAACACCACCTAATCTACCAACAATGCTAATTGATGCAACAAATGAAATTCCCCTCTTAGATGTTGAAGCCCTTGCTTCTCGTGTAGTCTTCACTCCTCAAAGCCGCCTAGGATCTGATACCATGTAGAAACTGTGTGGGCACCCTTATATCTCCCCTTCTTGGGAGATGATCCATCATAGTATTATTTACGCTAGTACGCGCTTAACCAAAATTTTAACATAATTAGGCTAGCATCTAGCCCCCTAAAACCTTAAGGTGATGGATGACCTCCGATCTATCCAATCATGAAAATCTTCTTCCATTTGTCCTAGGATTCAAACCTAGTCTCAACACATCACCATTGCATCAATAGTAAGCTAGTTTTCTCTAGCAAGAGTGGATTACATTTCCAAAATAGAAATGTATTATGGACTAGTTTTAGAGTGTAGAGAGATATAGATGATGAGTTGGAAGGACAATGATCTAAGGTGAAAGTCAAAACTTACCCAATCCAATGTATCTCATGTACACATGAGAGCCTATTTTAAATGGCAAGCTAATGCAATAGATAAAGTGAGGCTTTTTCCATTCTCTCAAACTTATGGGAATGTTTATCTATGAATCCCCTTGAATTTCTATCTTATCCAAAGGGGAGATGGTAAATATGCTAGAAATAGACCAAGAAATAGCTTACCCTTGGGTGGTCAAAGTGGTCAAACGTTTATCACATTGAATGTACTGAAGGAAAGAAAAGAAAAGGGCTTGTGCTTTAAGTGCAAGGATAAGCACATAGAGGATCATGCCTCTAAAATGCCTTTACAAAATAACTAAGTTCAAGGTTCATAGGATGTATGTCATGAAGACTGGGAAAATGAGGATGAGGACCTAAATGCTTTGAATACTATAAATACCATGGCACATGCTAAAAATGATGAGTATAAATAGGATTTAGAGCAAGAGTAGTTCTATGACTTGTATGATGGGTTTTATTTTGAACTTCGTGGATGCTTTCCTTGTGACCTGGATTTGATTGTCTCTACCACACCCTCCCATGCTGGCATTCCATTTTTTCCATCTCTATGGATGCATGGATAGGCTCTTAGAGCCCTCACACACTACACATTCAAGGAAACATTAGTGGTGGAAAAAATGTATTCATTCTAGGGGACAGTGATGGCACTCACAATTTTGTCAATAAATTAGGTTGATATGCTTTCCTAGAGGGATTATAGCATCCCCTCAAAGTATAAGTGACTAACATTGATGAGAAAATCAATAACAATAATAAGATATATGCTCTAAGGTACCCTTATTCTTGGCTAAGATTTATGTGGCATTTGTTAATTTAATTGTACCAAAAATGTACCCCACTGATATTGTCTTGGGCTATGATTGGCTAAAAACCACTACATTAGGGAACTTTAAATCTCCATGCACTTTGGGAATCCTCAATACCATTATTATTTAACCACATGGTCAAAAATTGGTGTATTACTTACTTAGAGGTGGAGTCTACACTAAATGCTATATAAGCTAACTTCCCAAATCCCACTTTTAAATATGGATCAAGATTTAGCCACATGGTCAAATATTTATCACTTATTTGAAATTGTGACTTTGAAAATTTCCAAATTCTCTAATATGGTGTTTAAAACACTTGGAAAGAATCATTATAGACTTCTCTCACTTAAATATGTAGTTTGTCATGGGGAGGGGCAGCTCATTCATTTAAAGAGAGTTCAAGATAATGAAAATTTTTAGCTTATTACAACAAAGAAAATCAAATGGGAATTTAAGAAATGCTTACAAATATTTGTCTTGCATGAAGGAGATAAAGATCAAGCTAGTGAATAAGTTGCCTTATACTCTCAAAGTTTAAGCATGAGGAAGTTACAAAGCAAGTAAAGGAATTGCTTGAGTTGGGTTTTATTGATTCGAGTTCTTCTCCTTATGCATCCCCAATCCTAATGTTCAGAAGAAGAAAGTTGGATCTTTCATAATATGCATTAACTACAAAGATTTGAACAAAATTATGATCAAGAACCAATATCCCATCTCGAGGATTGATGACATTCTTGATGAGTTGAAAGGGGCAATGTATTTTACTAAGATTGATCTAAGGTCTAAGTACGATTGGATATGTATGAGAGAGGGTGATGAGGTAAAAATGGCATTCATGACTAATCATGGTCTCTACCATTTTTTACTAATATCATTTGTTTAATGAATACCCCAACCACATTCTAGAGCCTTATGAATGAAATATTACACCCCTTCCTTTTCATTATATTCTTATTTATACCAAGTCATTGGAAAAGCACTTGGTACATGTTAGAAGGTTGTTTAACATATTGAGAGACCATAAGTTATCTGCTAAATAAACTAAGTGTGTATTCATGCAAAGATCAATGAAGTAGTTGGAGCTAATTGTGAGCAAAAATGGTATACAAGCTGACCCCAAAAAGGTAAAATGTGTAAAGTACTAGCCCACCTTCGAATACTACTTCCTTACAAGGTTTTCTTGGTCTATCATCATTCTATAGGAGATTCATCAAGAATTATGCAATAATTCTAGCATCGCTAATAGATTAGCTAAAGAAGGAATTTTTTTTTGGGATGCCATATAGTTGATCACAACTTCAATCAACTAAAGGAGATACTCACTTTAGCTGCTATTCTCCTATGCCATGACTTCTCTAAGGAGTTCACAACTCAATGTGATGCTAGTGGAAGGGGTATAGGTCCTAATTTATTGCAAAACTAGGCACCGTACCTCTATGGTAGCTGGTTTAGAGTAAAGACTGACCATCACATCCTCAAGTACTTCTTGACTCAATCTACTTTGTCTCATAAGCAAAGGATATAGGTGGTAACCTTGCATGATTATGATTTTGATGTCTCTCATACTAGGGGTAAAGATAATGTAATGGCTGACTCACTCTCACATATGTGAGCATGCAAAGTGTCATCCATATCCAAATTGCATAGTGATTGGATTGAGGAGCTCTAGGAAGTCTACTTTCTAAATTAACAATTCAGAAATATATTTCACAAACTATAGCATGGGATAATGGAAGAAAACTCCCAATATTAGCTTGACAAGGATGGACTCATATGGTGGTGGGCCTTAGAAAGATTGTCACCCCCCACACTTCTCCCTTCACATGGAAGACTATGGAAGAGATGTATTCTTGACCCACTACTATTGACCTAGGTGTCTTCAAGACATGTGATAAAATAGCCTAAAGTTTTTATTGGGAGGGCCTATGAAGGGATGCTAAGGATTTTGCCTCTAGTTGCATTCCATGCCAACACAACATGGACAATAATCTTAAACCAACTAGTTTATTGCATCCTTTCCTATACATGAGAATATAGGCATGCCCACAACAAAGAAAGGATGGAACAACATATATGTGGTAGTAGAGAGACTCATCAAAGTGGCCCACTTTATCCCTACTAAGACAATATACATCTCAAGTGTCCAGTCAACTTATGGAGCATCTCAAGTGCCCAGTCCATCTCCAATTCATGCCTAAAAAAATCAATATACATCATCACAAATGGCCACTTAGTTTGTGGACCATGTACTTAAATTTCATAGATTATTATAGGTCACACTACATGATAGAGATGCTAAGTATATGAGCAATTTCTGGTAGGTATTTTTCAGCTCTATGGATACCAAGATAGCTCCATTTGAAACATACTACTCCGAGATTAATGGCTACATAGAGAGGGTTAATAAATGACTTGAGACCTATGAGTGGCACTTTTATCATAATGTACAGCATATTTGGGATTTGTGGCTCCACTTAGCTAAGTTTGCATACAATAACTCAACTCACTCTAGTATTTGAGCTTCACCTTTTGAGGCACTATATGGGTATAAGGTTCCCCTCCCTATAGTCCTATTCAATGATAAGATAAACCCTTAGAGAGCAAAGAGGATTTAGAATGCACATATGCTCTACTTCAGTAATGTAAAATGAATCTTAAGAGAGCCGAATATCATATTAAGCTCTATGCCAATGGCTCTTTTGACAGTGTTGAAGTCACATTACTTCACTCTTAAAGATGACAGTAGCAATAAGCTAGCCCATAGGTTCTACGACCCATATCAAATCATAAAGAGAGTTGGTGAATTGGCTTCTCACTTTAGAACTCCCCTCCTCAACTAGGATTCACAATGTGTTTCATGTCCACCAACTAAAGCCTTTCATTGGCACCTCAGTGGAGTATGCAGAGGAGTTACCCCTCATAGATGAAGAAGGCATCATCCTGAATGCCCCTAAGACAATCATTGGGTAGTGAGACAAGCATCTAAGGTCTTGATTCATCAAAGAATATCTCATAAAATGTCAAGGCCTATCATTGGAAGTCTCTTGGTGACCAACCATCAGTTTGGATACATTTTTCCTCTTAAAAGATGCTCAATTAGCTAAAGACTAGAATGGCATGCCCCTATTTGGACCCTAGATTGCATGTAGATAGCACTCTATTTTACATTGATTTTGAACATGAATTAATTATATCAAAGTGCTTCATACATGCACTGAAGTTACTCATCATAAGCTTCATTTTGACATGTGGAAAACCCCATTTGGAGAAGTCCATCAAAAGTTATGGAAATTTTTCCCATTAGGCCTATGGTGGACAACATGTTGTCCATAGTCTTTAAGCCCACTTGTGAAGAATTGCTTTGGCCAAGATTCCTATATACTAATGTACATTTAATGTACATCCTTCATATATATGTGCATGCCCCAATCTCACTTGGATGTGAGCTTGAAAATAGACAAGAGGGTAGAGAGAGGTGAAGCACCCAAGAGCACACACACAAAAGCAATGGAGACTTGAGAACACAGAGAGATAGGGTTGAAATCATTATCTTCTTCTTCCACACAAAATAACTAAGTCTATAATGTGATAAGATACTAATATAAAAGTACCACAATATATGTACATGCGGTCATGAAGTGTGAACCCACTAGGAAAGAAGAAGTGGCACAACAAATATGTCATAACCAAGGATGGAGGACGTGGGTGTAGTCTAGCTGTAAAATGACTAGCATATCCTCATGTCGATCACCTAACACACTAGTGAATAATATCATGCCACATCACCAAGGTACATAGTGGATGTGAGCTAATGTAGAACTAGATGTGGGCATCTAAAAGGGGCCCACTGACACTGGCTCTATGGCACTAGCAGTCGGGCCTCTACTACACACCCAAACCACCCCTTGGCCTTACATCAAAGAGTATCTAAAGGGTGTACTACCCTAACCTCTACTATAGAACTTTGTGTTTGTATGGATGGTAATCCAATGGGTAACCCTTCACACAATCCTCAGAGAGATTCCTTGCACATATCGGTGTAATACACCATGTAAACACAAACAAAGGGAGTGCCTCTAGACTAATTACCGAGGCCCCACTACGGCTCTCCTACACCTTGGGGATTGGTCCCAAGATGCACTGCTCATACATAGAACACATATGATACATGCTCCACTCTTTTAATTAGTCATTCTAGGAGATATAAAATATTCCTCACTCCACACTCTCCAAGGGAAAAAATTACTAACCCTACAACATAAGGTACCTCACCTCTTCAATGTAGGTCATTGTTCATGAAATATCTTGCTTTCCTTTTACCTCCCCTTGGTGGATGCCAAGAACCTTTTTTTAAATAATTTTTTTAAATTAAAAAATAGAGCGCCAAAAAATTGGCACCCCTCCCCCCCACGATTCAATTTTTTGAGTTTTTTCCTCTTAATTAAGTCATTAAGTTTAAAACCTTAAAATAACTAGTTCAAACTTTGGGTTTTCACATTGCATGCAAGTGGTTTTTTACTGAATGGAGACCCAAACAAACTTTGATTTGCGAAGGGACTAATCGACCAACTTCAAAACATCAAAATCTATCAATTGGTCTCCATCACACACTTTTTGGCTCTCAAATCACATTGCTGCTTTATAACACGAAACCTTGCAGGGATTAAATGGGGGGTCAAACGGACTCCGATTGATGAATTGAGACTTTCTTTGTGTTCCTGGCATCAAACTGAATCTAGGAAAACTTTAGCTCATCAATTCGTAATCATTGTATTTTCCATAAAAGATTGGTCTTTTATGCCTCCCGGACACTTTTCCATGTTAAATCAAGCTCCAAAAATCCGCTCTCATTGGCGACCACGGGATAGGGCGACTTAGCCCATCAAGTCCCATGAACTGATCTACATAAACAATAACCATAAAAAGTATCAAGCTACCACAAAATAGAATATTCAATAAAGCATAAGAACGGCTCTCATCCTACCCTCTAATAGAATCAAGGCATGAAAATCCTCAAGGGATAGGCCAAGCATAATTTGACAGAAATCCAGAGCAAGTTGCTAACCAACTACTCCAATACAACTTGGCTAGCCAACTAGGCTAAAAAGAACTATGAAAGAAGTCATCCTAAGTGGTGGCGTGATCTACCCACCCAACTAAGGGCAACTAGACCAGGAACTCCCACTAGGTGAGGACTCCTATAGCCTAGTCTTCATATATTTTCTTTTGATAATATTTTTCCTTCAAATTTCCATACTCAAGCATGTAAAAGGGAGGGAGCTTAGCATAATGACCCAAGGAGAAAAGGACATCGACCTCAGGTTGTCCTGACTCGGTACCCAAGAACCTACCAAGCTCCTGTAAGAAGACACTTCAATTTTTTTCTTTCCACTCACTTTTATTTTTGCTCCAATCTATCTTGGTAAATCTTTTCCAGCTAGATGGCATCCCTAGGAAGACAAGGCATCAGCCTGGGGTTTGTTGACTCATCCCCATGAACCTACTAAGCCCTCGCAAGAGGCGATAATCAACTACTCTTGAGAATTTTTTTCCTTCTTGTTTTTTTTCTATTTTAAGGGTTAGAACCCCTTTTTACACACCTTTGTACTTTTTTATACTTCAAGTATACTCAAAATTTTCTCTTTTTTTTCATTCTGGTATGCTTCTCTAACTACCTCACGCTAGTAGGGACTCCTAGAACAATTGCTTATTAGCAAGCTAGAAAAACACAGTCACTAGGATTGCCTTCTAAAAACCATATCTTAGAAAAGAAAAACCCTATATTTGGATGGGGCTACTTCCTATGCTAAAAACACTTGCTAATGTTTCTCTTTTATTTGTGCATGCATTGATGGTTGCACAAAAAAGATTGATTGTGCTTGCAGTAGTTAGATTTGATTGTAAATATATAATCAGGATAATAAGAGGAAAGATTGTGCTATGCCTCCGCCATGGCTAGACACGGAACCCTGCTCCAAGGGGGATTGTTTTGTATCGATGCAAGGAGCTTTGGACCACCGGCCCCGATGGCAAGAGGTCGCTCGATGAGGAATCTGTTAGGTAGGAGGAGGCAGGAGTGCCAGGGGGCTCTGATTGTAAATCTCTCGATCACTCCTAAGAACTACCTACTCCTCACATTAATTAGGATGGGATACTGGAGTCCCCGGTACTAGTGAAGGGATAGAAATCTTGGAGGGTTTCTTTTCTTATGCACCAAATAGAAGAGATTTTTCGGTGAACAGAGGTTTATCTTCTATGTAGGAAAAAGGGGAAAATAATTGTAAATAACTTTGTGAAATATGTTTTGCCAAAAGATTGTTTCCTCTGTCTTTGTGTTGCGCCCTAAAAATTACATGAAGGAACATGTGATAACGGATTAATTAATGAAGCTGCTTTCATATATCATAACTTTGTTAAAATATGATGGATCTAGAGCATGGCAGATGCGGAAGCTATGGATGTTGAAAGAGGAAGAAGAAACTCATGAAGACATAAACCCTGACAAAGATAAATTGTCACACAAGTGAATTAGGTTTCAAGATTGAGACTTGGACTCATAAACACAATCTTGTGTGTGGATAGTGACATAGACACTTTACTGGAAAGAAAAGATTACCATCATTGCATTACAAAAAGAGTGCAAGTACAATACTTGAAGGAATTGAGTGGTTGCACTTTCTCCTTTTGTGCATATGGAATTCTTGTCGTGAGTCCTCACTGCTCCTTACAAAGAGACTAAAGTAAGTGTGATTACAAACACCTCAACACTCCTCAATCACAACCAGAAGTACAAAGTGTGTAGAGGCTTTAATGAAACCAACACCTGTAAAGTGTGGGCACACCATAAACATGGCAAACATCCAGAGGCTGTCACAGAAAAGGCTAAGTGTGGGTATCACAAACATGGTGGACATCCAGAGGCTATAGTAGGGGCCTCACAAAGTGTACAAAGGCTATAGTACAAGGCTACATGAGGAGTTTATAAGTTTATGTCCGAAGCATTAGGGATAGGCATTACAAGGCTAAAAAAGTCTAGTAAAAATTTAGTCAAGGACGGGCAGGCCCTTGCAATTTTCAATGTTTCTTTTGACATAGATCTTCTATTCATTGCAGGTCTTCTTGTCAATGTAGTCTAGCTTGCTCTTTTTGATATTGTACTTGTTCTTCACTTTGCTTGTAGCTTCAGTGTCCACTGCTTTGATCTTTTGGTCCTCTTATTCTAGGTTCTCCTGATCTTCTTCTTTATTGACTTTGCTTGCATTTGTTGCATTAGTCTTCATGTCCATGTCCCCCTCAAGCAAAGATATCATCTTTGAGGCAGTCGAAATGACTTCAAACTCTTGCACTTTCTTCAAGGTAGGAGGCATTTCTTCAAATAGTGATAGCACTTAAATATCTTGAGGCAAGTCCACAAAATGGTCATACTTGGTTCCAATTAGCACAGTCATTGCAGTCTTGTTGCATTCTCTTGCTTGTCAAAACCAACGCTTAACACTGTTCAATGTAGATCTCTTTGTCAGATCAAACATTATCAAGATAGCCACAACATCTCAACATACCACTGGCAACATGCTTTCACATTCCCAGTGACCTCCCAAATCCCAAATGCTAAAGGCAATGTTTGTATTATGGACACGAAAGACCTTCTCCATAGCTTCCACACCCATGGTCTCTATATACTCCTCACTTTGCTGTGCAGACACGTACTTGGTCATGAAGCTGGTTTTGCCAGTCTCTAGGTCACCCAAAATGCTCACCTTCAGCACCACTGTCTCTTCGTGCTAAACACTAACAGAGGGTGAAGTACACTGCAAATCCCTCATTGATTCATGATGGAATGCACCCACTACAGAAGGTGGTGTTGTAAGCGTAGTACTAAAATTGTGAAGAAGATCAGTGTATTCAACTGAAGTATTGCCTATGTTAAGGATGTGATCACCATTTGATCTGGTATTGTTTGTGCAATCAGACTGAAATTCTGTGGTATTTATGGTGTTAGGATTATAAGGAGGCAGTGCCAAATCAAAGGAGCTCCCTGCAACAGCAGAACTTGATGAGGAATGAGACCGTCTGAGGCGGTAATAATTATAAGAAGAGCGTGATAGTGGAGTGAGAGAGATACATGACAACACCTAGAAACAATGCCTACATTGCAAAATTTTTAGTAAAATTGTGCACAATTGGCACATTATTACCAACTTTTTACATTAATTCAATGCAGAGGCAGTGCTCCTTGTTGCTGTTTTTGGAGGCCGTGTCCTTGCATATCTAGCCAGGAGATGTCGGTACAAGGAAGTTCTTGTATGAGAGGAAGATGGAGTACTGTGTTCTGGCCCTTTTGAGCACCAGATGACTACTGAAATATATCCGCAAGAACAAAGTCTAGAATCTTCAGTATCTGATTTTATAGAGGCATGCTTACATAGGGTAGTTTATAGATTTGGTAACCAAGGCCATTACATTTACTGTCCAACCAAGCAAATGGTAAAAGAAGAAGGCTTATATCATTTCAAAAAATATGGGTTTTGATGGTGAGCTAGTTATTGCTCTAGGAAATAGCTTAGCAATTATGAGAGCTTATAGGGGGGAAACTTGTTGATTGTCATTCTTTATCAGGATGATATGTTGCTCACTAGACCAAAGAGGATAAAATCACAAATTTCAAGGCTTATTTCTTAAGGGGGGATTTACATTAACAATTTATAGTGATTTAAATTAGACTGGTGATCTAGACACTATGTAATCTACTAGTGGACATTATTTCTATTTGGGCCACTCATGCATAAGTAAGAAATAGCATAAAACCCAGTGTCAGTGCTTGTAGTGATTTCATGTGTCAGCAACTTCACTGTTTTTGCGAATATTGGGGAGTTGTAATCCTACAACAACTTTTATGTTTCAATGCATGCCATGCCCCTAAATTTTCCTTGCAAAATTATCTTTCACAGATTACAAAAAATTGAAGTAGGAGCTGATAGTACAAATGAAGTTGTCAAACGAACAAGCTTCCATAGCTCATATCAATAAATTGGGGGTTATTAATTTTCTTTGCCTTATGTGGCCATAGTGAGGTGAATTGCACTCATGTTAAGGAGATACATTGGGGGGATGGCAGTTATGATTTGGGGATGGGGCATGAGAAAGCAATAGGGGGGGGCAAGAGGAGAATGCAAATGTGAGGGTGCATCAATACACATAGAAAGGGAGAGATAGATTTTGTCAATAGAGAGAGAGGGTCAAATTATAACAGAGATAGATAGGCAAAGAAAGAGAAGAGAGAGAGAGAGATGGGCGTGTGATCGGTGCAGCAGGTAAATGAGATTGCCTTTTCGGGCACCCATGACTATGACATGGCCTCCCATGCAGGGAATGATCAAAATAAAAGCTAGGAAAAAACCAAGAAAGTCTACCACTTTTCCAAGGGGTGAAAGGGTTTTATTGTGATCGATTGATTTTCTTCTTCTTCTTTTGATGAGACTGACAGACAAATTGATTTAGAGAGAGAGGGAGAAGGATGAGAAGGCACCACATTGCAAGAGAGAGAGAGAGATGATGCCGATCATTGACTTATCATCATATATTTCCACAGAAAGAGAGAGACAAAGAGAAGAGAGAGAGAGATGGCTCTTAGGAAAGCCATAACGGGGCGCCTTACTCTGCAACGACTTGATCTACTCCATAACCAATTTCGAAGTCACCGATTTGCCTTGAATAGCATTCTGGAAGAACAAAGGAAGGGAATCGAAGTCTGTGGCTTGCTTTGGAAGCCATGGCCATGATTTCTTTGAAATACCCAAATCTAGAGCCTCAATGTACTGCGATGATCTGAGGTTATAGGTTTGAAGCAAAATTCTCTTTCTTTCAATCGCCTGGCTTTGCACAGGAATCCGCAATCAGACGGCAAAGATACACAATTACTTACTTCCCTTCAAATTCATCGACATGAAAGAACCCAAAAACCATAGTCAAATTAACTCTTAATTAAGAGTTTAACTCTTTTAAACCCCTAAAGGGTAGTTTCCATTATTAAAAAACAATAGCACAAGAAGCCGAAAGAGAGAAAGGGCAATAGTACGAGCTCGCAATCAGGACAACTCGCTAGAAGCTAGACTTTCCATTATTGGACTAAAAGAGGACACGATCTCCAAAGAAGGAACAATGATCCGCGAGTTTTACAAGTATACGCATAAACCGTTAAACAAAAATAAAGAATATAGCTTGAGTAAATTTTCAGTTTATCATTTTTAAAAAATGTCTTGAAACCTATTTTTCTGCGTTGAATGGTCATTTGCATTTATGTGGACCTAATTCTATTTTCTAAAAATAGAAAATAGTCAAAAATGCTTGAAAAGGGCTTAAGAATGACACAAATAAATTTTTATTAAAAAATTTATTGCAAAATTATAAGCTATGATTTTTTTCCATGAAGAGAGTAGTTTTGGAAGTTTATTGAGTTTCTTTCATAATTTTTAGAGACTATTTAGTATATTTAAAAATTCAAAAATAGATATTTTTTAAACAAAAAATAACAATTTTCACATAAAACTGGATTTTGTATCAATAAAAAATATACTATTCATGGAGAACTAAAAAGACAATTTTTTATGTGACAATGGATTTTTGTAAAATTTAAATAAAAAGGAAAAAATTTAATTATATTGTTCCTAAAAGATGTTTACAAAAAAAAACATGATGTTTTCATTTTGAGAAAATAAAACGATATGTGGTGTACTGTTCAACAACATAGGGATGAGTAAAAATGAGGAATGTAATAGTATTTTATAATAATAACTTATGTCAAGAAAAACTATAACCCTAAATTTAAACTATAGACATTATAAAATTAATAAGGCAATTATCCAATGGCATGAGGGAAAGCCTCAGCATCCACACTGAAGATCTACATTTTTTTCGCATTTAAAAGAATTTATCTCATAATTACAATGAAGAGTGGAGGGCCACTAGGATTAATTTATAATTTAAAGGGTGAAATGGATATTTAAAATCAATGTTGTATGTATGTATACACGAAAGAGTATGAGGAAAACTTCTATTTATTCTAATTTATATTTGACATATAAATGGAGAGAAAAGTTGTTATTTTCATGGAAAATATAAAAACGAATTAATTACTTAACCATTAAAAACGACGGAATGCACAATACGGAGAGGGGAAACGTTTAAAAAAGGGGAATTAAAGTTTATGGGTTTATGGCACGTTAGCTGATTTGGTTTGAATGTTTGTTGATTTAAAAAATAAAAGGAAGTAATTTTATAAAAGATGGAGAAGGAAACATTTAAGAAGGAATTGAAATGGAGATATACTCATAGATTCTATTGAATCTATGTTGTGAAACAAATCTTTCTAAAGGCAAACATAAAAAATTTCCTAGATAAACTGCCAGTAGAATGGGAGGAGCAATTTATTAGGAGCTGCCCCTGAAAGATGGGGAGAAACCATAGTTTTCCTAGGCTTAGCATCCTTGTGCCCAAAATAAATGCCTAGCTGTGCAAATTTAAGAAACAAAGTGCTAAACAACTTACTGAGTTCTGGTTATTAAATTAGTTGGACTACTACATATGAGTGTTATAGATAAAAAGGAAAACTAGAATAAATAGCAAGAATTAGTTATCAAGTTCACTTATCTAATGCAACAACTCTTAGGAGTTGGCTTGGCAACCTGGTTAAAAGTGACGTGGTTTTTGGCCTATCATTTTTTGGTGCGTCTGCCAAGAGTCGAGTGCACTCGAATGTGTGATCAATTCCCTAGGATATTTAAATCCTAGATATTTATGAGCGAATACGCGGTCTCTTTTCTAAGGGACTATTTTCCAAAATTTCCCCAAGATTGCAAAAGGAGAGTATTGGATTGGGCAAGAAACACAAAACTAGTAGAGTGAGGTAAATATTTTGGTCCACAATTAAATGTGGATGTAGAACAATTATCTTCTTGGAGATGGGGTTATAACCATTGCGTGCAAAGCATAGTTTTATTAGCAATGCATTTTGGGCTAATAGATGTAGTAGAAATAAATACAATTAGTGTATCGTACCACTTTAATTGGTATTATTGCAACTCCTATTGAACCTTTAGAAGAGTAGTATGGGATGATGTGTTGCCCTGGATACGTGTATGCAGAGGTGTAAAAGTTACTTTCGACACAAAAGACGTTAGAGAGGTCGCTGAAATTTTAGGCCTAATCCCTGAGCAAGAAGAAAAGTTGCCTTATGGGGGAATAGATTCGGAGTTGCCAACCATTCTTAACCTTTAAACGCACATGCAAGAAAAACCCTAACTATTTAGCTTCAAACAAAAACATACAAAATTTTAGAGTATGACAGTAATAACTATTTTTGTGGATGAATTCGGAGGAGAGACGGAGACAAAAAATGAAGCTAGAGATCAGCGAGCTAGAGAACGAGCGGTGCAACAAGAGGCTTGGTTGGGGGATTATGGGACGAAGATCCCGATGTGCATTTGCAAATATTGAGGTGACCAGTGTCGCCAATGAAATAGTAGACAATGATCAAAAGCTTTATATTTTCCCTGCAACATTAAAGGATGAAGCAACAAGATGGTACGAGAACCTAGATGCCCAACATAAAGGGACCTATGCTACCTTATCCAGAGCTTTCCTAGAAAAAATTTGACAGCAAGGTTTCCAAGATAGACTAGCACTTCAATTGGATTATTTGTCCCAAGGACAACCGAAAGTGTCGAACATTACATTGAGTGTATGGAGACAATTATTCGGAAGATGAATCCAGCTCCTAACGATCCCACGCAAAAGCGTAAGTTTATTGATGGGCTTAATCATGAAGTTCATCAGCATGTTAGTTTACAATGGCCAGCTACATTGGCAGATGCTAAAACACATGCTAGATGGTGGGAAGAAGTGCAACTTAGTCAACAACGACTGAGAGATTTATTCAAAGAACCTTGGACAAAATATCCAACCACTTCAGGCGGGTTATCTAAGAACGTGTCTTATGTGACCGTTCCTTTAAATCCATCAGCACCTGCAAGTTCCAATGTATCAAGTGTACCTTTAAATCCGTACACTTCAATTCCATCCTATATGATGCAAACAGGAATGCCCTCTATGCCTCAACCTTAGTCTCCTCTTGATGAAGCAAAAGTAGCATATATTATTGCAAAATCCCTAGGAAAGTTGAAGGAAGAAATTATGAGTGCAGTACAAACGCCTTTGAAGGAAATTTATTCGATAACAACATAAGGTCCAAGTGCGCAACAATCGTCGGGAAATTCAACTTCAAACCCACCTAGATCTAATATCTAGTGTGGCAAGTGTCATGGTTATGGCCATGTGGCTACTACAGAGTGTCCGACGCCTTCAAGACTAATGCCTGATCATCCACCATTTTGCACTTTTTGCCTAAAGACAAGGCATTTGGATACCAATTGCTAGCATAAGATAGGGCAAGAGCAACAACAAGCCCCTTCAATGCAAACAAATTATAATTACATGGATCGTAATAATACGACTTATGAGATCGGACCACCCACTCAACCTTTTAGACCACGAGGATTGCCAACCCAGGGTAGACCTCCAGTACCATGAAACAATTATAACAATGATGGCAATCGAGAGAGAAATTCTCCTTTCAGGAGAAATAACGATAATTTTCGTAATCCAATGGGGCAAGGTGGACAACAAAGTCCTAGAGGACCAATAATTTGCTATTGATGCCAACTGGAAGGTCACATAGCTACTTATTGTCCAAATGCACATAAAAATCAAGACTATACTCCTCTATGTAGGAGATGTAGCGGCAAGGGGCATTATGAAGAAAATTGTCCTAAGCAAGAAGACAGTAATGGTATTGACAAAGGTAAACAAGCCTCTAAGGAACCTTCAACGTTAGCTGCAAATTTAGTTGAAGTAGAAACAACAAGGCAAGAGATTGGGGTTAGGTCTAAATTCATACCTCGTAGGGTGACCTTTATGGCTGACCCCATGATTGGTGTTGTTACTAGAGCGCAAAAGCAACAACAAAAGGAGCAAGGTCTAGAGGAAGAAAGTCCTCAATCAAAAGAGGCCGTGAAGGATAAATCTAAGGACATAGACCCTAACATAGAGCTACCTGAATCAGATTCTCCTCAGCAGTCTTCAGACCATCCATTATTGCCCATGCCTCTAGCAAATCCTAAGATTCAGTTGGGGGTAGCTCCTTTTCCTGAAAGACTCGTACCTCCAAAATAAGGGGGTAAAGAGCAAGCGGAAATAATAAATAAGACTTACGATCTTTGGGCAACATTGGAGGAAATAAACTTAACAATTAACGTGAGGCAGCTACTTGAAATAACGCATATATGTCGAAGGCAGCTTTATCATAAGCTAGTTCGACGTAGGAGGAAAAGGATTGAGACTAACACTTCTAAAGAAATTGAAAATGCATCCAAAAGGAGAAAAACTAAGGAAGTAAAAATTGTAGATTTATTTGTGGATCCAGGAGCACCAGTTATAGACACTACCATCAATGGACATTTTCTAAGTAAAGTACAATTGGATGGTGGTTCAGCAGTCAATTTAATGATAGACCAAATGATGCAAGAATTAGGGTTGAAGAATCCAGAACCTACGAATATGTTTTTATGTATGGCTGATCAAAGGAAAGTGACTCCTTTGGGGTTGCTTCACAATGTGAAAATTGTAATTGCTGGATTAGAATTTCATGTGAATTACCTAGTAGTTCGCTCATTGTCAAATATATCTTCATATTCTATGTTGCTAGGTCAACCTTGGTTGTACCAAGCAAGGTGCACTCAGGATTGGTATAAAGGTTCAATTGTGATTGGTCCTCGAAATGATAGGGTTAAGATTCAAGTTACCACAAAAGGGTTTATGAGGGAGTCAGGAGATGAAGTAGTTAGTGAGATGGATAAAAAATCCAATAGTGAATTCTATGATTCCAGAAGTAGAGAGGACCGATAACGAAGGGCCTTATGCTTGGTTATTTAAAACACAACAACCAGCAAAAGCACAAATAGTAGAGGTGAATATTGTGCATCATCCTAACAAAGCAGAACAGGTGGGTATTGGTGAATATGCTGTAACATTTTCATCTGACAATGATTCGAATAGTGATATTACTCACTGGTTGTCTACATCGGAAGATACAACCCTAGAATGTTTAATCATTTCAACAAAGGAAGATAAATATCTGGTGGATATAATCCATAAATTCAATTATTTGAATGATTCATTTTTCAATGCATGTCCTGGATTTGGTAAAAATGAGGAAGAAGGTGACCTTGGAGATGCATTTTTTGCATATAACAGATCGGAAATCTTTTCCCCTAATGACTTAGAAGAGGAGGGGGAGAACGCGGCAAGAACATCAGACTTAGATGAAATTTCAGTAAGCTCCTCAATAACTATGGAGGAAGTCAATACTATTGAGAATGATCATGGCAAACCTGAGGAGAGTTTAGTTACAACATTTTCTTATGAGGTAGATATTATTCCTTTTGGGTTTGAACAACTTCCGATTGTTGCTAAAAGATCTTACTATCGTCAGCTAGAAAAGAAAGAAAGAGAGAGAAGAAAAAGGAATAGTTGCAAACCTTTACAATAGCCGATATTACATGATGATAGAGATGACCCATCTCCGGCTTTAAATAGATTTGTGTATACTTTTAATGAATTTCATGGTAATTATGATAGGATAATCAAATATTTAAATGAGACTTTGAAAATAGAACGTGAGGCAGCAGTCAGCTCTGAATGAAGCAATGAAGAAAATTGCGGAGTTACAAAAAGAAAAGTTAGAATTCCAATTTAGGGAGAGGCAATATCTAGAAGAAATTTCACTTTTAGAGATGTATTTAGAAGAGCAAGAATCTAAATTTAAAAATGATGTGCAACAAATGGAACAAATATCGCCTGTTCCTAAGAAATGCTCAATGGAATGTGGGCAAACCAATGAATTTTATACAAGAAGTAAATCTCTAGCTACTTTTGGAATTGCATTGCAAGAGAAAAACTCTACTACCGCTCCTTGGCTATATCATTCCCTTAAACGCTCCATGAGCAGTAGGCCAAAGCCATATCATTATTCTAAAGGGGCCATTAGAGAGATATCATAGAAGGCAATTGCAATCAAGCAAAGCTTACCTACCAAGTATATGTGAGCACATCCCAAAGAAAGAGTAATGGATTTTACTGCCTATGGGGGTGGAGTTGAACTAGAGCTTCGATGGTTTGAACCTCTGGCACCTAAGCATTTTCTAGAGCTAAAATGGGTGATACACTATTTAGGGTGTCAGATCCAAGGTGAGGAAGATGAGGATTTACACTCATTAATTCTTAAGCTTAGCAGTACTCAATGGTCTTGGGATTTGAATGAACAAGAATGTTTGGAAAAGCAAAATGGAATTTTACGTCGTTATCATCAAACATTACATGCACAATTTCCATGTGATCAAGAGCAGGTTTCTCAGATAATAGGTTTTATAAATACCACGTTCACAATAAATAATAATAAAAATTTGAATCCCATCTTGCATGGCTTGAGTAAAATCCAAGCAAGTTATACCAGTAAGTTATTTCCCGATATCTTGGATGTTCATATGATAGAAATGACTGAGGGTAATAGGGATAATTTAGCTATTGTCCCTTATAGGGCTTTACCTTTGGTACACTGTGAATGTGAGGGAAGAAGAATCAGGGTCAAGTGCTAGGCATAGTCTACTTGAAAATGTATCGATGGAAATATCAGAAGATGTGCCTACAATCAAGCCTCGGAAAATCGCCTCTTTGTTTATTGAGGAGCCTGAAGTTGAAGTGGTTAAACTTAAAATGGCAGAAGGAAAATATGTCAATATAGGAGCTCAATTGGAATCGCAAGATCGTGAGAGATTTGAAGAAGTCCTACGAGAGCACTTTGAAGGTTTTGCTTGGTCATATAAGGACCTTAAGGGTATCAAAGCTGAACTATGTCAACGTTATATTGATCTGGAGCCAGGCACAAAACCCGTATGTCAACATCAACGACAAACAAACCCTGTGTATGCAGAGTTGGTGAAGGCTGAAATCACTAAGCTTTTAGATGCTGGGTTCATTTATCCTATTGCATACAGTGAATGGTTGTCTCCTATTGTGGTAGTACCCAAGAAGAATAGTAAGAAGATTCGTATTTGTGTTGATTATAGAAAGTTGAATAGCAAAACACGTAAAGATCATTTTCCTTTGCCATTTACAGATCAGGTACTTGGTAAGGTTGCAGGCCATGAGCTACATCCTTTCATGGATGGGTTTAGCAGTTACGACCAAGTACTAATTCATCCCGAAGATCAATCCAAAACTACCTTTACTATTGAATGGGGTATATTTTCTTATAAAGTAATGCCTTTTGGTTTGTGCGATGCACCCGCAACATTTCAAAGGGTGATGATTGCAGCCTATCAAGATTTTCTATGATAATGGATGGAAGTCTTTCTAGACAATTTTTATGTTTATGGGATAGCAAAAGAAATGCTTGAGCTACTAACGCAAGTGTTCGAGCGTAGTGACGACATAGGTATCTCCTTGAACCCTGATAAATGTGTTTCTGGAGTGCCAAAAGGAATCTTATTGGGGCATATTGTTTCTAAAGAAGGCATTGCTATGGATCCATCTAAAATTGCAAAGATTTCTGCACTTCCACCTCCAATAAATCTTAAGAAATTGTGTGGTTTTTTAGGACATCTAAATTACTATCGACGATTTATTTCAGATTTGGCTAAGGTGGCATCACCTTTGACAAATTTGCTACAAAAGGATACTCCTTTTCACTGGGATGATGTCTGCCAGAAAGCATTTGATTTTTTAAAGCAAAAGTTAATTGAAGGACTAGTATTGGCACCCCCTGATTGGATGAAGGAATTCCATATTCATGTAGATGTATCTATGAATGATGTGGGAGTAGTTTTATGTCAAGCAGATGACAACAAGGTGGATCATCCAATTTATTATGCGAGTCAAAATTTAAGTGATGTAGAAAGGAATTATACCACCACTGAGAAATAATACCTATCAATGGTATTGGTGGTGGATAAATAAATTCACCATTTATGTTGATCATGAGGCGTTAAAGTATTTGCTTAATAAAGCATAACTTTTAGGACGTGTAATTCATTGGATGTTATTATTTCAGGAGTTTGATTTTCAAATAGTTACTCATCCTGGTAGAGCTCATGTCTTAGCAGATCATCTCTCATAATTATTAACATCAAAGAAGGAGGAAGGAGTGGAAGATGATTTGCCAGATGCATCACTTTTTACTGTAGAGACACAAGTTCCATGGTATGCTGATATTGCAAATTTTCTTATACCGCTCGATATCCACCTAGTGCTGATAAGCGTAGGAAGCAAAAGATATTAATGCAAGCACACTCCTATAGATTATTAGGGGGTTACCTTTATAAATTCTTTCCACGCGAGGGTATCTATCGACGATGTGTAAGGGAAGATGAAGTCCCAATTTTTCTTAAGGCATTGCATGATGAACCGTGTGGTGGCCATTTTTCTAGTGAATTAATTGCAAGGAAAGTTCTATTAGCTGGTTATTGGTAGCCTACCCTATTTAAAGATCCTTATTATTATTGTTGAAAATGTGATGTATGTCAAAGGACTGGTCATCCTTCTAAGAGTCTTGCTACGCCTTTGACACCTATATTGGCATTAACACCTTTTGAGAAGTGGGAAATTGATTTTGTGGGCCCAATTGATGTGCCTACTAGATATCGATCTAATCATTATATTTTGGTCTACTGATTATATTACAAAGTGGGTGGAAGCGAAAGCGCTTAAGATGGATAAAGGCATTGATGTGGCTAAGTTTATGTATGAAAATATTATTAAACGTTTTGGTTGCCCACTAGAATTAGTAAGTGACTAAGGTTCCCATTTTTTGAATGGTCTTATCAACGAGTTAATGAAAATCTACAAAATTAAGCATCATAAATCAACACCTTATTATCCCAAAGCTAATGGTCAGGTTGAAGTGACCAATCGCATTATTTGTGGGATTTTAACTAAAACGATTACTTCTCACAGACAAGATTGGGATGAATGTTTATATGAGGCATTATGGGTCTATAGAACCACTTATAAAGTGACAGTGCAAAATACACCTTTCAATTTAGTTTTTGGAACCAATGTTATTTTTCCAATTGAGCAAGAGTTCTCCACTTTACAAGTAGCCCTATCATTTCAATTAGGTGAGGTTGAATCTTTGAAACAACGGATTTTAAAATTGGTAAAGTTGGATGAGGAGAGATTATTAGCTCTACAAAGTTTAGAGGCGATGCAAAAATGTCATAAAGCATGGCATGATCAGAATATCAAAGTACGAGAGTTTAAGGAAGATGATTTAGTTCTACTTTATGATAGTCATTATCACAAATTTCCTAGGAAGCTTAAAATTCGTTGGTTAAGACCTTTTAAGGTTATTAAGGTTTACGATAATGGTTCTCTTTATGTACAAGATATTAATGCTGAAAATGAGATATTTAGGGTTAATGGCCTCCTCCTTAAACATTTTGTGACTTAGGGTAGCTAGGTATAGTTCACTTTGTGGTTAAAATAATATTTTGATTAATCTACATTTGGATTTCTTTTCTTTTGGGGGGTGGGGGGGGGGGGGGGAGGGGGGGGATTTTAATGGGATGCAGGTATGCCTTTTTTATGGATGGATGCACTTTAACCTCGTCTTGATGCTAATAGTTCTAATCCTATTCATGTCGAGCTTTATGATATTCCGCATTTTCAGATGTTGTCGCAGCACGTAGGGTTGAAGGTCACCACAAGGGCTTGGCAAGAGAAGAATGTATGGGGGTTCAAGAGCTTAGACTCTAGAGATGGTAGACATAAGAGAAGGGTTGAAGCTTTCAAGCCAAGTTCTTGAAGATAAGTGACAGTAGGGTGAAGGTAGATTCAAGGAGAGGAGTAGACAGAAGAGAAGGGGTTCAAAGAGATTGAAGATGTAGAAGAATGATTCCAAAAAGAATTAGAAAATATAGAAAAATACTAATAGAGATGAAGCATGTCAGTTTCTTTCAGCATTATCAGAAAATATAACTCTAATAGACAAAAACGTGTACAAAATAATACCTTCCTCTATGTTGCTCAAATCGCCAATCTGATCCTTTCAATGGCTCCGAAAGGGAGGTTAAACACCAGGATACCTAGCCAGAATCTTGCCAGATCACTCTTTCTTCATCTCCCACTTTCGAAGTGCTGTTCATTGCCTGAAAACAACAATTGCGCGTCTCGCGATTTCGCTAATCTCTCTTTTTACATAAAATCCTTTCAAATTGGCTGAAAGCTACATGCTTTCTTTTACATGTCATCCTAATCTAGAAGTTGCCTATAGTTTTGTAGATTTTTTTACAAGAGATAATATCTAGAATATTAAAAATTGACTAAAATCTAATATTTTTGAACCTTGGACACTAACACTAATGTCTAAAATGGCATTGGCTCTCTAAATCTAAAAGGAATCCACACTCTAGATTTTTTTATATGGTGTGCACGTAGCGGCACGACATCTACTCCCTCCTAACTTGCACATCCTCTGGCATGTGCCAAAGTCTTACGGATTTGCAGTATCAGAAGAAGTATCTTCTACCATGTCAATGTCTTCATCTTCTGCCTCTTCTTCTTCCTCTATGTCTTCATGCTCTTGAATTATATTCAAGTCTTCTAGCTCATATGTTGAACTTTCTCTTCGTTTGAAGAGCTTGATTCTTTTTCCAACTATCGGTATCTTCATGCTTGTTCCATCCAATTCAACCAATGAATATGTGGCATTGTCATGAACAACCTTTACCACATATGGGCCAAACCAACGCTTCACCATCTTCTTAAAAGCACTGTATTGATTGTCTAAGCTGCTGTCATAAACAAGAACCCAATCGTTTTCTTGAATTTCTCTTAGCCGAAGTCGATGTCGCTTATCAAATCTTCTTTTGTTCTTTAGTCTTGCTGTCTTTAGCTTCTCAATAGCTGCTTGAACATCTTCAAGCCTTCTTTCTAGTTGCCATATGCGCAAAGTCAACAACTCTTCTCTACTAATGCCTTCCTCCCAAGGTAGAAGACTCCATGTGAGAATAGATTTTTCAATTGGCATAATTGGTTATTGTCCATGCATAAGTTTAGCTGGCATATAGCCAGTCACTGAACTGGGAGTAGTCCGGTCAGCCCATAATGCAAAAGGTAGAATTTTAGGCCATTCTTTGATCTTTCCTCTACAAGACTTTGCAAGAGCTTTGAGAATAGGTTGATAATCTCTCTCTCTTTCCATTACCTTCAGGGTTGTAGGCTGATGTTAAAGCCAACTTAATACTCAATTGAGCAAAGAAGTTGTGTGCCTAATCACCATCCAACTCTCCTCTATCTGCAGTTACTTTACCCACACAACCATATCTACAAAACACTTCTTCAAGCAAAAAACGACAAACAGCTTGAGTGGATTTGGTTGTTAAGGCTTTGCCTTCAACTTGATTGGTTAGATCCTCTCTTGCAAGCACTAAATACTGCATATTCCATATTCCTGTAGGCATGGTTACAAGATCAATAACCCATCTATAATGTCTAGACAAGGGATAAGTCGGTTGTAACCCATCTCGATGCTTAACCATAGAATACATTTGACACACATAACAGGTTTCAACAAAATGTGCTATGTCCCAATACATGTTTTGCCACCAATATTTTTCTTTGACTTTACTAAAGGTTCCCCATATACCTCTATGGCCAGCCCACACTCTTTCATGAAATTCCTTCATTACCTGTTGTTGCAATCTTTTGTTACCTAAAACTCAGACAAGCGCTCCTTTCTTCTTCTTTGCGTGCTTCCATAGATGTCCTTCTTTAAGAAAAAAGCCATAAGCTTTCCTCTTGATATGCTTGAACTCCTCATCAATCCAAGTTTCCTTTTTCTTCATTGTGCTCAAATATTGGCCGATCTTCAGCCAATCTTCTTCATAATCTTCTTCAAGAAAATGAACTAGAACTTGAGCAATGCAATGAGCATGTTGGCTTCTAGTTGACCATCGTGTTGTTTTCAGCTTTGGACCAGTATATGTAGTAACTGAAAAGGTCTTTTCAGCAGCCATGGAATGAAATTTAGAAAGTATAGATTCTTCAGCTTCATCTTCTTCCATCAGCTCTTCTTCATTGTCATATATTGCACATGATAGCATGTCACCAACTAGATTTGCCTTTCCTGCAATATGCTTTAATTCAGGGTTGAGAGATTTAATATATGCAATCCATCTTAGCATAGCAATGTCGGGTGTAGAGCAGTTGGCAATCATGCCCAAGAGTGGAAGACAATCAGTTTCTACCACTACCGAAGCACCTATATCACACTTTAATGTTGTTACAACTCCCCACAATTCCCTTTTTACTTGTGCATACCTTCTTTGACGTTCATTGAGAACTTTTGCTCCAAAACGAATTGTATACCTGTTACCTTCAAGATCCTCTTGGCCAACAGCCCATCCTATCCCAATGGGACTTGTATCCACAGTAAGGATGATGGGTTGACCATTTGAAAAATCAGTCCTTTTGAGAGTGGGGGCTGAAATTAACAGCTTCTTTAATTTACACATAGTGAGAGTATGCTCATTACCCCAAGAGAATCTTTGGCCTTTTCTTAATAATTGATAAAGATTTTCGGCTACATGAACAAAATGTGGTATCCATATGAGATAGAATACACATGCACCAAGAAATCTTCTCACCTCTAAAACATTTGTGCATTTTTCTTGCATTCTACTGATGGCATCTATCTTGATTGGAGAAGGTTTTCGTCCATAGGGGCCACATAGATGACCGACCATTAGGACTTCTTCTACTCCAAAAATTGACTTAGCTCTAGAAAGGGTAAGATGTACCTCTTCTAGCCTCGTCAAAATCTTGTCACAATCATGAATATAGTTAACTACAAGTGTCCTGCAACCATCTTTGTCAAGCACCTCATTCTTCTCATTGACTTCACATCCCTTGATAGGTACATCATCAAGAAATGGAAGAGTAAGTTGTGGAATAAAGTCCCTTAAGACTTTGTGCATGGCATTCATCATATGGGCTACGAAGTTTGTTGCACCTTGTGGTAGAGTGCACATGCGGATCAATCCAAGAGGTATCTTCATTGTGGTAATGTCTTGGCTTTCTAATGAAAGGTGAAATTGGTATATAGGTCGCCCATAAAATAAATTTCTCTACCTGCAAAAGCTTCAACAAACTCATCAACAATTGGACCTGAGCCAACATTTCGGATTGTGACACGATTGACAAGTTGTAGATCTTGAATGAATTGTAAAGATCCATTTTTCTTAGGCACAGTAAACCATCGGTTTGAGTAAGGTACTAAAGAAGGTTCCAAAATCTTCATTCTGATCTTTTCATTTAGAAGTTCCAATAATTTGGGCAAATGCGCCCTTGGAGCAGGAATAGGCTTGAGGTTCCAAGGCACATGTAGGACTGTAAAAATTACCATAGGAGCCACAATATTTGGATCCATACAGCCTATTTCGCTTGGTTGAAATGCAAAAGCTTTTCCATGTTTCATTAGCATTTACATAAAAGAGTGTTTTTCAATTGGCGAAAGGAAAGAATTTTCACCTATTTTGAGCTCTTTTATACTTTCAGATGTGAACTTGTGACCAATGTTGGAAGGATCATGAAGACTTGGCAGATTTGCTACCCAATCAGCCATCCCTTCACTTTCAGGAGTCAGTGGGACTGCCACAGGTTTGACTTTCTTATCCACCGTCTTGTATTTTGTCTCCACTTGCACTTCAATCTTGTTGAGTAAACCAATGTCTTCCTGATCAACAAATTCTTGAATTGTTTGATAAAAATCCAATGTACATACTTCTATGGACTATTTTCTACATGGGTAGCTGCATATATTTCAGCCAATGTGTCAATAGTAATCAGTCCAAAAAAAATGCCCGAAATATCTTCATTTTCAACCATCATGTCATAAGTATGGTATAGTCAGAAGAGACTTATAACATACCATACTATTGGCTATACATATACATACAAATTTTCTAGAGACAGTTTCTGTAGCATAAGGAGGTTCAATATTTTTACATGATGCACTACCATAGCCTCCTTTTATAGTAGTGCAGCCTGAAAACCCTTGAATTCTCGGGCATTAGGAGGCACAAGATAATCACGCAGTCGGTCTCTATTTTGATGATGGTTAACACACACAATAAGAAATTGGACAGCTCGTTCATTATCCTTGCTTTGGATTCGAGCATAGGAAGAATCATCATCAAGAGCTTTTGTTTCCAAGCGGGCTTCAGAAATGTAAGGTTGCCTAGGAATGATAGGGTAACTA
This sequence comes from Lygodium microphyllum, assembly GCF_053477565.2. Classification (NCBI taxonomy): domain Eukaryota; kingdom Viridiplantae; phylum Streptophyta; class Polypodiopsida; order Schizaeales; family Lygodiaceae; genus Lygodium; species Lygodium microphyllum. The sequence goes on along the minus strand of NC_141154.1, from coordinate 69,438,687 downwards.
CAAGAGTCTTGAACAAAAAAGTTAAAATTGTCTTTTATGTCTCCAATAGTTACGTGCACATTAGGACATGCAGCATATAACTCTCCATAAGAGTTGTTTGCAGCTCTCATTCACCATCCTAGATCAACATCTATGGGCCATCTGCCACTTTCATAGAGACTCCTTGCCATGACGTTTATCTCTGAGCCATGGTCTAAGAGTGCAATACATGGTGTTTCTTTTTCTCCAATTTTGACTATCTCCGTTGTTGCTCTTGCCCAATGAGTATGAGAGTAGTGACTGCGTGACTGCTTGGAATGAACCGAGCCTCTTCCTCCTCATGCATGTGCTATAGACGGCCTTCTTTTTGAGAGGTGGACTGCCCAACTGGTTTGGACCAGCCGACCATTACATTTTCAGCTTTCACTTCTTTAATTTTTGCATTCATGTTTTCTTTATCTTTAGCTTCAATTGCTGCAAGTAATTCTTTAACTGCTTTAAGATGAATTCCTTGCGAAGTCAACTTCTCTTCATCCTGCACAAAAACTCGAAGAACTTGCAAAAAAGCATGCACTATTTCTTCAACTTCATCACCAACATATTGTCTTTTCCTTTTGATTACATTAATAACTACATCATGGAATTCGCATTTGGAAATTCCAAGAATTTCACCTAAGATGAATTCAATTTTGCTTCCTAGAATTCATTCTTCTAGGACTTGTTTGAGATCGGTTGCAAATTCTATGTCAACCTGCAATTTGTAGCCTAGTTGCTTGCCTTTCTTCTTTCCTTTGATCTTCTTTGTTTGTGGCGCATCTTCCATCTCTTGATCTGGGGTTATATTTTCAACAAGCTTTGGTTGTTGAGGCATTCTTCTAGTTACCCGTTTTGGAGGAAGGCCTTGGTTCATCTTCTCTTCTTCTCTTTTCTTCTAGGTACCCGTTTTGGAGGGCTAGAAGAGGAAGGACTTGGTTCATCTTCTCTTCTTCTCTTTTCTTGTTCAAGCATTCTTCTAGTTACCCATTTTGGAGGGCTAGAAGAGGAAGGCCTTGGTTCATCTTCTCTTTTCTTCAATCAAGACTTCTTGTGCAAAGGCGGAAAAAGAATCTACCGGTTCTTTCCAACCAGTTATTCCTCGAATGCACTGACTAGCGTTAGCCAAATCTTCTTTGGCTGCTTTACCATGTTCCATTTGATCTAGTGCCTACATCCATACTTTAGATTGCGCGTTAGCTTTACATGCTTTCAAACTTGATTTAGTTGGCTCAATTTGCAGCCCATAGGTAGCTGCATCAATTGTTGAATAGGCATTCTTTACAGGTAAATCTTCTAATCTTTTCTTCATTCCACCATTGCCAAAATTTGACTCCAATGAAAGACCAATTTCAGTTGCATGGATTTTTTCATCTTTCCAAAAGACGAGCTTATGTGCTGCTTCAGCCTTACGGAAGGCAGAATACTCCCTCTTGTCATGTTGTTGGCTGTCGCACCAAATACAATGCCTCTTAAAGCCTTCTCTCATGGGTCTTTGAGTTGACAATCATCCTCATTCTTCAACTTTGACATCCAGCTTCTCTACTTTGGAATAATTTGTGAAAGATTCAAATGAAGGTCACACATGCTTTTAATAAGTTCATCCATGGCATCATTTTTAGAAGGAACACAAGAAGAAAGAGTTGGTTGATTAGTCAAAGGAATAGGGGATTTTGAAGGTGGAACAAGCTCCATCAATGGAGTTGTTGAAGTTGAAGTAGAGCCCAATATTAGTCCCATCCGCTCTCTTCGAGCAATCATGTTAACTGTATCAATAACATTTGTCCATGCAGTCTTGACTCCTAATTCGGAGGTAGCATCTTCTAGGTGATCAACAAGCTTTTCTTGCAGAATGGGATCTGCAACCTTAAGGAATAATTCAATCTTCTGACCTTCCATACTTTGTTGGTCTTCAGCATCAAGTTGTCCAAATTTACTTTCAAATTCATGGTATAGAGCTATTGCAACTAAACCTTTGTTGGGTTTTTCAGCCCATTCAGTGAAACTTTTCTTCGTCATAAGGCTAGAGTCTTCTAAGAAGAATTCTTCGCATAGGGCTTTTTTGAATGCAGCCCAATCCACATCTTGTTGAAAAAGACCATGGATTCTTTCTTAAGACCATGCTTAGCTAGTCTGGCAAAATAACGGCTCCATGCATGTTGCGGTACACCAAAGAAGGGCATTTTCTCAACATACAAACGAATGAAAACAGAGACATTTTGACCATTAAATTGTTTTAATTCATGCCCAACTTCTTCTAGGGCCTTGATAGCTGTGGAACCAATCTTCTCTTCTTCTTGCCTTTGTTGTTGTTGTTGTAACATTTGGATTTGTTGTTGTTGAGTCTGCTGCAGTATGCGTACCAATTGTTGTAGAGTATCTCCTGAAGAATCCACCATCTTGGAGTTCTCTTATACCAACCTTCACGTAGGGTTCACCAATGTTGCAGCGCGTAGGGTTGAAGGTCACCACAGGGGTTTGGCAAGAGAAGAATGTATGGGGGTTCAAGAGCTTAGACTCCAAAGATGGTAGAGATAAGAGAAGGATTGAAGGTTTCAAGCCAAGTTCTTATCAGAGAGAGAACTAGGGAGAGAGAAAGAGGAGAGAGAAGACTGCAGAAGAGAGAGAAAGACTATAGGAAGAGAGAAAATAAAAGTGACGAGGAGAGAGAAAGACTAGATTTAGAGAGAGAAAGATAGGAAAGAAGGGAAAGCCATAGAAGCTGTGAGCAAGAAGGGAGAGAAAGTCTATAATTGTATTATTGTGTCAAAAAGATGCGTAAAATTACATGTCCTTTGCTTTTATACCAATGTCAGTGTGACATGGCATAATATCAATATTATTTACACTAATTCCTTATTCTTAGCTTCTTACAATCCATCCCCACTCAAAATGAAGTTTTTGTCCTCAAAAACAAAGATCGGACTTATTGGTATAGCCAAGTAGTGGACTGCAGAGTACTACTCTGTACAGCATTACAAGTGGTAAAAGGAAAGATTATCTAATATTCAAGAGCAGTACTAATCTATGCAGAGGGTCAAGGTCAGCCTGTAGTAGCCACTCGGATCAAAAGGGAAAGTGGTATCACTGCCATGCATTGGATCAACTTTCATAAGGTCAAAGTCAAGTACAGCCACTAACTCTTCCATAAGCCTCTCAGGCATCACCATGTTTTGTATGACTAAAGCATATGAGGCTGAAGTCACCATTGCATGGATTGTATCAATCCCTAAGTGCTGTATATTCATGGACCCTGCATTCTTAGTGATGTCCAAGCATTTAAACTGCAGGTCTGTGGACTAACGAGGCTCCCACATGGCGTCATGATCATCCAAATCCACATGCTGCCCATGATATGCTTCCTTGAATTGAGGTTCTTGTTGTGGACCCATACCAAAATGGTCTTCAACAAGATCTTCTCCATCCTTTGCATCATAATATTCAAATACCAAGAATATTTTGGCAGTCTTTGCCCTGCATATGGCTTGGTGATTACAAGATAGTGGCTTAGCACATCGATAGCATAAGCCCGCAACATGCAATTCCCGTATCGTATCACTAGTAAGGTGTCTAATGCGTTTAGCCTTAGATAGCAATTTACACACCTACTCATCACCATTGGTCAACTCAGCAATAGTTTTGACATGCTGCTCATAGTCATCTTGCTGCTCATGTACAACACATGGTTGTCCATGCTCATGACCATAATGCTCATGTACAACAGATGGATGTCCATGCTCATGACCATAATGCTCATGCTATCCATACTACATATGGTGATAATAGCCCTGCTGCGCATCAGAGGGACAGTTTGGTTGAGCATATGCATTTGCTTCCATTGATATTTGCTACTCACGTACACAAGCATGCTACCTTTGATCATTGATCCCACAGCATTGATCATGCTGTTCATAATCTCTATGAGAATGCATGTCACAAAAATGTTCATACTGCTGTCCAAATACATCTACTTGTTGTTGCCTACTACCAAAAATTTGGTCATATTGTTGCCCATAAACATGCTTCCCAAGATTGCATGATGACTATCCAACATGATTACAATGATGTCCTTGCATCCTAGGCTCTCCATAAGTTTGATGATTGGCAAGTCCATGAGCATAGGTATTGGCATGATGTCGGTCATAATCACTTGCTTGCTGTTGATCAAAGCTAGAAGGGTACTGATAAGCATAACCATTTCTGTCACATCCATAAGAACTGGGCTGCTCAACTAAGAGAGCTTCACAAGTATAATCATAACTATGTTGCTGAAGAGGTGGATGCTCATAAGCATAAGCATGTTGACCATAATAGCCATTCTGCTGTGCCAAGGTTCAATGGAATGATACTCATCAACATATACATGTTGGCCATAAGCATAAGCATTTGATTCAAGTGTACCATCAGCATATACATGTTGGCCATAAGCATAAGCATTTGATTCAGGTCTTGCTATTTTTTCCATAACCGCCTTCATAAGAGCAATACACGGATCAGTTAAAACTCCAAGTTTGTCAATATTAGCCTGTGTTTGAAGCCAACCTTGTCCAAGTTTGTCAATTTTAGCCTGTGTTTGAAGCCAACCTTGTCCAAGTTTGTCAATTTTAGCCTGTGTTTGAAGCCAACCTTGTCCAAGTTTGTCAATTTTAGCCTGTGTTTGAAGCCAACCTTGTCCAAGTTTGTCAATTTTAGCATGTGTTTGAAGCTAACCTTAACCAAGTTCACTAGAGCTGGAGCTATTGTTCTCAGCTGCCATTGTAGTCTCAACTGAAGAGATATGTTGTTCCTGTCCTTGCCTTAAAATTTTGGTCTCACTCATCTGACATGCATACTCCCAAAACACACAGTCCTCAAATCAGGACCAGCAGACATATTCAACTGTACCCTGCCCTGAGATTCAACACATGCAAACCAAAGGAAAAATCTCTGACTGCCCTGCTCTTAATCATTGGTCTTTGAAACAAAAAGCCTTGTCTCCCACCATATAGTCACCAAGTCCATACAATCCTTGCAATCCTGTTGGCTTGCCATCTTCAGCTGACTTGGAAGTGTAGGTGGGCCTTCTTTCCAAGGTGCAAGTGCAAGTGTTATGAACTTTTCACATTTCTCTAGGCCCGCTGCTTTGCAATCAAGGCCAATTTACATAGTATAGATGTGGCAAATGGTCCCACTAGAACAAAGTGGTTGAGACAGCTAGATAGAGTATCTGCTGATGTCTGCAATTTCAAGCATGTTATCTCAAGCAAGGATGCAAATGTGGGGGCTTACAGGGGAAAAGTGACACTGTAACTTCTAATCTGGTTGTGCTGCAAAGTGTGGGAGCCTCTTCCTATCACCCTCTCCCAAACATTCTAGCAAATAAGCAAGGAAATTTGCCAGTGGTTGTAGCTTCTAATGTAGGCATATCTGGGACTATGGGGCCTCATCTGGATGCCTTTCGTCAAATATTTCAAAAAGGAAACAAGGACACAGTGCAATGGTTGTTCATGAAGCAAGTGGGAACTTTGGAATTGCAAGAAACTCAACTGGATGGAATTCAATTAGTAGTGTTGTTGTGGGCACAAAGAGAAGCATTGAAGTCCTAGAGGTAGCAGAACCAACAGTTACAACATCTTCTGGAGACTCAGGGGATACTGACAATAAAGAAGGGGGAAAAAAAATGGTGTAGTTGCTGTGGGCCTGAAACGGAGGGCATGTGATGTTGAAGATTCCGAATGTCAAAGCACCAGTGTCAAAAGAATTTCAGGGATGGTCTTCTAGATTGCAAAAAATTGCAAGAGCATACATATTGTTCCCAATGCCTTGCTAGATGGTACCCTGACATGGAGGAAGCAGACTTTGAAAAAGCATGCCCAGTGTGTAGGGGAGATTGTAATTGCAGAAGTTGTCAATGACTGAAAGGTCTGAAATCTTTGTCTCCACATGAGGACATGGTATCTCAAAGGATTTCAGCTTTACGCTTCATTTTGTCTTTTATTTTTCATGTCCTCAAGGACTTGAATAAACAACAAAGCGATGAAATTTTGCTAGAGGCTAAGATTCAAGGATTCAGTGGTGTAGAAAACCAGGTCAAGAGCTTCCTCCAAAAGCAAATCCGAGAAAATTCGAGTTTCTTTTGTGATCCTGCAAGAGGATGAGCTTCCAACAGAATGGAAGGGTGCCAGGAATCTCACACCACACAAAGATTAACCAGTATTTTGTTCCTTCCTTGTACCTTTACCTACCCGAATTCCATCAAGAGTTGCATTCCCTCCCTCTGCGTGAACTGTGCTGTATTATGTCCTTACAATATGGAAAGGCCCAACAAACCCTGTCACTGCTTCCTTGCAGTTGATGGGCACCACATGAGCTATAGCTCAAACTGTCTTGAGTTTTTCCAAAAATGCTCAGCATCTACTTCAAATATGCAGCGACGAAGTGAAAGCCTCTTTGTGCAATAACTTGACAAAATTGTAGCAAATCCCAAAATGGATTCAAAGCTAAAACACCAATGGTACTTTGTAGAAAATATTGCTACTTTTGAGGGGACTCAAATTAATAATTCTCTGTTACACCAACGATGCTCTGCCGAGAAGTTTGAGACTGAATGATTCTCTGCAGCACCAATCGTGCTCTGCTAAAGAAGATGACTGCTTCTGATGAACCTTAAGACTAATAATTCTCTGCTAAAACCTTCAACTGAGCAAATATAGGATCGAAAATCTCTGGTCAGATAAGGACTAATTCCTTTGCTTGGCAGCAGTCTCTATCAGAAAGATGAGAGATGGCAAATCTGCGAATCGAATGGTGTGATAAAGCAACTGGGATGCAGGTTGCGACTTCAGCCCTAAACCCAGCCCTTGGCCCTTGGTGCGGTCTGCAGATGCAATGCTGCGCATTTTCGTCTTGAAGGAGGTGTCGGGGTCTGAGCTTCCATGACGTCCTAGCCAGAGTGGATGACTTTCCCGGATGGATGGGGGAGCAGAAAATCGAGTCAGTAACGCACAGAAAATTCATCTCTGCTCAAGTTCCTCCTCCGGCTTTTTAGGAGCCTGGGCCATCAACTGCTGTAGCAGTTGCTCCACCTGTATCTAGCAAGAAATTGCAGTAGACAATCCTCTGCAATCTCGATCGATCATCCAATGGACTCTCCACCTCACAGATGCAGGCAGGATTGATGTAGCAAACGATGCATGTACAAAACCAGTTCCTTCGCATTCGGCACGATTGAGCAACACACACTTGGCCTCTAGAAAAGCTAATGAAATAGCTCGAAGAAGATATCAGGCCGCAGAATGGCTACACACAATGGTCGGTCCTTTGGACCTAGCATTGGAACCTACGGAGGAGGAGCTACGGTTGTGTTTGAGGAATGGTTTGGTTCTTTGCAATCTCATGAACAAAATCCATCCGGGTGCTGTACCGAAGATTGTGGAGAATCCTATACTCTCAAGCCCGCCTCCAAAAGGGGTGGCACTTTCTGCATATCAATATTTTGAGAACGTTTGGAACTTCCTCATGGCAGTCGAGGAGCTAAAGCTGCCATCATCTGAAGCGTCTCATCTGGAGAAGGAAAGGCTGACGTGCAGCAGGAAAGAAGCCCTGTGCTCCCTTCAGCAAGATGAAGATCAGTTAAAGATAAAGCTTTGATCCGGTAAGCTGCCATATCTAGTACTTCTTGACTGCTGTGGTTCTTCAATGCTGTACCTGTGCACAGTAAGGTTTCCTGAAACTGACAAGAAACTAAATGTAAAGAAGGAGAGAGAAAGGAAGGATCTGAAAACTAAGCTCTAATACCACTTGTCAAAGAGAGAACTAGGGAGAGAGAAAGAGGAGAGAGAATATTGCAAAAGAGAGAGAAAGACTGTAGGAAGAGAGAAAATAAGAGTGATGAGGAGAGAGAAAGACTAGATTTAGAGAGAGAAAGACAGGAAAGAAGGGGAAGCCATAGAAGCTGTGAGCAAGAAGGGAGAGAAAGTCTGTAATTGTATTATTGTGTCAAAAAGATGTGTAAAATTACATGTCCTCTCCTTTTATACCAATGTCAGTGTGACATGGCATAATATCAATATTATTTACACTAATTCCTTATTCTCAACTTCTTACAGTTCTTGAAGATAAGTGACATCAAGGTGAATGTAGATTTAAGGAGAGGAGTAGAAAAAAGAGAAGGGGTTCGAAGAGATTGAAGATGTAGAAGAATACTTCCAAAAATAATTAGAAAATATAGAAGAATACTAACAAAGATGAAGGCTATCAGTTTCTTTTAGCATTATGAGAAAATATAACTCTAATAGACAAAAACATGTACAAAATAATATCTTCCTCTATGCTGCTCAATTTGCCAATCTGATCCTTCCAATGGCTCCGAAAGGATATTAAATAGCAGGACACTTGCCCAGAATCCTGGCAGATCACTCCTTCTTCATCTCCCACTTTCGAAGTGTTCTTCACTGCCTGAAAACAGCGATTGCGCATCGTGCATCGTGCGATCGCGCATCGTGTGATTTTGCTAATCTCTCTTTTTACATAAAATCCTCTCAAACTAGCTGAAAGCTACATGCTTTCTTTTACATGTCATCCTAATCTAGAAGTTGTCTATAGTTTTGTAGATTTTTTTACAAGATATAATATCTAGAATATTAATAATTGACTAAAATCTAATATTTTTGAACCATGGACACTAACACTAATGTCTAAAATGGCATTGGCTCTCTAAATCTAAAAGGAAGCCACACTCTAGATTTTTTTACATGGTTTGCGTATAGCGGCATGACAACGCATGATAGGTTCTTATATGCACCAAGAGGGGAGGTCTGTTGTGGTTCTTCTTTTGTGATTATTTTTTGTTTACAGTATCATCCACCATTTGGTTGTAGGTCTTGTCAACGGCATTTATTTGTGCATGCGCAGCTCTTATGCTGGCAGTGTCGCACATACTTTTGACGTTATGGTACAACTACCATGCAAGATATGATTGGTTACACATACCAACGCCATGATTATACTAGTGTTTTTTTCTCCTGAGCATGGCACTGGTCAGTTTAGGGTGGGTAGAGAGCAGCAAGAATTTGCTAGATATCATTCCACTGTCTACCACCTTACTCCATCTTACCATGATTTGCAGACTAGTGTTCCATGCCCATGTTGGGATTATATATGTTGGTATATGGATGCGACCGAGGGGCATTCTTTAGATGCTTTACCAGTGGCACCTATGCCCTACTATGATGATGCAGATTTGGCTTCACTCCATTACGTGATGGAGATTCTTAGCAATGCATCTGACAGCGGATCTGTGACCTCTGATATGCCTACACTAGAGGCTATTCCTGAGCATCCTCTATTTGATAGTTTAGTTGATAGGTTTAACTTAGATAGTGTTGATGATTTTGGATTAGGATTACTATTTGCACTCGAAGATCTTAGCAAGTTTGAAGATTTTAGTTTAGATATTTTATTTTCTTAGTCTTTTAGGTTTTTACTTGATTCTTCATTTTTTTTAAACAACAAAAAAAACAAAACAAATAATTATAAAGAAAAGAAAATAAACCGATGTTTCGAGTTATTGATGTCTTGTAGATTTTAACGCACTATAGTTTAGTTTTTCTCCACGTAGTTCAGTAGTTCGTTGCATGCACGATTAGGGTATTCCTTTCCGTGCTGGGAATTGGGGTTACTTAAGTTTAGCTAGGTGGACGATTCTATATGCAAGAATAGTTATCCAGTGGAGAAATATACTGCTTTGAAACAACTAGGCAGTGGGAGCATTAAGATAGACTAGTTGATCGAGAATGTGCCATGAGCATATGACAATTATTTTGCATGGGTGGGGGGGGAATTCATTATTTATTTATCTAACCCTTTAACAGTGTACTAGTTAGTGCATGATTGATTTGCAGATTTGACTACAATTTTGATTTACACACTGCCGCATGTTTCTATTGATAATTCTTGGAGTTGCAATATCCATGTACATACCAGGTTGTTTCATACCTCCACTATGTATCTAGATTTATTTGAAAGGATAAGTACAAAAAAATAGAAATTGATTGAACTACATTAGAGATTTCAAAAGTCTAAGTAATTACAAAGAAAAAAAATACATAAATATTTAAAACATGAATGATACATCTACAATTCAATTTATATGAAGTCCACTCACAAGAGATGGGACTTAGCACTAGGAAGTGATTAAAAAGGGGGTGATGTGTGTGCATAGCATAATGAATTTCATTGCATGGGTATATGATTAGGAATCCTATAGAGTCTTTCCCTATTCTTTTTTGGTCGCTTTTCTAGCGATATATGTGGAGTAGCTGAGCAATAAGGTTCTCTCCACAAAATTTTGACTAGGTGTAGCGTGGCAGAGAGCTGTTGAGCTGGTGACTCTCTTTGTTTATCATTTGCCCAAGTAGAGTGACTAGTATTATGCGCTAGATTAGAATCCTCGAGTAAATTTGTTAAGCTGAAACGTTTGACCGTTCAATTAAGTAATGTATTCTTAGCTCTCTAGTTGATCCTTTGAAAAAAAAAAACTAAAACTTAAAATCCAATCCAAATATTGAAAGTTCGGAAGAGTATATATATTTCTTCTTTGAAAGAAAGAAACAGAAAAAAAAGGCCCTAAGACTGCAGGGTTAGAAGAAGAAAAAAAAGGAAAAGAGAAAAAAAAAACAACCAAAATAAGATAATCATTGCCTCTAAGGTCCTGGTAGGCTGTAGGGATTTCCTTGACGAGTGCCCTGCATATCTGATGCCTTGCATCTCTTTGGGGTGTGACCTTTTGAAAAGAAGAATATATATATATATATACTCTTTTGACACTGAAAAGAAAGCCATTAAAACTTAAAACTTAAGAAAAACACTTTGGACAATTTGAAGTTAGGGACCATTGGTGGCTGGTTATTCTAGCAGAACATGGAGGGTTAGCAGTTAAACCCTAGGAGTCCTATTTGGTGTTGTAGTATTAGCTTTCCTTGTTTGGGTTCTTTGTAAGGTATCAATCTTATCAGTAAGGCTATTTCCGAAGCATTATTTCTAGTAGAATAGTAGTGTGGCAATTTATTGCCTAGAGGGATTCTTGTTGTTTAGCAGCTCTAGACAGCTTCCTCGTTGGTATATTCTACACACTGGATGAAGCTTTGTTATGCATTTTAGTGGGGAGCATGAGTAAGGGGACTGTTATTTTGCCTAAGTTTTTACACAACTTAATTGAAATATTTGTATTGCTTTATCATATGACACAAATAAGTATTTTTTTCCTACCTATTCAATGTCTACTAGTTGTCTATGTGCGATTTTGCATATCTTGTAGCTGTGTTCGTGATGCTGAATATTTGTGATGTAGCTGTGCTCGTGAGGACACTTTGCAATTAAGTGGGGGAGAATGACAACACCTAAAAACAATGCCTACATTGCAAAATTTTTAGCAAAATTGTACACAATTGGCACATTATTACCAACTTTTTACATTAATTTAATGTAGATGCGGTGTTTGTTGTTGCTGTTTTTGGAGGCCGTGTCCTTGCATGTCTAGCCAAGAGATGCCGGTACAAGGAAGTTCTTATACGAGAGGAAGATGTAGTGCTGTGTTCTGGCCCTTTTGAGCATGAGACGACTACTAAAATATATCACAAGAACAGAGTCTAGAACCTTCAGTATCTGATTTTATAGAGGTATGCTTACATAGGGTAGTTTATAGATTTGGTAACCAAGGCAATTACATTTACTGTCCAACCAAGCAAATGGTAAAATAAGAAGGCTTATATCATTTCAAAAAATATGGGTTTTGATGGTGAGCCAGTTATTGCTCCAGGAAATACCTTAGCAATTATGAGAGCTTATAGGGGGGAAACTTGTTGGTTGTCATTCTTTATCAGGATGATATGTTGCTCACTAGACCAAAGAGGATAAAATCACAAATTTCAAGGCTTATTTCTTAGGGGGGGATTTGCATCAACAATTTATAGTAATTTAAATTGGACTGGTGATCTAGACACTATGTAATCTTCTAGTGGACATTATTTCTATTTGGGCCACTCATGCATTTCATGGCTAAGTAAGAAATACCATAAAACCCAGTGTCGGTGCTTGTAGTGATTTCATGTGTCAGCAACTTCAATGTTTTTGCGAATATTGGGGAGTTGTAATCCTACAACAAATTGTATGTTTCAATGCATGCCATGCCCCTAAATTTTCCTTCCAAAATTATCTTTCAAGGATTACAAAAAATTGTAGGAGTTGATAATACAAATGAAGTTGTCAAACAAACAAGCTTCCATGGCTCATATCAATAAATTGGGGGTTATTAATTTTCTTTGCCTTATGCGGCCATAGCGAGGTGTGTTACACTCATGTTAAGGAGACACATTGGGGGGGTGGCAGTGATGATTTGGGGAAGGGGCGTGAGAAAGCAATAAGGGGGGGCAAGAGGAGAATGTGAATGTGAGGGCGCCTCAATACACACAGAAAGGCAGAGATAGATTATGTCGATAGAGAGAGAGGATCAAATTATAACAAGCAAAGAAAGAGAAGAGAGAGAGAGAGAGATGGACGCAGTCTGATCGGTGCAGCACGTAAATGAGATTGCCTTTTCAGGCAACCATGACTATGACACGGCCTCCCATGCAAGGAATGATCAAAATAAAAGCTAGGAAAAAACCAAGAAAGTCTACCACTTTTTCGAGGGGTGAAAGGGTTTTCTTGTGATCGATTGATTTTCTTCTTCTTCTTCTGACTAACTGACAAATTGATTTAGAGAGAGAGGGAGAAGGATGAGAAGGCCATATTGCGAGAGAGAGAGAGAGAGAGAGAGAGAGAGAGGATGATGATGTCGATCATTGATTGATCATCATATATTGCCACAGAGAGAGAGAGAGACAAAAAAAGAGAAGACAAAGAGAGAGATGCCTCTTGGGAAAGCCATAAGGGGGTGCCTTACTCTGCAACGACTTGATCTACTCCATAAACCACTCCATAACCAATTGCGAAGTCACCGATTTGCCTTGAATAGCATTCTAGAAGAACAGAGGAAAGGGATTAAAGTTTGTGGCCTGCTTTGGAAGCCATGGCCATGATTTTTTTGAAATACCCAAATTATGTGGACATGTTTTGATTTTCTAAAAATGGAAAATAGTCAAAAATGCTTGAAAAGAACTTAAGAATGACACAAATAAATTTTTATAAAAATTTTATTACATGCTCCAAAAATCAAGGCCCAAAAACTCAATCAAAACAAGGGAGGAGAAAGACCAAAAGGAAGGGTGCTCAATCCATGAGTACTCCAATGGTCTATTAATCCAAAGCTCAACCTAGAGTCAATGAGAAACCACTCATGAATGAGCTCCTGGTTAATGACTCTAAGGTGATCACCACTACAAAACACAATGATAAAGCGTCAATCAAACTCCAAACTTCTCAAACCAACCTTTCCACACCCAATGAGAATCCCAAAGTGAAAGTACCACATATCAACTTGTCTAGTCCAACTAAACCAAAGCCACCAAGCCGGGCTTAGGCCATTGTAGCAACAACAATCCATTCTTGACATGGCTTCCAACATGGCCATGGACACAAGGGATGACTTAGTAACATGCATTTGATGACTAGACTCAATTTTCATGTTGTTTGCTAGAAGTTACGAATGTTTGGATGCATGCCTACTTGATAAACCCGTAGCAAACAATATATGTTATTTGTCATTTTCTTGGGAAGAATACAAATTCATATTCACTAAAACTTCCATAGCTGAAGAGATGACTACAAACAGAAACTCATGAGAAAAGGCCTTAAGCCAATGGTTAATCAGCTCCTACAAGAAGAGCAAAATTCTCATATGAAGAGCACCCTGCCATGGCACAAAGAGAACCACAAACCGGCTAGGTAGAAGGCTACAAATACATTGCTAGTCACAAAAACCTGCAAGAAAACCCTCTTCTTAACTAAGAAACCATTGCTCCAAGAACATACAAGAGGAAGGCACGCAAGAAATTGAACAAGTTGTGTTATCTTTCTCACTCTATTTAACCTACATGGACTTGGATCACTACCAGGTGCTCTTGTGCCTTCCATACTCCACATTTTTTAATAGATATGGAATCCCAAAATCCTCATCCAAGCTCTGCTCAGAGCCATCTAAATTAGCATCAACATGAGAGAAACCTAATGATACATCTATCATAATAGATGAGAGCCCAAATGTTTTTTTCTCTTTTCTTGAAATCTATGATGCACTTGATGGTGTAATTTGTTACCTCAAATTTTCACTCCAAGGTCTATCAACATGAGAGCTGGATTTTGAGGCCCATTTTTTGAGCGCAAAAGTGACCCAAGAGGCATAAAAGAGTAAATTTTCATAGAAAATGAAATGAGTGCAGATCAATGAGTTGGTGTTTTTCTAGATAGATTTCAACACCAAGAACCCAATGCAAGTCTCCATTTGTCAATCAGAGTCCGTTTGACCTCCCATTTAATCCCCGCAAGGTTTGGTGTATCAGATTTGGGAGTCGAAGAGTGCATAATGGAGGCCAGATTGATAGGTTTCAATGTCACAAAGCCATTTCTCTAGTCTGTTCATGATTTTGAGCTTTGTTTGGCCCTCCATCTAGGCCAGAACCACTTCTAAGAGTGTGAACATGAAAAAGCTAAACTAGTTTACTTTTAGTTTAACGCCCCCTCAAATCATCGATTTGCCAAATCTACTGTTGGAGAGAAGAGGAGACATAAGAGGCATGAGATCCATAATTCCCATGTTTCCTATCACCTAAACTCTCATAATAAATAGTGCAATGAGCAAAAATTTCTGATTTTAGTCTCTCTCTTCTCTCTCTCTCTCTCCTCTTAGATCTTGTTTCCATGGTTGATTCTATGTGAGAGAGGGTGGGATGAGATGAAAGATTCTGAGAACAATGTTGACGCATTACGAAGCATAGACCGATGGTCGAAGAGGCATCAATGGCCACAGATGAGCATCAACGGCCACAGATGAGCATCAACAGCTTCCCAAGCACGAGATATGTGTGGATTTTTTGTGTGGTTTTATGCATAAGTGGGATTTTTCATAGTTTTGTAATGCATTTTGGTTTTATATGGATGGAAATGGTTGCTACTTTTTGCAAATCATTTGTTCTATTGAAAATATAAGAAAACCAATAAGTATTAATTGGTTAATAATTTTGCGCTAAATACGCAAAACTCATAAAATGAGGTTTTATGATAAATCATGAGTTTTACAGGTTTTCTTGTCTCATATTATGTTCATATGGCATGAAGTGGTGATTAATGACAAATCTTAGTATTCCTAATCATTTTACATCTTACAAGGTGCTATTGCCAATCTATTTCAGAGCTCCAATTACTTGGAGTTGGAAACGGATTCATTGGACTATGAACAATACAAACGTGTATCTAAGTTAGATTAGTGTATTTAGCCTCCAGATGCACCTAGATGTGAAGCCCTATGATATTTTGATTGAGCATAGAGGTCAAAATAGAGGTTAGAGCCAATTTCTAGCCCATTTTTGGTCTCGATAGGTGGTGCATTTGCCCAGAGTTGCTAATAAGGGACACTTTGCAAACTTTGGTTAATAGGGACCAATTGTCTAATGTATGCCAAAGAATATTGAAATAGATCAATTATTTCCTGATAGACACCATCAAACCCTAAGATCCAAAAGTAAGAAAGAGCTAAAAGGGCTAGACAATGGGCTGAAATCCTTAGGAGGTATTCCCCTAAAGGGAGCAGCTCGATATCCCTATGAGGGAGGGGTCTTAATGACCCTAGTATTGCAAGTGATTTTGTAATGAATGGGGATCATGGGAATATGGCATGGGAATATACCAGTCACACTGATGGTATATAAGGTGTAAGAGGGTATTTTGAGGCATGGGAGAAATTATCAAGAAACTCTATTTTCACCTTCTCAAGCTTCCATGGCTTCCTCGTCTTCTTCCTCTCTCCCTCTTTCTCTCTCTTCTTCTTGCCTTTCTCTCTCCTCTCCCTCTTCTTCTGCAGTCCTTCTCTCCCTCTTTCCCCTTAGTTAGGTTAGTTAGGTCTCCTTCATTACAAGCGGTATCAGAGCTTTGTCCTTGATCCTTGTCTTTCCCCATAGATTTAGGGCTCTCACAATTTTCCATAGTTAGAAAGCTCTAATTACATCTCTTTCACAGGTACACAGGAGTACTCAGGCAGGCTGTCAGCCCTCTTGAAGACTGTGGCAGCCTTTCTTGGAACTTTCCCAAGAACCATGGACAAATCTGGAGGCGGGCAGACAAATTTGACAGGTCGTCACTAATTTTCATGCAAGTTTTTTAGGGTTTTGGGCAAAAAGGAGGGTAGCACAGTTAGAGAAGGCCAAAAACTCAATTACTTTTCAAGAAGACCTTCTCTCTCCTCTTTTCCCCAAGCTACCATGGAAGCTCCAGCCCAAGAAACTCAGAAATCTTGATCCCCCTCCTCTTCCTCAGCAAGATTGGCTTGTCCCAAAGTCTCCCCCTCAGTTGGAGGAGCACATTGAGCAGCAGCACCCTTGGTCTTCCCTGCTTGTGGCCCCCCAGGAGCAGCTCGAAATTTGTGGCACAAAAAATGGGCTGCTTCCTGGCCTACAGGGCAGCCCTCCCCTCCTTCCTGGTTTCAGCCCTGGCCCTTGGCAACTCTCTTGGGCAGCATCACAGACATCTTCCTCAGCCCTTGGACTCCCCTTTTGCACTCAAGAAACCCTGGTCTAGTTCAGTCCATGGCAGCCATGGAACCTTGGCATCAAGCTCAGAAATCCTGAAGATTTTGGTCTCTCCTTGGTCCCCGGGAGTTCCTCTTCAACATTGCTCAAGATTTCAGCCATCAAGAAGAATGGGAAGAAGATTACAAGCAAGATTTGAAGGCATGCACTTGTGGGCAACCATGGCTATGGAGTAGGACCTCAATTTCAACAAGAACTCTTCATGGGGAGGTCTTGAACCATCCTGCCCCAAGCTTGACTTCACCCTTTCTTGACGGAGCATACCCATTTTGGAGCCATGGAGCATTCGGGATCAAATGGAGCTCTCATGGAGGACTGAGATGGCATTAATGCCTGCCTTCTTCTCCAAAAGACTCAAGGTAATTGATTCTTGGCTCTCATTCTCTCTGTTTAAGCCTCTTGTTGAATCCCATCCATTTGTTTGAGAGAATGTATGAGTCCAAGTAGATAATAGGAGACCCAGACCTTGAATGCATGCTGATTAATTGTCCTAGTCATTACTCTTTGATCTTATAGTGCTGAAATGGATTTTACTCATGCTGAAGCTTCATTGTGATTATATTTTGCTTACCCATAACCCGTTTGGCTTCTTGTGAATTGGCTGAGCCAAGAAGTGATAAAAAATCCATTGTATAAGGGTGAGTAGGCAGTGAGTCACTACCGGTAAGCTCCCTATCCCTATTCCCCATTCCAATTCCATGCACTTCATGAAAAGCCCAAAATTTTGATTTCTGAAATGCATTTCATGCTGGTTGTTTAATAAATGTCTGTCATGTATATTCCGGGTGAGGAAAAGTCCGATGCCAGGCGAGGTGGCAAGACAAAAGAGGGGTGACCCCCCCTTGCCATCAAAGACCCTGAAGGGATGCAAAACCCGACCCGGGGGGAACTTTGCCCACCTCTCGGTGATCCGGAGCCCAAAGAATTATTGCAGGTGCATGTACATTTGATGGAATAGCCCGAACCTTGATTACTTGAGCCTACAAACCCCTACATGCAGTGGTAATGTCATGAACCGCTTGGTAATGTATGGTGGATGCAATGCAAGAAGGGCAAGGTATGCAGTGTGGAATTGGTCTCAGCAAATGAGCTATGGATGCAAGGAACGTATGGCTTTATGGGGCATTGAGAGCCACCATTGAGGCCCTGGATTTCTAGGATAAGACCCTCACCATTGGGATAAAGTATGCTCCTTGAGGGAGCCTTTGCAGGATATTACAGACAGCCAGTCCTACACAGTTAGCCCACAAGAATTGATTACAGCAAAGCCTTCTTGTGTGACTGAGCGTGAGGTCTATAGCTTGATTTCGAAGAGGAAATCTTCCCCTTCGATCAGAGCTAAAGACCTCCCCATTCTGCCCTACGGTTTGGGAGATAGACTAAGTTTTATGCTCAGAGGTACTGTGGGATAGGCAACAGTCCTACACAGTCAGCCCGCAAGAATTGATTACAGCAAAGCCTTCTTGTGTGACTAAGCGCAAGATCTATAGCTTGATTCAAAGAGGGCATCTTCCCCTTCGATCTGAGCTAAAAACCTCCCCATTCTGCCCTACGGTCTAGGAGATACACTCAATTTTGTGCCCAGAGGTACTGTGGGACAGGCAGCAGTCCTACACAATCTGTCCACAAAAATTGATTATAGAAAAGCCCTGATCATTTACTATTGGAGATATTTTTACATAGCCTCGTAGGGGGGATCGAGGGCTTTCATTTGAATTAGAAATTTTGGCAATCGGAGTTCTCTAGCTCAAGTTATCATCATTTCTGTAACAAGGGGTCTGGTAGACTACACTTGGGATGGCAGGCCACAAGGGTAAAGCAAAGGCCCAAGAGGAATTTCAGTGTGAAATAAGGGACTCCCATGCCTCAATGAATGATCCTAGCTCAGCCCAGGAGGATCATGAAGACTTGTTTGAAGAAGGTGCCCCCGAGATAGATCGCTTGTCTCTGCTCAACCAAACCCTATGCCAACATGAGACCCGTCATGCTGAACGACATCGAGAGATGGAGGAACGCAACAGGGAGATGGAAAACTGCCAAGATCAGCGTCATTCCGAGATGATGGCCAAGATGGACTTACTCATAGAGTGCATGGGCGCCCTCATTCCCACCATTGCCCCCCCTCGGATCGACCCAAGGAGTATGTCCCTCCCCGTGAGGCTAACCGCCCTCTTCCCTTGGAGACCGGGCGTAGCCCACAAGGTCTTGGTGGTACCCATGGCATCCCCCATAGCACTTATGAGACGGGTGAGCCCTCCGCTCGACATGATGAGCCCCTCCTTCCCTCCCCCGTTACGAATCCTTCCAGCCCATCATTGGCACCCCAACTCCCTCGTAACGGAAGCTACTTGCACACTCAAGGGAATGGCTGCAATGCAAACCTTGGGCAGCATGGAATGCACGAAGTGCATGGGCAGCATGCATATGGCTCCAATGCAAACCTTGGGCAGCATGGAATGCACGAAGTGCATGGGCAGCATGCATATGGCTCCAATGCAAACCTTGGGCAGCATGGAATGCACGAAGTGCATGGGTAGCATGCCCATGGCAATGGGCAGCATGCCCATGGCAATGGGCAGCATGCCCATGGCAATGGGCAGCATGCATATGGTAATGGGCAGCATGCATATGGCAATGGGCAGCATGTATATGGTAATGAGCAGCATGGACATTTTGGACAGCAAGGTTCTAATGGGCAATTTGGTCCTCATGTAATGCACGGGCAGCATGGCCCCCATGTGAATTTTGGACAGCAAGGCATGTATGGGCAGCATGTAGCACATGGCATTCATGGGCAACCAGGCCCAAATGAGCTACATGACAAGATTGTGTTTACAAAATTCAACGGGCAATCCTCATCCCCAACTGAACTAGAGGAATGGACCTCTAAATTGGAAGCCTATTTTCTCATCTACCCCCATACCGATGAAGCAAAGATCATTTTTGCCTCCCTTCACTTAGAACGTTTTGCCCACACATGGTGGAGATTTGTTCAACAAGAAAACCAACAGTTTCATGATTGGGAAGAGTTCAAGATGCACATGATCCAAGTTTTTGTCTCCTGGGTGGAAAAAGAATGCTTGGCTAGACAATGGTATCAGTTTGATCAGCGAAATCTCACCATGAGGGAGTACACCAACCAGTTTATGAACCTATCCATGTATGTTGAGGCAGTTACTGATGAGGCCAAATTGCATAAATACATTTATGGGATGGATGCGCATCTCTCAACTGATGTAATGGCTCAAAAGCCAGCCACCTTGTTTGCAGCCATAGAATTGGCCGAACGCTATGGTCGAAAGTACCATCGCAATGAGATCATGCAGCCCATTGCCGGACAGCAAAGATACCCTATTAGGCAATCCCCATATGCTGATAATTATCGCAACAATAATGCAGGGAATGGCAGCCCCAAAATTCCTACTTACCCCACTTTTAATACTGAAAGGAAATATGGCAGTTTTGGGATAGCACCACCCTCTAAAAGTGACCCAAAGTATGCTGAAAATAAGGTGGGGAATGGATTCGGTCCCAACGGTCAAAAATTCATTCCTCCTAAAGTTGTCAAAGATAGAAAAGCCAAAGGCTTGTGTTTCAAATGCGGGGATAAGTACACGACTGATCATGCATCCAAATGCCCCTTTAAGAATGCCACTGTCAAGTTTAATAGCATGTATGTGCTGGAAGATAGTGACAAGCTGGAAGAGGACATGCATGACAGCTCTCAAATAATGACGCTGAAAATGCTGAATATGAGGAGGATATTGATCCCGATCAGTTTTATGACTCACCGGACGGGTTCCCTTTTGACCTCGGTGGCTGCCCCGTTGATGACATGCTTGGAAATGACCCTTGGCACCCCTCATTCACCGCTATATCAGCCTGCTCAATCTCCATGGATGCATGGACCGGGCTCTAGGAGTCCGAACACCTTACGGGTGCATGGTAACATTGATGGCAAGAGTGTATACATCCTCATAGATAGTGGCAGCACACACAGCTTTGTAAATAACAACTCTTAGCCGTTTGACATGTGTTTCCACTGAATTACAGCAACCCCTTCGGGTTTAAGTGGCCAATGGAAATGAGGAAGTGAGCTCCCATGTATGCACACAAGTGTCTCTCATGCTGGCTGAAAAGTACACAGCAAAGGTGGACTTGATTATCCTTTATATGGGCCCCATGGATATTGTATTGGGATGTGATTGGCTTCAGCAGTTGGAAAAAATCTCTATGGACTTCTCTCAGCTGTACATGGAGTTTGTAATGCATGGGCAACTTGTACACTTGGAGGGAATCAAAGAAAATGCATATTTTCAGCTTATAACAATAAGACAACTCAAAAAGAAATTCAAGAAGCACTCCCAAATATTTGTCTTGCATTTGCATAAGGATCATGATGACCAACACACCTTGGGGAAGCAAAATGCAGCACTAAAAGCACTTTTGGCTGAATATGAGAACATATTTCAGCGTCCCACTACCCTTCCCCCTAAAAGATTGGTGGATCACCCGATTGACTTGGAGCCCCACGCCAAACCCATCAATAAACCCCCATATAGGCTCTCCAAATGTGAGAGAGAGGAAGTAGCAAAGCAAGTCAAGGAGCTCACTGAGATGGGATTCATAGAGCCTAGCTCTTCCCCTTATGCCTCCTCGGTCCTATTGGTTAAGAAAAAGGACGGATCTTTCCGGTTGTGCATTGACTACCGTGATCTCAATAAGATCACCGTCAAGAATAGATACCCCATCCCTCGAATTGATGACTTGCTTGATGAACTCAAGGGTGCATGCTACTTCACTAAGATTGATTTGCGATCTGGTTACCACCAAATCAGAATGAGGGCGGGTGATGAAGTCAAAACAGCCTTTTGGACTTGTACCATTTCCTTGTCATGCCATTTGGGCTCACAAATGCCCCCGCCACATTTCAGAGCTTAATGAACAAGATATTGCAGCCATGACTTTTCCAATTTGTGTTGGTATTCTTTGATGATATACTCATTTACAGCAAGTCAATGCATGAGCACTTAAAGCATGTCAGGCAGATTTTTTATATACTGAGAGAGCACCGCCTCTTTGCCAAAGAAAGCAAGTGTGTCTTTATGCAAACGGAGGTTGAATACTTAGGACACATCGTTAGTGAGAAAGGCATCCAAGCTGATCCTAAAAAAGTGCAATGTATTTGGGAGTGGCCCACCCCCACTACCACTACCTCCTTGTGTGGTTTTCTTGGTCTCTCCTCCTTTTATAGGAGATTTATTCGCCATTATGCCACAATTGCAGCCCCGTTAACAAACCAGCTGAAAAAAGAGGCTTTCATATGGGATGAATTGGCTGCCCACAGTTTTCAGCAGCTGAAAGACTTGCTCACTTCAGCCCCCATCCTTGTATGCCCCGATTTTTCAAAGGATTTTACCATCTAGTGTGATGCTAGTGGATGGGGTATTGGTGCAGTTTTGCTGCAGGAACACGGGGTAATAGCATTTTCTTTAGGAGGAGGACGAAGCTCTAATACTTCCCCTCTCCTAGTAGGTCAGCCCACTTCAAGTGGATTTTTATTCCATCATCACAAACTCCTACAATAAATCCTATTGTCATCATGGTGCAACGTATTGCAATTCCTATAGGGACGCGAGAGTTTCCAACCTTAGGATTTCCTCTACCCATTTTTAATGGGTTAGAAGCGGAAGATACAGAGTTCCACATTAGTGAGTTCCAAAAGTCAATGTTCAACTATCAAATTCAAGATGAGGGACATTTGATGATGTTCTTTAATATGACTCTGAAAGGAAGAGTTACAATATGGTATCACAGCTTAGAAGCTAGAACCATAACTACAATCAATCTTTTTTTCACAGCCTTCCAAAGAGAGTTTCCCCCTGAGAGAGGTGGCTAGTATTTGCTATGTGTTCTCAATAAAATGCATTAAGAACCTTGTGAGAAAGTTTGAGTGTATGCCAAGAAACTAAAAGAAGTGTTTTGAAAATTGGAAACCTATATTCCCATCCTAGCTGCTACTCAACCGCAATACTTTTTACATGGGTTGGACTTTAATATCTATGCAGTTGAGTAGTGTTGCTCTTGCTAACATTGATACTACTATTACACAAGAAAAGGAGGTAGAGTTGGGATTACAAGGGCCTACTTACCTAAGGCAAACTTGAATTTGAGTCTAGGACTTGGAAATAATTTGGCATTGGCCAATGGAAGTCAAGGGGCACCCATGACCAATTCGAATAGGAGAGGAGATATACCCCAAGAACAAAGAACTCTACTAAAACTCATAAAGTAAGAAGAAGGTTTTGCACGACATGAAGCAAAAAGACAAATTGGGTACAATCTTCCCCCATGCCTTGTGTGAGCACTCCACAAGGCATGTATTTATAAATTTATTAATCTCCAAGCTAAAAAATAGCCCAATTTACAATTAGCATGCTTTGGCTTTTGTGTTTGCTTTTGCCCAAATAAAGAATAAAGCGGTTGGGCACCCCAAAAGTCAGGCTCTACCCAAATACAATGTCCAATAATGAAATATTTAAATCGAGTACCTATGCACATAAAAAATAATAAATATTTTTCAAGAGCTTCAATAAATAAGCATGCCTAAATAAATATTAGATCCACACCTTTAATGATAAGGCACACGTCCATAAAAAATTATAATTTCTTATAGGTAATTTGAATACACGCCATCACCTGGTGCTTCCCAACGACAATGCTGCCTGCTCTACACATCAACTGAAGCATTCAAAAATGTTAGAAACGTGTAAAATTAAATCGAAAAAAGTGAATACCTAGTAGTCTTCAGCTACAAAATAAATAAATAGGTTGGAACTCTGTCCTAAACTTAATTTAATACGAATGCACTCTAAACTCATAAACGTCCATGAATTGAAAAATGTATTTTGTGGAATCACCCGTTATGAAATCACCCATGTGCACATTAAATTAATTAGATGCCGGAAAAGGACAAGCGTTCCCGTCAACTTCTCGCATAAGGAATCCACCTTGTGTACGAGCCCCAACAAATAAATATACTTTTACGGAATCCACCGCAAAACCTCATGGAATCTACCATGGAATAAAAATCTCATGGAATCCACTATGGAATATGCCTCCTCACATTAGGTGTTGCCTAGTAAGAGCTTGGTAGGTTATGGGATACCGATTTAGGATACCTGAAGCCGATACCCTGTTCTCCTTGGGTCACTGCACTCAACTCCCGCCTTTTTACATGCCCGAGTATAGAAACTTTGAAAGAAAAATGTATTAAAAGAAATATATGATGACCAAGCTATAGGAGTCCTCGCCTAGTAGGAGTTCCTCATCCAGTTGTCCTAAGTTGGGGAGGTAGTTCAGACCACCACCTAGGATAACTTCTTTGATAGTTCTTTTTAGTCACTTTATGTTGAAGCAATTGGTTAGTGACTTGCTCTGGACTTCTATCAGGTTATGCTAGGCCTATCCCTTGAGGATTCTCATGCCTTGATTTTGTTAAGGGGTATGGTGATAGTTGTTCTTGTGCGTTGTTGAGTATCTTTTTTGTATTAGCTTGATACTTTTTATGGTTGTTGTTTGTGCAAATTCGTTCATGGGTTTGACGGGCTAAGTCACCCTATCCCATGGTAGGCAATGAGAGTGGATTTTTAGAGCCTCTTTTTGAAGCATGAAAGTGGCTCGAGAGGTGTAAAAGACTGTATTTTCCATGGAAAATGAAACAATTGTGATTTTTAGAGCCCCTTTTTGAAGCAAGAAAGTGGCTCCAGAGGCGTAATATACCAATTTTTCATAGAAAATGAAATATTTGCAGATTGATGGACTGGAGCTTTCCTAGATAGAATTCAATGCCAGGAATGCAACGCAAGTCTCCATTTGTCGATCGGAGTCCGTTTGATCCCCCATTTAATCTCCGCAAGGTTTCATGTTATAAAGCAAATATGTGATCCGAGAACTAAAAAGTGCATGACGGAGGCCAAACTGATAGATTTTGATGCTATGAAGCTAACTATCTAGTTTTATTCGCAAGTCAGAGTTCATTTGGGCCGCTATTCTGAAAAAACCACTTGCACGTAGTGTGAAAACTCAAACATTGAACTACACATTTTAAAGTTTAAACCTTAATGACTTGCTTAAGAGGCAAAAGCCTCAAAAATTTGAATCTGGGGGGGAAGAGGGGGAGGGGGCAATGTTTTTTTTTGGCACCTAATTTTTTATTAGAAATATGGATTTTTATGCCTGTTGGCATAAGGGGAGGCAAGAGGGTAGCAAGATGAACATTTTTTCACACATTCTATTGCAAAAAAAGGATCAAAAAATGATGCAATTGAAGGGGGTGAAATGGCAGTGGAGGAGGAAGATACGGGAGAGAAGAGCACACATAATATAGGTGCTGTCCAACTGAATTAACAACCTTATTGCACTATCATATTATATATGAATAAAGAATGGGCGATCATAGTGTACACGGGTAGGCCCAGAGGCCATTTACCCCAACAACCTCCCACTAAAAGACCAATGTGGCTGGGGAGTGAAAACAAAGAAAAGAAAAGAAAAGACAAGGTCCTCGAGGAATCATGACATCTCACCCAACACCCAATCGAAAAGCGAGCTGTGCAAGAAGTATCAGGAACCTCTCCAGAGAGAAGAAGAGTCAAGCATCCCCGAGTCCATGACATCCAGGAGATAAGTGATCCCGCAGCTCCATACAATGGAGAAATCCAAGAATGCTTCTCATGAAGCAAGCACAAATCATCAGCCCATGACTGTAAAGCATTAGAGTCGTGCATAGCATCACCATAGCGCATACAAGACAATGGAGAGCAATCAAACTCTCTAGAGTCAATCACTGAAAGAGAACCAACATCCCAGACACTTGTCCAACAGGGTCCTAAGACCACATGTGGCCTCAATGAAGCATAAGACTGACATATGACTGGCTATCTAGCCTGCAAAATTACAAGAAAACGGCTCACATGAGCCTGCAAGGGGTCTAGCAACTGACCACGAACATCTTGACCTTGACTACTATGCATAGCTATGCCATCTTGGCCAATAAGTGCCTCATTTTCAACATAAACAACTTGCTGTAATGGCACTATAGCTACTATAAAATCAGCCATAAAGCATACTAAACGCTCATCAAGAGGCTTGAGAGGTGTCTGCGTCTCATCTCAAATAGCATATCCGAGCATAAACCATGATGACCAAGCATCAATACATCCAACAGGACCCTTGAATGTCAACAAAGAGCATTATGCATAAGCCATCCCTGATAAAACCTTGCTGCCTAAACAATGTACAATAGTAAATCCCTGTATAAATCAAGATATAGAAGCTCAAACCAAGTCCCAAAGCATCGGGAGCATCAAATACCAAGCCTCTGGAGCATCACATAAGCTAAGAGCATGACATTTTCTTGTTGTAAATCAACTCAGATCTGTTACATAAAATTCTATGATCAGAATTTGGTAGATCTAACATCACCATTGCATCCGAAGCGTGCCAAAACCCCAAGTTAGACTCTTACCTTGCCTAAATTAGGTTTCGGGTGCCCGAGATATGAGAATAAGTGGAATTTTTTAGCCAGATTTTGAAACAGGCGCAAAAAAACATGAGCTGCTACTATGGGGCTTATTGGTTATGTTGAGGATAAGGGGGAAAATGGGGCATACAAGGTGCCCAATGAAGCCAATGAACACTTGCAAAGAGCCTATGAGGGCCGAGGAGAGGCGGGAGATGAAATCTTATCTCAGGGGGAAGAAGCCATGGCTGGCATTGAAGCTCCAAGCTCTAGGTCTTCAATTCGGGCTGAAGTAATGCTGGGCCAAGCTCCATGATCAAGCTTTGATCCAAAGCTCTGATACCAATTGAAGGGGACGCAATGGCAGTGGAGAAGGAGAAGAGGAAGATGCGGGAAAGAAGAGCACACACAATGTAGGTGCTGTCCAACTGAACTGACAGCCTTATTGCACTATCATATTATATATGAATAAAGAATGGGCGGTCACAGTGTACACGGGTAGGCCCAGAGGTCTTTTACCCCAACAACAATAAATGGAAGGATCAATTTTTAGTATTTCTCCCTCCTCTCTCCTCTCTTCTCTCTCCTCGCGTGTTTCCATGGTTGATTCTATGAGAGAAGGAGGTGGGCTAAGATGAGAGATTTTGGTAGTGCGATGATGTTGGAGAGCGTGAAGGAGTGTATATCGAGGTTGGAATGATCATCACCAACTATTGGGAAGTGTTACCAGGCCTCCAATCACAAGATGCATACAATATAAATCATGATTCTCTGAGTAAGTTGTAAATTTAATCGTTTTATGATAAATTCCATTGGTAAATGGTTGAAAATGGTTGTATTTGGTTTTCAATGCTGTGATCTATCAAAAATATTAAGGAAATCAAGAAAAATCAATCATCTAATAATTTCTTTATAAACACGCAAAACTCGCAACATTGCGGTTTTAAGAAAAATCATGCAGTTTTGGGGTTTTGTTGTGCGTATGGTGTTCGCATGGGATGGAGTGTGGTAGGAAAATAATTCTCAGTAAGCTTGATTAGTCCAAATCAATAAATAAAAAATATCAATATTTGTCAATAAATTAATAGAAAAAAATAGAAAAAGAAGATCTTTTACATTTAAAAAATAGAAAAAAAGTTACATTTGTGTTTGTGAATGTATGAAAAGGTTGAGGCATGAGGTGAGCCTAAGTTCAGGCCTATCTTTATGTTAAAGTGGGTATTTACCATTATGAAGAAAAAATACATAAAAATTACTTCCTAAACCTACCAATCATCTCAAGCAATAGGGAGAAGAGGGGGTATTAAGGGCTAATAATATGCTGAATTTTGATTTTTTTATAAATGCATAGCATATAAGACACATGGTTTTGAGAATTAAGAGAGTTCAATATAGCACAAGCATGCTTGGTGCTAACTCTATGCAATGCAACAATCCCGGTTTAGAGTAAAGGCATGAAAAGAAATGTTTTTTCACCTTCACAATGCTGGTTATTGATGGAAGAATTGTTTGAGCACTATGAATCATACACAACTGCATTACATGCAACACTAAAAGAGTGCGTTATGAAGCCTCAAGTGCCAAAGAAAACCATGCCAAGTGGCTAGAAACAAGGCTTTAACAAGGTAGCAAATGGGTTCGAAGAGAGCTAAGATAGTAAGATGAACAATGTGTTCAGTGTGAATGCAATTCATAGTTTAAGAGAGAAAGAGAGAGTGTGCATCTATGTGAATGAGCCTTATAGTTTAGGGTTATAGAAAAGAGGGTTTCACTTTCTATCTTATTCATTGAGTTCTCACATCTCTTGTGCAGGAAAGATGGCTAGGTCTAAGGTAGTTGCAAATAAGCTTCTACTCATAGCCCCATATCGTGTTCAGCCCCTTGGAGCATCTACTAGCTTAGATGCACCCCCTTCTCAACCTAACCCACCTTCCTCAAGCTGCCCTCACAAGGGTCCTCCACAGAATCCCCATAAGAGACGCAAGTGGAAGCCATGTATAGTGACCTTGAGAGAAATTAGGAGGTATCAACGCTCTTTTGATCTCATCATTCCGAAGGCAAGCTTCTCGAGACTTGTTTGCGAGATTGTGCAAGATCTCTACCACATAGAAAGCAGGAGGTGGTTTTTTGCACAAGGTCAGGATAGACCTGATCGCTTCACAAAAGAATGTCTTCATGCTCTGCAGTGTGCTGCAAAGGCCTTTTTAGTTGACTTGATGACTGATGCTCAACGTTGTGCAATACATGCAAAGCACATCACTGTAACTCCTAAGGACTTCCAACTTGTAAGAAATTTTCAAGCATTGAAGGATGCATTCATTCCAATGGAATGAACACAGTTTGTAATGTTATCTTTTTTGGCATAGTGTTATCCTCGTGCATTGGACATATGACTATGTCCCAGTGAAAAGCTATTGTACGCACCCTTAAAATATGAATTAAATTTTTACTCTTGTCCTTCACTCTCAACTTTGAGTGTGCATCTTCGTTGTATTTTCAATTCTTATTTACAATTTTTATTAGCACTGTCAATTTCAATAGGAAAAACATGCAAAAATTTGACATTTCTTATTGCAGACTTTACTCCTAATGCCTTTGTATAGTCTATGTGGTGTGAAGTTTCTAAGGGTCAGTAGTTACGATGTTGATTTCTCAATTATCAATCCATTCATAATTTTGGTGCGGGATAAATTTTTAAAATACTAAACTGTATCGGAATGCGACGAAACTTCACACACGCACTCAGCAGGAAAGTGGCTTTAGATGCCAGACTTCGGACCAAGGGTCTGCAGGCATTTTTTTTTCAAAAAAAAAAGGACTCTTGGCCACCTAATAAGCGCGTGTGTGAAGTTTTGTTGCATTCTGATAAAAGGTTATGGTTTTACAATCACAGGATGGACAGTGCATATGAAGCTGCATTAACCTGGTTTTGGGGTTTAAATGGGTTAAAAGTTCATTCTTCTTCTCATTTTCACATCTTGCTTTCTTTGCTTCCTCCATACTCACACTCCTAACCTCTGTCTCTTCTCCATCTTGCCCTTCTCGAGCTTGCATGGCATGCACCAAGCAAGCATGCCATTGTTTCGGCCCTGGGAAGACCTTACGCCAAGGCCCGCCACCTGGAGCACAAGGTGGAGCCTCCTCTAGTGTAGCAATAGGTGCTCCCCATAGAGCACAAGGACCACCACAGAAGAAGAGGAGATGGAAACTAGCGCATTGTTGCCCTTCGGGAGATAAGGAGAATCCAATGTGGATACGAGCTTCTCATCCCAAAAAGTTCTTTTCATAAGGTTGTTCGGGAAGTCATGCAAGACTTGGAGATGAAAGGGATGGGAAAATTTTGGGCGTGAGTATGGGATGGCCCACCAGCACGAAGGTGGATTTCTATAGCTATGAACGCCCTACAAACAATTGCAGAGGGGTTTTTCATCGACTTTTTCAATGATATACAACTTCTAGCCATCCATGCAAAGCGTGTCACAATCACATATAAAGACATGAACTTTATCATTCTACTTCGACACGACAAGGGGACTCCTCCATAGGTTATGAGATTAATGATGCAAGGTTTTGTAATGAGTGTTATAGCACCATAGCATCTTGGAAGGCCAAAAAAATTTGTATACTCTGCCACATTGGAATATTTATTTATATATATATAATACCTCATGCGATGTGTACTGAATTCAAATAATTGAGTAAAGTTGTTTTGTTTTGTTTCTTGAAATGCACAACTCTTAATTTTTGTTTAACGTACGAATGTATTAAAAGTAGTAATACATATGGATACGAGTTACGTTATTGCTTATGCACAATCGCAAGTGCAGTACTATGCATTGAATTATGTTAATATATGCAAATGCGTCATTCACATACCACACATTATTGTCACACTTATACAATCGCAAGTGCAATACTACACGTTGAATTATGTTAATGTATGCGAATGCATCATTCGCGTACTACACATTGTTGTCACACTTACACAAACCACACATTTATTCAATAAATATTTATTTATAGGGAGAAAGTAAAATATATTATATTCATCAAGAAAAATACATGCGATGGCTAATAGTGATGGTAGATACAAAAAGCCGATAGCCAACAAGAACTCTCAATTGTTCTTTGGCTTTTTCATTGGTGGAGAGGAGGGGCTAGCTTTCGATGAAAATATAAGTTCCTTCTTTGCTTCAAAAATGATGTGCTTCCCCTTCAGCTCTTTCTCTAGGAGAAGCCGATTTGACACTTTAGCAAGGTCACCTAATGTAGCAAGCACACACATTGCTCCACCACGCGTTTGGTCAAACAAGTAAAGAAGCTTTGACTGCTTGATTAGCACCACCTTCTCCAAGCTAGATGTCACATGTATCGCTAGAAAAGGTCCAACTTGGTCAAAGCTCAAATTTTCATGATTATTTCTTACCCTCCTGGTTAGCACTTCTTATGGGAGACCATCAAGTCTGCAACAAGGTTGCCAATGTACTCCTTCAGAGCTGAATCTTTATGTCGATTCGAGTGTCAAGCTCCTCCTTGCCTTGATGCAAACTAATCTATATATAGTATGTCTTGAATGACAAAGTCAAATTAAACAATATATTAAGCGACTAACCTAGAGTTATCAGAAAGCAACGAAACTTGACGGTAGGGTGTGTCGGGTCCCCTGGAGTCCACCGGTGAAATCTTGGCAAAAAATGATGCCAACAGCTTCAATGGTGAGTTTTGGCCCTAGGCGCCAGTAGGGCAGCTGCAGGCATCATTTTTTTTCCAAGATTTCACTGGTGGGCTCCAGGGGACCCAAAGCACCCTACCGTCAAGTTTCATTGCATAAAAATATATGGTAGTTAGAAATCTCACCTTCTCTAGACCATCTTGTATCTTCATTTCCTCGTCTGTCAGCAAGGCACCTCTTTGGGTAGAGGGATCTACAAAATCCTTGGTAGGAAGTTGGGGCCTTGGTCCCAACAGATCATACTGTAGTGCTTCAAATTCAGCATCTGACACAAGGTAATCTTATTCAACCGAGGTAATATGCTCATGTGCTGCTATGATGGCACTCATTGTATCCAAGCTTGCGCCATCATATCTTCCAATCTTTGCCATCGTCGGATGCATATCCATGTAATCATAATCGATCAGGTGTTCCATCGAATCCCTGACTAGGATGGAAAACAACTATTCTTCCTTCATTTCCAAGTATTGCAGCACATGTGATAGAAGCAAGTATTGTACACCATCTACTTCAATGGGCTTCAAGGAGGCAAGGTTGGGTTTGTTGACTTGTGGGTATTCTGAAGAAGATGGCACCATGAGAGCCAACCCTTGCTCTGCCCCACCACTCAATGTTTCTCTTCAACATTTATGAGCTCTTCAACAATCGGTTCTTCTCCCATCTATGTAATAGCAACAACCTGTGGAGTTGTATCTTCATTGCTCTCCTCCTCTAGGGGTGTATCCAATGCAAGGAGGTAAATTACCAATGCACAATCACACTCCACGAGATCCAAAGGTGTTGTACCTGGTGCACTACCCATGGGAATAGTGCATGCTCTGTGTGAAGGATCCACATGGGCCAGACACCTATTTACCACTTTTTGGTGATTCTTCCCTGCGCCTAAAATACCATGAGCTATTCCAGAGGCACCCAAGTCATGTCGGATCCGTCGATGGAGTATGTGCAAGTAGCAATGGTGCTCACAAAGTCTTCCAAAACTTGAAGGGGGGGGATCCAGTGATGAGAGCATGCTTTTAAGGTTGAAGTTCTTAGAGAAAACCTAAAATATCTCATCACTCTAGTTGGCAAAGATAGTCTCGTGGATCCACTCATCAAAGTGTGTGCGAGCATCCATCGTAGCAGGTAGGAGAGGGATGTGGTGAATATAAAGAGATAAAGAGAGAAAGTGTGAAATGAAACAATGAAACAAGAACTAAACTAGTTCTACCTTAAAAACCTTAAGTTTTAAACCATTAAGGGTTGTTCGCATACGATATTTAGTTATGGCTTTACTTACGCCTTTGTAAAGTTTACATGCATATGTAAATGTGTTGATGTGGAAAGTGTATAACAAGTGTATGATTTTGCACAAATACCATAATTTTTAAATATTGCAAGTTTGCAAGCGATAATATTCTATTGGCCAAAAAAATCCAAAAATTTATAGGTGTTGGATATTACAACTTGTGGTGTTCGAATTTTAGGGAGACTCTACAATTTCTAAAATATGTGGAGCCACACACTTTCCACTGGTAACAGTATCCTCAACTTGGCTTCGAATTTTCCTACCATCTAGTTTAAAATAGAAGCTAATAGGTGGATTCTGCATTAACATTGTAATTTCCTGGCCCATTACTCAAGGGCTAATCATCCTCCATTTTCAACACTTGGGGCTCACAGCCCTCACAAATCACAGTAACATCCATAGCTGCACTTTCACGCATGTCTTGATCAAGGCACAACCATTTGTCCTTGAGCATCTTCCATCTACGATACTTGAACGCTAGGCATAAAGTCTGTCGTGTAATAAAGTACCTGTAATTGGAAAGGAAAGTTAGCCGATTCATCCCAAAGTAAGATAATAGTCAACTAAGAGAGAAAATTTTTACCTAAAAGCCATGTCCCTTATTGTGACTCGACACTCCACTTTGTTAGGACTGTGAGTCATTTTTTATGTCCAAGTTTTGCCTAGAATCCTTGTTACATAATCCTCTAATGCACTTTTTATGACATACGTGCTTTTGGTACATCCCAAACCCTTATATTCCTTGAACATGTGTGTAAAAATTGCAATTAGTATGAACCAGCTTAGATGTACATTCTTTGAGCTGATGCTTGGCTTCATAGAATTCAATAAGTTTGCTGAAATTTTTGTGCTACACATGTGCAAAATGTCTCTACTACACAATGGCCATTCTATGCTATTGAGGTTTGATATGTGCATAGACTCAAGGGTTCCATATTCTTGACCCCCCTTGGGCAATATGTACTTGGAATCATAGAAAAAAACAAGGTCCTCAGCGAGCTGCTTAGCTGTATGCCCCTCGAAGAGCAATCTACCAAATTTGAGTTGGTAACACTTAAAACAACCTATGAAACTCTCAACATTTTACCACTCACAGCAATCCAACGGGTATACTTCTATAAATACGAGACAAGTTGTTACATAGATATAATGAATTTTCTCATTCTCAATGAGTTGCAAATACTTAATGTTTGCAATGTTTCGTTGAAAGGGCACAGTGGTGGGCGCAATATGTATTTGTTTTCACATGAATATATGTTGTACAAACACCTTTGTTACAAGGTGAGAATTAACATTCCTTTGTCTGAGAGCTAAAATTTTACCCTTCCAGTGCTTTGATACATCTGCAATTGCAGATGCTTTCACCCTGAAAGCTCCCTTCATACTTGGACGCATATGTACCCAAGACGAGCAATGATACGTATCAGTGATCCAATTCCCTCATTCATCTTTTCTGTTATGTACTTCTATTGAGAGAATGCTTGTTCTTCTCTCATGCATTATAACCTACGCATTAGATGTAAAGAAGTATGTATTAACCCCTAAATAATAAGCATTTTAAGTCTGTCTAGTAATCACCAATATGCCATATAAATCAACATGACATTAAGAGATGTTTACAATTTTGTAAACAGACATAAACATCGATATCAAAATACATGTGGATATGTACATCGACAAAAAGTATAGATTCAATTTCAAGCGATCACTTTAATCATACCATTTACATCAAATATAATGAAAAGAATAGCACAAGAATACTCATAGAATTTTGCCAAAATAAATTTTATTATAATGAATAGGAGTCTAACTTGACTCAATACATTGTATGAAATGTGGGTATTATGGAGTAGTTACAAGGATAGCAGCCACATTGCATGCAAATCTTAATAGGCACATTGGTTTGACACATGAGATATTCTAAGACTAAACACATTGTGTGTTATATGGATGATATGATACAAGAGATTCATGGATCATTGCCAATTGGCATGGAGATCCGAATGGACATATAGGACCAATAAAATAGAGGATTTTTAAATCATCGATTTCCAGCAAATCCATATCATCCAATACAAAGGAATCACTCACCACATCAAAATAGTTGATTGAGAATTATGTGCTTCACCTAAACCTTGTACAATACCTACATGTATAAAAAAATACGTGCATGAATCCCTTTTAACAAAATATTTGCATGAATCCCTTTTAGCAAAAAATATCTAGATAACTACATGAATAGAAGTAATACAAAATAGGGCCAATTTACCTATAAGTTGATCTACTGAAGATAAGATTGAATCGTTGCTAATCAAAACCCATTGCAAATGATGGGCATAAGAAAACATCAATCCCATCAAACATAAAAGTCACTAATTAAATGAATAAATTTTGGCACCAAAAAATATGGCAGATTTACCTATAAATTGAGCTACAGAATCTCTAATGTGTTAAGTGCTGCAATAACAATTGATCCTTAAGTTAGAATTAGCATAAAACCCTATTGTAAAGATAGTAGAAAAGGGAAAATGTAGAAAGGAAGAAAGAGAGAGTGTGTGAGTATGCGGGAGAGAGAAAGAAATGAGCACCTATCCAATCTTGCCCAAATTGATATTTGCAAAAGACAATAGCAAGAGTTCGTATTTACATGAAGGTATACTGAAAAAACAGTAGAAAAGAGGAAACACGGAGAGAGAAAGAGAGAGGGAGAGAGAGATGAGCACTTATGCAATGTCACCCAAAATGATCTCTGTAATAAAACAACAACAAGGGTTAGAAATAACATTATATTGTATTGAAAAGATTTCAACAAAAAATAAACGAACAGAGAGAGAGATTAACACCTTTGCCTCTTGGTCCAAATAAACTATGCAAGAAAACAACAATTAGAACCAACATCAAATTCTATTGAAAACACAATATAAAAGAGAAACAACACATAGAGAGAGAGAGAGAGAGAGAGAGAGAGAGAGAGAGAGATGGAGGGAGGGAGGGAGGGAGGGAGGGAGGGAGGGAGAGGGAGAGGGAGAGGGAGAGGGAGAGAGAGAGAGAGAGAGAGATGAGCACCTTTGTCTCCTGCCCCAAACAACCTCTGCAATAAAACAACAATAACAGTAAGGAACGACATCAAATCCTATTGAAAAAATAGCAAACAAGAGAAAATGCAAAGAGAGATAGGCACATGTGTTTTGCCCAAAATTTGGAGCTACATGGAGAAGAAAGTGCAGAGGTAAGTAGAACGCTCAAAACCCTAATTACTCTCAGTAGGGAGCTTCAATGGAGACGAAAATTCACAAGTATAGAGAAGAGAGGGAAAATGATATGTTGCTCAACTTTTGGGTCAAACTGATTTCGTGAGAGGGAAAAAAACTGAAATTGAAAATTCTCCAAAAAAAGGGGGGGACATACGAGGTGAGAGAAACTCAAATTTTGTGTACTATTCATTCTCCCTTTTTTAAAATCCCCCACTACCCCTTTTTTTAATAGAAAACCCAAGATATGGAGTGAGAAGATTCACCCTCCATGAATGTCAACATCTAGCCTTCCTATTGGACAATCCAAAAGGCCCACATCTTAAACTATATTATTTTTAAGGGCCCATTTGTGAGTTTTTTTTTCCTAATGTGAGACACCATATTTTTGACACCATTCAAAGACTATTCACAGCTTTTTTAAGTGCTCTGCCTAGCTGGTATGGATGCAAAAGTCATTGATAAATAGATAAATACTTTCAACCATTTTTTGAGCATTTCGTTGAAGATGGCACATATGAGGCGTTGAAAGGTAGCAATGGCATTGGTCTATCCAAATGGCATGACTATGTAGGCAAACCCTCCCCTCCCCCCCTTTATTCGGTGGTGAATGCAATCTTGTGTCTATAGTCTAGATGGACTTGCACTTGGTTATAGCCTGAGAAGCCATCTAGAAAACTATAGGCTTCCTTTCTTGCTACTCTCTCTAGCATGTGCTTAGTGTATGGTAATTGGTAGTTATCCTTCTTCGTGGTTGTGTTGACCTTCTTATAGTTTATGCACATGCAAATCTTTCCATTATTTTTCATGACTATGACTATGGATAATATCCAATCCATGTGCTCTATCTCTTGAATGAATCCTACCCTCATCCTACCTTACATAGCTTATCAATATCTTCCCTTGCTGTATATGCATGCTTAGGATTCATTGTGCATGGTTGTTGCTTGACTGGTACTACATCAAGGGTCATAGGGATGTTATGAGTCACAATAATTGGATCTATTCCTTTCAACTCATCTAAGGACCTTACAAACATATTGGCAAATTCCCTTAATAGATTTATGAGATTATTCTCCTCCTCCTTAGTTAGGTCATTGGCTATGTACATAGGTCGAGGCTTGTCCCCTTCCCTTTCCAAGTTGACTTCCTTGACTTAGGCTAGTCCTTGGATGGGTTCACTTGCTTTCCCTTTCCACTTGGCTCCTACTAACACTAGTATTTAATTACCCTTCTTAAAATTTGTAAAGCGCTAGGGTAGGTCTTGGGGTTTCTTTTGTCATTCAACTTCTAAATACTTTGACTGTTTCCTTATCTCCTTGTTTAGCCACTTGCACCTTAGGTGGACCGGGAGGTCCCCCTTGGTGCGTTTGGTCCCAAGTGGTTGAGGCATTTTGGGGTCACTATCAGTGCTCACTTCTAACTTAGATTTTTACACACCATCCTCATTAGAAGAGGTTGTCTCCCCTAGTGGTTTCAACTCTGAAAGGTTGACTCCACTCCAAATAATGGCGTGATGCAAGGCTGAACTAATCCCACTTGCTCATAATCTATCACCTTTAGGTATTCTAGCCAAGCTCGACCACAATCTACCTTGGAAACTCTTTTGTTCACTTTAAACATGCTAACCTTGGGGTTTAGTGTCTACTTTGATTTTCTTAACCGCTCTTCCATCTGTGTCATATTCTATGGTCTCCACTTTCTCTTTGCTTTCCTCACTGATGGAGTCACAATCTTTGTACTCATCCTCAAAATCCTTATACTTGGATTGTGCATTGTTTTTAGGGTTCCTATTTTCAAGTTTTTTCTCACTTGTCATGAGAGTCTAGTTATATGATAGGTTTAATTCATGCACCTTAGTCCATTTCCACTCCTTACTCTCCATGAGTTCCTTGAGGGGATTTAAATTGGTAGCTAGGTTGCAAACTAGCTCATTTGGCAAGCACTCAAGGATTTTATGGAGTTCCAATTTGTTAGTTGGTAGGCAATAGGTGCTTGGGGTTGGTCGATTGATGAAACTCT
This sequence comes from Lygodium microphyllum, assembly GCF_053477565.2. Classification (NCBI taxonomy): domain Eukaryota; kingdom Viridiplantae; phylum Streptophyta; class Polypodiopsida; order Schizaeales; family Lygodiaceae; genus Lygodium; species Lygodium microphyllum. The sequence goes on along the minus strand of NC_141154.1, from coordinate 69,401,141 downwards.
TGGTCATCATGCACAGGGTCACCATGGATAGGTTAGAAGTTATGGAATTGTTAGGTATGCTAGCTGAGTTTATAGCTTGCCTATATTTATCCTCATCCTCTAAGAATGGGAGATCAATGGTTACCAACACATGCACCAAGTCACGCTCATCCTCAAGGCAAGGAATGTACCTTTCTATAGGTCGATAATCGCTTCTAGCCCTTGACTCACCCTTTAGCATGGCAGAGATGGCATCTAGGTCCACTAGTGAGGTTTTCCAAGTGTCTATCTCTACGTGAACTACTTTTGATCTATTTCCTAAAAATATCAAGCCATTACCTCATTCCTCTATCACTTTGACATTTCTCATCCAAGCTCTGTCTATCAGGATATCATAATCCACTCCCTTCATGGAAGTTCACAAAGAATTGGATTCTAGCTATCTTTAGAGGCCAATCTTTCAGGACTCCAAAAGTTCTAACCCTCATTCCATTTGCTAGAGTGACATTGAATAGTATAGTTTCTACTAATGGGTTTTCCCAAGTTTATAAGAGTGCATGGCTAAGTACACTAACCCTGCTCATGTGTCTACTATCCCCTTTTGTGTAGTATCTCCTATAGCAACGACAGGTAAGACTGCATGTATCTTAGTGTGTTCCCAAAAGGCATTCACTTGTTGAACTTAGATATTGAATTTAGCATTAGACTTGGTATATGCATCATAGCATCATGGTCAATAAAACCTTGCAGCTTGTGTTTATCAATTTGTTCTATCCATAGCTTCAATCCTTGTCATATTGTGGGATTTTGCCTAAGCAATTCTCCTAGGTGGCTCCCTGCCAATGCTCCTAGGTGGCCCCCCTACTCATTGCATCCATGATCTACCCATTTGGCTATGCATATGGTGGTGTTGCCTCTCCTGCTATCAAGTACATGGGAGAGACTAGTAGGCTCATGGTTGAGAGCTCATTGATCTCATCCTACTGATAGGTTCAACATCTTGCAACTGATCCTGTGCTTCTTTTATTCATTCCTTGATCTTATACATAACCTTTAGCTGCTTTTGCATTAGTGACCTATTTTCCCTTTGTTAACATGGTCTCACTCTGTGTCTTGAGCATTATTTTTTCCTTAGTTCTCTTTTTCCTCCTTTGCCATCTATTATTCTCTATGCAAGCTCGAGGTCCTAATTTGACAACTGAGTTCTTGATACATCAGCTAGCTCCATTGCAGGTGTCCCACAAGGGCTTCTCATCCAATTGGAGCGATCGTAGTTACCCTTGGTTCATGGAGTGCAACGCTTTTCTCCAGCAACTCGTTAGGATTCAGGGAACCTTAACGGAGTTCAAGCACAGCCATTGCACCTTTCCCCTAAGATAATTATTGATCAACATTTTAAGATCCCTAGGTAAGTCAATGCTTGACTCTCTACCTAATTTTTCCTAATTAATATTTGGTTCAATCTCTTGAGAGAAGCTTCAAGCTTATTGGGACCACCCATCCATAGGACAGATCCATTAGGGATCTCGCCCACCCACTTCCCACAAATGGTTTTCTTTAGTTTTCTAATTACCTATCACATTAAGTTTGTTGAGATGTTTGCAATCATGCCTACTTTAGTCTCTTTGTAAGGAGCAGTGAGGGCTCAGGACCAGAATCCCATATGCACAAAAGGAGAAAGTGCCACCACTCAATTTCTTTAAGTATTGTACTTGCACTCTTTTTCTAATGCAATGATAGTACTCTTTTCTTTCCAGTAAAGTGTCTATGTGACTTTCCACACACAAGATTGTGTTTATGAGTCCAGATCTCAATCTTGGAACCTAATTCACTTGTCTGACAATTTATCTTTGTCAGGGTCAATGTCTTCATGAGTTTCTTCTTCCTCTTTCAACCTCCATAGTTTATCTACCATGCTCTAGATCCCGCATATTTTAACATGGTATCAAAGCTCACCTGAGCATGGTCTAGATCTCCTTTCACTCCTCTCAACTTCTCTTCATCTCAATCTAGCTCAAGTTGAGTGCATGACCCCCATTCCTCACTTGAATCTCACAGTCACCCATGGCAGATAGAGCTGAGGCAGGAATAAGGTGAATTCACTTCCTATTATTGTAAATTTACTCCCTTGTACACTAGAATCTGCAACAAGGGGCCATGCAGACGTAGTGGCAACAGGATGCAAATCAGGATGGCTATTAAAGAGAATTCAACTTGTGCAGAGAATGCAAGCACAAAGGATGGAGCAGTGTAATCATATTGATGTGGTCATTAGAAGTAGATAGCTAATGTTTATGTGCAATGGATGATGAATGTAAGATCATTTGTGTCCACAAGATCATCAACATCATCATTGTCGATCAGGTCAAGCACTACTAGTATCAGTGCCAGCAATAATCATACAGCTAGCAATAGGCTACAGGGTTTAACGCCTAATCACCATCATCAAAATCAAATGATTAGTAGGGCCTCTAATGTGCTGCAGACATAGTTTCACAGTTTCAAGAGGGCATGGAGGAAGCTGAGAGACAATGTTTGGGAGGGTGTGATGGTGTCTCTTGCCTCCTGTTGTATTGACAGGCCAAAGACCACATCACTTTAACTCCTAAGAATTGTTGCACTAGATAAGTGATCTTGATAACCAATTCTTGCGATTTATTCTAGTCTTCTTTTTTATCTATGACAATCATACATAGTAGTCTAACTAATTTAATAATGAGAACTCAGTAAGCTTGTTTAGCACTTCGTTTCTTAAATTTGCATAGCTAGGTATTTATTTTGGGCACAAGGATGCTAAGCCTAGGAAAACTATGGTTCCTCCCCATCTTTCAGGGGCAGATCCTTGTAAATTGCTCCTACCATTCTAGTGGTGGTTTATCCAAGAAATTTTTGATATTTAACTTAAAAAAGATTTGTTTCACAACATAGATTCAATAGAATCTATGAGTATATCTCCATTTCAATTCCTTCTTAAATGTTTCCTTCTCCACCTTTTATAAAATTACTTCCTTTTATTTTTTAAATCAACAAACATTCAAACCAAATCAACTAACGTGCCATAAACCCATAAATTTTAATTTCCCTTTTTTAAACGTTTCCCCTCTCTATATTGTGCATTCCATCGTTTTTAATGGTTAAGTAATTAATTCATTTTTATATTTTCCATGAAAATAACGACTTTTCTCTCCACTTCTATGTCAAATATAAATCAGAATAAATAGAAGTTTTCCTCATACTCTTTCGTGTATACATACATACAACATTGATTTTAAATATCCATTTCACCCTTTAAATTATAAATTAATCCTAGTGGTCCTCCACTCTTCATTGTAAGTATGAGATAAATTCTTTTAAATGCGAACAAAATGTAGATCTTCAGTGTGGATGCTGAGGCTTTCCCTCATCCCATCGGATAATTGCCTTATTAATTTTATAATGTCTATAGTTTAAATTTAGGGTTATAGTTTTTTCTTGACATCAGTTATTATTATAAAATACTATTACGTTTTTCATTTTTACTCATCCCCTGTTGTTGAACAGCACACCACATATCGTTTTATTGTCTCAAAATGAAAACATCATGTTTTTCAATGTAAATATCTTTTAGGAACAATATAATTAATTTTTTTCCTTTTTTAAAAAATTTTACAAAAATCCATTGTCACTTCAAAAATTATCTTTTTAGTTCTCCATGAATAGTATATTTTTTATTGATACAAAATCCATTTTTATGTTAAAATTTTTATTTTTTGTTTAAAAAATATCTATTTTTGAATTTTTAAATATAACACTTTGTTCTGGGATTATTTGTTGAAGACTTTATGGCTCCATTTGCTTCTGAAGTATTTCAAATCATGTATATAGCTGGGGCTTACTTTTGCTCTTCAAATTCAGCTCATGTAGTGGTCATTTTTCATTCATTTCCCATTTGTAAAGCTGTAAAACAGAGTAGTACTCTGTTCTATCCATCTTCTTTCTAGTTGTTTCTAGGTTTGTTTTTTAGGACAAAAACTTTTGGGAAGGGATGGATTGTAAGAAGCTGGGAATAACAAATTAGTGTTACTAATATTGATATTATGCCATGTCACACTGACATTGGTATAAAAGGAGAGAAGATGTAATTTTTCATATCTTTTTGACACATTAATACAATTACAATCTTTCTCTCCCTTCTTGCTCACAACTTCTATGGCTTCCCCTTCTTTCCTATCTTTCTCTCTCTAAATCTAGTCTTTCTCTCTCCTCGTCACTCTTCAAAGGGTGAAACTCCTATGCTCGCATGAGTGGAATTGTTGTAAGCAAACTCAGCCAAGTGTAACCAAGAATCCCATGAAGTTTGGACATCATAGCAAAAATGGCGAAGATAAGTCTCCAACCATTTATTAACTCTCTCTGTCTATCCATCAGTTTGGGGATGATAAGCTGTTTTTAGTGCCCATAGATGTAAATACCACCTGCCAAAAGTTACTCATAAACTTTGAGTCCCTATCATGGACAATCGCCTACGGTAATCCATGTAGTCTAAAAATATGCTCCAAAAACTGGTTGGCCACTTGAGAAGCAGTAAACTGAATCTTTGTTGGGATAAAATGAGCTGCTTTGGTGAGTCTGTCAGCCACCACATAAATACTATTCCACCCCTTCTTAGTAGTAGGTAAGCCAGTAATGAAATCCATAGTAATATGAGTCCATTTACCCGTAGGAATAGGCAATGGCTGTAACAAACCTCCTAGCTTATGGGTGCTATCCTTATTTTGCTGACAAGGCATACACTTCATAACAAAGTCCTTGACATCTTTCCACAGTCCTTTCCAATAAAAGCTTTTGTTGATCCTGTCATAAGTCTTGAAAACTCCCAAGTGTCCAACTAAAGGCGAAGAATGTAACTCCTCCATAATTTTCCTCTTAAAAGAAGAAATAGAGGGAATAACAATCTTGCCTTTCCACCAAATAAGACCATTTTTAAGCTGGTAATGCGAGTTTTCTTCCATAAGACCTTGCTGTAATTTCTGAAAGATTTGGCTGAATTCCTCATCTAAAAGATAGGCCTCCTATAGTTCTTCAATCCAGTCATTATGTAACTCTGTCATAGCTGACACTTTGCAGGCCCACATACGAGAAAGAGAATCAGCCACTATGTTATCTTTGCCCCTTGTATGAGTGATGTCAAAATCATAACTCTGTAATGTAGCTACCCAGCGACGTTGCTTTGGAGTGAGATTTGACTGAGTAAGGAAATACTTGAGTACCCGGTGATCACTATGTACTCTGAATCGGCTGCCATATAAGTAATGGTGCCACTTCTTGATTGCATGCAGGATAGCCAACATCTCCTGGTCATAAACATTCATGGCCATCTCCTTATCTGTAAGTTTACGGCTCTCAAATGCAATTACTCCATGCTCCTGAAGCAAAACAGCCCCAATGCCACGGCCACTAGCATCACACTATATAGTAAACTCTTTGGAGAAATCCGGGCATACTAAGATAGGAGCAGAAGTAAGGAGTTCCTTTAACTAGTTGAAGCTGCTATCTGCAAGAGCATCCCAAAAGAAAGCCTCCTTCTTCAACCTATCAGTCAAAGGAGCTGCAATTGCCACATAATGCTTTATAAATCGGCGATAGAATGAAGATAGACCAAGGAATCCTCTAAGAGAGGTAGTAATAGTAAGCGTTGGCCAATCTCTTATGCATTGCACCTTCTTGGGATCAGCCTGTATTCCTTTTTCATTGACTATATGTCCCAAGTATTCCACTTCAGTCTGCATAAAAGAGCACTTCTTCTCCTTAGCAAAAAGCCTATGATATCTCAATACATCAAAAACCCTCCTCATATGTGCCAAGTGATCCTGTAAAGTCTTGCTATAGATCAAAATGTCATCAAAGAACACCAAGACAAACTGAAAGAGGAAAGGTTGCAAGATCTTATTCATCAGGCTTTGAAAGGTAGCTAGAGCGTTTGTAAGCCCAAATGGCATCACCAAGAAATGATAGAGCCCACGATCAGTCCTAAAAGCAGTCTTGACTTCATCACCCTCTCGCATGCGAATCTGATGATACCCTGATCTCAAATCAATCTTCGTGAAGAATCGAGCCCCCTTAAGCTCATCAAGCAAATCATCAATCCTGGGTATAGGATACATGTTCTTCACTATTATCTTATTGAGATCCCGATACTCCCACGGCATCCACCTTTTTCCTCGGTGGGAATATCAACATGGCAGAGGCTAGTGTTCTAAGCAATCAGCATGATATGCGTTTCTGAAATATACATTCAGCCTTTCATGAGATGCAATTGAATGAGATTTTGAAAAATTGGGATAGGAGAAGGGTCTTACCGATGCAATTCAGTGACTCACTGATTGCTAGTACTTACCCATTTACAGTATTTCAACTTGGGCAAAAGAAATTCAGCCAATCAATCGGATTAGAGTAAACAAATTCATCAATCAATGGATTCAGTCAATAGGATTCAAGTATTATGCTGAAATTTCAAATTGAAGCCTCTAATTCACTGATTGGAACTAATATGCATAAAGCAAGCATTGCATTCATGAATAGATGGATTCAAGAAAAGGTTGGCTGAGAATTTGATGAATAATGTTCAATTCTTTAATCTCTCAATCAAATGGATTAAGCTCAGCAATTGGATTAATGAGAGAGATTAAGAATTGAAGAAGAGTACCTTTGACATGGCTAAAGATGATTTGATCAATCTCATATGCTTGATAGAGCCCCCGGTTGTCCAATGTTGGTAAAATAATCCACAAGGCTTGTTTATCCGATGCTTAAGAACAATCTTGGAGCCTCAAATGCTTGAAATTGAAGCATTAAACCCGTTTCCCCCAAATTTTTGCTCCATAGAAGCTCTTGATCTTCAATCTTTAACCATTTCGTGCTTAATCTTTGCAATTTATTGAAGAATCCTTGCTAAAATGATTCCACGGGCTAAAAGGATGAAGAATCTTCAAGAAATTGTTAAGAAATGAAAGCTTGGGCTAAAGCTTTCATGGCTACCCATGGACTGTTCACCTAGGGTTTATGAAGAGGCTGAGGAATCCTTGAATGGAGCTAAGAACCTTCATCTTGCTAAGGATTTATACTTGCAAGGGACCAGGAAGAGTGCCAGAGCTGAGGGGAAGAGCAGGCTGAGCAGGGAGCAGGATGGAATCAACCCGAAAATTGCGCCGCAATTTTCGGGGCTGCTCCTGGCTGCTTGGCTGATGAGGAACCTTGTGCTCATTCTGAAGCTCTTGATCAGGGGAAGTTACTCCAGGTGATTGTTGGCCAAGAACTTCAGGGGTTTGAGAGAAATGAACAGATCTTAGGGCTGAACTTCCATGAAACCCACAGGAAACTCTAGGAAAGGGGAAAGAGAAACCCCTCTTTTCAAAGTAACCATAGTTTGTTCCAAAACTAAGCTCGGTTAACCATCCTTTACCCTAGTTACCTCCATTTTTGCATGAATTTTGATGATGTCCAGCCATTTAAGCCATTATCCACCATATCTGACCTTGGATATCTCCAGATCTAGTCTCTTACTAACTGCAGATGTCCTGCAGCACTGCACTAGTCACTGTCTTGTACCATTTTTGTCTGAAATTGATTTTGAAATAGGAAAATGGGACTGAAAATGGAAGAAAAGAATGGATCAAAGACTCAAGCTCTAATACCACTTGTCAGAGAGAGAACTAGGGAGAGAGAAAGAGGAGAGAGAAGACTACAAAAGAGAGAGAAAGACTGCAGGAAGAGAGAGAAGAAGAGTGACGAGGAGAGAGAAAGACTAGATTTAGAGAGAGAAAGACAGGAAAGAGGGGGAAGCCATAGAAGCTGTGAACAAGAAGGGAGAGAAAGATTGTAATTGTATTAATGTGTCAAAAAGATGTGAAAAATTACATCTTCTCTCCTTTTATACCAATGTCAGTGTGACATGGCATAATATCAATATTATTAACACTAATTTGTTATTCCCAACTTCTTACACAAAAACCTTCCGGGTCGGGACGGAATGTAAAGAATGGGATTAGAGGGTCTTACACGGGTCAACACGAGGATAGCACATGAGAATACTCGATTACACGGATGGGGTATTTAAGGTGTACAAGGACATGGTTAGGGTACCATTTGATGAATATACATCATTCACATGGGATATTAAGGTCTACTGCCACCATTGGCAAAGGATTCTTACAAGTATTCCTATCGAGTTCAACAAGGAAGGAGGAATTGTACCTATTATACATCCTCTCTCTCAACTTGACTTTGATTATCATAAGTATGAGTCAACTAATTAGTATGGCATGGCCTATCAGTGAAGATTGGGTCTATACTTTGTATTTTGATGGAGCTTCTAGAGGACCTGCTAAGCATGCGAGTATTGGTGTGGTCATAAAAGACCCCTAGTGGCCTAGGAGGGTTATGAAAATGGGATTATATTTAGGATACCCTTTTACTAATAATATGGTACAATAGAAGACCCTGATTATGGGGCTAAATGTAGCCCAATGTGGTGGTATCAACTAATTATTGGTAAAAGGTAACTCGCAGGTAGTGATCAACTAGTTGAATGGGACCTATAATATGCAAGTTTCCATCCTAAGATAAGTTGCATATTCTTGAGACAGTGACTTGTCAACTAGTTCCTCAACAGTAGAATTGCTTTGTAGATTCCATGGCCAATTATGCTTTTTTTAAAGATGTCTTTTTCAATTGTGGTCCAAGGGAGCTCTTACAATTACCTTCTAACATTAGCCCAGGACTACTTTGGGGCCATCTTACTGACACGTCCTATTTTGGTTGCCGATTTTACTAGTTTGGGTTATGAGTCAAGTAGCAATTGAATACCTTTCTATCTTGTCATGGATGCATAGGATCATTTATCATCATATTCGTCCGACATCCCTTGCTATTTATGCAAGGGGGTTACCCAATATCCCGATGCATTTAGTGTAGGGCCGGAGGAGCCCTTAGCCTTGGTCGGTCTTATGCTTCAGTAGAGTTATGTCAAGACCAAGGGTTTGTTTTAGTGCTACGTTGGTGAATGGTGGTTTCATAAAATATTTCATTAGGCTAAGAGGGCCAGTATTTCTGTAGTGAAATGTCACAATTCATTAGGCCAAGATGGCCACGTGTTTGTTTAGTGTGAGTGCAGTTAATGGGTTTTGTTTTAGTGCTGTGTTAGACATATTTAGTGGGACCTGAAGGAAGTCTCTTACTTCATAGAAGCTTCTTGTGGCCAAGTTTAGGTGATGTTATTCCTTTATGAGCACTTTCCTTTTCTGCTATATGTGTTTATATACTTGGGGAGAATTGCTCCTTTGTTGGGGAGATTGAAATCAAGGCATGAAGTCCCAGGGGTTAGGTTAGGTATGTTTGGGGAAGGTTTGAGTAGTTTTCCACCTCCTTAAAGACATTCTTAGGAATTAAAATATCTGTTTTTCGAAGGAAGTTGTAGTGACCCTATTTTGCTAGCCTACTAGGCAGCTATTTTAGGAGTCCCTGCTAGTGTGAGGTGGTTAGAGAAGCTTGTCGAAATAAAGAGAAGATAAAATTTTGAGTATACTTGAAATATAACAATACATACTGGAAAGCATTTTCTCTCAAGGGTGTTTAAACTTGCATCCTGATTTTCCTCGATATCGTAGATATAATTTTCATTGTACTCCGCCTAGGACGTGGTCTTCATTGTACAGGACATTCTTTCCACAGTAGTAAACCAAGAACTCAACCACAAGGTAGATTGAAAAACGTTACAAAGCCGAGTTAGTTTTAGTCGAACCAACATTAGCGAGAAGATCAAACCTTGTCACCAGGCGTTACTAGATTCAAGAATCCCTCTAGAAAAACTTTTTGGGCATGATACCATGTAAATTGATGCATCAAACGTCAAGGGAAGAACCCTCTCCACTAGTCAAAAATTGTACCCAAAGCTTGCAATTGGACAAGAGCTAATTAAAATGAACTAGATTACCATTACCCTCGCATGAGGATTGAGCGAAAGATTTCCATCATGGAACCCTAGAGGAAAGAAACTCTTAACAGAACTTGGAGCGAAATTGAAAATTTCTTAATAGAATGTGAAGAGGGTGGATCCACCCTCAAATGGTCCTTGAGGATCTTAGATTGGATTATCTAAGATCTTGCCGAAAACCCAACCCATGAGCTATAGAACCTAGGAAAATTTTACCAACCAAAAACTAGTGGGTGTTGCTAATTGGATGTAATACCAATTGCATGAATTCTTGTCCTTATTGCATAAGAATGAGGGATGGAACAAAGGTATTCCCTACCCCCACAGAGAGCCATCGCAGTTAACACCAAGGCAAGAAAGATTCGAAGGTTGGATGCTAAGCATTCAAAAAGGAACTCCACCTTAGCAAATGTTCTGAGCACTCACCCCCATTATTATTTGTGCTTGTAATTTTAGGAGCGCTAACTATGAAAGGATTGTTTGACCCAAGCTCTCATAAGAAACTAGTAAAATGAATCAGGTTAAATTCCTAAAGGGGTGCACCAAACCACCCCTATCTGGCCGCCAACCCTATCCAAGGGGGTTCTAAATAACTGTGATGGGAATATGGACCGAACTTGTCACAAGAGATCTCTCCATGGATTAGTTTGAACATAGGAGGACTCTTGGATGCTAGGGGGCTCTAGCTGTAAATTCTATGCCTCCCGAGTCCTACTCAAACAGTCTACGTGACTCGAGATGGATTCTCAAGGCCTTGTTACTAGTGCAACAACAAAAACTTGGAGGAAAATAAGACACATCCTTATGGATTGCGGGAACCATCCTTTGGACGAAACCTGTATCTCAGTTGAGATATTAATATAAAGTTTACTTTCAACGAAATTTGTTAAACTGTTTTTGTGTTAGTGCATAAAATTACATAAAGGAACATGTGGCTAACAAGATAATTAAGGAAGCTACTTGTACGTGTTACCACTAGTGTGCCCTTAGGTAAGTAGGAAACTAAAGCTATCAAGGGAAGTGGATGGATGGAACCCCTGTCAAGTTCGTCCTATGGCAAGGTGGTCCCAGAGAACTGGAAGGTTTCTCAACATTCAAACCATGATGATGTATTGACTGGCCATAGTTAATGTAGGATAGAACACTGGCTCATATCGTTTTAGGGGACCGGAATGGGACTTTACCCTACGGGTAGAGGGGTCGAGCAATGCACCCCTCTCATTTCCCATTTTCTTTGAACCAAGTGCAATAGGATTCCGCATCGGTTTAAATGCTCTGCGATGTACCATGACTTGACCATTAGAATCGTAGAAGATTCAAGTCGATCCTAACAGGGTTGGCCGATATGCTTTGTTGTGGAGTAGACTTGGGATTCGCTATTTGACAAACCTTGTGACATTACGTGGGAGTGCCAAGTAGCATTTTTTATGTTAGACTCTCGATGGACTAGTCGCAACCCAGGCACATTGCATCTATTTAGATAGACTCTTTAGGTACCCAAAGTTTCACAATGATAATTTTCAACCAGAGCTCTAATATACAAGAGGCTAGAACTAAATGTTCAACTGCAAGATAACATTAAATGCCTCAATGTAAGAAGGAGAAATAGTTACATATTTTCATGAAGTGTCCCTTATCGATGATTGTTATTGAAAGGTATTAGAAATATTCTCCATCATGTTGATTCAAAGAAGGAAGCAAACTACTAGCTTTAAAATTTGAATTGGATGAAGAGGAGGATTGGAAAGCCAACATAGAACAATGATGCAAATCTATTTATAATGTCTCTTTAGGTACCCAAATTTTAAACAATTACAAGTTTCAACCCAACTAATATACAAGAGGCTATTGTTTGCAAGAATTGAAGAAAACATTAAATCTAGGATTGCCTCAATGTGAGAAGAGAGATAGCTACATAATTTCATGAAGTATTCCAAGCTTTTTGTCATTATTTTCAATTGAATGGCATTAGAAAAATTCTATGTCATGTTGATTCAAATATAGAAGCAAACTACTAGCTTGAAAGCTGAGTAGATTTAATACCATTGAACGTAATGGATTGAAGTATTAGACAAGCTACACAACAAAATGCACATTTAATCATTCTCAAAATCCTCCCACTCCCTAATTTCCCCACTTAGAAATAAGACTTTAAAAACATGTTCTAATTGAAATTAGAAATTCTTGTTGCTTTAATATGATCCATAGAATACTAGGTCTAACATGTATCCCATGGTATCAATAGTCTCTATGGTATGTTAGATATATTATTGTACCTTAATGTAACATGTGCCTTGTAAGTTATTTGTGCACCAATTGTTTCCAATAGTGTATTGCAAGTCATAAGTGTACAAATTGTTCCCAATAGTGTATTGGATCTACACTTTATGATATTTTTAGTCATTTTTTATGTACTTGTTGCAATAACACAATAACTTTATTAAATAAGAAAATGTTCAACATGGAAGACATGTAGCCTTCTCAAAAGAAACTAAAGTCTGATATAGATGTACATGTAAGATCTCACATGATGCACATGTCAAGACTATAACTCTAATACTTGAACTATAGGCTTTTACTTAAGCTTCTTTCCCATTTGTTGGAAGGTAATTGTGAATCTACCTTTATTTCTCTATTTTTGTGCCAACTTTGTCATTTGTGGATTCTTCATTTCTTTTCATGGTTTAGGTGTTTCTACATCATGGAAGTCTTTGAACTTTGATATTGAAATTGTATGGAGTGCATGTATACATGTACATTTGGATACACATATAAAGAGATAATAAACCAAATTTTACTTTGATATTCAAAGATTGCACAGTTACACTTCCATACAAAACATGTTTAAGTGATCAATTACCAAATATACTCATCAACATGATTGACCTTTTTGTGGTAAGTGTTGAAAGTGCTCATGCACGTGTTTTATCAATGTTTCTTTGCTCAAGGTTTCAAATATGCAACTCAATTTTCAAAAGCAAATCAAAGAGTGCTAAAGTCTTTATAGAGGTGATGTCAATCTAATATATTTGGAAAGAAAAGAAAACCAATAATAACTATACAAATGTCCAATGGGACACTCATAAAATGTAGACATCTATTTGCCACATCTTGTATGAGGATTCTAAACTCCTTGCCTTGATTAAGAGACATGGGTGATGGAGATCCCTCATTATCAAAGTTATGTTCTTCTTTTGCCAGTCTTTTCAAAAGTTATGCACAACATTTCACGCGTAACTTTAACGCTCTATATTTGTTGAGATTTTCTTATGAGAGTTACTTTAGTAAAGTGCAACTACAAACATCATCAAAAGTATCTTATGCATGAAATTGCAATGACAAGCAACAAAACACACATATGTGCATCATTACCTAGTTGGATATTCATGCTATATATCCACCATATACACCCATCAACATATCCAACCAAGTTGTTTTACAAGCATATATGCATATCCCATCATCTTAACCATAAGCATGCATGTACATTTTATATTCAAGTGGATAGAGGGTTGCTTACCTTAACTAATAAATATGCACAACATAAAACTCAAATTCACATTATGGTGATGAAATCGCACATGTGATGTTTTGTGAAATAAACTTTTTTAATCACTATTATGTTGAACAAATACCATCTTAATTGTCTATCAAAATTCACAAGGACTCACCATAACATTCAAATTTTCATACGTACAATAGCCTTTGACAAACAGGTAACAAGACTTGATGTTCTAACATGGTTTCCATGTATGCATTCGTATAGATCAATATGTAGCATACCTTGTGTTAAGTAAAATGATTTGTCAAATTTTCATACACACAATAGCCTTTCACATATAGGTAACAAGCAACTTGATGTTCTAATATGGTTTCCATGTATGCATTTGTATGGATTAACAAGTAGCATACCTTGTATTAAGTAAAATGATTTTTCAATACATATTTTGAGAGCTTCTCTGTATATTAGGGAGTCTACTCACATAAAGCGTGATTTAAAAATAAATTTATTTTAAGGGGAAAAAACCATCACTCAACCATTTGAAAATGACGAGTGATAATGCAATAGCTTGGAGACTATTCAACAAGTATGAGCATAAACTCAATAATATGAAAATATTTATAACGTGAACCTAGCACATGATTTAAATTTGAAAAGATCCTGTAATAACTATCAATAACCAACTATAGAGGGGTGGATGTGTGAGTTTCATGAGATTGTTGATTCGATTCCCCTCAACAAGTGGATGTACAATGGCTAATCATTCGGTATAAATTTGAACATGTGTGTGATTTCAAATTCTCAAATAAAATTGTTCTCATGGAATCACTTTTTTTTAAGTTAGGTAATAAAACAACCAATGGAACTTGACATCTGCAAGAACACTTACATAGTCTAGACCATTATCTCTTGTAAAACAATGCCCAACATATATTAACACTAATTGCGTAAATAAGTTATTTAAGTACAAGTCTTTTCAATTGGGTTCTTTACATTGATTCTTTAGAAAACATGTAAGTCCATGAAGGAAATTTTGGCAAAGGGGCAATTATAATTCATATATAAGGAGTTTAGATGTAACAAACCAAACTTCTTATCTTTTAGTTTGATTAATTAGCTTATTTTAGGCTGGGGTATAAAAGGCAAGAGCGTGCCAATGTAAGACATCTTTCACAATCATTTGTAAACTTTTCCATTCTTGGAGCTCTCGAGGCAGTTATTATATGTATATTGTCTACATCACGTGCATTCAAGGCCCATTTATAAATATCCTTATCTGTGAATTTTTCATGAATAAAACATAACCCTTTTCTATTCAATTGGTAAATAACCCCTTTATATTACACCCTTCTATATGTAAAAAAATGTTTAAAAATGGTATTTAAAAAATATCTTATTTTGAACCCACATGATGCACACATATATTCATGAGTAACTTACCCGAGTTGGAGCTTGAGGGCTTGTTGGTACGTCCCCACCAACATTGAGGGTGGATACACAATGCCCACCACTGCAAGTGGTGGATTACTTGCAATAACCTTTCATCTTGATTCTCATGATTGTATTTGATTCAATTCAGCTATGGATACCTTATGCTATAGTTTAATGCAAAATTTAGCTATGGCATGGCTATGGCTAGTTGTTTCACATATGATAGCTCAATTTTATTGGTTTTGAAGAGTATTTTAATTCAACTTAAGCATCATTCATTTCAATGGCATTAGAGCCTTGATTTGATCCAATGGCAAGGTCATTTTCAAGCTTTGATATAGTTACTAGCACCATTACAGAGGATAACGAGAGTTAGATCTTGATCATAGGACTTGTTATAGCTCAAACTGTGAGTAGTTAGGCTTCTCCATAGCAAGTTGTGACTATATTTGAGGTCCTTGGAGAATATCTGAAGAAGAATGGTGGTTTCTTGGATAGCTAGTGGTCATTGAGAGACTATTTTAGAGGTTCTTGGACTAATTGGAGTTAATAGAGATTAGAAAAATATTAAGCATGGTTACTTTTGGCTAAACAAGGGTTTCTCTTTCGTTTTCCAAGCCCAGTTTCAAGCTTCCATGGAGATTTCTTAGATCTAGTCATCTTTTCATGGCTTGATCTTTCTTAACTAATAGCAAAGCTTCATTTATCTCATCTCCAAGAGTGAGAAGAGCACCACATTGAGTAGTATTTGAGCAACAAGACCATGTTGATAAGCAATACAATTCAATGCATTTTGCAGTGCAAAAAAAGGGCATGATCTAGTAGTAGCAAAGATAGCTCTTATTCAACATAAGATGGTTAAGCCTTGTCCTCCAACACTAAAGGAATAAGTTAGAGCATGCGAATTGATGCATTTCAAGCTTTAGAGCTTATTAGCAAGATTCTTATTATTCTTCACATCTAGAATCTTGGATAGCCACAACTTGAACATTTCATCTCTAAAGCATTTTAATTATTTCAAGCTTTCTCTTCCAAGCTAAGTCATCTCCATGCTTTCTCCAAAGCTTTTCCCTCTTTCTTCACTATTAAAGGTTGATCTCCCTCCTTCCATGGCTTCCATAAATAGCGAAACATAGGAATTTCTTGAAATTTTGGTTTAATATTGGTCTTATCAAGGGGCTTTTTTCCAATAAACACTCCAAGGTACTTCTCTTGCAACAAACTTCAAGGATCAACTAAGATTGCTTGAATTTTTTCAAGAATTGAAGGGACTGTTCTCTCTTGAACTCTATGTATAGCAAAGTACTATGAGTTGCTCTTGAAAACTTGATCATTCAGTGAGGCTTCTAATCGTGGGGATTTTCATACACTCCACCCATAGAAGATGAAGGCAAGTTCAATATATCATCCTCCTTTAGCCAACATTGAAGGAAATTGTTAGGATTTTGGAGTATTCTCTTCTCTTTAATATTTGGAGGCTTCATGAGGATTTTCCATCAACCATTATGGATGTACTTTGATTAAAGCTCAACACTCTTCTTCATCAAGTATTAAAAAAGTTATTTCATTTACTCTTTTCTAATCTTTCTAGTTCCATTTGCTGCTAATGCATAGCCAACTATTGAAGGAGAGGTTAGTTTGAGTATACCTTTATTGCTTAATTGAAAACTCCATTACTTGATTGAATTGTCAGCATTGACTGAATAAATTTTGATGCCCAATCATTGAATATTGACTTTTAGTCATTATGAGAATGACAATTTAGCCTATCAACTTGTTTGCTTCCATCAATAGTTTCAAAGATTTATTCATGAACTTAAGAACATTGGCATTTGAAATTTAGAAATATTATTGCTATGTGTTGGCTAATGTCTAATCTTTGATCTTTTACTGATCTAGTACATTGATAAATCCCAAGATATACATGGCAATGCTATCTCCCTTGTTATTTAGGACTTCATAGAGGTGCACAACATAGCATGGAAGGAACTCTACACACCTTCTAAAGTTTCAAAGTCCATTTAGGTCCTTGCCCATTTTTTTAATCTCTCACCATAGGTGGTGGACCATGAAGGACCACTTGATAAAGAGTGGAAAATACTCAAATATTATTGGTACTAAAACAAGGCAAGCAAGACAATGGGCATAAATAATTGCAATGATTTATAGGTTTACAGGTCATGCATAGGTGGTTGGATGGTACTTACAAGATATAAAGGTTGATTTTCAATAACGATAGGTGTAACATGATGGTCTATGGTTATATTTGGAAAAACAAGGCTAAATAATTCTTTTAAAGGCATAGATAGGTTGTTGTTTCATCTGGATAGCCACAAAGAATTGATTCCAAAAATATATATATTGATTTTAATAGAGGTTTCTTGTGCTTTATTTTAATAGGAAAAAGTTAGCTTTGATCCTAGCCAAAAAAATTTGCAAATGGACATGTGGATCAAAAGTTATGGTCTCTTTACTAATAGGTGGTCATGATAAATAGCTTCTGGGACAACAAGACTAAATTTACTGTTTTGACTTGGATCTACCCCCTAATTCTTTCCAATTTGGCATTTCAGTAAATCGGCCTTACCCTCACATTATAATCTTTTTTGGGAACCAAAAATCAAAGGGATTATAGAAGTATAACTCAAGTTATTAACCATTTAATAAGAGGCGGTCATTTACTACTGCACATATCTCAATGCCAAGAAACAAGAGGAAAGAGTAAGTGCTTGAGAACATGAATGAGGAATTGGCTAACTATCATGTTGAGGTTAATTCAATGATGGAGAAACAAACTAGGGGTAAAATGTTATGGAAAATAGCAATACAAATGAACATTGGCCAAGAGACCCTCATGTTTTGGAACCTTTGACTAAAGCTAATGTATCACATGACTCAAATGAGTATCAACAACTCTCACAAAGGATTGACAACATGAATGAAGGTATCATCCAACTAATCACATGATAGATGAAAAGTTTGGATAAATGATTACCTATTTGGAAAAGTTTGGATAACACAATCATATGTTGGATGCTAAGTTTGATCAAATGATTATATTACTCAACAACTTGGCCAACCATTTCAAGTTTAAGAGTAATCATATTGAAGTATTTTCTTTCATAGCCTAATATTCCTCCCAAACAAAGAAGTGGTCAGCTAAACTATAGAGCTATGACTTTGAGATTTCCTATATGGAAAGCAAAGATAATGTAGTGGCATATGCATTATCTAGGATGTGGGCATGTTTTGTTTCTACTATTTCTACCCTACACAACAATTGGATCCAAGATATTTAGGAAGAATATTTATTGGATGAGCACACTACCAATATAATGAGAAAATTATAGTAAGGCAATGAATTTGAATTTTCCAATTTCAAGTGGAAAAATAGACTTCTTTGGTTCAAATGAGAGTATACTTGACTCCTCAAACATCATTTAAGCAATACATCTTATAAAAGATTCATTCTTCTCCTTTGGCAAGGCATACTAGATTTTTTAAGACCTTTCATAAGATCCATAAATGTTTTTATTAGAAAAGACTTTGGAAAGGTCAAGGATTATGTGATGTAGTGTTTACCATGCCATTAGAATAAAGATTCCAATTTGTTGCCTAGTTGTCTACTTTGCCCACCATTACCCATTCCCCATGGTAAATGGATTGACATAAGAATGGATTTTATTAGAGGACTTCCTACCACTAAGAATGTTTGAACAATATTTTTGTTGTCATGGTTGATCGTCTTACCAAATCAATCCACTTCTTACCTACCAAAGTCTAGTATTCATCCTAATAGATTAGGTCATGGAAAAAAATTTCAGACTTCATGGATTACCTATGAATATTCTCTCTGATAGGGATACAAAATTCATGGGAAATTTTGGAAAAGCCTTTGTACTTCCATGGGAACCAACTTAACTCTAGGCACTACTTATCATCCATAGAGAGATAGACAAATGGAAAGGGTTAATAAATGTATAGGTGTCTATTTGAGGCACGTTTTTCATGATATATAGAATGCATGGGATCATTGGATTCATCTTATGGAGTTTTGTTCCAATAATAATTATCACATGAGTATAGGCATGTCCTCTTTTGAGGCATTGTATGGCTACAAGGTCCAAGTACCTTTAGCATTGTTTCACACTAAAGTGAACCCTCTTCTCATGAAGAGTTAGAAATGATAGAGGCCTTAATGAATTAATGCAAGGAAAATATCAAAAAAATGCACAAGAGACTATGACATCCTATATAGATAATAAAAAAATGCATGTGGATTTTGAAGAGGTAGAATGGGTATTCTTGAAAGTACCTAAGTCTTGTTATGCATCTCTTAATAAAGGACATAATAATCTTGCTCATCGCTATTATGGTCTATACCAAATCACAAGGAAAGTTGGAAATCTTGCGTACCAACTTGATTTTCCTTAAACCACATGCATTCACAATGTCTTTCATGTCTCTCAGCTAAAGAAGTATATTAGCCTTGACATTCTAGTTCTTGAAGAACTATCTCCCCTTGATGAGGATGGTTTTATCATTTATGAGCCTAAAAGGATTATTGGCAAGAGGGAGAAAGTTCTAAGAAATCGTATTTTCATAGAATATCTTGTTAAGTGGAAGTTTTTGCCAATGGAAGAGTCTTCTTGGCAACATGCTTCATATTTGGATCAATTTCCATGCCTTCTTCAAGAAGATCTATAATTCACTAGGAAATTATGGACAACTTGTTGTTAAAATTTTCTACACTAAAAATAATTAGCCTATTGACATAAAAATTGACTTTTGATGGTATGCATGGATATCTTATGAAGTATACTTCATAACTATAGCTCATGCATGCCAATTTGACATTCTTGTCCAAAGTTATGGGTCATGTTCTATAGCTACCTTATTCAGGACAGCATTCCAGACTACCACTATTTTGAAGTTCTGATGGTGCTTCTTTCCAATGGACGATTCTTTTCAATGGAGAAATTCTACAATGATATTTCAGCATTGGATTCTCATTTCATCATATCCACAGTCCATTTACCATTTTAATCTTCCAAGTTTTGAGGACAACACTTTTGGGTAGGGAAAAATTGTAATACAATAAATTTCATACCTTTTAGTTTGATTAATTAGCTTATTTTAGGATAGGATATAAAAGGCAAGAGTGTGTCAACGTAACACGTCTTTCACAATAATTTATAAACTTCTCCATTCTTGGAGCTTGAGGATTTCATACCTCCCCACCAATATTGAGGGTGGATACTCAATGCCCACCATTGCAAGAAGTGGATTTCTTATAGTAGCATTTTATCTTGATTCTCATTGTATTTGATTCAATTCAATTATGGCTACCTTGTGCTATAATGTAATGCAAGGTTCTACTATGGCATATGGCTATAACTAATTGTCTTAGAGTTCCTTAATACCCCTTAAGTATATGATGTTTACCTAGAATGATGTTGGAACACTACCACTAAGGGTCATAAAGTTCCTCTAAAGTTCTTGGATTTATAGCATTGTATGACTCGATGAACTACTTATAGCAAGTGTGTAGTAAAAAGGTCATTGCTTGTAGCAAGTGTGTAGTAAATTGGTCATTGAAGTAAATTGATAGCATTGTATGACTCAGTGAACTACTTGTAGCAAGCGTATAGTAAATAGGTGATTAGTTCAATGTGGGCTTTCCCATCCTTCCCAATATTAATCCTCAACATTGAAGGATGGGATTGTATTTGCTAATGTTACTTTGCTACTTGGCATTAAGTATAACTTAACATTTCATTTGACATACTATGCATGGAAATTATAACAAAGTCCTCCTCCATAGGACTGGTTTTCTTGAGTTTGCTGCATATTCTGATTTCTACCACGGCCTCCAGATCAGCCAACTCTACCCCTGCCTCTACCTCTTCCAGCATTTGAGTAGAAGACAGCTTCTTTTGAAGTTCCTCCTGAAGAAGATGCACCACCATTTCTCTGCTCCTCAGAAATTAGAAGAGCAATCAACTCCTCAAAATCAGGAAATCTTTCACGGACGGAAATGGATGTTCGAAACTGTGCATAATCCTTTCCTAGACCATTCAAGGTCACAGAAACTAAATCATCATCTTCCACTGGCGACCCAATGGAAGCAAGTGCATCTGCAATCTTCTTCACCTTCATGTGGTAGTCATTGATGCTCATACTTTCTATTTGCACATTATGCAACTCTTGCTTGAGCTGCATTTTCCTGGCTTGCGTATTTGTGATATACATTTTTGACAAAGTATCCCATGCCTCCTTTGGCGTACTTGCATCCTGAATATGCACAATCATAGAGTCTGAAATGCTGATAGACAACCAATACATAACTTTCCTGGCTCTCTCATGCCATGCTTTAAATGCCTGCATTTGCTGTTGATTGGGAACATCAGGAAGAACTGGTTCTTCTTCATTTCCTACAACAAATTCCCAATATCCTTTTCCCATAAGGAAATTCGTCATTCTAAACTTCCATGCTTGGAAGTTGTTCTTGTCAAGCTTTTCAGTGACAATCTGTGAGAGAGAATCAGATGCCATTACAGAACACTGCAAAAAATTCTGTCACTGCAAAGAACACAACTTCAGCCTCACAAAGGCAAATCTGCAAAACTGACGAAAGTGGTATTTGACCACACAGTCACTTCCTAGTGACGATTTTGCATCAACAGGCAACAGGGATGATTCTGTAACTCCCAATGTCTCTGCGCACAAGTATACGATGCAATTTCTACAGTAACTTTTCACCGACCTGTAGAACAGTGGCTGCACAGCATAAAACTGGGCATTTTCCTGAGTGCATGCAGAAAACTTCCGCCTCCAAAACAGGCCCCGAAATGGCCTCAAATCAAAAAAACAAGGTCGCTAAGGGCTAAATCCCTTTCTCGAAGCATATACTGCCCTCTTGCTTCACCGCGAAGGGCGTCTCAACCTGAGACAATGCACTCTTGCAATTTTCGGTTGTGCTGCCTGCTGCAGAGATCTGCTCCCAAAACAGAAAATGAAAGCAACACTGCTTCTCTTACCAGAACACCGCGAGCTTGGCTTGCTTTCTTGAGCTCCTTACCACGAACAAGGCTCTGATACCATGTCAAGATTGTGGGAGAGAAGGAAGGAGTCTCACTTGTAGCTTTCTTGCTTGCACAATGGGGGAATACACACAAGGGTGGAGGCTGAAAACAGTTTTCCTCTTCTTAGTTGTGTAAGCCAAAAAAACTCTCTTACAAAGAAATAGAAGAACCCTATATATGGGTCTCAAACCAAACTCAACTAACTAAGGTGGCATACTAACTGAGCCACGAACTAGAGTAGATTAGGATAGCTGTCATGTAGCTATTATTCATGGGCGGTGTACCAACCGCATCTGCAACAACTGACACGTCGGTGACATAAATGCACAACGGTCACCCTGGCATATCACGAGTGGAGCTCGATATCTCAACACCCAAGAGCACACACACACACAACAGCAATGGAAACTTGAGAACATTGAGAGATATGGTTGAAATCTTCTTCTTTTTCTTTTTTCTTCCTCCACTCAAAAGAACTAAGTCTACAACATGATAAAAGGGTAATATGAAAGTACCATAGCATATGTACATGGGGTCACTAAGTGTGAACTTGCTAGGGAAAGAAGAGGTGGCACAATAAATGCACCATAACCAAGGGTGGACTATGTGGGTATAGTTGGTGGGTATAGTCCAGTTATAGAATTATTAGTATATCCTCATGTGAATCATGTAACATGCGAGTAAGTAATATCCTGTCATATCACCAAGGTAACTCTAGAGGCAGGGGGAGCCAAAGAGGTCGTGGTGGATGGCAAAGAGGCCAAAATGCAAACAGTAATGTTGAATGCTACTACTGTGGTAAAAGGGGTCATATGGCTAAAGACTGCTATAAAAAGCAGAATGACATAATGAATGGAAAACTGCAACAAAGGAATTATGCATCCTCTAGTAGACAGGGTGATGACAGAAATGAGCATTTGTTTATGGTGCAGCACATGAACAATTCTGTGACAAGTGCAGAAGAAAGCAACGATGTATGGTATGTTGACTCAGGTGCATCAAACCACATGGCAGGTCATGCAGAATGGATGGAGGATGCAAGGAAAATGGAAAAACTAGGATTTGTGGAGACTGGTGATGATACTGCACATCCTATTGTGCAAATTGGAAAAATTCCTTTGTCTATGCAAGATGGGAAAAAGAAATACCTGTCCGATGTATTTCATGTCTCGAATATCACCAAGAATCTGGTTTCTGTTGGTCAGATGGTTGAACAGGGCTTGCAGGTCAGATTTAATCCTCATGGATGCTTTGTTGAGGATATGAAAAATAAAGGTCGCTTGATAGCAAAAGGAAATAAGAAGGGCAGAATGTTTACGTTGGATGCAGACATGTCTGAATTGAGTGCAGCAATGTTTGCACATGGGACCGGTGTAGTTGCAGATATTGATATCTGGCATAAACGCATTGGTCATGTTAATGTACAGCGACTTAAATCAATGCAGGCCCAAAACATTGTTGCAGGATTGCCTAAATTCAAGGTTGCAGAAATGCATAAGGTATGTGAAGCCTGTCAGTTTGGAAAACAGGCAAGGAAACCATTTCCTAGACATGTTCAAGAGAGTAAGAAGCCATTGGAATTAATCCATTCTGATGTGTGGACTACTAAAGCTGCATCTCTTGGAGGCTGTCATTATTTTGTCAGTTTTATTGATAACTATAGCAAAAAAGTTTGGGTGTATTTTATGAAAAAGAAAAGTGAAGTTTTTGGGCATTTCAAAACTCTTAAAGCTATGGTTGAAAAAGAAACAGGCCTGCAAATAAAATGCCTAAGGTCAGATGGAGGGGGAGAGTACCTCTCAAATGAGTTTGCAAGGTTCCTGCAGGAGCATGGCATAAAGCAGCAATATTCATGCAGTCATACCCCACAACAAAATGGAGTTGCAGAAAGGAAAAACAGGCATATTGGAGAGGTATAGGTATACTGGTAGGAAACCATATATTTCTCATTTGAAAATTTTTAGTTGCATTGCCTATGTACATGTGCCACATGAGTTGAGATCCAAGTTGGATCCAAAAGCTGAGAAGTGCATCTTTATTGGTTACTCTCTGCAGCAAAAAGGGTATAGATGCTATAACCCTTCTACTCGTAAGTTTACAGTGAGCAGAGATGTTGTTTTTGATGAGATGAGTAGTTAGTATAAACCAGTAAATGTGATTGATGATGTAGATGCACAAAATGGTAATGCTGCACAGAATTCACAGCAGCAGTCACAAAATATTAGTGGACCTGGAGCGTCCTCTAGCAGTGGTTCACATTCTTCGCCATGGATAGGCAGATTGAGATCAGGAGAATCTTCTCAAAGCAATGCAGATAGTGGTATTCAGGTATCACGAAAAGGAAAAGAGAAGGTAGATCAGCCCATGTTTGATGTGAATGCAGGTCACTCTTATGTGGATGGTGAATCCAGTGGCTCAGAACAGAGCATTGATGATGAGTTGGGTATTCCTTCTATTGTTACACCTGGAGTAAGGAAGACCAGGGATGTTTTGAGAGCACCTGGGAGTGAACCTACTTTGCGCAAGTCTACGAGAGCTAAGTATCTAGTGGATAGGCTGAAATATGATGGATTTACAGCCATTCACTATGCATATATGGTCAAAGTGATACAGGAACCAAAACCCACTTCTTTTGAGCAAGCCATGGGAAAAGAAAAATGCGAGAAAGCCATGGATGAAGAAATGGATGCCTTGGAAGCAAATGCTACATGGGAATTGGTACCTTTGCCTAAAGGTAAGAATGCAATTGGCTGTAAGTGGGTTTATAAGGTGAAGCACAATGCAGATGGTTCTGTGAATAGATATGAGGCAAGATTAGTAGTCAAGGGGTATGCACAAACATATGGCCTTGATTATGAAGAAACATTCAGTCCGGTTGCAAGGATGGCAACCGTAAGAGCAGTCATTGCTATGGCTGCATCAAAGGAATGGTCTTTACATCAGATGGATGTAAAGAATGCCTTCTTGCATGGTGATTTGCAAGAAGAGATATATATGGAGCAACCACTAGGTTATGTGCATCCTGTTCATCCTGAGTTTGTTTGCAGGTTGAAGAAAGCATTGTATGGCTTGAAGCAAGCACCTAGAGCATGGTCTGACAAGATAGGACAATATCTTGTCACTATTGGCTTTAAAATTTCCAAGGCAGATTTCTCGCTTTATGTGAGAAAAACAGAGAAAGGTATCATGCTACTTGTCATTTATGTTGATGATTTGATTATGACAGGTGACAGTGATGAAGATATCCTTCATGTGAAAATGCTATTGAAGCAGAAGTTTGAGATGAAGGATTTGGGAGAGCTACGTTATTTCTTGGGCATTGAGGTGATTAGATCACCAAGTGGGATACAGCTCTTGCAGAGGCAGTATGGATTGGACATGCTGTCCAAATATGGGATGACAGGCTGTAAGCCTATTTCAGTTCCTTTGGAGCAGAATGTGAAGCTGAGCACAGATGCAGGTGAGCTTCTGGAAGACCCTACTATGTACAGACGCATAGTAGGAAGCTTGATTTATATGACTATTACCAGGCCAGATTTGAGCTATGCTGTTGGATTGGTAAGTCAGTTTATGCAGGCTCCAAGGAAACCGCATTTGGATGCGGCTAGACGCATACTCAGGTATGTGAAGTCCACATTGCAATATGGACTATTTTATGAGACTAGGGTTCAGATACAGCTGCATGGATACACTGATGCTGATTGGGCTGGTAGTATTTCTAATAGACGATCTACTAGTGGATATGTCTTCTCTTTTGGGAGTGCTGCAGTCACTTGGAGCAGCAAGAAACAGCCTACAGTTGCCTTATCCAGCACAGAGGCCGAGTACAGGGGTGCAGCAATGGTTGCATGTGAGGTAGCTTGGTTGCATAAGCTACTTTATGATATGCATCAGCCTACAGATGGGCTAGTTGTCATTTATTGTGACAACATGAGCAGTATACACTTGGCAAATAACCCAGTCTATCATGATAGAACAAAGCACATTGAGAAGCATTATCACTATGTGCAGGAGAGGGTTTTACTAGGTCTTATTGATCTAGTTTATGTCAGCACAGAGGATCAGGTAGCTGACATATTTACGAAGGCATTGGGCACAGAGAAGCTGCACAAGTTCAGAGACCTGCTTGGTGTGCAGGAATTGGGATTGAGCTCGAGGTGGAGTGTTGAGATATCGAGCTCCACTCGTGATATGCCAGGGTGACCGTTGTGCATTTATGTCACTGACGTGTCAGTTGCAGATGCGGTTGGTACACCGCCCATGAATAATAGCTACATGACAGCTATCCTTATCTACTCTAGTTCGTGGCTCAGTTAGTATGCCACCTTAGTTAGTTGAGTTTGGTTTGAGACCCATATATAGGGTTCTTCTATTTCTTTGTAAGAGATTTTTTTTGTCTTACACAACTAAGAAGAGGAAAACTGTTTTCAGCCTCCACCCTTGTGTGTATTCCCCCATTGTGCAAGCAAGAAAGCTACAAGTGAGACTCCTTCCTTCTCTCCCACAATCTTGACATTGGGTTCTTCACCTCTCTCCCATCTTGTCTATTTTCATGGTATCAAATCTATCCCACAGTTATATGGAGCTCAATTGAAGGCTGAGGTGAAGGTATTGGAGCACGAAAGAGTAAGGAAGTAAGCAACGCATAAGAAACTCTTCCAACTTGCTTGATTTGTCTTGAGTTATAGCTACATGAGGCTCCTGAGACTGGAAGGGTTGCAATCTCCGATTGCAACAAAACTTAGCAAGCAAGAAGAACAATATGTATATGATAGACGTGCCCTATAGGGCTTTTTCACTGTGGTTTTTAGCCTATGAGGTCATTTTGGCCTCTGCTCTACTCTAGACTTGCAACTGGTGTCAATAGTAGTTTTTAGGTATATTGCAATTTTGGTTATGTCAATCATTCACAAATGCACATGTTACATATTTTGAATCTATAATGTTTTAAGTATTTTCTAGGTTGCAAACACAAAAGACATATGCCTATATATTGTAGATTACGGTTATTGTTGTGCACTCAGTAAAAAAGGTTATGCATTTAGTTGTGGTTCACCTAGTATTAGCTTGCTTGCATATTATAGTTCTTTGTAAGTTGTTGTTTTGTCAAGAGGTCTAATAGATTCAATTAGATTATTAGTGAGAAACTTGATAAGAACAATTATCTTGCATGGAAGTTTAGGATGGCAAATTTCTTGAAAAGCAAAGGTGTTTGGAATTACATTTAAGGAGACATGGCAATAGCACCTAAAGTTTCTGTGCGAAATGATACTACAAAACAAGTAAAGGCTACAAAAGATTGGAAGTAGACACAAAGTAAAGTCATGTACTAATTATATTTTAGTGTCATAAATAGCATAATGGATATTTGTAAGAATCTAATACCCCCACTATCACATGGAAGAATCTGGTAAGGTCGTACAAAGTAAACACAAATGCCAAAAAGTTGCAACTCAAGTCAAAGCTAAACCAAGTGAAAGGAGGGAGCCTGGCCAACATTTTTCCACATGGGAAGAGTTCAAACAAGCCATACTTGATGCTTTTGTTTCCCCTTTGAAAACGGAAAGACTTCAAAGAAGATTGTATGCATGGGCCCAAAGAGTGATGTTTCTTAGAGATTATTCAAAGACCTATTTGAATCTCTCTATGTATATTGAGAGCATTTTAGATTTTACAAAGTTGAATAAGTATACCTTTGACATTGACCCTGCCTTGTCATCAAAGGTGGGAGCTCAACAACCAAAATTTTTGCATGAAGCAATTCAATTGGCTAAAAGATATTCTCAAAAATACAAGAGAGATGTAGGGGATTTTCAATAAAGAAGTTTGGGGAGTAATTCCTCCAATCAATCTACAAGATACGGACAAGTTTTTATACAACCAAGAGATATTCTCAAAAATACAAGAGTGATGTAGGGGATTTTCAGCAAAGAATTTTGAGGAGTAATTCCTCCAATCAATCTAAAAGATATGAATAAATTTTTAGCCAACTAAGAGAGAGTTTCAAGCAAGAAAACAAGGGTTTTAGCAGTCATAACAATAGTTACAGCAAAGTGGCAACTTTTCCTAGTGTTTATGCTTCAAAATAGGGTGGGAATTGTGCTCCAAAATAGGGATAAAATTTTAGAACTATGATTAAGAAAAATGAAAATTTTCAAGGGCTGAAAGTGCTCCAAAACTTACCCTAAACAATTCCAACAGCAACTTCCTTTCTCATGAGACAAGCTTAGGGAAATGCATGCCAAAGGATTGGGCTTTAAATGTGAAGAGAAGTTGTCCCAAGATCACAGGCTGAAGTGTAAGACCAAAAACTCCAAAATCAACATGGTGATTACTCAAGATATGGAAGTTGAAGAATAAGAGGAGCAAGAGGGAAATTTACTGTGTATTGATGCTTATCCAATGGTGGAATGAATGCATAAAGAAAAAGATATCACCAATGAGAAATTTTAGGATCCTATGGACAGATTCCATTCAATCTAGGTGGTACCAATGATTGTCGTTATTCTTTATGTGCTATTATACATGATGCATGGATGGATTGCAAAGGAGAAAATATACTTAGACTCAAAGGTATCATTAATGGCAAGGTTGTATATATTATTATGGATACGGGCAACACTCATAGCTTCATCAATACCAAATCTTTGAGCAAACTGAAGTTGCTACCCATTGATATCGAATCATCCTTACAAATACAAGTTGCAAATAGTGCATGTGAGTCTAGTAAAGAAGTATGTCCACGTACTTCTATTGAATTATCACCCACTTGCACAATACAAGTGGATTCTATCACTTTGAATATGGGGCCAATTGATGTTGTTATTGCCTATAATTGGCAAAAACTCTTGGTAAATTTACTTTGGATTAGGAACAAATACAAATGGAATTTAATTAGCAAGGGCATTACATAGAATTGAAGTGTATTTCCATAAACACATAGATCTCATCTCTATGAAGAAATTGTAGAAGGAAATGAATGCCAAGTCATACATCTTCACTCTTTTTATTGCAATAATATAAAGGTCAACCACCAAATTAGCCATCTTCTTCTCCAAAAAAAAGGAGCCCAATATTGGAAGAGCTATTGGAGGAATATAAGGATTTGTTTCAACCACCATCATCCTTGCCTCCTAAACGAGAGATTGACCATCCTATCAACTTGCCACCCAATATAAAGCCCATCAACAAACCTCCCTATCACTTATCCAAGTTTGAGAGGGAAGAGGTGAAGCAACAAGTCAAAGAGTTACTACAAATGGGTTTAATTCAACCAAGTCAATCACCATTTGCATCTCTCGTGCTCTTAGTCAAGAAGAACGATGGATCAGTTCACATGTGTATTGATGATAGGGATTTGAACAAGTCAACAGTTAAGAATATGTATCCTATTCTCAACATTGACTATCTCTTGGACGAACTTAAGGATGCAAAGGTCTTCACTAAAATAGATCTTCATTTGAATTGCCATCAAATTCAAACGAAGGAAGGGAATGAGCTCAAAACAACATTTTGGACTGAAAGGAGATTATATCAATTCTTGGTTATGTCATTTTGGCTTTCCAATGTGCCCCTACTTTTCAAGGCCTTATAAATAAAATATTACAACCTTTCTTGTTTGAAACAATCATTATATTCTTCAATGACATCCTTATCTATAGCAAGTCCTAAGAAGAGCATTTGAGGCATGTACGAGGGGTCTTTGTCACCCTAAGAAGACACACACTCTTTGCCAAGATGACAAATTTTTCTTCCATGGAAGATGAAGTGGAATACTTAGGTCATATTGTGGGAAAGTAAGGAATTATAGTGGGTCCAACCAAGGTGAAGTGTGTCAAAGAATGGCCTACCCCTATCAATTTGACATCTTTGAGAGGATTCCTTGGATTATCTTCTTTTCTTAGGAGGTTCATCAAGAATTATACTCATGTGGTGGCTCCATTGACGGATAGGATAAAAAAAGAAGCCTTCTTTTAGGACTCCATGACCAACAAAAGCTTTAATGAGCTTAAATCTATTTTAATTTTAGCACCTATCCTTGCATGCCCGGGTTTCTAATATGTGTGGATGCTTGTGGAAGAGTACGGGCTATTTTATATCAAGATAATGGAGTCATATCTTATGAGACCCGAAAGCTTGATGTGACAAGGAGCACCAACTATATGTCTGTGAGCAAAAGATATTAGCAATTACATACTATTAAAAAGTGGCATCACTATATCTATGGTAGTCATCCCAAGGTCAAAAGCAATCATCGTGTGCTAAAATACTTTCTTTCAAAGCCAAATTTGTCTCCCAAGCAATAAAGATGGTTGGCACCTCTTCAAGGATATGACTTTGAGATATCATATATAGCTAGAAAAATAATGTGGTAGCAAATTCCTTGTCAAGAATGTGGGTGTATTCGATTTCCATTGTTTCCACCATGCATAAAGATTGGATCCATGACGTTCAATAATAGTAATTACTTGATGAGCAAGCATAAAAAATTATGTAGCAAGGCAAAGGAGAAGAGTACCCAAATTATAAGTGGCACAATGATCTTCTTTGGTATCATGGATGGGTCTATTGGACTCCTCATTCATCTTTCAAAGACCATATTTTGCAAGAGATGCACTCTTCACCTTTAGCCGCGGGCCATCATGGTGGTTTGTTCAAGACATTTGATAATAGCCATAAGAGCTTTTATTGGAAAGGACTTTGGAGGGATATAGGGATGTTAAAGATTAGTCATGAGATGTATTCCATGTCAACAAAACAAGTATTTCACGCTTCTACCCTACAGATTGCTTTAGCCACTACCTATTCCTCATGGGAAGTGGACTAACTTTAGTATGGATTTTATTACAGTATTTCCTACAACAAAGCATGGGTGAAATAGTATTTATGTGATTGTAAACGGGTTGACTAAATCAGCCCATTTCATCCCAAAAAATGTTCAATTTACAACAAAGCAATGGGACTGATCAGTTTATGGAAAGTGCCTTCAAACTTCATAGGATGACCACAAACATTGTGTTTGATCGTGACACTAAATTTATGGGAAACTTTTGGAAGATTTTGTTCTCTTCTATGGTGGGGATTGTTTTGACTTCTAACACAGCTTATCATCCACAAATGGACAGCCAAACCGAAAGGATCAATAAATGACTAAATGTCTATTTGTGACATTTTTGCTATGATACACAAAATGCATGGAATCATTGGCTTCACCTTGTAGAATTTTGCTATAATAATACTCATCACATGAGTATTGGCATATCTCCTTTTGAAACATTGTATGGTTGCAAAGTTCAAGTGTCTTCCGCATTGTTTCATGATGATGTGAATTCTCATGCTCGTGATGAAGAGCTAGAGAAGATGGAGGCTCTTATGAAGCAATGCAAGGATAATATTAGAAAAGCTCAAGAAATAATGAAATCTTATGCACATGAGAAACAAAGGCATGTGGAATTTGACAAAGGTGAATGGATTTTCTTAAAGGTTCCAAAATCCTATTATGCTTCTCTTAAAGGAGGGCATAACAAACTTGCCCATCAGTTTTATGGTCCATACAAAATAATCAAGCAAGTTAGGGATCTTGCCTATCAACTTGATTTTCCTTCAACTACTCATATCCACAATGTCTTTTATATATCTCAACTAAAGAAGTATGTTGGTCCTAAATTTCAAGTTCTTGAAGAACTATCTCCCCTTAATGAAGATGGTTTGATCATTTACAAACCCGAAAAGATTGTTTACAAGTGGAAGAAGGTTTTTTACAATCATGTTGATGTGGAAATTATCTTTCTTTACAATGATGATGATGTTGTGCCTACATGCTTAGATGGACTTGGAGATGAATACAAGAGCTTCAAGTCATCTATGGATACGAGGGATGATATCCCTAATTTTGCAAACTTGATTTCTATGCTGATACTTGAGGAGAATAATCTTGGCTTGGATTCCTCTTCTTCTCAAAGCAAAAACAATTCTAAACAAGTGATTTACTCTACTAGTAGAGGTAGAGGTCATGGTAGAGGCCAAGGTGGTGGTCATGATCAAAGTTGTGCACAGCAAAATAGATGAGGAAAATTCCAAGGGGGAGTCAAAGAGGCCAAGTTGCAGAATTCTAATAGGCAACAGAATTTTGGTGATAGCAAGGAGTGCTAGCATTGTTATCAAAAAGGCCACATTTCTAAAAATTGCTTCAAAAAGAATATTCAAATTAGAAATGGAAAAAAGTATCTAGGCAATTATGCATTTTGTAGCAAAAACAATGATGACAAAAGTGAACATTGTTTGTTATACATCACTTTATGTGAATACTATGAATGTTGATGGTTCATCAAAGAATAATGTATGGTATGTAGACTTAGGTGTCTTCAATCACATGACTTTCACAAATAGTAGTTTAGAGAGGTGCAATCCAGAGTCTCCAGGCTATGTGGAGACAAGGGATGATACAGCTGACCCCATTCCTCATATTGAAAATGTTCCTTTGAGTATGTAGGATGTTAAATTAAGTACTTGGCTAATGTGATGCATGTACCAATATTACAAAAAATTTAGTTTTTGTTGGTCAAATGGTAGAATAGGGGATTGAAGGTTTGGTTCTCATCTGATGGTTGTTATGTAAAGATCCTAAAACGATTGTTGCAAGGTTGATTTCAAAAAGAAAACATGCTGACAAATTGTTTACTCTTTATGTAAGTCTGCATGAAATGGATGCTCCCATGTTTGCATAATTTTCAAGTGTTGTGCCTGATAGTGAAATTTGGCATAAGAGATTTTTTCATGTGAATGTGCAACGGTTGAAAAAAATGAAATCTTGCCCAAGTTTAGGGTTGATGGGATGCGTAAAGTATGTGAAGCATGTCAATTTGAAAAACCAAGCAAGGCATGTGTTTCCACATGACAAACATGTATGCAAGAAGTCAATTGAATTGTACATTCTGATGTGTGGGTTCCTACAAAGACTATGACTTTGAGTGGTTGCAATTATTATGTTTCCTTCATTGATGATCATACTCATAAAGTATGGGTTTACTTTATACATGACAAAAGTGAGATGTTCACTCTCACTTTAAAATCTTTAAGGCTTTGGTGGTTGAGAAGGAGATAAGGTTACATATTAAAATCCTAAGGTCAATTGGAGGGGGAGCATATCTCTCCAATGATTTTTTGATTTTTTGCAAAAAAATGGTATACAAAGGTAGTATACATGTGGATATAGTCCGTAGGAAAATGGAGTTGCTAAGTGGAAAAAGAGGCATACTATAGAAGTGACTCATGCATTTCATAATGAAACTTGCCTCATTATAGTAAATTAGACCCCAAAGTAAAAAAATGTGTATTTGTTGGATATTCTCTTGAGTAAAAAGGATATAAATGTTATTACCCTATTACAGATGAATTGAGTTAACATGGATGTTGTTTTTTATGAAATGGGTAGCTGGTATAGTAATATGCAGAATGCAATTGGGATTGATGAGCATGAGAGTGTGGCTATGTAGAAAACAAGTCAGTAGTCATAGGCATTGAGTGGACCACAGGAGTCTTCTAGTCATGGTTCTATTGATGGATCTTAGAGTAGCAAATTGAGCACAAGTTACTCCACCATGTACATCATAGATATCAAGAAAGGGTAAAGAGAAAGTCGGAGACTCACTTATTATCACAAATGTATATTCAGGTTTCTCTCATGTTGATGTTGATTCAGTTGGCTCTGAGCAGAGCTTTGGATGAGGAGGTTGGGATTCCGTCTATTAAAACTCATGGTGTGCAAAAGGCACAAGAAGATGCTAAAGCACTTGGTAGTGATCCAAGTGTACATAGGTCAAGCATAGTAAAATAGACAACATGGCGATTAGTATATGATAGCTATGTAACTCGTCACTATGCATACATGGATAAGGTTGACTAGGATGTGGAACCCACTTTTTCTAAGGATGCAATAGGTAATGAGTATTGGGATTGTGATATGGATGAAGAAATGGTTGCACTTATGGATAATGGCACATGGAAGTTGGTGCCTTTACTTGAAGGCAACAAAGCTATTAGCTACGAATGGGTTTACAAGGTCCAAGCATATGTCGAAAATGGATCTATTGAGTGTTATAAGTTATGACTGGTTTCCAAAGGATATGCACAAACTCATGGTATTGATTTCGAGCAGACTTTTGCTCAAGTGGCTAAAATGGCCACTATAAGGACTGTCATAGTAATGGCTACATCAAAAGATTGGATCATACATCAAATGGATGTTAAAACTACTTTCATTGAAACAGTGGAACTCATTGAGTTATGTATATGCACTCTTGATGCTTCTTGGATACAGTTACTCTTCAATGGGATAATTTGATTCATACTTTGGATTCAGCACCTATTTCTATCATATTGATATCAATCATGTATACAAATTGCTTGCTAGCTATGTATTCAGCTTTGTTACCCTTGCTTAGTTGGTTGTGCATTTGGTAGTTTTCTTTTATTCCTCCTCACATCTACTACATGTATGATATCTATGCTTACTAAATGCATGGTTATCAATATTCCCTGACAAACATTTAAATGATTATCATGTTGTAACCCATGCAAGTTGTTACGATACTTGCAAATCATTGACCCTTTGAGAGAAAAATGTTAACCATTGAGAACTTGGTCCCAATTTTTGGTATTTTATATCATATAATTATCTAATAGAAATAAAAATTGTATGATTAAAGTTACATAGTGTTTTGACAAGTATAAATTATTTAGGTTTTATATCTATGAGAGTGATATATGTATTATGATTAGTACTATATATGTGGATGATTTTATCATTGTGGGTGATAGTGAGAAAGAGATTGACCATGTGAAGGGTTTCCTCAAGACTGAATTTGATATGAAGGATTTGGAAGAGCTGTGTTATTTTCTGGACATAGAGATAATCAAGACTTTAGAGTGTATATGGTTGTCACAAAGACAATATGCATTGGATATGTTGAAGAAGTATGGTATGGTTGATTGCAAGCCTAGTTCTATACCTTTGGATGTTAATGCTAAGCTTAGTGCACATAAGGGTGACTTGATTGAGGATGTCACTATGTATCAGAAGATTGTGGGCAACCTTATCTATTTGATGATCACTAGATGAAACTAAACTACATAGTTGATTTGGAGAGCCAATTTATGCAACTTCCACGAAAGCCACATTTGGATGAAATGCAGTTCACATTGTGCTATGTTAAGTCCAAATTGGACTATGTCTTATTCTATGGCGCATGTGTACCATTGGACTTGCATGGTTACACATATGCAAATTGGGATTGTAGTATTTAAGACTGGAGATCTACCAGTGGTTTTATGTTTTCCTTTTCCCACTTGGAGGAGCAAGAAACATCTGACAATTTCCTTGTCTAGTATAGAGACAGAGTACAAAGATGCTGCAATTGTAGCATATGAGGTAGCTTGGTTGTGCAAACTACTTGGTGATTTTGGGATGCAGGTGGACAAGGAGGTTATCATTTACTCTTATAACCTTAGTATCATTCAATTGGCTAAGAAACTAGTGTATCATGTGCAGATTTCACACTTAGTGACAATGTGCACATACGATGTGGTACTTTCATATTAGTCTTTTATCATATTGTAGACTTAGTTCATTCGAGTGGAAAAAGAAGAAGGAAGAAGAACAAGATTTCAAGCCTATCTCTCTGTGTTCTCAAGTGTCCATTGCTTTTGTATGTGTGCGCTTGGGTTCTTCACCTCTCTCCCATCTTGACTGTTTTCAATGCAGATGCAAGGAGAGGACCTAAGACACCAGCCTGGTGACCACCCCTCAACTCTTGAGAGTTCAAGGGGTTGTGACCACTACCCTATGGTGGCTCATCAAGCCTTAAGAACATGAAGCCCACGTAGGCACCACCAATAATACCCCTCTCCTCCAACACATAATTGCATATGGAAAGAGAAAACTTGAGAAAACATCTTTTTTTCTTTTGAGTATAGTTAGGCTAGGTGTTGAGATAAGGTCCTTGTTAAAGGAAAGGCTAAGTTGTAGCTTAGCTTTAGCAACTATGGGCCATTGTTATCAACTAGTAGCATGTGATGGAAAGTAGTCATGAAGATTTCTTAATGCTAAAGCCATGGAACTATGGGCCATTGTTGTCAACTTTATATGCAAAAAACTTTCAAGTATGTTATATTTGAGTATAATATTCGGGTATGTTATACTTGAACGTAATATAAGAGTGCACTTAACATTAGTATTTCTCCATGAACATGATTTATGCACTATTTAATTAAAGTAGAACTTTTCAATACAAAATCTCACTTGTTGAAACATTTAGTAAATTTATTTGTTGTCACACACCCTTGCCTTACCATGTCAATAGAATTTAAGAAGATTTCTTAAATAAACTTCTTCCTCAACCCTCTCCTTATAGTGAGTTAAAAACACATATGTACATGCCAAGCTTACGTAAAAGGGGCAATGGTTTTATAGCTTATTTTCAAATTAACAAAATATATGTCAATACTCTTTTATATTTCAAATTAAATTATATAATTAAATAATAAGTAGTAAATAAAAATTTGAAATAACAATAGCATCTTAATACAACATGCTTAGATCTTGTACCAATGTGCTTAGGACTAAAGATTGTTAGTGTAATATATGTAAGCTATAAAATTCAATACCCATTATTGTATCATCAATTATATGGATACCTACCTATATTAGTTATATCGATATTAGATGAATAGTTCTTAACAAGCATTTAGTATGTATAAAATGTTTTCATTTTTTATTTTAGAAAATTAGTTTAAATATATATTTTTACATTTTAGATCTCTATATCTCATGTTGGTGAAAAGCACAAAAACGTGTCTAACTAAACAAAGCTAAGCAAAAATCTTTCGTCGACGAAGTGATGACAAGAATAGCCAATATACAAAAAGAGAATTTAGAGTTAACCTTTGAAGAAACATTGTTTATGAGGGCATCATTGGTGGGTGGGAATCAATGGCCAACGAATAGAAACCTATATGTATGAAACACTCATGAGCCTAGCTAAAAACCTATTTTGAAAGAGAAGATGCAATCGGTTCTTGGCCTCTAGAAGCCATACAAAGAAAATGGACCAACCTATCTAATAGTAGAACAATTCACACTAATCCCATCATGGGATATAGGCATGTACATGTAATTACATAAACATAAACATAAATGGCCAACCAATAGAAACCTATACATATGAAACACTCATGACCCTAGCTAAAAACCTATTTTGAAATAGAAGATGCAATTGGTTCTTGGCCTCTAGAAGCCATACAAAGAAAATGGACCAATATGTCTTAGTAGAACAATTTACACTAATCCCATCATGGGATATAGGCATGTACATGTAATTGCATAAACATAAACAAATTAAACAATGCAATTTGCTGTCAAATCATCCCATGATGTAGCGAATGCATAATGGCATCACACCTTGCACAAGGGTTGACCATTTTGAATTTTTGGCTTTAGTATCATTACATTTAACTTTTTGCAGACTCCCTTTTTCTATTAGGCAAATCGATCATATTGACCAATGCTTCCCTATTGCCCTATGAATATGACAAACTTCGCCCCAAGAAATTTATCTTTACCCTTGTCATCATCCATCTATCCCTTGAGCAACCTCCTTATGAACTATAATTACCTTCATGCCATCTTCCAGGTGTAGCATTGATAGGGGATGCATCATGGTAGTGGTTGGGGATGCTAGTGTAAGATGTGTATTGCTCCATTGTTGACCCTATTCTAACTATAATACTCACCTATTCATAGCAAGCACACCTCATCCTTCCCCTATGTTAGGCCTTACATCCGTAGAAGTTTTTAAAATCTGAAGGTAGATCTACTCATAGTAGTAGTTAAAAACCAAGTTTAAAAACTTATGTTGATCTTTTGTTGAATCAATATATACCACACTTGAGTAGCATATCTTCCACCAATCAAGATTTTCTTTCAGGGTGTGAGGTCAATAGAAGTTGTGGTGGGTCTAGAAGAAAACCATCTTTTATCTTTCAAATGAAAAGTACAAACATTGGATGGCACCCTTTTATTTTTTCCTTCCACCTCTCAATGTGAACCCAATGTAACTTTTCCAATAGTAGCTCATCTACCAAAAGGGCTACAAGTGCCACAATTGCCCCAGTAACTAAGGTTATCGTGCTTATATGAGTCAACCACACTTTTTCCGTTGATGAAATATGAAGGTGATGGAAGGTTAATGTCAAATTTCAAATTTGAATGTGGCTACCCTCAAAAGGTAACATCAAGATAAGTTCCAAAATCATCAAAGCTTATGCACCTCAATTTGAAAAGTGAGCCTCAATCTTGCTTCATGTATGGAATTTTTCATTTTTTCTGTCGCTTGATCTCACATTAAGTGTTGCAAGACTTTCAAGGCATTCACTTTTTATTGGGCATTTAGCAAAAGTTTGAGAATTTTTCTTTTTTTGCATTGCTTAAGCACGATCGCACTTGCTTACATGTGATAAGACTTTCAACTTATTACTTGTTATTGGGCATAGAGTAGAAGTGCTAGAGTATTACATGCCATTCAAAAATTCATGGGTTTTATTTCCAAGTTATTTAAGGTACTCATTAGCTAGTCGTTATTTCTACCAAGCTAGTCACTAGCTTGGTAGAAAATAATGAAGAGATCCATGTGCTTCTAGGTGACTAGCTTGGTAGAAAATAATGAAGAGATCCATGTGCTTCTAGATCATCACTAGCTTGGTAGAAATAGCAAAGAGATCCATGTGATGGACCCAAAGGTAAAGAACAAAGTGGATGTGGCAAACTCTGCGAATGCAAATCGAAAGTACTCATCACATGCATCTAAAATACCACAAGACCTTGGTTAGTAGAGTTCCTAAAATAAAGTCCGAGGAATATAGCCATCCATTATTGAAGTTTACCCTAACAATGCTTCTCTTGAGCTATCAACTTGGATCTTTTATAAATGTTTTCAAAATGGGTTTAACATTCCTTACCTGATTCCCTTGAAGATTTTGCATCCTTGTCCAAATTCATTTTTTATACCTACCTTACCTAGATGTTTGATTCTACATCCATGGTTGCTTAAGTCATGTAGCCCGCATCACATATTTTCACCAAACAACTTGTATCCATATGTATCATACTCCATGAATCCTTAAGACTACCTGGATCAAATGGTAAAGTTAACTCATAATAGCTTTGAAGCATATCATAACCTGCAACTTCCTTCGAAACATAAGGTCACATCAAGTACTCCCACATCCCTTTTTCAATATGCTTTTGACCCACAAAACTTACATCTTGCCCCATCACCGTGCGCATACAAGCTTATTTCTTTGTATCTAGCATCCATTTCTACTTGTCGTACAATATTAACATTGGTGAAGTAGCTTTATTGCCTCCAACTTTGTTACCATTATTATGCTTCCATAGATAAGCCAACTCCATAGCTGATATCTCTCCATTTGTTACAAGGAAAGACCTTAAAAAGCATATTTGTCTTGCACAAAATCTTTTAGAACTGTATCCAATAGTTGCATAGGCATAAGCTCAATATCATCCTCCTCTCATTGTCCTAAATTCCAACAACCCTTATCAATTGTACCACTAAAACCCCTCTTCTTTCAACAATTTCAACACCTTTGTAGTGGAAAGGCTTGGGCAATTTCAATAAACTTCTTGCTGTACTCCATTATTGCAACATTTTAACTCTGATATTAAATTCCAAAGGGTCGTATGTCTTTCTACTCATGAGAAAAGGGTCTTCTAGCTTCAAAGCTAGAAGGGACATCTTAGGCCAACAAACTGACATCTTCAATAGAGAACTTTCCCTCTAACAAATTGGAACACAAGAATGTGACTTAAGTTTTCTATGCATAGTCGCAGTTCAAGGTTGGATTATAAAATCTTGTGCATAACTAGCATATCTCCATTTATCAATGATCTAACATAGAGGATTATTTCTATGAGCCTCTATAATAGAAGAGACTTATTATAGGTATGGCCTTTTAGAGGTTCATTTGCTTCTTGCTATATCTTGCATTATTTCAGATTCAAACAAGATTAACCAACATAAAACAACAAAACATTCTTCATAGTCATCATAGAACGTCCATATATACTTTCCTTGCTCCGGCATGCAATCGTAAGAAACAAGAATTTTCAGAACCAGCTTAGCTACAAGTCCACATCTATGATTAACAGATTCAGCTCAAATGGAGTAACACCATAACACTAGGAACACACACACAAGACTTAGTTATCTCAGCCTAACATTGCATTTCATCAACACGGCAATCAATACAATGAGCTTTTGACCAAGAAACATACAAAAAAGAAATCATCTTAAGAGCTACAAAGGAATCAAGTATGCCCCACGATACTCATTGTTTAACCTCTCCTCCCTTCTAATAATCTGAAATAGCCTATTGATGAGATAATTGTAGGCCCCACCATTGTTGAGGCCTGCTATGTCTTTTGAGATATATTCATCAGAAACATGCAGTGCTTGCTAATCACAATCATGAAGCAGTGTAATGCCATGTTCATGCACCTATTAACACCTTTCTAAACCTCACATATGTCACCAAGAACTCCTGCAAGTAATACAAACATACCAATCTGCAGCAAGCTGAAACTATCATACAGACACGCCAATCGACTTCAACATACTAATATAATATTTAGCTCCATACAGTGTCCTTAAAATAACAGTAAGTGGTGTAATTGGTGTCTACACTGCATTACATACAGAAAGGCAACTGAAAGTGGTAATCCAACTCCGATGGCTTAGTATTAATGGCCCCCTCCTTGCAATATCCATGCTGCGGAGGGTGGCAGATAACATCAGCTAACAGTAAGCATACACATTCATACCTACATGTCAGTAAACTTCAGACATAACAATTAGGTTTGTAAGAATTGTCCTTACAATAGCAATAGATGGTACGACTGAACATGTTCTATCCATATTACACCTGTAATATATATAGAAAGGCAACAGCCATAATTGAAACAGCTTGGACCAAGTATTAGTTGCTTTCCTTTAAAATATCTATGCTTTCTTTATGCAATCATATCCAGCTGATCCTGTATGCGATGGATACCTTCCACAGAAATGGCTCTTTTAACTACAAACTTAGTAGCAAAAAGTTGGGGAGGGGGGCTTCTCTGGAAGCAAATTGTAACTACTGTTGTATTATCCCTTGTGTCTCTACGAAGTGCCTCCCCGACCAAATCCTTAGAGCACTGCATTGGGTCATTGTGTTGCTGCAGTTTCCTTCTGGCAAAATCCACTGCATTCTGACTTGTAAACACATCCCAGAAACCATCACAACCAATAATCATAAACTCGTCTTCTTCAGTCAACAAAGCTTGT
Source organism: Lygodium microphyllum (assembly GCF_053477565.2). Classification (NCBI taxonomy): domain Eukaryota; kingdom Viridiplantae; phylum Streptophyta; class Polypodiopsida; order Schizaeales; family Lygodiaceae; genus Lygodium; species Lygodium microphyllum. The sequence goes on along the minus strand of NC_141154.1, from coordinate 69,359,777 downwards.
CTCACTTCTGGCTCTGCACTGAGAGGACAGTTCACGCCCTTTAATCCCTTGATATGCCAGTTTCCAATGGCTCTTGCAACATTGATCTGTCCATTCAGATATCCATCGTCCACAAAGCCTCCAAGGGACTCTATTCGCCTTCTTTCAAGTGAACATGAGGCCTTATGATCCCTTGACATATCAATGGCCTTGCCCTTCCTGCAGAGGACAGCTCTACAATCTCCTGCATTGGCCACAAACAACTCTCTGCCAAGCCAAACAGAAAGATAATCAAAAATGTGAAACACACAAGTGGGTCAATCAGCTTTAAATTGCACTCAAGAAACAATTATACTGGTGCTCATATGCTCTCCCAGTAAAACTTCAACAAATAGAGGATGTACCTTCCGAGCACTAAGACAGTTAAAGCTGTTGTGCCAGATGACAAGCCATGATTGATTGAGCAAGCTTCTGCAAATGCTGTGTCTGTCTGCAGAAAGGCATGATGGACAGCCTCTTCTACTGCAGTTGGAAATGCCACATCTTCAACAATGTAATTGAGTAACTTGTCTTTGACAAACTCTGCTGCATTTCTCCCACCATGCCCATCAAAAACCTGGAGCACAGTTACATATTATTGTTAATATGCTTATCAAAAATGCACATCGCGCACTTGAGCTACCAATGCAAAGCAACCCAAACACATGAATAGCTAGAACCCTGATGGTCATCCTGCTGACAAAACTGTGCCAAAGTGATGCAACCAGAATGGTCACAAAAGCAAACATGCAACTAGAGGATGTACTCCTTAAAAGAATTGAATGATCCTAAAGAGATTAATTAATTAAGTATGATTTATCAAGTCCAAAGCCATGAATGTTCCTAGTGGGTGAATCAAGCAAGATATTAAGGAGAGCATTAATTAATTAAGTATGAATTATCAAGTCCATAGTCATGAATGTTCCTAGCGGGTGAATCAAGCAAGATATTAAGGAGAGCATTAATCTACTAGCCACTCACCCCATAGTAAGATCCCGAACTCTGCCCTGAAATCACAAAGCCAAAATGTTGCACCAAATCATCAATTAGAATATGCTCATCCTCCATAGCCACTCTTCCTCCGATATCAAACCACACACCTGACCGTACAGTGGGTATAAACTCCACAACAATAGATTTCTGAACAAAAAACAAACATCATACAATGAGTAAGCTATGAATCATGTGTAGGCTTAACAAGTTCTGCACTCACAATGCAGACATCAAACTTCTAACTTCTCCTTTAACTTTACGAAAACTGACTGGGGTAAGGATCAGAGAGAGGGCTGAGTAACAACCTTGCTGTGCTCCAACAGCCCATTCATTGGCATATGATGACTGACAAGGCTGCCGTTCAATGGTGGAAGGACAATTAAGGAGTCCTTGGGTTGAACATTGGCATTGGCTACATCAGATTGGCTGCTGCTATGGTCATCCTCCAGGATGCCTTTCTCTGTTAAACATGCTCCTTCGAGAGAACTTGCAGGCTGCGTTACTTCGGTACCGGCTGCCATCCTTGAGATTCCGTATGGGCATGAAGCTGCCTATGGTTCCCTGTCTCACAGGTTGATGGAATTGGGCAAGGATATCTCTTGCCGATTGAGTACAGGCAAAAGCAACACCACCATTCAAAGGTGAATTTAGCCTAAATTGCGTGAGAATTCCTGGTATTTCTGGCCGACTTGTTTTTCTCTCAGACTCTTCTTAATTTGCACCGCCCATAAGCTC